>NC_090265.1:873090204-873715204 GCF_040414725.1 Anabrus simplex | reverse complement strand
AAAGGAAGGATTTTGGCAGGGACTAGGACCTGAAAAGTAGCAGCTTTGGCCTCATTTTACTAACAACCCCATCATTTACATACATAAAAATGGAGCAACTACGGTAAACTATCTTGAAGTTTTCTGTGGGTAAGATTTGATATTACCATTTACCGACTGCAAGCTACACGATCCGCAACGTGTAAAATACTCATGCGGTAAATTCATTATTGCCATTCTAATTTCTCTGAAAACTGGACCTAAATAGATATTCTAAGGGGATGCTGAACCGCCTATCTTGCTGATGCTAAATTTGTTAAGTTCATGTTCCTTTTCGTCAGGGTATAATAAAGTTATGATAATAAATTTCTGCCACATATTCTTCATAGCTAACTTAACATATTAACACATGCCTTATTTGATTGGACTTGAGGTGAGTCACAAAATATATAATTTTCAAAGTGCCAAGTTTCATTACTTTTTCTTAAAATAAAGAGCCAAATCTTAAAGGGCATTCCTTAAATAAAGAAATCCCTACATCAAAATGTGCATCAATATAAGACAGTTTGATGGTGAAAATTACACTTGTCTGTGATAAATAGTCACGTAGGAAAAGGAACATACCTTTTTAATAAGAAGGGACTGAGAAAATTGCAATTAATAATTTTCTCACATGTGTTGAAATCCCAGTGCAGGAGAATCTGGCTCTTCGTGTGATTCATACAAGTCATCTAGGTTTCGTTTAGCCTTCTTTCTGGGTTCCCTAGCATTTTTCCGCACTTTATGAGCCATTCTTTCAGCTTGTCGTAGTCTCTCGATCCAACTCCTTCATGGAATTGGCACAATTCCTTCCTACTTTTATTCCTTACTCCTGCAATACATGGCATTTGGCAATGTTATCCTTATAACTCTATTAAAAACGGACACTGCATCCAGAACTCCAACTTCCCACAAAAGTGGCTTTAGGAATGGGAGAGCTTATAACATTGTTTACAGATTCATTGGGGATTTTGACTTTTGCCATTAAGACACTTCTCCAACAGCTGGGGACTGCACAGATCTCTAAACTGGGCTTGATATCCTCCATATAGGCGAGATAAAGATGTGTGTGTTTGGAAAGGACATAAGGAAATTTTTCTTTTGCTTTTGCTTTTAAATACACTGGTGGACAAAACACTATGAAATAAGGAATCTAGAATACGGAAATTTTGGCAATATATATTTGGCGAGGTAACATATTTAATTGATTAAAGTTGTAAGACTACAGGTTAATATCCGCGCGAGAAAAGCCTTCGCAAATGTGCTATACTGGCCCATTAATAACAGGTGTAATCGCCTGACTGTTTAATGCAGGCATGCAAATGTGTATGCATTGTGTCGTACAGGTACCGGATGTCAGCTTAGGAATGGAGTTCCATGCCTGTTGCACTTGGTCGGTCAATATAGGGACGGTTAATGCCAGTTGTGGATGACGCTGGAGTTGAAGTCCAACGATGTCCCATACGTGCTCGATTGGGTTACAACAGTGGCATGTGGGAGTACATTACCCTTTTGGAAAACCCTCCCGGGAATGCTGTTCATGATTGGCAGCACAGCAGCTCGAACCATCAGACGGGCGTAGACTTCTGCAGTCAGAGTGCGTGGGATAACCACGAGAGTGCTCCTGCTGTCATAGGAAATTGCTCCCCAGACCAAAACTCCCGGTGTAGGTGCAGTGTGGCGATGCCGCAGACAAGTGGAATGCAGGGGCTCACCTGGCCTCCTTCTAACCAACACACGGCCTTCACTGGCACCAAGGCTGAGCAGGGTTTCATCAGGAAACAGAACGGACCTCCACTCCATACTCCAATCAGCTCTCGCTTGACACACTGAAGTCGCAGACAGCGGTGGTTTGGGGTAAGTGGAATGCTCACCGCAGGGCGTCTGGCTCAGAGCTGTCCTTCAAGTAACCGATTTCGACCAGTTCGTTGAGTCCCTGTGGTACTAACTGCCGCTTGAATTGCTGATACAGACGCAGTCCGCTGCGTCACAGCCATACGCCGTATACGGCGGTCCTTCCTCTCGGTGGTGCCATGGGGACGTCCGGAGCCCGGTCTTCTTGCGAGCGTACCTTCTGTTGACCACTGCTGCCAGCTCGCATGCACAGTGGAGGTATTCCTGCCAAGTTGTTCTGCAATAGCGTGGAAGGAAAATCCACCTTCTCGTAGCCCTATTATACGACCTCGTTCAGCCGCAGTGAGCTGCTGATACTGGTCTCTTCGTCGTCTTAAAGGCATTCTTGACCCACTCACAGTCACTCTATCCAATCTCGCACAGTACAGCCCGTATTGAAAGTAAACCTGATGTGTAAAGTCATGGGGCCGCTACTAGCGCCACGCTAATGCGATCTCCGCGAAATTTTAATCAACGTCATCTTTCAAATGTATAAACACACCTATTAACTTTCGTTAATCTAGCACAACCCCTTCTTGGTGTTTGGATATTGTTTTTCCGCCAGTATAATTGCACCAGTTGCTGCTTTGCTGGCAATTTTCTTATTGCTAGCGCGTGTTTAAATTATATTTATGCCAATTTATAATGGTAAAACTATCATGTATTGTACATCATTTTAAAGGGCAGACTTCATAGGTTCATCTATATATATAAAATAACTTGTCCTGACTGACTGACTGACTGACTGACTGACTGACTGACTGATTCATCATCGCCGAGCCAAAACTACTGGACATAAAGAAATGAAATTTTGGGGATATATTCATATTATGATGTAGGTGCTCGCTAATAGGGGATTTTTGGATATTCCTTCGGTAAGGGGGTGAAGATGGGGGTGAAATTTTAAAATGAGTGTATCTATATCTCAAAAATTTAAAAGTTTACAGACGTAACAATTGGTATTTAGAATCTTCTTTAAAAATAAGGAAACACGTATTATTTTGTTTTCAGAAAATCCCAATATGAGGGATGAAAAAGGGTGAAAATGGGGGAAAATGGGTTGAATGCCTTTAATCAGGATACCGGTACTTATATCTCAGAAACTGAAGATATTACAGACCTGAAAATTGGTACTTTTGATCTCTTTTAAAAATAAAGAAGCACGTATTTTTTTGTTTTTGTAAAATCCACTTAATGGGAGGGTGAAAAGGGGGTGAATTTTTAAAATGAGTGAATCTATATCTTCAAACTTTTAAAGTTTGCAGATGTAAAAATTGGTATTTAGAATCTTCATTAAAAATAAAGAAACACGTATTTCTCTGTTTTCGGAAAATCGCAATAGGAGGAGTGAAAAGGGGTGAAAAATGGGTTGAATGCCTTTAATGAGGCTGCTTATATCTCAGAAACTGATGATATTATAGACCTGAAAATTGGTGTTTGGGATCTCTTTTAAAAATAAAGAAACACGTATTTTTGGTTTTTCTGGAAAACCCAATTAAGGGGGGTGAAAAGAGGGTAATATTTTAAAATGACTGTATCTATATCTCAAAACTTTTAAAGGTTATAGATGTAAAAATTGGTATTTAGAATCTCCATTAAAAATAAAGAAACACGTATATTTTGTTTTCGTAAAATCGTAATAGGAAGGGTGATAAAGGTTGAAAAAGGGGTCGAATGCATTTCATGAGTCTACTTATATTTCAGAATCTGAAGATATTACAGACCTGAAAATTGGTGTTTGGGATCTCCTTTAGAAAAGAAACACGTATTTTTCTTTTTGTGGAAAATCCAATTAATGGGGGGGGGGGGTGAAAAGGGGGTGATTTTTTAAAATGAGTGTATCTATATCTCAAAACTTTTAAAGGTTATAGATGTAAAAATTGGTATTTAGAATCTCCTTTAAAAATAAAGAAACACGTATTCTTTTGTTTTCGGAAAATCCCAATAGAAAGGGTGTAAAAGGGTGAATAATGGGTTGAATGCCTTTCATGAGGCTACTTATATTTCAGAACCTGAAGATATTACAGACCTGAAAATTGGTATTTTGGATCTACTTTAAAAGTAAAGAAACACGTATTTTTTCGTTTTTGGAAAATACAAATATTGGGGGGTGAAAAGGGGGGGGGGTGAATTTTTTAAAATGAGTGTGTCTACATCTTAGAACTTTAAAATTTACAGATGTAAAAATTGGTAGTTAGAATCTCCTCTAAAAATAAAGGAACACGTATTTTTTGTTTCCTGTAAATCGTAATAGGAGGGGTGTAAAAGGGTGAAAAATGGGTTGAATGCCTTAATTGAGGATACACATATCTCAGAAACGAAAGATCTTACAGAACTGATAATTTGCATATGGGATCTCCTTTAAAAATAAAGAAAGAGGTATTTTTTAGTTTTTGGAAAAGCCAATTAATGGCGGTTAAACAGGAGTGACAAATTGGGGTGAATTTTTTGAAAGACTATATCTACAGAATATCTTGGAAACGTAAAATGTTACAGACGTAAAGAGTGGGTGTAAATTTTAAATCTCCTGTAAATGTAAAGAAATATAGGTGATTTTTTTTGGAAACTCCACTTAAGGGGAACTCAAAAGGGGTGAAATTTTAAAATGACAATTTTTACAGTATATCTAAAAAAACTTAACAAGTTACAGAAGTGAAAAATGGTATTTTTTATCTCTATTAAACATAAAGAAACGTGTACTTTTAGTTTTCGATAATACCACTTGGGTGGAAGGGGGGGGGTAAAAGTGACTGAAAATGGTGATGAATTCTTTTAATTAGGCTACTGATATCTCAAAAATGAAGATGTTACAGACGTGAAATTTGATATTTGCAATCTGCTTTAAAAGTAAAGAAACACGTATTCTCGGAAAATCCAATGGAGGGGGAGGGGTGAAAGAATTGAAAAATTAATTAACTGAATTGTATGAGAATACATACATCTAATAAAAACTAAAGTTGTTACAGACGTGAAAATTCTTATTTGGACCTCCTTTAAAAACAAAGAAGAACGCGTTTTGGTGGGGAAACCATCTTGGAGGGCGGGAGTGTAAAGGAGTTGAATTCCTTTCATGAGGACACATAAATCGAAAACTGAAGAAGTTAGAGTCGTGATAATTGGTATATAGAAGATCCTTTACTATTAAAGAAACAAGTATTATTTGCGGGAAAATTCACTTAAGGGGAGGGGGATTATTGTGAAATGAAGTGAAAAAAGTGAATTATTTTTATGGGGATACTTATATCTCAAAACTGAAGGTAATCTCGCTTAAACATAAAGAAACAAGCATTCTTTTAATTTTTATGGGGGGGGGGGCGGTTGGCGGTAAATAAACTTAACTTCGGTGGGGTGTAGAAGGAGGTGAGACCAATTGATTTTACTGTTATTAATGTACTTATAAGGATACTCCGTTGCTCAGGCGGCAGGGCGCCAGCCTCTCACAGCTGGGTTCCGTGGTTCAAATCCCGGTCACTCAATGTGGCATTCATGCTGGACAAAACGGAGGCGGGACAGGTTTTTCTCCGGATACTCCGGTTTTCCCTGTCATCAGCCATTCCAGCAACACATAATAGTTCAGTGCCACCAAGGCACCCAATATGACACCACGCCGGATCTTCTGAAGGATTTTATCCATATTAAAAGTATTATAGGAAAAGATGGCAAAGATTTACGGACTCAACTGACCGGGAGGAATACCTGAGCCTAGCCCGGGAAGTACGAAATTGATTGCTGGAAAGGAAGATTTAAAAGTGGGAGGAAACGTGCCGTAAAATCATAGAAAACCAGTCAGATCGGGAATTTTGGTGGATTCTCGCAGAAAACGAGTCAGATCGCGAATTTCGGCGGATTATATATCTAATACAATAAGCATTCAATTATAAATTTCAGTATAATACCGTAGCGAAGCACGGGTATCTTGCTAGTAAAATATAAAAACATAAGATATGGAGATTATGACAGTTTTAAACTTTCCGTATTCCCTTTTAACTCAAACGTCTTTGAGTGTGTCGAATACACAATTTAATTATAAATATTGCACTACAACATACCTGTTAAATAATAATAATAATAATAATAATAATAATAATAATAATAATAATAATAATAATAATAATAATCGTATGGCCTCAGCTACCGTGTGCAGACATTTCAATTTGACGGCATCTGGCCGTCTGCTCGTCAATTTCGACGTTCCACTTTACTCTAGGCCTACTAGATGGCAGACCGAGTAAACCTAAACTCTCTTGGGCGTCTGTGGCTAATATGTAATGAATTTTGTTGAGTAAACACAAAATGTATCACCAGAGATCTTTTACATACCGACATCGTACGACGTGGAGTATCAAATGGATTTTTTCCCTCCCTTCATAAATCCGACTACCTCTTCCGGGTTTGAAGCCGCTATCTTTGAATCTGGAGGCCGACACCCTACAACCGATCCACAGGGGCACATTATTAAACAAGGAATAAAATTACAGACTATTAAACAAGGAATTGTTTAACAATGTTCTTTTAACAGGTATGTTGTAGTGTAATATGTATAGTAAAATAGTGTGTTCGATACACTGAAAAGCTTTTGAGTAACATTGAAATATTACAGAGAAGAAGATGAATATTTTACGAATATATTCGTGACACAAGCACTTATGTTTTTTAGGTTATAATATCACTAGGCTAATGAATTATGTAACTAAATATTGAGGTGATAACCCTTCAATTCTCTCAAAACTAAAGTGAATTATCTAGATAGCTGTATATTTTTATGTTGATGATTTCTCTTTCCAAAACAAAGTATGTATCATAGAAACGCAGAATACAACTGATTCATTTTTCAGATAATGACAGATAAAATAGTACATGCATTTGAGTGTTATTTGTGTTTCTAACAATATCCCTGCATGTTACATAAAAAATTCGTGGATAAATATTATGTATAAAGCTAAACACTTCTATTATCAGTGACCGTAGCGGGTGTCATTTCATAATTAAACATAGGTTACTTGTGAATTAATCAAATGAGCAATTGATGCTAAATTTGAAAGCTAAAAGGTCTGCCTTCTTCCGCCGCTTTCCTCTCACCCTCATGGAATCGTTGGTGCAATCTGTGTCTCATATATGAACTTGATCGAGTTTCCGGCCGGGTGCCATTCCCGACCCTAATTCTATGTGAAGGAATGTATTCAACCGTTAGAGTTTCAGTGTGATATGCAAATGAAGACGTGAGAAAAAATCAACCCCCATACCAGACACGTCTACATCCCCCGGCCCTACCAGAAATCGAACTCGAACACTCTGAGCCAAACTTCACTCTCTCTAAAGTTAGAACTTTTTCCTGGCTATTTAATGTTTCATCAACATAGATCGGTGTCAGAAAAGGTAGCAGGAGTTTTCATAATGAAGATAAGCCTACAGCCCCAGAATATTCGTGGTGGGGTTCGAACGCACTATCTATCGAATGTTAACTTTTATCTACACTGCCCAGAAATGTATCCAGCTTGTTTGATGATTAAAGCCGGGATGAGTGCCTCAGATGGTAGAGTGCTGGACTTCTGAGCTCAAATTACAGGCTCCGTTCCAGCTCAGTCCGATCTTATTTGGAGGTGCTCAGTATGGGAGCCTCGTATCAGTAGGTAGAATTACTCAAATAAATAAAATGTCCACAGACTGTTTCCAGCCATTCCATCGGGTCAAGAATGGAATGAATGGAGCCCCATCTAACGGCAAGGATAGGAATTGTGCCGGCTGCCGAAGCCTGTCGCACTCCTCCGGGAAAATGATTAATGACTAACTGATGAAATGGAATGATATTGGAGAGTGTTGCTGGAATGAAAGATGTCAGGGAAATCCGGAGTACCCAGAGAAACATCTGTCTCGCCTCCTTTGTCCAGCACAAGTCTCACATTGAGTGGCCGGGATTTGAACCACGGAACCCAGCAGTGAGAGGCCGGCGCGCTGCCACCTGAGTCACGTTGTCTAAGTAGGTTTACTGTCACATTAAATTGTGTGGGACAAAATTCTAGCACGTCGGCATCTCCAAAAACGGCAAACGTTTTCGTGAGTAGGAAACAGTAACATTATTATATTATCTTCATTTTCCCGGACCAAAATGGATTTCAATTTTTACCTGAAAAATCACGTTTTGCAAGAAGGGCATTCCACATCTATTCATTCCTGGCCACAACAAAAATGAGCGTAAGATGGGTGGCTCAATGAGCGGGTAGCTCCAGCGTCAAGTCAGGTATGAGCTGAAGAAAGTTTTTTGTACGTCTTCGACGAGGTCAATTAGTAAATAAATACCACTTAACTCGCACAGTCTGCACTTGGGTCAAGCCTCCCATCTTTCAATATCTCAATTGCGGACACTCCACTGGAGCAGGTCGACCACGTTTTATATCTAGGAGGTATCCTCTCAACAAATGCTAACTGCTCACAAGATGTGGATAGGAGAAATCACTCTGCTCACTCAGCATTTGGACTTTTATCTCGTCATGTCTTCATGCATACCAAGATTATGGTTTACCATGCGGTTGTCATATCAACACTGCTTTATGGTTGTGAAACTTGGACCCTCTACCGTCAGGATATAGAAAAGCTAGACTGCTTCCATCTGCATAAACTTAGATCCATCTTGAACATCAAATGGGAGGACCGTGTTACCAACCTTGGAGTTCTTGAGAAACCGCTGTAAGAATTGAGGCTACCATCATTGGCCACCGTCTCAGATGGATAGGGCACGTCCATCGTATGAGTGATACCAGGCTTCGTCGTCAACTCCTGTATGATGAACTCTGCTCTGGCACAACACCTCACGGAGCCCATTTGAGGCGTTTCAAGGATCAGCTAAAA
The DNA here is from genome assembly GCF_040414725.1 of Anabrus simplex. Taxonomy (NCBI): domain Eukaryota; kingdom Metazoa; phylum Arthropoda; class Insecta; order Orthoptera; family Tettigoniidae; genus Anabrus; species Anabrus simplex. The sequence continues at coordinate 873,706,447 of NC_090265.1, read as the reverse complement.
CACTGGCTGTACTAAACGTCATTAACGGTTTACTGTCTGAGAGATAAAAGATATGGTGGATTGAATAAAGTGGTCCAAATGATAACCTTAAGGGGACAGTCTGGAGAAAAAAATCGATATTTTGGTAATTTGGCAAAATAATTTTTATGGCTGAAAGTGAAGGGATTGAGTTTCTTCTTGTCATGAAGTTATACCGTTCAATTCAAACAATTCATCACTTAAATAATGCTCTGTTTGCCAGTCTGCACACAGCAGAAATGGGCGTGGCGTCTGCAGAGCTTGAATTAACTCTCAATTCTGGGATGCGCTTGCTGAGAACCGTGCACTTTGGCGCTAAGCTGTTTCTACATCAGTTACGGTGTTTGAAGAGGAATAATGATGACGTGTAGAGGATAAACGACAAGCGCGGAAGGTCCGACAAGCTCAGTCCGGCCCTTCCCCCAGCTATTCCATGTGATTTGCGTGGACGTATGTTTCATGATTGGGCTACTGACTCATATAAAACGTATTCACTAAGTATTGTGAGTGTGAAAATGTAAACTTCTAAAGAATATGTGCACTCAGATACGAGTTGCAGACGACGCGACGACGACGACTACTTAACTTACACCATGTACATTCAGTGTTGATCTCCTGGAGAGTCTAAGAGCCACAGGTGTATACGATCCAACCACCTAAGGGAGGGAGAGCCTTAAAATGTTAATTGAACTTTTTAATTCAAAATAGTTTTTCCAAACAACAACGCTGACGTGTTTGAAGGCACGATGCTAGAGTAATAAGTGGAGAGTGGGATAAGGTTCGTGCGGCTGAATAGAAAAGGGCGTGATCAGTGTTCAAAGGCTGAATGTGATAAATGTTCTATTATATCCTTTGTTTTAGAAATGGTCTACTTTTCAGGCGAGTTGTAATGGGCTTTGGGTTTCAAAATGAATAGAATACGAAATACTCGATACATCCCCTTTAACCAGTCAGAATTAACCACAAATCCCAGTGTGATAAAGCTAACATGAATTTAAATACATAGTTTAGCCTGCGTACGTCACGTGTCAGTCCATTGTTAATTCAAAATGAAAGTGACACAGACTGCATTCGTTGATATAGCCATAAGTTTTTAACGTGCACACGTATTGGCAATAAGATGGGAGTAAAGACAAGTAAATGAATAAAATAAGAATTACACATTCAATATTAATTTATTGAGAACTGGCTGTACTAAATGCCATTGACGGCTTACTGGACGACGTATAATAATAATAATAATAATAATAATAATAATAATAATAATAATAATAATAATAATAATAATAATAATAATCCAAACCCCATGACACTACAGCCCTTGAAGGGCCTTGGCCTACCAAGCGACCGCTGCTCATCCCGAAGGCCTGCAAATTACGAGGTGTCGTGTGGTCAGCATGACGAATCCTCTCGGCCGTTATTCTTGGCTTTCTAGAACGGGACCGCTATCTCACCGTCAGATAGCTCCTCAATTCTAATGACGTAGGCTGAGTGGACCTCGAACCAGCCCTCAGGTCCAGGTAAAAATCCCTGACTTGGCCGGGAATCGAACCCGGGGCCTCCGAGTAAGAGGCAGGCACGCTACCCGTACACTACGGGACCGGCAGTAATAATAATAATAATAATAATAATAATAATAATAATAATAATAATAATAATAATAATAATAATAATAATAATAATAATAGATTCAAAGAAAAGGGACTGTTTGAGAGATAAAAGATATGGGAGATTGTGTAAAAGTGGCCCATATGATAACCTTAAGGTAACAGTCTGGAGATAAGAATCGATATTTTGGTCATTTTGGCGAAATAAATTTTGTGACTGAAATTGAAAGTATTGAGTTTCTTCTTTCTTGTCACGAAGTTATACCGTTCAATTCAAACAATTTATTACTTTAATAATGCTCTGTTTGTCAGTCTGCACACAGTAGAAATGGGCGTGGTGTCTCCATTGCTTGCGGCTGCGAACTGCGTCGCACATGTGGATTTGACCCTTTTTACGGCCGGATGCCCTTCCTGACGCCAACCCTATAGGAATGGATGTAATCACTATTACGTGTTTCTCTGGTGGTTGGTAGTGTAGTATGTTGTATGAATATGATGAGGAGAGTGTTGGGACGGACAAATGTACCCAGTCCCCGAGCCAGAAGAATTAATCAGAAGCGATTAAATTCCCCGTCCCAGCCGGGAATCGAACCGGGTACCCTCTAAACCAAAGACCAGTATGCTGACCATTCAACCAACTAGTCGGACCGATTATAATTTTACATATTTTTCCATTTTTTCTCGCATAATATTCTGCCAAATGTAACAACATTTGTATGGTATATGTATCACAGCTATATTAGGAAACCTGTAAATGGAATTTTTATTGCAGGATTTTTTAATCCAAAACTTTAGAACATAAAAATTACACAAAGTTTAGCACAATATATCTCCTTGTATAAATTATGTACAGAAAAATCAATAACTTACACAACATTGCTTTTTAAGAAAGTATTATCTACCTAATTCCAAATTTTCATTAATATCTCAATTAAAGTTCATAAAAATAATCGAATTAAAGGTTTCAAAAATATTTTCAAAACTTTTTGGAAAACCATTAATTGTGTAGGAAATAAATTTTCTTCGTATCCTACTTTTATTTAGGTGGCATTCACACAACGTTTCGTGGACATTCATGCATTAGGTAAAAATATCTGTTTATCTCCAGACTGTCCCGTTAACGAATTAAATAAAATGATATTATAATGCATGTGTATGTTCAGTCCTCAGCCCGAAGGCCGGTTGGATCCTCGAGAGATCCTCCATTATCTATCATAGATGGCCTAGGCATCACTGAAGAGGAGCAATAGTGAGATCAGGAGTAAGGTAGTTTCTCATTGCTTTCCTCACTGAGCCGGAAGTTGCTACTTAATGTCAATGTGCAATCCCAATGAAATGCATGCACCGAGCGACCCTATGGGCAAACTTTCACACCATTCATAGTAGAGACTGGCTGCATAAGGCATTACTAGCATCGCTCATATCTCAGTCACTTTCATATTGTCAAAGCCAAGGATAAGACTGAGACTGATCAGTAAAAGTAACAAAACTGCTCTAGCCCATACCAGAAGACATAGCACACTGAACACACTAGGCCTCGTCAGCAAAGGCATATAATAAGAAGAAGAAGAAGAAGAAGAAGAAGAATGGTTTCTAGTCCCACTAACGACTGTTATGGTTTTCGGAGACGTGGAGGTTATTAAGCACTTGGTAGTCATCACGAGTCAACTACTGCAGCTATCATAAATACAGTAAAACATTGGATTGCGAGCAACTTGGTCTACGAGTGTTTTGGAAGACGAGCAAAAATTGTATGTGAATTCGAACTTGATAAAGAGCAAAGTTTTATACTACGAGTAGTACTGAATCGTTTCCCCCTCCTCTTTTCATCACCCTGTAGGATTATGGGTAATCTTTCCCACGTTCGATTTCAGTTAGCGTTCCTCACTCATCGTAAATAACCATAAGAGCGTACGCGTACTAATCGCGTGTGTGCATACATGTTCTATTTTGTGTCAATGTGTAGTGACTATAATTTAGTAACTTTAGAACAGCAATGGGCACCGTGAAAAGAAAAGTTGAAGACTAAGGCAGCAAGATAATAATTTAATGTCATTGTTTTTTACGTTCCACATTTGGTGGTTTTCGGAGACGCCGAGGTGCTGGAATTTAGTCCCGCGGGAGTTCATTTTCGTGCCAGTAAATTTGCTGACACGAGGCTGACCTCCAAATACCACAGGAATAAACCAGGATCGAACCTGTCAGTTTGGGTGAGAAGGCCAGCGCCTTATTCTACCGCCCCCACCCACAGGAAGGGGGCTTTCAAAAGACCACGATTTATATTTCCCTTTTTATTCGCTACGTTGTAAGAAGATAATGATAAAAGTTGTAATATTCTAAATACATTTTCTTATGAGTAAATTTCCTGTAAAGCAACCGTAAATGAAATACATAAGAGTTTTATATCTTATGCTCCGTCTTAAGCCCCCCTGCCTGCTGGCATTTTTGAACAGCATATAGCTAAGTTACCATTTGCCATTATCCTAAATTTAAGCACTACGTTTCAAGAAAATCCACCTAGGCCTATTCATTTTCCCGTAATGTTATAACTGAAAACTAAACAATAATTAAATTGAAACGGCCTTAGGTAATTATTTTGTCCTGTCCGGTGTAAAAACTGAGTGTATTTGAGCACCTTTAAATACCAGGACCGAACCTGGAAGTAAGAAAGTGAAAGTTGCTTGGGAAGTACGAAGAAAGTGTGCGTGTGCCTGATATCCGAGATTTTACACGAAGTATTCCTCAGTTACTTGCACAATATTAAAGAAGAACTAAAGGGTCTGGATGCAGCAAAAGGAGTCATGAGAGCGTTCAACCACGTGTTCTAGAAGATGAAGGAATGTAAGTTAAACTTTTCCTTTTTATAACTAAGGCCGTGTAGAATGGGTACTTGTTACCCCTGTTAAAGTTAACTTCCATTATGCATATCCTTTTAAATGAAAATGTTAGCAGATAAGACAGTGAATACTGTTTGGTTTTGGTAAAATGTAGAGTGTGCCTTCAAGAAGCCTGAACTTGTAAAAAATTTGGAGAGTAGTCTCCTAGAGAGAAATTTGTATGTGAAACAAGTATCTTCCTTTTGAATGTACTGTTTTTTGGAGCTCAGTCCTTTTGAGGAATTACAGAAGGGAGCAACGGTGGTCTTGTAAAGTTTGTTACTTGGGAGCTTCAATCTAATTTGGTTCATTCATTGTTGTCTAATTTTTCTAGGAGTTTCTAACGTTGTTTCTCGAGCTCAATTTTGTATCTGATTTTTGTTATTGCCTAGCAAAGTTTAAAATTTGAAAAGACAAGGAAAAAGGAAAAGGAAGAAATAAAATGACTAATTTTATTTTCAATTTAAATTCGATCTTTTCTCTATCCTCCAGTTCATGCCCGCACCTTCTTTCATCTCTGCGTTCCACAGAATACCCGGAACAAGTGGTAGCAGAGCGTGGTTGAATGGGTCTGGATAAACCCCCTTTTGACGGCTATTCATAGAATTCGAAACCAAACTCTAAAACATTTTCCGTTTCTGGAATTTTCTAAATTTTGCCAGTTTTTCATTCACTATGTCTGGTCCCAGGGAATTCGTTGCACCATGGTATCTGCGCGAGGAAGAATTACTTAAAGAACTTTTAATTAGGAAGGTCCAGTCCGGTGGCAAGGTTGCTATAGTACTGCTAAACTTAAAGAATCTTTAGAGCTGCCCAACTGTATTCCAGTACTTGAGGTGAAGGATAATGATAAGGCTCTGTCCACCATCACTGACAATACCACCGATCTAGCGTGTTTTAAGTTTCTTGAAGTAGGTGAAACTTCAACAAATCAGCTCAAGCGTGTTCAAGCAAGGCTACTCCATTTTGACAATAGGGCTAGGGACTCTCAAACTGAAGGACGAGCATGCTAAGGAAGCTAGTAATCTAGTGGAACACTTTTCCGACGTGCCAAATACGGTTAATCAATTATTGTCAGGAGCGGCCAGTGCTAAGAACGACTATTTTCAAACAGTAAATTAACAACTGAAGAGGACCCTAGTAAAGCTCCTGAGAGTAGGAAATCTGTGGTTTCACAACAAACTTCTGCCCCATCAGAACAAGAGTCTGATCGTCTACAACAATTTTCACTTTTCTTTATCAGTAACGCAGCTGTTCAACCCCCTCAACCTCTAATTCCATCCCCTATTATTTCACCAGGTTTCAGCAGCTTGCCCCACCCCTTAGCCATGTTGCTTAAGGGCATCTCAAAATTTTCGGTAAATTCAATTAACGATGTGATTTCCTTTGTAAGGTTTTTACTAGAATTCCAGAATTATGCTTTTGTATTTGCTCTGTCTCATTCTCAAATTCTCCAAATTATTTACCCCTACTCCACGTCTTTTCAGATAAAATTGTGAAGGCAATAGCTGATAGATGTTCTATAGCAGACTTCCATGCCCATCTCTTGGCCACTTTCATCCATCTATAGCAATGCCATCCTCAATACAAAATTTCTATTCCCCAGTCCAAAGGTTGGACGAGAATTTGGCTGACTTCATGCAAGACATAACGTTTTATACGAGGGTGTTCGCCCTTCATTACTCAGAAGGTCAAATGGTACAAATCATCGTCGAAGGGATTTCTCGATTCTACAGGTCGTATGTATGCTTCCCTTCTCGACCTCAAACCTCCTCTGAACTTGAGGCTATGGCAGTGTCAGCAGAGGGAGTGAGGTACGCTGACACCTTACGAGTCACTAGCGAGCCTCCACCATCATCTAACAGTTCTCGGCCACCATTTCGCCGAACCTTCTCTCCAGGCAAGTGTTATGCGTGCGGATCGGCAGAACATTTTCGAAATAATTGTCGCTTTGTAAAACCTAGTGGAACTAGGAATGCAGCAGGGCCATCCCAGGGATATTTTAAATGCGGGTCGTTCTCACATCTTGCGAAAAATTATATGCCATCTAACAGCACACCTCCCTGTTCTACTTCTAGTGCTGCCTCCACTAATATAGGCGGTAGGAAGTGACTAGCGCAGTCGGTTGAGTCACCAAGTTCAGCTTCACGAGGCTCAGCCCAGGTTAAGTCGGGCACCGAACTAGCTGAGGAAGAAACCCTCTCATATTTATCTTTTGAAGGCACAAGGGAATTCCTTAAAATCACCTCTGATACCCCAGGATTTGTGCCCTTTCTCAATATTGAGATAAAACAATTAAAAATGCATGCAAAACAATATAACTATGACAGGCACATCAAGAGGAGTTATCTGACCTATTTATAACGAATGCCGGGCTGAGTGGCTCAGACGGTTAAGGCGCTGGCCTTCTAACCCCAACTTGGCAGGTTCGATCCTGGGTCAGTCCGGTGGCATTCGAAGGTGCTCAAATACGACAGCATCGTGTCGGTAGAGTTACTGGCATGTAAAAGAACTCCTGGGGACTAAATTCTGGCACCTCGGCGTCTCCAAAGACCGTAAAAGCAGTTAGTGGGACGTAAAGTAAATAACATTATTATTATTATTATTATTATTATTATTATTATTATTATTATTATTATTATTATTATTATTATTATTATTATTATTATAAGGAATGGTGCGCAGCAGCATGAGGCCTCTAATTATGAATGAATTTGGACCGCACTTGTACGTCCTTTATTCCAGTTTAGATCCTTTTTTTAATTTAGGTCTTTGTATACGTACTTTTTAGGCAATTTATAGGTCTTCAACTTCCTAGCTCTAGTCTAGGAATATGTATTTGAATTCTAAAATGACACTTTTACGGTGTCCAACATTGATATTAATAAGAATAGCTTCTTAAAGAACACGAGCTATGTTCTATATTCCAGTTATACAAAGAGCAAAACTGGAAGCAAAAACAAGATAAAATTCCAAGCGGGAGTTCTGCCAGGAAGTATTGGAGAATGTAAAAGCAAACGAACGCCTATTCTGTGCGTGCATGTGTGTGTGGTACGCTATGCTAAAACCGCCATCACGACATCCAAAACAAAGAAACAAACACATAGCACATGCATTTTAACGGGATGGTGTTGGTGCTGGCAGAGGAGAGGAGGGGCTCTTTAAATTGTTAAATGCAGCGGCAAATAAGGAAAGGAGCGAAACACAAATTATTTGCTTCTTCCCTCTTGGACCTCCATTTTTTACTCTTTTTTCTCGTTCTTGATAAAAACGGTAGAAAATTAAAACTGTTGTTGTTGGTAGTAAAGATTTATGGAAATTGCGAATTCTTTTGTAAGCACTTTATTCTTTAATGTGCTAACAGTTCCGTCCGTCTCTCGGAAGCTAAGGAAATAGTTTCCATGACATTGTCACACCACTCTATTGCTCCAGTAGCATCATTTGTAAGCTGGGTTGCAGAGAGGAGCTCGTCCTTCAACGACTGTCCAGGAGTTCTCTGGTATACCTTGTAGAGCAGGGCCTCTCAGGGTGCATGCGCGTGGGGCATGCACTGTGCACGGTGCAAAAGACGACTTGGCTTGGTTGACCAGAGTGCAGACCCCCCACTCCTCGATTTGGAGCAATAGCGCTGTCTCTCTCTTTCCTCACGCCTGTCTCGCTCGCTCCGCTTGTTTCCCTCTGCCCCACTTGCGCCGTAGCGCTCCAAATCCGAGCTGACTTGAGCCGAGTATAGGCGAGTTGAGCCGAGCTTAGCCGAGTAGCCGAGAGACGAAGCGTTGATCCGAGCCATGCCGAGCGGCAACGATGCACAGTGCACGGAGCTCTTGCGCCTCTATCTGCACGCGTGAGATTTTGGGCGTTTGAGAGGCCCTGTTGTAGAGTGTCAACGGAGGAACAGAATTGTATTAACCAACATGTGGATATTACGCCGTATATATCATCACAGATAAGGACAAAAGTAGACAATGGTCGACTTCTTCAGCAACTTACAGGTACTTGGATGCATTTTTCTCTGTATTTGGGGGCATAAATATATTCACGGTATTTCCCCGCTTATTGTAAGAGTTGACTAAGGAGCTCAAAATATGAGAGCAGCTAAGGGGTCCCCTAGCAGTAGAATCCGGCAACTTGCAGGAATTTGAATTTCCCTCTGAAGGTAAAGTCTCAGAATAGGATACGTCCAGGTTACTCCCTACCTGTCGTAAGAGATGAAGAATCACCAAATACAGTAGAGACAATACGCGACACATGCGGATTTAGCCTTGTTAAAATGGGAGACAAGTCACAAGTGGCGCTCCTAGTGGCTTGACCTGAAAATTCGCGCTAAAATCAAATGTCAATGGAAATGCATGTACGGAAATGGATAAATAAATTACGTCTAGAAAGAAAGTGTTACAAAGATATTAACTTCAAAGTTGCTAAAGCAATTCTGGATAAATGAACGAAGAATTATTTAACAGGTTATTATTTAAATGAAATTAGACATATAATCAAGATGTGAATTAGACTGCTGTGAAAGGGCTTGATCTTAGAATTCCGGCCTGAACGTTCACGGCTAGATTTTTCTTTTTTCTCATTTAAAAGCATGTATCATCATATTAAAACACTTGTCAACACAAATATCGGCACATTCCTTACGCACATGATTCAGTGAATTTACATTTAAGAGCTGGACAATTTTCCTTTTAATTTGAAGCCTACTAACAGAAAGAAAATTTATAAATTTAGCATCAAAAAACTTTAAGCCTTCCCTATAAGCAATACTTGCCATAATGCCATAACATTAGGGTAAAGCAAATTTGCATCATCATATTGTTTCAACAAAATATGTACATTTCTTAAATCACCCATATTTTCTTCAGTGCTTGACAACGCATTACGGCATTCCAAATGGGGTAACTTGGAACACAACCAGCCACACTCATATGCATATGTATTTTACTGAATTAAATCAAACCAACAGATGACACCTACAACAACACATCGGTATTGAAGGTTAACTGCTGTATTATACTATAAAATATGCGTATTATATTTTAAGCTAGTTAAAATATGGGTCGAGCAGGTCAGAATATTATGAAGTACTATAAAAATATCTTTGCCACTGGAAGAATATATATGCAAACACAATATTACTTACATTTTCTTGTCACGAGGGAAACGGAAGAAAGATCGCGCATTCTTCTCTACTTCATGGTTACTGCAGCCAAACACAGACATAACTTTCCCCTCATGTTGAGAGGAGATATCAAGGAATGACACACGCTATATTTAACTATGTCAACTCACTGAAAATAAATAAATAACACCAAAAACTTCACACACAAATACACGTGCCCTCATGACAGAATCAGTAGTTCTCAGGTCAATCCGCTAGAGAGAGCTCTAATAGCTGTCCCTCGTCTTAACCTTACTGGATTTGGTATCTGTATTTTCATTTTTTTTTTAAGTTTCATGTTTAGTTTAATACTTTAATATTATAAAAATGTAGTTACTGTTTTCATAAATCTGCATTGTATTATAAGAAGACGCTGCATAAAGGTGCTTTTCAGTCTCAGTGGCATGTAAATCATGATCAATAAATTCAATTCAATTCAATTCAATTCGATATCTCGCTGAAAGTCGCGTATTGTCTCTACTGTAATTGGAATCACTAACCTCCCCACCCATGCCCAACCATTACACAGGACCAGTACGTACACATTCCCTCCCATATTCCCACCTACTTCTCCTCCCCTCTCCACGAAGCAGAGTTACCAGTACGTAAAAGGTCTCCTGAAGGACAAAATTCAGGAACCTCGGAGCCTCTGAAAACCATAAAAATGAAGTTAGTAAGACTTAAAACATATAACATTATTATTACTATTATATTATTATTATTATTATTATTATTATTATTATTATTATTATTATTATTATTATTATTATTATTTCTGCTTCTGTGGTGTACTGGTTAGTGTGATTTGTTGCCATCTCCGGATGCCCGGGTTCATTTCCCAGCCCTGCCACGAAATTTGAAAACTGGTACTAGTACTGGACCGGGGTCTACTCAGCATCGTGGGATCAAATGAGTAGAGGTGGTTCGATTCCCATCTCAGCCATCTTCGAAGTGGTTTATTGCGGTTTCCCACTTTTTCTCTTGTCAAATCCCGGGCTGGTATCTGCTTAAGGCCACAGACGCTTCCTTCCCACTTCCTTGCCTATCTCTTTCAATCTTCTCATTCCCTACAAGGTCCCTGTTCAGCACAGCCTCGGAGAGGTACTGATCCTCCATCCAAGTTGTATCCCTGAACAAATGTCTCACGCTCCAGGACACTGCCCTTGAGGCGGTAGAAGTGGAATCCGTCGCTGACTACATGGAAAAACAATTATTATTATTATTATTATTATTATTATTATTATTATTATTATTATTATTATTATTATTGTGGTGTTATTATCATTGTATTTTATTATATATTATTCACGATATTACAATTGTGTTTATGTGCTTCTTCGCTACAATGTACATGGAAAAAGTACTATTTAATATATAAGCACATATGCTACATACAGTACATGCTGGTATATACTTACAATGTTGACAAATAAATTAAACAGATATTTATATAAACATATGCATAAACAGTCAAAATTATTATTATTATTTTCATTAGTCCTCTGTATATGGTGGATTATTCAGGCCAATAAACTTGCTTACTATATGGCAAGTGGCCAGGATTGCTCTATTTTTAATTCTCTGTAAGTGAGAGAGTGGAGATTAAGTGCTTCAATGCTCCTGTGTAGTGTCTTTGGTAGAATACCATTACATCCAATCACTACCGGAATGATAACATTGTTGAGTTTCCATATGGTTTTTATTTCTGTGGCCAGATCTGTGTTCTTGGATATCTTCTCCGTATGTGTTGATTGGAGGTTGTGAGGATTAGGGTAGGTTATTTCAGTGAACAAGCAGATTTTCTTGTTTTTAACTACAATAATAATTATATCTGGTCTATTGCAGGTAATCGTTTTAACAGTGAAGTTTGTAATTTTCACTTTCCAAGACTGATTCGGATTTGTATTTCCAATACGCTGTGGTACAATTGATTATTATTATTATTATTATTATTATTATTATTATTATTATTATTATTATTATTATTATTATTATTATTATTATTTCAATCACACTTCAAATAGAGGACAGAGAACTGATGGTTAGTATGCTTTTAACCGTTCACATGGAACAACAAGCACAAAAGCTGATTGATTATATATAGGCCTAGTGTTTATTATAATTTGTGCTCATGTAAATGGTTAACAAGTACGACAGTCTCGGAAGTATCAGTGCATGGTGTGGATAACTGCCGCAGAGGAACGTGCACGAAGATGTGATTATGGATGGAAATATTTTAATGTAACAACCATTCTCAATTTGCATTTTAGCGTCAATTTATTTTCACTTTGCAGCCATATAATGTGAGTTTTCCCACGTTGCTTAATGTTCAGTGATACTGTTATGATGCCGTGTTGGGGTCACTTGAAATTCACTCTACCTCCTCCCCCCTCTCTAATGATGATGACCTCAGTCTGACACAGCACTTGACAACGAACCATGCACTGGCATGAAAGGGGGTTGCATTTTCCTCCTGGAGTAAGAACAACAATTCTTCTAAATACGTAAATAAATAAATTAAAGAAATACATAAATAAATGATGAAATGTAGGTACCCAAATACGTCAGCCTCGTGTCGAAAGATTTATTAACACCTAAAAGAACTCCTATACAATTACGGCACCAAAAACCGTGAAAGTAGTCCTTGGGACGTAAAATGTATCAGAATATGAAAATATATTATTATTTATTTTTATTTTTTTATTTTTCATTGTTTCGTTACGCCCATTCATAGAGCGCATTTGAACTTGTTTGTTGGCTTCATGCTTTTGGCTTTCCTATTCTTCCGAAATTTATTCGTGAACTGTGTTGCCTCTTCCGTTCTTCTGACCATTTTGTACCTGTACTGCTGCTAGTTTTCACCACACATGTTTGTTTATTCGTGGAGGTCCTGAAGACTTTGCGATTTTTCATGAATTATTATTATTATTATTATTATTATTATTATTATTATTATTATTATTATTATTATTATTATTATTATTATTATTATTATTATTATTATTATACACACCACTCTATGGGGTCTCTCATATAAACCAAGACCGAACTCACGGTGTTTTTACTCTGCGCTACGGCAGCTTCAGTATGGGAGGCGCGCGCATAGTTCTTGACCTTGCAAGCAGCCTGCACGTGTTCGACCTCGCAAGCATGAGTCGCCAGTCTGAATCTCAGCTGGTAACATGGTCAGACAGTTATCATTGCAACACTGTATTTTCGTGCGTAAAAGTTCTGGTTTCTTCTTTATGGTCGTGTGAGCAGTCATAACTCTCGCTGTTGGTGCGCAGAAAATCCTATTGGTGTTTATGAAGTCCGTCATTACGTCAAGAAGATTGGTGTTTGGTGTGCTGTTAGAGCAAGTTGTATCCCCGACCAAATTCTCGCGCTTCAGGACACTGCCACTGAGACGGTCGAGGCGATACCGTCCAGGTTTTGTTTCTTCTCCGGACTCAGCAAATGTAACCTGAATAAATGAAAATAATAATAATTATTAATCATAATTATCATTGTCATTATTATTATATCTCAATCAAATTTCAACCACAGAATGATGTACAGTATCCTTTCAACCGTTCATATGGAACAACAAGCTCAAATGTTTGTAAATGCAGAGAGGTACTAAGATGACATTTTGACGCTGCCCTTCAATCACTTAACGGAAGGAGAAAAATCGCATGGTTGGTTTCAAAATAATATTCAGCTCCTGCTCATACAGCGCATGATTCCCTTCTTATAATCTCGGAAGTGTTTGCAGACAGAGTGATGTGTGCTGGTCTATTTCTCTCTCGATTTCCAGATCTAACAGTGTGAAATTTTCACTTATGGGGTAAAATGAAGGTAAAATTGTATCAACCAAATCCTCACACATTGGAGGAACTTAAAGAAAATATTACGAATCAAATCAGAAACATTACAGTGACAGAACTCACTTGCATCCACCGGAATGTGGTTACCGTATACAGTGCCTGTATAACTGAGGAAGGACGACACTTCCAGCATTAATAAGGTAGGCTATTTTTTTTTTTTTTTTTGCTAGTTGCTTTACGTCCCACCGACACAGATACGTCTTATGGCGACGATGGAACAGGAAAGGGCTAGGCGTGGGAAGGATGCGGCCGTGGCCTTAATCAAGGTACAGCCCCAGCATTTGCCTGGTGTGAAAATGGGAAACCACGGAAAACCATTTTCAGGGATGCCGACAGTGGGGTTCGAACCTACTACCTCCCGAATACTGGATACTGGCCGCGCTTAAGCGACTGCAGCTATCGAGCTCGGATAATAAGGTAGGATTTCATATAAGATTGTATACACGCTTAAAGCACACCGGCCGTGCGCGACGTAAGTTCGACCGACGGAACTGCCGTAGCGCTGACTACACACACCGTGCGTTCGGTCTGAGTTTATACTACTATTAAAATGTTTTCATTCCATCCCTGAAGGGGACGGCGGGTCTCCTAGAGGGTAACGCTGTCTCTCAGACCAGGGAGATGTGATGCAGTGAAGGAGATGTTCGAAGAAGGTGCGGAGTTGGCGGCCGTGGCCTATGCTAGGAACTGTCCCGGCATTCACATTACCGCAGGAAAATGGAAAACCACGAAGAACCATTCTTAGGACAGTCGACGGTGGGGACCAACCCCTCTCCGTCTCCCGAATGCATAGGCATCGAGCCAAGACAGAGACGCGGCCAGCACTCCTCTGCTCGGTTGGTCGGAGAGCAGAGCCGTCGAACCAGGACCAGCCGTAGCCTTCTGTAGGTCAAAGTCCACTCTGCAACCGCTGACCTGAGTTTATATAAGAGACGCTGTACATGCCATAACGGTCCAGATTATCGGACGAGAGTCGCATTGCTTTTAGCCCTTGAATAAAGAAACAAGGACTTTATACCTGTGCATCCAGATAAATACAGGTAGGTACCTTGCTTCATGAGCTACCGATCGTATGCATAATTTTCTTTAGTCTTAAAAATTCACAGCCTGGATCCAGTCTTTCGACCGGGAATGAATGAAGCCCACATATAGCGGCGAGCATAGGAACTGTGCCGGCTGCTGAAGCCTGTCGCACTCCACTGAGCCAATAATAATCAATGACTGAAAGATGAAATGCAATTATATTGGAGAGTGATGCTGGAATGAAATATGACAGAGAAAACCGAAGTACCCGAAGATAAATCTGTCTCGCCTCCGCTTTGTCCAGCACAAGTCCCATATGGAATGATCGGGATTTGAACCAGAGAACCCAGTGCTGAGAGGCCGCTGCGCTGCCGAATGTCGCTCTTTCATCCTCCACGGAGAACGCTATAAGCCAGTCTGCCATAGCAGAACATTTCTACAGTACAGACCATGAAATCCTCTTTGACCAGTCGAAGGTCATCGCGCCTCTAAAAGACTTCTATGCTCGTCTTGTGAGGGAAGCCATAGAGATAGAGCTGCGCCCAAATAACATCAACAGGGAAGACGGCTTCAAGTTATCAAATACATGGAGACCTGTACTGCAGAAATACAGAAAGACAGAGGGCGGTGCATCAGTAACTTCCCTCCCAACCACCACAGCACAGCGCCACGATCCTTGAGTCCAGTTAGTGGGGTAGGCCGTGGATAGTACGGGCATGACTTCCATGTTCCTCAGATAATTTCTTTGCTCACTGTCGGAGGAAAAACTTCATATGCCCTGATGAAGGCCAATACAATTTGGCTGAAAGCTTGGCTTTATTATTAATAAATATATATATATAGTGGCTTTAATCCAGTTCATGTATTTCTTTATGTTAAAGAAAATATTGTTCATTTTGAGTGTACAATTCTAGTTTTGAGGAAATATAACCTAGATAACAAGCACACGTTGCGTGAGAGGCGTAGAAATTCGGGAAAAATAATTTCGTTGCAAGACGAGGTGAAATTATAAATTAAATCATTATTGACGTTTTTCCACAATCACTTCCGCAAATTTCGTATAGTACTCTGATTGAAGTGTCAATGCTTTTCAGTAAAGGGCTAAAACCAATGTCACCGCCAACCACGCCCATATTTTGTGTCACTCTTGTCCGATAACCTGTACAGTTATGACATGTAGAATGGTGTATAATCATAATAATAATAATAATAATAATAATAATAATAATAATAATAATAATAATAATAATTGTTGTTATTATTAGATGAGAGATACAGATAATTATAGTTCTAGATTTCAACTCAAGTCCCAGGGCAGTAAATTTGGTTAATTATACACACTTACAAGGAGGCTTCTTCTTATTTTATTTAATGGAAATCAGTGCTGAAATTAATCAGTGTAACAGAGGTTACGAATAATCATAGTTTATTGTGAATGTGCACTTGGAGCTATGAGAAAAGCTAGCCGAGATAACTAGCACAGGTTACATCAGAGGTGTAGAAAACAGGTATAAGCAGTGAGGGAATCAATGAGGATTTCATCTATATCTACACCGGTAATAGGAAAACCTCACTTTGGAACTCGCAACATTAATTCAGTGAGAGTCATTCACATAAAGTAATAATATTAACGAATTACGTAATTATTCCCAGTCATTTTTGTTAAATTATTTACTTATTACAATAGTCTGTGTTTTAAGTACCGATACGTATATTACTGGTAACTGAAAAACAGTTCATCAAATTTTTAAATGGCTTTCTATTTGTTTCAGGTACGTATTGGAAATGGGAACGTCTCCTTCTTTCATCTGTAACCAGGTAGGAGTAAACTGATATTAGTTTCATTGTTTTAATTCTTTAGGAATATAAGAATACCAGCTTTGATCGAACCGAATAAGATTGGAGGTCATCACAAATGTCTGAGGAGTCGTACACCACCCACAGAAGTCAGGATTTTCCGTGATAAGATTTATCGTACTATCTATTTACCAAATAGTTTCAAGCGCACGTTAGGAACAAATGTTTTGGGGGGGAATGCAAGCGTGCAAACAGTGAATTTAGTTAAGGTGGTACTTTTAACCAGGTCTTATGTCACTTGTAGAACTTTCGAAAAATTAAACTAAAGTAAAATAATACATGATGTTCATTTGACGACTGTGATATGTAATTATTAATTCATTCATTTGTGCTTGTTATTATTCTTATCTTCTTCTTTTTGTTTCTACAGGTATCCTTTTATCAACCGGTGAATGTAGATATATTCAATCATTTTGTCAATGTATCTGATCGTATCCTAGTGACATTGCATTATGACTGCTTCCTAGGCGCTATAAAACCAGCTCTGCTGGAGTTTCCCTACGCTGTTCTCTGCGACCTCGCACTCTCCACTGAATATTGTAAAGAGTCCATCTGTTTGGATCTTTCTAGCCGCAAGTCGGACCCACTGTTATTTCAGTCTATTACAACTCTCCCGAGGACGTCCTTTACCTGCGTTCTTCTTCGTATTTCCCCTGATTGAACCTTCTCCCTAAGGCTGATACCTGACATATACCTCTCCACCGCACGTGGAGTACAGTGTAGCTCACAAACTCTAGCCTTCCTCAGGTCGTAGTACTTAGTTTATAATCTATAATATTGAAAACATTTCTTAACAGACAAAGTAGGGGCCCCCATACTACGAAAAACGTAAATGTAATTTCCTCAACTGTGCTCAAATTTGAATGGCTGAATGGCCCGAGAAGGTTTCAAATAGTGCGTAGGCCAATTGGATAACTGTATAAAACAACAAGAAATCACTTCCGGAGAAACAGCCTAAAATCGCGTGCTTTTTACTCAAATCCTAGCCAAATTAACTTAATTACATAATTATTTCTGTAATGTGTTCCTCGGTTCAATACCCGTAAGTGGTTTATTTTTTTATTTTTTGAAAAATGTCTGCAACGAATGTAGCTATAAGGGCTTAAGTGACACTCTGCATTGACTCACAATAGCACTCGTAGTGGTAGAAAAAGGAAAACTGTTAAACTAATCTATCGGATAACTATGATTTAGAAAAGGATTTCAATTTTTAAGCATAAATAAAGAATATTTTCTCATACTTCATTATATTTATATTACATTATTATATTCATTTACCTAAAACTCGTAATTCATATCCGTAGGATGTTTTCAACCGTTTTATTATCAGATTTTACAACATTTCAGAAGCATCCTTGCCCATCAAGAGAAGATTTATATTGTGCAAGATTATATTTAATTAAATTATTCATTTACAGCATCTGAAATGTGTATGGTTCATCTGGAAAGATATAGATTCGATTCCCCGTTAAGAAGTCGAGAAAATACGGAACGAGATTCCCACTTCTAGAGAGACATACGATCTTGCGGTTCACTCAGCCTACACCAAAAACAATGAGTATCAGTTTAATTCCCGGGGCGTAGAGCGTAGAGCTAACCACTCTATCCGTGTTAGCGCCGAGGTTACAGATAGCGTAAGTATTTTGCTTCCACTCCTCCAAAGGCCTTTAAAGCATATTATAGTCGTTGCGCCTAAAAATACCGTTTTGTGGCAATGTTGAGGGGGGAAATACTAACCCGCAACACATGTATCACTTGGAATGACATTCCGTTGATATACAGTAGTTCATGTAATACTGAACCTTAGATGACAGAACATTTCTGGTCAGTGTTCTGAGCTGAAATATTATCACATTATCGTTCTTCTAGACGCAGCGACGATATATGGAGATTATTTTCTTTGATTTTCTTTGTACGGTACATAACCAAAAAGGAAAGTCACCTCCGTACAGGATATGAAGGCCCTTGGAGGAGTGGAATGTAAATGCTTCCACCATTGTTAACCTCGGCACTTGATGGGGTAGAGTGGTTAGCTCTACGCCCGGCCGCCTTTGCCCCCAGGAATTAACCTGGTATTCATTTTTGGTGTAGGCTGAGTGAACCTCAGAGCCATATCCACCTCCGGAAGTGGAAATCTCGTTTCTTAAATTTTACGACTTCCTGACGGGGATTCGAACCCACGTCCTTCCGGGCGAACCGAGCACGCCTTTACCGCCTCGGCCAGGCAGCCTCTAGAGTACATAACCAAATACATAATAAAATCTACAACATAAAATACATCATCATAACGATCACAAAACCATACATCTGGAGGTCAGTGTTGTAAATTTCACAAGAGAATCTAACAATAATTAACAAAATATACTTCGTGAAATATATTTCCTTAAATGCCTACGCCCTCTGGACCTTTCTTTGTCTCACAAATTCTCACAGTGATCCCCCTCTTATTACTTGGCGGTATTTAATGATCAGAAGAGAAGATATTTCCAACAAATAGTTCGCAGAATGATTTTCGGGAGTCTTTTAGCATCTGCTCCACCACTATAATGATCACGTTTTTACCAGTAATATTCTTCTTTATAATTTATAACTTTTCAGTAATTAAGAGGACACACCGTTTACAGTTGTACTATCTGAAAACAGGAATGGAAAGCTATGGCACTTGTGAAGGAAATCGAACAAGTTTTCAGTGTAAAAGTTGACAATGGTTACACGGACTGTAAATATTTAATTGAAAACCGGTCGCCGAGCCTGAAAAAACATCTGATTTAATGTCTTCAAACTTTCGAAATCCATAACCTTGGAACGGAATGTAAGCAAGTGTGCAGTTTTATATGATTGCCAACATCGTGATCATGGCCATCTAATCCATGGAATTCAAACCACAGGCACAGGCACATGCAATTCCATTTCGAAGGCCTCAGTTACATTGGTCGAGATTCAAACTAAGACCACCGCCATGAGAAGCTACTGACTATGTCACTCGATTGTCTAGTTCCCAACGCTAAGCTTTACAATTTTCTTTACGTCACCTTGACACAGGTAGGTCTTATGGCTATGGGATAGGAAAGGAAGCGACCGTCGCCTTGACTAAGACATCAGAACATCTTGTGTTCAAACGTGATCAACAATTCAAAACTCATTGGCATATTGATAAGAAATAAAGGAAGGAAGGGAGCGTCCGTAGCCTTAATTTAGGTACAGCCCCCAGCATTTGCCTGGTATGAAAGTCGGAAACCACGGAAAACTCGAATAATTAGCCAGGTTGAGTTTTAGGGATATCTGTACAGCTTAATTTAATATAGTGACTTGGGGTTATCTGAAAATATATCCAGTTGTTTAGAAAATAGACCAACTGGGTTAGAATTACCATTTTAATGAACTGCTTGACTTCTAATATTTGGAAATACGACATGATCATTATTTTATGTGTAACCATTTTAAGAACTGAACCTATTGATAATGAATCGCAGAAGAGAGAAAACAAACTTTTGTAGTCAAGATCTCTGAACTAAAGTTTAAATATCCATCCGTTCTGGCCATAAAGTAGCCAACGGTTTCAGAACAGCGAAGTGCTGCATTTAACAAAGTAAGAAATGCTACGAAAAAGAGGGGGGAGTGGTTGCATATCATCACCTAGGTAGGTAAACAAACGAAATAATGTATATTCGTTATAGCTGGAAAGTCTTCTGGAAAATGTTAATGTGCCCCATCCCCTGGAAAAGATCCTGCGGGCGCCCATGCCACAATTGCAATTCTCTTCGACAATTCAATAGATCTGTTGTGGCCAAATGTGTCATGTCTTGCACATGCCTTGCATGGGTTGAAGAAGTTAGAAGTAGCTACCGTGAATTAGACAGATTAATATCCGACTGTAAGACAGTGTTCGTCAAAGCTTTACTTCGCGTTCA
Source organism: Anabrus simplex (assembly GCF_040414725.1). Lineage (NCBI taxonomy): Eukaryota > Metazoa > Arthropoda > Insecta > Orthoptera > Tettigoniidae > Anabrus > Anabrus simplex. Next base: position 873,686,131 of record NC_090265.1, on the reverse strand, counting down.
GAAATTTCAATTGCCTCTACGTTCTTAGACAGTTATAAAGCGTTGAGGGACTTGGCTTGATGCTACAGTGTATTATTTCAACAAAATAGATGTCGTGGAGAAGATCGTGAAGTATTTTGATCCTGCAGAATCGTCCTCCATTAAAACTACTCAAGATTTATTTTGAAGCGCTACACTAAAAGCCGACCTGGCTTGCATTAAGTCCATTTTTAATTATTGACCTGGAGAAATCACACAACTAGGAGGTTCAGGTGCAAACCTAAGTGATGCACTGGATGCTGTGAAGTGAACTGAACAGGAATTAAAGTATGCGAAAGGAACAGCATTTAGGGTGTATAGAAAATTAGAAAATACACTGGAAAAGAATAGCGGACTTTCGTACCTGCGTGGAATAAGTGGCATTCTTTGTGGAAACCCTTCATCTGCAGATTTTCAGGAATTTTTCTCCAAGCAAGTGGTTTAACTCTATTCAAGTACACTCCTGTTACATCATGTGAAGTAAGTTTTTTTCGCGACAAGAGGATACTAAGCGACAACAGGAGAGGATTCTCATTCAACAACGTTAAGATGCATGTGGTCATAAATTACAACAATACTGATAACGGATACTAGATCAGATATGAAAACATTCAAATAAATATGTTGTGTATAACATAAAACTGATTGAATATTGAACGGTGAGAGTAAAGATAGTGTTTATGTCTTCCAGAGTCCGTCCTTACCTAGGAGTATGCAGTATAACGTTAATGATTTCATGGACTATTCAGTATTATAGTTGATTTTATGTTAAAGATTTCGAGGAATCAAAACTATTTTACCTCTACATTAATTGCAGCTCGTAGCATCATAATAGAAGTATTTCTGAATGTATGTAGATGCTATTCATGAAGTCATATTTTGATTTTTAAGTTTTTCAGGTCATAAATGTAGCTTTTCATACATTTTAGGTCATATAAATACGCCCCCTGACAAACGTAATACAAACTTTTCACTTTCCTGCCATTTTCCCAATTATTTGAAGCCATACTTCGATGTGGATTTAGCCTACATCTACGGCCGAGTGCTCTTCCTACCGATAACGTTATGTGGAGGAGTGTATTAACTGCTGTATGTCTCTATGGTGGTTGGTAGTATGAAGATATACGTACTAAAATGAACACGAAAACCTAGTCCACAAGCCAATCGACCAGACGTGGCTAAAATCCCCAACCGTACCGGTAATCGAACCCGCGCCACCTGAACCGAAGGCTACGACACTGATAATTCACCCAAGGGGGCGGACAAAAAATGGCAAGATAGTGGCTCTGAAAATATTTGCAGGCAGTCCTCAAGCGGATCACAAGATAAGTTCTTTCTTATTCTCCACTATGGAGCACACAGATCATAGAGAAGGGTAGGTCTCTGGAAGCAGACAAGTTAGAACACCGGTCCGTTGTTTTAAACTGAAAGGAGCGCTGTTTTTCTAATTAGTGGAGATAACGCTGTACACTTTTGTGGCCCTGTTCAGATAAGCGACTTAGTGTCCCTTACGTTAGCCCTAATTATTTTTAAAATGGCCAGTGTGGCACAGATCCTGGTTGTAATCTACTTGGCTGGAGGAGAATTTCAGACCCTACAATCTACGCCACAGAATTTCTTTGGTACTTTACTGATAAATGGAGCGGATAGACAAAAGGGGCAGTAACTAAGGTTTGTCGGTCGGCCGGCTTTAATCCGCTGTGCGAGCTCCCTCCCTCTCCAATCCAATCTGCATAAAGGTTATAAAGTTGGTGAGAATGGCCTGTGTGCTCATCGAGGGGATCATGAACTCGTATTTGGAACCATTTTCTTGAAAGTATACCAAGTTCATGATCTGGATAGCGAATTAGTAAACAGGAAAGGTGAACCGATAAACAAGAAGCTAGTCACCATAATAAACCCCGCAAATGCTAGCTTTTGAACTGTTGATCTTAAAAATGCAGTCGGTCAATAACTGACCTTCTGTTCACAAGACAGCGGATGTCATCCCAGATTGGGTTGATACAATCTGAGAGTGTGAAAATGTGACATTTTCATGTCGCTGTCTGAATACCGTATCGGGCACGTAGTGAAATAATATTCCAACCCTTCGTTTATTCATGTGTCATTAAGTAATGGTTTTCCTAGGTATTCTAGGTTCACTATTTTAAATATCGTTGATTGTTGATACCGATTCATCTTCACAGGTTAACCTCTGAATTTCACTGAGAATTTCTCTCAGTACGCGTCCGATTACGTTACCACATTTTCCATTGTTGAATATATCTACGGTGCGCGAGTGATAGTGTCCCACAACGCTCTTCCGACCCATTATTTTCCTTAAGACCGATCACGTCTCCCAGCCACATTTGGATATGCAGTCCATCAGAACAACGTCCATTGTGTTCATTTTCCTGTGACAATTTATGAAGGAAAATGAACTTTAATGTACTGTATTGTAGGAGTGTATATTTTTATGAAGTATTTACGCACACCTACCTGGCACAGACCAGAGTAACGTGTAGCTTTCACCGAAGTCCCAGTCTCATCCATGGCTATGACAATATGGAAGCTCCTGGGGTATAGGCGGTGCTAAGTAATGACATTCAGAGCACGACTAGTGCATCTGGGTGTTATGAAAGGTGTTGCTCATAGGGTCAGTCGTGCTGCAATAGCACTTTCTGACCCAGTGAGGAAAGCAATGGCAAACTAACTCACTCCTCGTCTTGCCTAGTACGCCTCATTTCAGTGCTGCCATTGGTTTTTGCGGTTTCCTTATAACCGCATAACCTTTGGTGGTGCTATTTGAGGCTGACCTACCAGAACAGACACAGTATAATACATTTAACGTTCATCTTTCTTTATACCTTACTGTAAAGAAGAACATTGTGGAATACGAAGTATTGCTTGCACGCGGTGGATAGAACACTTAATGTTTTGAGGATCGACTTTGCAAGGAGTGTGTGCTTTTCTTTTTTTTTAAACTAGAACATCTTGTGTGCAAACATGACCAATAACTACAACCTCGGTGGCGTATCTTGAAGAGCTATGTGTCACCAGCACTAATTGTTGGTGTCAATAGATGGACACTAGAAGCTTTTTACATTAAACGACTGCAGGCCCTTAAGATGAGGATGCATCGCGGGAAATATACATGATAGGCGCAGCAAGTCACCAATTAGCACGTACTTCTTCGAGTCGAGATATCATGTGAAGTCTAAAACCCCGAAAAATACAACTAAGCCGCCTATTCCAGTCGCATCTTCCAATATGACAAATACAGCCCGATACAATTCACAATAGAAGGCAAGACAGGAGGAAAACGAGGACGAAGACGAGGACGGAGAAGATTATCCTGGACGTGGAGTATCCGACAGTGTTTCGACATCCACAACACAGCAACTGTGATCAGGAAAACATGCTACGTGATGGTCACCAGCCTTCTCTGAGGAGAAAGCACCGAATAAGGAGAATGAACAATGGGTGAACAAAATTCCCCTCATGATGGTGATCATTTTCTACGGTTCTACAGTATGAATGTCTATTTTTTTATTTTGATGTGGCGTTGTGGAAAAGCTGAGATGAAATGATATGATATATTTCGCACAACCGGATGCCCTTCCTATCGCCAACCTCGTTTCAGGAGCTAATGAAGATGAAATGAATTATGGTGAATGAAATTGAGTAAGGAGGGGGAGGGCATCGACTGTGGCTTTTGAATAGAAACTGTTCCGGCATTTTCCCAGAAGTGGAAAATGAGAAACGACGGAAAGCCATTCTTAATCCAGCCGATGGTGGAGGTTCGAATCCACTCGTTTCCCGAATGCAGAGCTTGGCTCCATAGCCGTAGCGCGTTAGCACACGTGACCACACCACTCGGTTGTTACGCCACAGTATTCATTCATTTTCAATTATGTAACTAATCTTTTCACAGATTCATTCAAAAATATCCGTAGTTTTCATATTTCCTGGATGTAAATTGCCATAATCTATTTGTAAATATAATCAAGTATGTTATGAACTAGTTTAATGTCGGGCTAAGTGGCTCAGAGGATTGAGGCGCTGGACTTTTCGCCACATTCTGGCTAAGTTCGGTGGTATTTGAACGTGCTAAAATACGTCGGTTTTGTGTCTGTAGATTTACCGGCACGTAAAAGAATTTCTGCGCGACTAAATTAGGGTACATCTGCGTCCCCGGAAACAGTCAAAAGTATTTAATCGGGGCGTAAAATCTATAACATTAGAATAAACTAGTTTAACAAAGAAATCAAACAGAAATAAACTGGAAGTAAATCACACTTTGAAATAGTTTCTCTCTCTTTAAAGCACCGCAGGGTTTGAGCTGAAGATGCCCTGTACCAACAATTGCAGTAGACCGGTAAACCTGTGCGCAGACGCCAGTCACTCGACGCTGGAGACGCTATAAGGCGCTGTCTAAATTAAGGTCCACTTCTCTCTCCTTGTGGAGTGCCATTCAACTGAGAAAATAAAGAACACGTGTTGGAGTAGGTGCACGGCCTAATTGCTGTTGGAAGTTGCCAGACTCCCATCAAGCTTCACCAAACTCAAACCATTCACAGCGTTGATCGGCAAGACTGCCACTGTTGTACAGGGGGGTGACGCGAAAATAGCAAACTGTAACTATGTTTTAGGTGACGAGATGTAGTGTTTACAGTGCACAATGTCTTCTGGAATAAATACAAAATAAATTTGTTACTTTCATTGACCTGTCTCAGTCTCATCCTTGGCGTTGACAATATGAAATTGACCGAGATATGAGCGATGCTATAGTTGAGCCCACGACAGTTGAAGGCTGACTTTTGAGCGGCGAAAGCAGTAACCACGAAGTACGCTGCGTTGTCATAGTTACCTCCGTCTGCGGCATACCACTCTTTCATACAGGCTGAATATTTAATCAACTATGTTGGCCTAATGCAATTCAATCAGCTTTGACCAGTTCCTAAGCTCTTGCTAATAATTCTGGCATTTAAGACAGAACATGTCATTGCCGATAAATATGAGGTTTCATATTCACTAAACTGACAATAACCTCAACAAATACACATGTCAAATAGAGAATAGAACTAACTTACAAAAAAATAAAATAACAACGAAAATAATATTCAGGAAACAAACACTTAAATTATTACATATACCAGCAATAACTAAAGCAGCTAACACAGTACTACTCCAAATAATATAACAAAAGCGACTGAGAGCAAGCCAACCCACGTGGCGATAGCGTTCTTAAATATTATCGTACCGAGCTCGATAGCTGCAGTCGCTTAAGTGCGGCCAGTATCCAGTATTCGGGAGATAGTAGGTTCGAATCCCACTGTCGGCAGCCCTGATAATGGTTTTCCGTGGTTTCCCATTTTCACATCAGGCAAATGCTGGGGCTGTACCTTAATTAAGGCCACGCCCGCTTCCTTCCCACTCCTAGCCCTTCCCTGTCCCATCGTCGCCATAAAACCTATCTGTGTCGGTGCGACGTAAAGCAACTAGCAAAAAAAAAAAAAATATCGTTGCCATAGCAACGGACTATTTTCGAGCAGCGTTAGTCAACTTTTTCTTGCCTATGGCGCTAAAAGTCAGACTTCAACTCTCGTAGGCCCAACTATAAAACACCATTCCACATATGCATCCAGTCCCTGTTATGAATGGTGTGAAAGTATCGCTCACAGGGTAGGTTGGTGCATGCATTTCAGTGAGATTAGCAGATTGATATGTAATAGCAACTACTGGCTTGGTGAGGAAAGCAACAGGAAACTACCTCACTCCTCATTTCCCTAGTACGCCTCTTCAGTGACGCTTAAGCTATTCATAAAGGCTTTTGGTGGGTTTGTGCAGGATCAAAGCAGCCTTCGGGCTGAATACCCAGCGTACATACTGTATTAGCCTACAACATTTAAAATTAGTCCTAGATTTACCAAGACTTTTTGTGATAACATGTTTTGCCAATAATGGGTAAAAAATGTCCAAACTTTTATTTCGTAATTATGACTATATATTTAAAGTCATATTAATATGTCATTTAAACCGATTAATTCTCATATAATTAACGTGATACTAATGAACTCAGAGTAATAGATTCACAACTTGTGTAAATTATATATATAATGTAGATATTTTCTTGTATTGATTGTATATATTGGTACCTCTGATACGAATAAATGATACTTTATTCAGTATGGAAGTTCGTAGTTACTAGGAACTTTCCACATTGATCTGGTACACATGCAACTTTAGATAGTGAATGTTTTTCTCACAAACTAAGCTCTATAGCTGCAGTCGCTTAAGTGTGGCCGGTGTCCAGTATTCGGGAGATAGTGGGTTCGAACCCCACTGTCGGCAGCCGTGAAAATGGTTTCCAGTGGTTTTCAATTTTCACACCATACAAATGCCGGGACTGTACCTTAATTCAAGCCACAGCCGCTTCCTTCCCATTCCTAGCCCTTTCCTGTCCCATCGTCGCCATAAGACATATCTGTGTCGGTGTGACGTAAAGCAGCTTGTAAAAAAAAGTTTTTCTTACATAGATGACGTCCACAGTTCACACTCATAACTTTTATTTTAGCGATATTCTCTCTTTCTCGCTGGGTACTCCCTTCTTTCATGCAAAAATGGCATCTGGCTTTTCGCACTTGGTCCTCATCTCTCTTCACCTTCTTTGCCACCGGTATTTCTTCAAGAGCAGAACCTATGGGTCGCTGGTGTTTTCTGAGGTCCTTAGATCTCTCTTCAGCGTATGGCCTCACCAAGTTACAGGTTACAGGTTTGACACATGAAATTCAAAGCCTCAAATTTTTACCAACAATGGGCAAAAAGCCCCCGTACGCAGAATATTTTAATTCATTTTATAATTTTTCAGTGATTCGTAGATTTGAAGGTAATTGATAAATAGAAGAAGAGACAAAGAGATCTGAATATAATACATATAAATTATTTTACTACTGGGAAAACGATTGGACCCTTTCTGCCCATGTTTGTTTATTCTAGTGTTAAACAACAGGACACATCTTCCAAAATTTATTGACAATTATGTCTGATTCAGTGGCATTCAAACTTGTTTCATATTAATTATGTACAAATATATTTGATAGTTCTGAAGGCCATACAGAGAAGCTTTAAATAATTAGGTGTTTTATTCTGTGTTGTTTTACTAATTATTTGATATATTAGATAAGTAATGAATTAGTTGATTTCTTGTTTTTGATTGAAGAATTTAACAATATTATGTTAAGTAAATTAGTCGAAGAATAGGGGTTACTCCATTTACTGTACATGGAACAGTCACTGAGAGGTTGTGAACTCCATCTCCTTTGTACGCCGTTCAGACATTTAATAATTATAATGTTATTTTCTTTACGTCCCACTGACTACACTTTTACGGTTTTCGGAAACGCCGGAGTGCCGGAATTTAGTCTCGCAGGAGTACTTTTACGTGCCAGTAAATCTACCGACACGAGGCTGACGTATTTGAGCACCTTCAAATACCACCGGACTGAGACAGGATCGAACCTGCCAAGTTGGGGTCAGAAGGCCAGCCCATCAACCGTCTGAGCCAATCAGCCCGGCGTTCATACTCTTGAAGGAGTAAATAAAAGACTTCTAAAATTCACAATTTCGTTACTGCCGGACCTAAAACTCTGAGAAGCGAACGGTAGTAGGCTTAGAATATAAATCGCTCACCACAAAAACAGTGCATCACATGCAAAAGCAAACAATAATCAACTGGCGCCATTTGATATGGACATGTTGTGTCTGCAATAAGTAGGCATAGCTACTTGGTATGATTGCTTGAATAGTGTAGCTGAAACAGGAGTCTGTCTCTTGGAGTGTTTGGTTGCGAGATAAAGAGTGAGAAATGTAGAGTGAAATGGCTGTATGAGGTGAATTCGCCCAATGAATATTGTCAAAAATATTGGCAAGGTTGCGACGTACCGAATATGGAAACGTAATAGCAGTAAGGGATATGGAGTTTTCGAACATATGATACGTTATAGCATAATAATTCAGAAATACAATGGGGATGCCACATAAATGCATGAAGATATAGCGACAGTGCTTTTGAAGGACAAGATGAGCCCGCATCTGAAGTTGGATGTTCCAGCAGTACAAGAAAATCACCTCGAGATCAGCAGGAACCTGGAAGTCAAAGCGTGCACAGAACATCATCGTAAAATGTAGAGGCCCAGTGTATTAGAAAATACTGATGGTATCATAAATGAGTAAAAGTTGAATCTTTAGGCTAAAATTGACCTGTGTCTCCGTTCCTACTATATATCACTGAAATGTTGAACATACATAGACCTCAAATACCAAATATGGTGGTAAAATTATCATCGAGATATCTCAACACGTTCAATAAATATGCACACAACAAGATGACCATAGTATGTCCGAGGCTTATATGCTGCCATCTACGCCGCCATCTTGGAACATACCCCACTTGTCTAATGCGGCTGCGACGGTGCCGCGATACAGAACGAGCAAGAATATAATCAAACCAAAGAGTTTACAACAAAAATGAGATAACAATTCGCAGAAACTATTAAATGTATTAAATTCAATTGATTTCATGACTTACGAATTAATTTGTTACATTCGCTACTTTCCTGCGTTTCATTTCACTTGACTCGGCACGTAGATTTATCACACCTAAAACTTGTGACTGTGTCGTGTACACAGCCTACGCGATTTTTATGATCGACCCTAAAGAGTGGCGTTCCATTTTCCGAATATTGGAAGATTTATATAGTCTGAAAATACCGGATCATTAAAAAATAAGTGCCTTGATCTCTGACATTTGCTGCAAAGATGTTGTGTAGTTATATTTTAGGAATGTAAGGACGATCTGAATGCGCTTCTCGACACAATCAGGAAAATTATGCTGGGGATTTTTTATGGCATCTGGAATTTTAAAACTGATTCTAGGTATGTTCATACTGCCGATTCCAAAACTCCTGTTCATTTTGTTCTAGATAAAATATCAGGAAAATTTTGTTCTAGCAACTGTAGATTTTTTATATTGTTAGTTTTGTGAGTTTTGTGAATGTAAGTTTCATTTCCCACCTACGTTCGTTGTACATCTGCATGTCTAAATTACATGTCTGGCAGTTTTATTTCTTTGTAGATATATAAATGGCTTCATTACGAAGGAAATTCGTTAACAAACCTGATGTTTCTTTGTTAGATTTGTGGGGAGTACGCGTTCTGTCAGTGGAGATATTTTATAACGGACTCTGTGAAAAGAGCGGTTTCTCTTACTTCAAACTGAAACTGGGGGACCAAGATAAGTCATGGGCACCATATTTCATGTGTAAAATGAGTACAGGACACCTGCGACAGTGGACAAAGGGTCAAAGGAAGAACATTAAATTTGGTATTATGATGGTATGATGTGAACAGAGCAACCACACTGATGACCGTTATTTTTCTTTGATAAATATAAACGGGGAATACCGGATTCAGTGAAAGTATCCTTATTTACCCTCTGCGAGATGCCCTAGTTTATATTCAGAAGGGATACCGTGTCCAACTTAATCTAGCTTTCCTGAACTTTGCGATCTCCTTAGTTAAAAATACATGGGTAAAAGCTAACTTAAAATTAAGAAACTTTGTCCCAAAAGAACTTGCTATCTTAATGAAGTTTTGTGTTTCTATATCTACGTTACACGAGTAACATAATATGTCATAACGTGAGAAGGAGAGTTGATATGCGAACACTAATGCCATTTTCATAATCTACGACCCGAGAAAACCATAAAAACGGACTAATATCTTAAACACCAAAAATCGTGTTTCCCAGTGTTATTCTCCTAAGAAAATTTCAGCTATAGCATACTGAGTCGTGAAAAATGCTTAGGAATATAAAATGACTACTTCGAGGAGAATATATCTCGGCCCGGTATAATTGATGGCAGCTCCGGTGATCACATTTGTGTAGCTAATACCGAGTGCACTAAAATACACAATACGTAAATACAATTTCAAACCTTGACTTATTACCAAAGCTTACTAGCGTTCGTTACATGTATATATTATACAGGCTACTTTTATTTACGTCACACCAACTTAGATAGATCGTATGGCAACGATGGGATAGGAAGTGGATAGGGGCGCGAAGGAAGCGACCGTCGCCTTAATTAAAGTACAGCCCCAACATTTCCTGGTGTGAAAGGGGAAACTATATTCAGGGCTACTGACAATGGAGTTCGAACTCACTATCTCCAAATGCAAACTGACAGCTACGTGACTCAAACCGTGCAGCCACTTGCTTGGTATGTGCAGGATTTAAAGCTTTACAATGACACTGCCTATATTGAGGTTTGACTTCAATTACGTTAGGGACAATTACCTAATCTCTTCGAACATTAGTGCCTTGTACTGAAATCTGGAACAATGGTGCTCGAAGGTGAGTTTACCTTTCAAATCAATAGATTAATACTGCTTGATTTTTTTGATGTTATTTCCAGTAAGGTGTTTACCACTTAAATGAAGATGAAGTGAGTGGGTGGACACTGCCTGGGAGAAAAGAACGAAGTGTATCAAAGATTTGTAACGTTCTTTATCTGGCACCATTGTGAATTGAACTTACGTCTTATCGATCTGCACTAAACTGTAGTTTTGAATGGAGAAGGTGGAGCTGTGCCAGCAAGTCTCTTGGCAGGAAACAATCTCTGAGGCCAAGTCCCTCAAGCAATTTGAACGACGCTCATCGCATTTAGCGAGGACGCACAATAAGCAAGTGGCTGTTGAATTAACCCTTTCAGTCCCAAATTATTATTTTTTGGAGAAATTTTTTTTCTTGTTTAGAATAGTTGTTTTAGAACACACTGATCATGTTTATTAACAATTTTCAAAATTTCCCAAATAAATTTAAAAAATACAGCATATTGCTCTAGGTTAACATTGGGAGCCTGTGGTAGCATTCAAATGCGACATACATATTTCACAGACCAATTTACATAGTGTTATTCTGTATACAAAACTACATCTAGCAAACAAAATAAGCCATATCTAACATTTTCCCACAATATAATTCTACAAAGATGAATAGAACAATAAATTATGCCTCAAAAAATAATGTTTCTTCAATTACTTGTTATGAAATTCGAAGAAGCAGTTCTTAGCTCCTGTCAAGCACAAATTAACTCTGCATTTAGAGCAGGTCAGCTGTGTGATTCCACTAGGACAAAATTTACATCGGCCTTTCTTTGTTTCATACTGAGGCCAGTGTCCATATGCATCATACCTTACATCATCGACTGGTCTTGGAGCAAACTTTTTTCGACTGGGTTCTGCAATTGGACTGTCACTTGGTCGGCCACGCTTTCGATTCAGAACTTTCCCTGCCCTTGTCAGTGCTTGAGATATTTCTAACTGAAATTGTACAAGGGAATACATGCATTTTTCTCCTTGTTGTTTTTTATGTTTACGGTACAGTAGCCAACCATTGACTACTGCAACACTAATACACCAAAACACAATTCTCATATACCACTTGATCGATCTAATGTCTATTCTGTATAGCTCAAGCAGCATATCTGCTAGATCCACTCCCCCCATGAACTGATTATATTCTTTCACCACTTGGGGACACTCTATTTCCACAGTTTTCTTTTCTGACTGGCTCCATCGTTGGCATTTATCTTCTGGATCCACACCGATATATGTAGAAATGAAGTTGATTGCCTTCCTATCGAACCACCGAATGAGGGCAATGTTGTGTTCCTCTTCAACTCTGTAGTCATAGCTGCCTCTTCCTTTCTTCTTTAGGTCATTTTCAGCCATAAGCGGACATTTCCCCATTCTGTCATTCCGGATGGTACCAACACAAAAAATACCCCTTTCTTTCAAGGAAATGGCTAACTGCAGGGAGGAAAACCAATTGTCAAAGTAAACTTTAAAATTTTTATGATCAGGTAGTTCACTTGTGAGAGCCATTACAATGTCTCCAGAAAAACCTAGACCCACATCTTTACAAGTACCCTTCCCAGTATAAAATTCAAAATCGTACATTATACCAGACTCTCCTGCACGCATAAAGCACTTGTAACCCCATTTATGGGGCTTATTCCTGACATATTGTTTGAGAGCTCCTTCCTTTGAAAGGTATGATTTGTTCGTCTACAGAATTGCGCTCTTCTGGTGGTAATTCTCCCATTCTTGAGCGTATGATATCTAACAATGGCCTGACTTTGAAGAGTTTGTCATATTCAGGGTCACCAGGTGGTTTCTGTTCAATATTATTAGCAACATGAAAATATTTCTTCAATGTGTTAAATCTATTTCTACTCATAACATCTGCAATGGGAGAATATCTGCAGTGTGTTGACCAATAGAGTTTTGTACTCGGCATTTTTACGACTCCCATCATGAGAAAGATTCCTGTGAGTTGCTCAATTTCCTTGCTGTCTGTGCCCAGAATTTTCCCATCCTTTTGGTGAGCATACAAATTAGACTGTTCAGCTAATAAGTCAAATGCCTCCGAAGTAAAGAACATTTTGAAATACTCATAGGGACTGCTGTCAACCTGCGGTGGTGGGAAAACTTCTGATTGAAATGTAACATCAGGGGGTGTAAATTCCACTTTCCTAAAACGATACTTGAGGCGTTCTTTCTTTTCTGGGACATGTTCACTTATGTTGTTGTCTAAACTTCCTCCACCAGATTGTTCTTCATAATCTGGACTTGAATCCGTGACCTACAGAACAAATTATTAAATCAAGGTGAGTATGACGTTCATAATACACTATTTATATAGAGGCCTATATAGTTACAAATGGGACTAGTATTATAATGTCTATATTAGTACGGCTATTCAAAAGGAATTGCATTTTAAATTCATATTTTATCGGCAACATTCAATACTGAATTATGCTTAATCACTCACCTCTACTTCTTGTATTTCATTGTTACTGCATAACAATGTCTCATCATCTAATTCATCACCTGAATCACTATCTTCGAAGTCAGATATTGTCCCGTCAACAAGTTTCTCGAGAATATCCTCTATTTCTGTCTCTTTCAGTGCTCTACCAAAACGCTTCATCTTGCTCATTACTATTTTGAGGTTAGACTATGGTAACACAGTTTACCCCTTGAGTCCCAATGTTGCTTTAGATTAACATCAACATCAAATCTATTTAAAACAAAATAATATTTCTAAAATCAAGTATATGTGATACACACAGTATTTTGGAAGGTTTTTACACAAAACAAAATAAATACACTCCTAATTCAATACACTCTCACTTATAAAATGCAGAAAGTAAACATGAAGATATAATCCACCATGACCATAGAGTGCACCACTTTCAACTTTTTTATCTAAGAGAAATTATATTCGACTTTCCTGCCATCTCTTGACTGATTATGGAAGCTTACATCTGTAGTTAATTAACAGCAACATTGGGACTTGGGGGAAAGTAATAAACTTTGTGAATTTATGTACTGAATATCATGTTAACCTAAAGCAACATTGGGACTGAAAGGGTTAAATACCAGCTAAAGTTACTATGATGTTTGTGAAGACAGATCGTCAGACAGAATATTTATTTACCTTTCCAGAGTAGAGTATACGTACTTACACTTCACCAGCTTTATAATGTAGGTCTAAATACCCACAAGAGAGCAGCATTGCCATGTAAGAGCATTTCCGTGTACTGTATAAACACATGAGAAGGTACGAGTTCCTACAGCCTCGCTCAAACTTGGTATCTCTACCGTTATTCACTTTCTCCTATGAAATTAGGATCGTGATGATAATGTTGCTGTCCTTTTATTGCTTTTATTAATTTTATTAACGCGGAAAGGCATGATAATACATAATGAAGATGTGTTTACGTACGTATATTATTAAACTTTTCCATCCCATGCCCGAGTTAACTCGGATGTCATCATTTCTCCCGCTGTCCCAAACACGAGTTAATGCGGATTTAAAGCACTTCCGAGTTCAGTCCAACGCTGTTGACATGCTTTGTTCAGACGACGGACGATTCATAAATCGCCTTACCGTATTTTTGACGATAATTATGTGCCTTGTGTTTTTCGTTCACAGCTGTCTTCTGAGATGGGTGCACGGGAGTGTAAAGAAAGCATAACGAAATATTATATTTTAGAAATTTTAGGCAGTGATGAGTCTGATTTTTCTAATGAATATAGTGGAGGTAAGTTGCAGTGAAACGAGCTGTCGACATTTATCACGCCAAGATTTTTTCAAGTTTTGGGAAAAGTGTTAGGAGAAAACTATTACTAATATTGTCGTTCCATGACTTTCCAGTAGCTGTGTAAATACAAAGTATTTATGGCCTATTACAACCACTGTCGAAACGTTCAGAAAAATCTGGTATGGAGCATGCATAAGGCTGAAAGAAACTTGGGAGTGAATAGGTTAAAATCACTTCAGTAGGACCTTTCGGGTTGTTAAGCCCTGTGTGTGTGCGTGCGCTGCTTAATCCACAGCGTGCCATTGGGCTCATCAGTTAGACTGACAAGCCTGTCCTAGACACTGCACACATACGCGCACGCACGCACACAAACACACACACACGCGGCCTAATAAACAGTTTTATTGCTGTTATGATGTTATCCATGGCTGTGAAAGCCTATTTGACATTATTATTAATAGTAGCATTAGTAGTAATAGTAGCAGTATTCTTTCTTCGTCATGCCTATTCAATAGCGTGTTTGAACTTGTTCGTTGACCTGATGGTTTTCGCCTTATTGTCCTCCCAAAATCTCTTCTTTAAATTTAAATTTGTGAATCATAAATTCCTACTGTGTTGCATCTTGCATCCTGTGGATCACATTCTACCAGTTTTCTTTATAGGTTTCGCCACGAATTTGTACTTGGTTACCATTGCTCTAAAGGCTGTACGATCTACTACAATGTCGTCCGTTATATTCAATTCTTGGAGGTTAATGAGGTCCGCTGTTCTCCTCTTAATCCCCATCACAGTTTCTCTCGTGGGAACATGAATTCTCAGGACGGAGCGAGTTTGCCATGTGGTTAGGACCACGCATTATGGAGATAGTGGGTTCGAAAATCCCACTGTCGGCAACCCTGAAGATGGTTTCTCCGTGGTTTCCCCATTTTCACACCAGGCAAATGCTGGGGCTGTACCTTAATTAAGGCTATGATCACTTCATTCCCACTCCTAGCCCTTTTCCTGCCCATCGTCGCCATAAGACTTATCTGTGTGGATGCTATGTAAAGCCAATTGTAAAAAAAATTCTAGGCACTTATTGTACCGTACCCAGGAGGATACGGCTCATCATGATTCTCCAATATTTCATTGTGGCAAATAATTTTCTTTATCTAGTATTTTATTGAAGCAAATAATCCTCTATATGAAGAATGTTACTGCCACAAATAATCTTCCAGGTTAAGAGTTTTATTGATAAAAGTCATTCTTATCTTAACGAGTGACTGTCGGCGACAACTCCACGAAACGAAACAATATATCGTTGAAAGAACATTTCCTTCTACAGTATCTCTATAATTAAATTGGGGAGGTTAGTAAATATATTTGGAACCCATCCATACTAATTGTTCTACTTCTTCCACCGCAAGCGTTTAAGAAAAATGATTCTTGTCGCAGCTAGCATGGTGGATTAAGGCAACCAGTACTGATGAAAGCCTCAGTCCATATGCAAAAGGTCTCAACCCCACAGTAACTAGGCAACGGGCGCCAGTGGTCTGCAGTCTTGGTAATGACTCCATTACTCACCAGGCCGCAAGGAAACTGTCCCTCTCCGAGGATCTTACTGTGTTCAGTGTTGGGAATTACGGACGCACTTGAGACCACGCTGAAAGGCTCAACGGTAAGCTCTGAATATATTCCACAAATTGCTTGAATGTATTTCACTGTAAGTTATTTCTGGTATTATCTGCATATGTGTTAACATCCAGCAGATTATGGACCTCAATTATTGTACCAGTTGCTTAAGCTTGTTTTCGCATATTGGCAGAATATCCTCTGAATAACTGTACACATTGAATATCTCAGAAATCGTATTAGTCATGATATATCTAGATTATGTAAAATGAGTTTTATCTTTGCATTGCTCAGAATTAAAAAGTAATGGAATTTCTGTATCGTTCATGTCCACAGTAACAAGGAAATGCACTTTTTAATTTTCCGTAATGTCTGTCTATGTGTACCGGTATTTATGTACGCGCATCACGAGAAAACGGCTGAAGTGAATTTAATGAAAATCGGTATGTAAAGTTGGGGGAATGGGTCGCTACAATCTGGGATATAAACAATTTTATTCACGCTGAGTGAAATGGTAGTTTAGGGGAAAGCCTAAAATTCAATTCTCAATTATTTATGTTATTAGTGGTCCTATCGATCAATACTACATGACTAATATAGATTTAAATTTCCAATCATTTACTGTATGTGTTATATATTTTTATCGTACCGGATGTGATAACAGAGATATTCATGAATTTGGATTTTTGTTGCTAAGTCCAATAGTTACTTTTAGAAACTGCCTCATGCCTGCTTTATCAGCCATATGGTACTGCCTAACAGTGCTACTTTTAAGACCTTCCGTTCTATCACATTTATTTTTAACTACAACAAAAACAGCTTCATGATCACTAATACCATCTATTACTTCAGTTTCCCTATAGAGCTCATCTGGTTTTACCAGCACCACATCCAGGATATTTTTCCCTCTGGTTGGTTCCCAATATCGTGTAAACTGTAATTGTTTGGGATTTTGAATTTGTTCACGTGCTCGTGTGATCCTTAAGACGAGAAGCCCCTGCGTGTTGATGAAACAGCGGCTGACGCAGGAACAGGGGCTCACTAGGCTGGGCTTAGAAAAAGAAAATGAGCAACTGGTATCAATCATAAGCTGTGAATTATAATACATTGTTGTATGGAAATATCTTCTATTCATTGTTGGGCTCCTTGGTTGAATGATCAGCGTGGCGCCCTTTAGTTCAGAGGTCTCAGGTTCGATTCCCGGCCAGATCAGATATTTCAATCACGTTTGGCTAATCCCTCTAACTCGGGAGCTGAGTGTTAGTGATCTTCTTAATATACAACTTCACTTGCACACAACATTTTCACAGTAGCAACCATTGCACAAACACGCGGTAGTAAATAAAGCCATCCACATAGGGTTGGTCCTAAAAACAGGTTTAATCTCCATTGATGCTGATCCCAGATAACTGGGAAAAATGCCAAAAAGTTAGAATCCTATTTGTATCTTTTTATGTCGATAAAAATAAAATTAATAGAATTGTTAATTTTGAAATATGTTTGAAACTTGGAGTTTTGTTGGTTTTGACGGCAAAATGAGATCGCAATCATTGGTTAGGCCTTAGGTCAAGTGGAAATTATTTCATATTTTCATTGACGTAGGTTATAATTCTTCTCCTAATGCCGTATCCGTCATCGGACGTTGGGGATCATTCTGGCTATCTAGAGTTTGTTGGTGGCTGCACGGACTACCGAAATCGTTGTTCGGCCAAACCGCTGTCAGAGGTTCTCCAGCCATGACGTGCGAGGTCTCCCAGAACTTCTCTTTCGATGGATCTTCCCTTGTACAGGGCGGGCAAAATAAAACTGGAAAATACAACAGTACAAACGCTGGATTGACCATTACTATACTGCTAATAATAAGAGTTGGTGTGTGACATTCCTTAGAGGGAGGTCCGTTTACTGCCTGCCGAGGCGGGATAAAGGGAGTGGCTGTGTGGTTGCCATGGAATGAGGGTGGGGCGACTGCGGTTGCCATGGAGATAAAACTTCAGGGCAGCTCGTCTTGCTGGAAGTTGCCGAACCTCTCACTGTACCTGATTGTTTGTATAAGCGTGATGGCAAATGGGACGACACCGCCTGGCCAGGTAGTCTACAACAGATGACAGCGGTCAGAATGAACGAGGGAACAAGTGAGCCGGAAGCGAGGGGTAAGAGAATGTGGAAAGGAATGCTGGAATGTGGCAACATCGTGAAATGGCACGTGCAGTGCTCCTCCCACCAACCTTACCTGTCAGACGCCAACTTTAGTTAAGTCTAGTATAATGAACATCACAGAGATGCTGGAAATGGCCTCATCTGAAGAAATGAAAAACTGAGGATCCAAAAGACCTGACTCCACTTCACTCAGAAACAACCAGCAGAAGTCTACACGCGAATGTTCGTCTGGATTTAACGCATGCGTAAGAGTAAATTCGTAACGATACAGATGAAGGGCCTTTCTGGTATGTTTCGACACGACGAACTCTTAATTCCCATTTGCACAGATAAACGGCGTTGAGCTCTCGCCGGACTTCAATCCAGGATTTCCTTTACTCGAGCAATGTTTTCTGTTGTTCGAACCCTTTTCTGATAGTTACAGTTTTTATTCGCTACACAATCCGTTTCATTTGATTTAGCCACTATGTTTTAATTGCAGACTTTGCTGGAGGTTTAGCGAAAACACTTCTAGTCTTAAAAACATGCGCAAAGAGTTCCGCACAGATTTTCCACGAATCGTGCTTCACATAACACTCGACAAGGAACATGCGCTATTTTATCGCGAGCACTATTATGTGTTGCATTCAACTGGTCAGTAAACACGTCTCGTCCCCTGACTCACTTTCACGTAATGACACAGCGGCGCACTGGGGAGATGCGGGAAATTCGCACGCCCTGACATGCGACAGCAACCAATTGGTGCATCGAAATCACAGTTTCCCGCATTTCCTGTGATGGGCAGTTCTCTGTTTATTAACAAGGGTCAATTCCGCGTCAGTTTTATAAATAGTTTCTGGGTGCCTCATCATATGGACAAAAAAGGAGAGCTTCTGGATCTGAACAGCTCCACACAGTTCTTTTTCTTTACATATCCAGCTAATACGAAGCATGCGACGGTAGACCCACATTTCAAATACTCCTAATCGTTTCATGGTGGCTTTCATCATAGTCCAAGACTCTAGTAGTATAATTGGACAGTTCGGCCGCTTCCTCCTCCTCCGGCGGGAAATTTGAATTTTGGCGGGAAATTTGAATTTGTAAACAACGCCACCTGCTTTTTGACAGCTGTCATCGACAACAACGCATCGCTAACCTCACTGCTGCCATCTTGACGGGCCTAAACCTCAGTGGTACCAGTGTTCGATTCTAGTTGTTTAGTGATCTGAACACATCAATAAATGTTCTGAATCACATGTTAAGGTTAACGACATCGAGTGCAGTGTCTTCTAGTCTTGTTATGTTTCAATTTGATCTTCTTAGAACAAAGTTATCCCCTGACGTGTTGTATTGAGTACAGTGTTCAATTCTAGTCTTGTTATGTTTCAATCTGATCTTCTTAGAACAAAGGTATCCCCTAACATGTTGTATTAAGTACAACGTTCGATTCTACTTATGTAGTGTTCTGAACACACCAAACAATGTTTTAATCACATGTTGAAGTTAACGACATCGAGTACAGTGTTCGATTCTAGTCTTGTTATGTTTCAATCTGATATTCTTAGAACAAGGGTATCCCCTGACATGTTGTATCGAGTACAGTGTTCGATTCTAGTCCTGATCACTTATTTTGTGTTCTGAACACATCAATCAATGTTCTGATCACATGTTGTATCGAGTACAGCGTTTGATTCTACTCCTCTCATGTTTCGCAAGTCTAAACATGTACAATTATGTTATCGCTGCACACACTTGCCTTCGCGATGCAGGTTTAAACTTGTTCGATATAAAGCTATGCCTTGACATAAGAGGCGGAGGAGGAGGAGGAGGTAGAGAAGGAGGAGGAGGAGAATGATAAGGTCTTAACAGCCTATGTATAGTCGCCATTGTTTAAAGATGACACCTGTCAAAAGACGTTTTCAAATTATCCACCACCACATTTCAGCTAAAGAGGGCAGCAGGGTGCTCTGTTGATTAAGCACATAGAATTTCAATTTGCTCTCCACCGCATGCATAACAACAACCGTTATCTTGCGCAGTAGCCTCTAAGCTAGCTTTCTTCATAAGAGTAGCCGCCATCTTGTGCGAGCACCCCCTAGGCTGTCTCATAAGGAGCTATGTATAGCCGCCATCTTGCGTCCGCCATCTTGCGTCCGCCATCTTGCGTCCGCCATCTTGCGCAAGCATCCTTAGGGGCGTCTCTAGTCATCTTGTGCAAGGACCCTTAAGCCGCCTCATAAGAGCAACCACCATCTTGCGCAAGCATCCCTAGGTTGTCTCATAAAGAGCCTTGTATAACCGCCATCTTGCGCAAGCATCCCAAGGGCGTCTCATACGAACCTATGTATAGCGACCATCTTGCATAAGCACCTTTAAGGAGTCATGTATAGCCACCATCTTCTGCAATTAGCGTCGAGAGATGGCTGCTGTAGAATTTTCCTTTTTAAATTATCCACCACCATATTTCAAAGGTATGTACCTAAAGAGTGTAGCACTGAGGTTTGCGATGTAAGATGGCGGATGACAGCTGACAAAAAGCGCGTGAGTTTGTTTACTAAACAAGAGCACGTGGAATTTTTCAATTTGCCGCCACCACATTTCAAAGGTATCTAGCTAAAGATGGCAGCACGGTGCTCTCTTGATTAAAGATGGCGGATGACAGCTAACAGAACTTTTCAAATTGCCCGCTACTACAGAGAGCAGCATGGTGCTCTGTGGATTAAAGATGGCGGATGACAGCTGATAAAATTACCCGCATGATAGCAGCACAGTGCTCTATTGATTAAAGATGGCGGATGACAGCTGTCAAAAAAGCACGTGGCTTTGTTTCCAAACAAGAGCACATAGAATTTTTCAAATTGCCGCCACCACAGTTCAAAGGTATCTAGCTAAAGAGTACAGCACTGAGGTTTGTGATGCAAGATGGTGGATGACAGCTGTCAAAAAGCACGTGAGTTTGTTTCCAAACAAGAGCACGTGGAATTTGCCACCGGCACAAAGAGGGCAGCACGGTGCTCTCTGGATTAAAGATGGCGGTTGACAACTGTCAGAAAAGCACATAGGTTTGTTTCCAAACAAGAGCGCGTAGAATTTACCACCACCACATTTCAAAGGTAAGTAGCTAAAGAGGGCAGCACGGTGCTCTCTGGATTAAAGATGGCGGATGATAGCTGTCCAAAAACGCGCATAGGTTTGTTTCCAAACAAGAGCATAAAAAATTTTTCAAATTGCCGCCACTACTTTTCAAAGGTATCTAGCTAAAGAGTGCAGCACTGAGGTTTGCGATGCAAGATGGCGGATGACAGCTGTGACGTACCACATTTCAAAGGTAAGTAGCTAAAGAGGGCAGCACGGTGCTCTCTGGATTAAAGATGGCGGATGATAGCTGTCAAAAAAGCGCATAGGTTTGTTTCCAAACAACATAAAGAATTTTTCAAATTGCCGCCACTACATTTCAAAGGTATCTAGCTAAAGAGTGCAGCACTGAGGTTTGCGATGCAAGATGGCGGATGACAGCTGTGACGTAAAAATTACCCGCCACCACATTTCAAAGGTAAGTAGCTAAAGAGGGCAGCACGGTGCTCTATAGATTAAAGATGGCGGATGACAGCTGCACGTGGATTTGTTTATCTCGCGCCAGTGAGGTTAAGTTGGAAGCACTAAGGTTTAGGCCCGCCAAGATGGCAGCACTGCCGATGACAGGTGACGAATTTACAGCTACTGCGATAAAGAGGGTAGCTTGGTGCTCTGTAGTTTAAAGATGGCGGATGACAGCTGTCAAAAAAGCTCGTGGCTGTCCAAAAAACACGTGGATTTGTTTATCTCGCGCTAGTGAGGTTAAGTTGGTACCACTAAGGTTTAGGTCCGTCAAGATGGCTGCACGGAGGTTAGCGATACGTTGTTGTCTGTCAAAAGCACGTGGCTGTCAAAAACACGTGGATTTGTTTACAAATTCAAATCTCGCGCTAGTAAGGTTAAGTTGGTACTACTGAGGTTTAGGCCCGTCAAGATGGCAGTACTGAGGTTAGCGATGCGTTGTTGCCTGTCAAAAAGCACGTGGCTGTCAAAAAGCACGTGGCTTTGTTTACCTATTCAAATCTCGCGCTAGTTAGGTTAAGTTGGTACCACTAAGGTTTAGGCCCGTCAAGATGGCAGCAGTGAGGTTAGCGATGCGTTGTTATCGATGAAAATTCAAATTTCCCGCCAAAATTCAAATTTCCCGCGAGAGGAGGAGGAGGCGGCCGAACTGTCCAATTATACTACTGACTCTATTCCGTACACCACGATGAAGAACACATAGCACCACGCTATCCTAACCTGAAGCTGTAGTAGTCGTAGTGCTACAGAGCACTTGACGGCGGCTAGTAAATGCTGCCCTGGCCTTCTCAATGCGGCACTTTATGAGTTGTCCCAGTCCTCGTTAACGATGCTGTCTAGGTACATGATTTTTTCTAAGCTCGATCATTGTACCAAAGGTGTTGTTTCCAATTTTAGAATGCTGTGGGAAAAGCGCAGAAAACGTCAAATAAAAGGCACATGGAACGTACCCATGATCGGCTTTGGCACAAATTTTGAGGAATTACATCTTTCTGTTCTGGATTGTTCATGGCAATCGATAATGAGGACGAAATAAATGTAATTTTGGGAAGTGAAATTAGCTCCTTTTCAACAGACACTCCTCATGTAATATTGTAAAGTCCCTTTAAATGGCCGCCAAGGACTTCAGCAAAGTTTAACTAAGCATAAATATTTTCAAACAAAATGAAGCATGCCGCAGTTTTAATTAAAATACGAAATAATTACCGTAGTGATAAAGAGACAACTTTTGTTCATAAATCTCCCAATGTGTATTTAACATAAAAGAACCATTTGAGGATACTTAAGTTGTTGTATATATTGGCACTTGAGATGTAAAGTTTCTGCACATTTACCTCGACAACGGTCGTAAATCACTCAAAGGCACCTGGCTGGGTCTCATGCCTCCATCTCTTGACTTAGTTGCTCAAGAGAGTTCGAGCAACATGTCGGAAACTCCCTATAAGTTTCAATTCAACATGGTTCGGAGGTGCAGGGAACTTGCTCGTAGCATGACCAAGACTCGACCTACCTTCTATAGAAATCTACAATAGTTCAACATCGTACTCTTAAAAGATTAGCTTGTAAATATACCATCCCCCACTAACAATTTAGTATGTACTGAAATTCATTTTTCTCCGTTATTATTATTAGTATTATTATACTTAATAAAAGTATTACGTTATTTTTTCTTCTTTCAATACCTCTTTCTTCTTGTCCCTAAAGTTAGTAAAATTAATCGACAGCATCCTCTGCTTGTCGTAAGAGGTAACCAAATGGAGATCCCCAAAGTCTCTCAACTTGAGAGGGTGGGTTGGAGACCGCAGAGCCCCAAAATGTGTCCTTCCTTGCTTCCACTTGTGCCAGACTCCTCGTTTTTTTTATTTTTCATAAAATCCCTTCTTTGGTCAATGCTTTTTCTCTTTCGACACTCGATGGTATTAGGCTTGCGTGGCCTAGGGTGTGTCTCATTCTTACATCTATCAGCTTGCATTCGGAGATAGTGGATTCGAACCCCACTGTGGACAGCCCTAAAGATGGTTTTCCGAGGTTTCCTATTTTAACATCAGGCAAACACTGGGGCTGTACCTTAATTAAAGCCACAGTCGCTTCCTTCCTTGTAGCCCTCTTCTCTTCCATCGTCGCCATAAGACCTATCTGTATTGGTGCGTCGTAAAGCAAATTTGTAAACATTTTTTCCAGCCAACTTCTGTTATGATTGTTGTTTACTATTACCTTGGCTTTATTAAAAGCTTTAACTGTTCCATTATTTACATCACCTAATCTAGAGTGCACACGATTCATTCTTGTTTTAGCCATGTAGCAGGTGTCATTTCTGTTCCGTTTAAACATCCAAGTTTGGAAAAACCATTGAATATCTCACATCGTTTCTTCTTCATCATCCTCCGTTTTTCGCACACCCTCGCGGGGTCATGATCACGAACTGCGTCGATCGAGTGGATTTAGCCCTGTTGTTCGACGCATGACCATCTGACGCCAATCCTGTGTGGAGGGATGGACCTATCGCGTATTGTGGTGCATGGTAGTGTGCTGTGTTGTGAGCGTATGGGGACGTGAGTATTGACACGAGCACAAACACTCTGTCCCGGAGTCAGTGGGATGAACGAGACACGTCTAAAATCTACGGACCGGCCGATAATCGAACCCGGGGCCGTCTGAACCAAATACCACGACGCCGATAATTCAGCCAAAGATCCTAATTCTCAACTACTATAAGTTTTGAGGCTGGAGTGCTACGAAAGTTTCTCTGCAGAGAAATACTTCCTCATTCAAAAATGTCAACCAACTCTGGTGGTATTCCTTTGTGCATTCTTTGAACATGAGACCAGGGTGGAGTCGATCCATAAATGAGGTAAGGAAAGGTGATGGTGGTAGTTATCATTATTTTAAGATGGACTACATCTGGGAAACCATTCTGGCTCAGACGGTTGAGGCGGTGGCCTTCTGAGCCTAACTTGGCAGGTTCGATTCTGGCTCATGTGACGGTATTAATAGTTTATCAGAAATTGTTATGTGTTTATAGAAATGACAAAAACGATGTATAATCACAGCACAGGTAATGAAAATGGGATCGATCCACGGTCCAAAGGATCACGAAACGGGATATATTTTGAGCTACTCAGTACCTAGAGCAAGCAGGTGGCATATTGCTGGAGGGAACTTCTCAGACCGCGGGAAGACATATATCAGATAGCAGACCAACAATCTCGTTGGAAGATAGTGACACGTAAACTAATGTATTAGAAAAGACATTCCTTTCTTTTTTTATCAGCAGAGTCGGTGAAGCTTCGCCGGACCGACCAAGAGGGTTGTCCGTGGTAAGTGCAATGTAAAAAAAAAAAAAAAAAACAGAGAAAAAGAGCATACAATAGACAAGATTTAAAGAAAAGGGAATCAATTTAAGTTAAATTTTTACCATAAGTGACTAGAAAAGGTAGAGTACAACAGACCAAAAAAAGCAATCACAAGGATTTCAGAAAAGGCACAGCCCTGTTACAATAGAATGCGATCGGAATAGATCTTGACGAAAAAATGTATACAAACAGCACCAAGGAGTCTCTCCAAAACCCAAGACCGTTAATTGGAAGAGAACCATAATTAATGTATATATTTTTGGTGAACGACAATACTTAAGAAAGAAGGGGGTGTTGATACAATTTCATAATAGTGATTAAAGGCCATACATACAATTATATATTAAACCCAAGGAGAGATAAGTAAAATAGAGTGTTACAGCACGTTAAAAGACAGAAATACAGGAATTAAATCAGTGTAAATATAAAAATGAGACAGGCAGAGAAGGGAAGGAAAAGGGGGGGGGGATTTTTGCAGGCTGTTTAAACCCTATCAGTTAACAGTGAGCGCGACCACTGCGCTATCAAGCAAAGTTCAAGATGTGGCAACACTCCTAACATTTGTCCAGACATAGTCCACCATGTGAAGTTGAAGATTAATAAGGATATCCGTCTGGAGGATTTAGTTAGAATCAAAGCCAGAAGGGCATAGAATGATCAATAGTTCAGTCTTTAAGTCTTGATAGAAACACCAAACATGAAGAAGTTTAAACATTTGCTCACCCAGTCTGTACGATGATTTTCAATGCAGCATTTTCAGAATGACAATTTAAAGTAACGCAACGGACCAGCCGCCTGCGAAATATTCTGATCTCTCCACTCAGGAATAATTGTACTCGATGTCTGACCGGCGAAGATTTTTTTTTTCGGGGGGGCCCCCGAAGCCCGCTCCCCCCGCGTGGCCATCGACTCAATCTACATGGTCTCCGACATCCTATTAGTTCTAAGAAGAAAAAGATAGCAGGGAGGAGTGGAAGTGTGATACTACAGGAGTATCTGCCTGTCCCCATGCTCAGCATGCTACCAGGCCAGATGTACCGGCGAAGAGAACCAAGAGCAAGCTTATATAGGTGGTAGAACGAGTCCAGAAGTTACTCGAACGAAATACGTAAGCGTGACGTCACAGTGGAGAAGTAGCAGTGGAGTGGAGCAGCACAGTTAGTGATCAGCTGAGTGAGCATGTAGATGGTGAGAATATGACAGCAGTAGAACGCAAAGGTTGGCAGACGGTAAAAAGAAAAAATACTGATGTAGTAGAGAGGCCGTAACACTCAGTCCCGTGGTATTTTAAGGAGGTTTTGCTTTACGTCGCGCCGACACAGATAGGTCTTATGGCGACGATGGGGCAGAGAAGGGCTAGGAGTGGGAAGGAAGCGGCCGTGGCCTTAATTAAGGTACAGCCCCAGCATTTGCCTGGTGTGAAAATGGGAAACCACGGAAAACCATCTTCAGGGCTGCCGACAGTGGGGTATTCTAAGGAGTTCAAATACATCACACGTGTCGGTATATTTACTGAAAATTAAAAGAACTCGTGCGGGACTAAATTCCGGCACCTCCACGACTCCGAAAACCGTAAAAAGAATTAGAAGTACGTAAAACAATTATTATTATTATTATTATTATTATTATTATTAATATTATTATTATTATTATAACTCTATTCAGAGTAAAAAGTCCCATCCTTTGAAAAAATAGGGTATCTGTGCCTGTGCGATGTAAAGCAAATTGTTGAAAAAATTCAAGGTTCGAAATATTGCCCAAATAATTTATTATTGGAAATATGTAAAGGACAGCATAATATTCAGGGACATAATTTCAGACATTTAAATCTCGAATACATAATCATCATCATCTACTAAGGGCCATGCCTTGTCATTGTAGTCACATCTGACGATCTCCCGCTGGCCTCTTCATGTTGCTACATGAACTATATGCCACTTGACCGACAATGTTCCTGATGTATGACATCTTTCGTCGTCCCCTGGATCTCTTTCCCTTCAATGATGTTTTTGAGAAGAGAGTCGTGTCTCAGAACGTGTCCAAGTAACTTTGTTTTCCTCTTCTTTATCGTATTTAATGAACATCGATCCTCTTTTACGTTATTTAAAACAAGGTCATTTGTATTTTTTATCCATCCAACTTGTTTTTGTAGTTCTCCTCCAAAACCACATTTCTGCAGCGTCAAGTTTTATTTCTTCCTGTTTCCCTAATTTTCAGGTTTTTCATCCATACACTAGCACACTCCAAACAAAGGTCTTGAGAAATGATTTTCTGGTCTCCAAACTGGGGTGGACAGGAGAAGTTGGCCGTGCGGTGAGGGGCGCACAGCTGTGAGCTTACATCCGGGACATAGTGGCCTTCTGACCCTAACTTGGCAGGTTCGATTCTGGCTCATGTGACGGTATTAATAGTTTATCAGAAATTGTTATGTGTTTATAGGAATGACGCAAACGATGTATAATCACAGCACAGGTAATGAAAATGGGATCGATGCCGTAACACATGATGGATTTCGTCTTCCCTAACAGTTCAGTGTTCCGTATGATAAATCCCAATGTCCGGTAGGCCACTCCTGTCACGTTGTTTGCATGAGCTATGAAAGTACGACCCTTGCGAAGCCGGGCGCCAAGGTCACTGACTTGGTTAACTTCCTGCAGGGCGTTTGGAGCCAGCTTATATGGAAAAATAGTTTTATTCTTTTTTCGGGTGAATCAAGGTGCTACGGAGCATTAAGAAGTATTATTATTTTGGTTAGGATCAAAATGTAATTAAATAGTATTCACAGAAGAGAGGCACTCAGACGACACCTTTCATTCAAACTGCTAATGGTTTCAACATAACTGGAGGCAGGTATAACACAAAGCAAGCCAAACTTGCACGTATCCGCTGTGCTCTCCGTGACTTAAGCCATATTACAGAGGGTTTTCGAACTTCTGAGCAGGGTTGTTCAGTACAAATCAGCCAGTCTATTCAACGAAGTGTCTCGTTCAGCCTAGAGGTTGAGAGAGAGAAAAACACAACAAACAACACAAAGTAAATACAGACGTCTAAAATTGTATTCCTTCCCTAAGGCCATCACAAATACAGGTCGCGTGACTTTCGAAGTAAGAACTACTGTATATACAACATGTTCTTTCCGCCTTATGTCTTTCTTACTGCTCACACCATACTCACTGACCTTCTGTATCTCTTTTACTGAAAATGGCTAAGGCTCGTCCACAGTTCATTGCCTCATTTAACCTGAGCGTTTTCATCACCTTAAAACGTATGACTTTCTACAACAAAGACAAAGACATCTCCGTACAGGCCATGAAGGCCCTTGCAGGAGTGGAAGGTAAAGGCTTCCACCATTGTTGACCGCGGTACGTGATGGGGTAGAGTGGTTAGCTCTAACCCCGGCCGCCTTTGCCCCCAGGACTTAACCTAGTACACATTTTTGGTGTAGGCTGAGTGAACCTCAGGGTCATATGCACCTCCGGAAATGGAAATCTCGTTTCTTAAATTTTACGAGTTCCTGACGGGGATTCGAACCCACGTCCTTCCGGGCGAACCGAGCACGCCTTTACCGCCTCAGCCCGGCAGCCCCTCGACTTTCTACAACAGCGAAGGAAATAAACCTTAACGTTCTATGGTTCATTCCTTACATTTCCGCATGTTGATTAAGGCAAAGATTGTATTTTATACTTATGCGTTGGTTACATTATGCAGGTCTTCATTCGACCAACGATGGGTCATGTTATTTCAAATGTCTCTTTCTTCGGCCTTTAACTTTTACCCAGTAGGCCTACTCCTGCATTCGTTCCTGGTTCTCCTCAGTCAACAACTTTCCTGATTATCTGTCGGTTTCTTGTAAACACTGATTGTCTTGAAGTTTCTAATTAAGCGGGTCATTTTACTTTGTGTTACTATTGTTATTATTATTATTATTATTATTATTATTATTATTATTATTATTATTATTATTATTATTATTATTATTATTATTATTATTGTGACAGTAGTGCGGCCTCTCTCTATCTTTAGGCAAACCTTCTAACACCTGAAAATTGTGAGATCTGACAGAGACAAGCTGCACTGAACTATATTCACTTAAATTACTGGTTCATTACAAGATGTCTCTACTGTTGTTCTGAGACCTAGGGTCTTGGATTGTGTTCACCTCGGTTGAGAATTGCTTCTGTTTTGGGACTGGCACATACTGGACTAGAGTCTATTATTTGTAACTTACTACTACTACTATCAGGTTATGACATCGTCAATCAATCTGCCTATTGCCTGTTTATATCCTTATCAATCTATCAGCACCAGCTCGTCCCTCTAAATACTGTAAGCATGAACTTCATGTATCTATCTTGACCTGATCTTGGAGTGTGCGACGTAAGTGAGGCTCTCCTCCCAGGAGACGGCAACGAGGCTAGGGCGACAGCTACAAGGTAGGCAGCAATCTGACCTAAAAATTAAACATATCTGGGTGTGACGAAGGGAATATACCAGCATGTAACAGTTAGGGCATGCTGCGACTATATTCATTTTAATACAGGATGTCCTTATTTTCAGTTAGGTTGTATCATGTAGGTTTATAGGCTGTCTACGGACAAGGTATAATCCCCTTGCGGGTACTATGTGAATTTAAGGACGTAGGAGTATGTACGCTCGATTCCCTTATTCTGTTTTGCTCCTGGTGACTAAGTTTTCTAACTCTAAATTTATATTCAGTGTTTCGGACTTGAACTTCTTTCTAGTCTTGACTTATCCTCTGTGTCACCAGGCCTTCTGCCCGACTAGGTTTTTGTGGCGAGTAGATTATTATTTTATTACGGAAGAAAAAAATGTGTTCGTGGAAGTGCTGGGTAACGAAAGGTATACCGTGTATGGTACAAAGGGTGAAGATATAAATAGCAACGTACAAGCAGTCATGAAAATAAAAAGACACCAGGAATGAACAAGAATTGGCAACTTCGGATGAACAAAGTAGATGTATTGAAACAGAAGACAAAACAAGTTAAGAATAGCACGGCACCAAAATATCGAAAGATTAGAGCACTTTTCACAACAAATCACGAAGGAACTATTACGAAGATCGTGACAACTTGGATTTCATCCGAATAAAATTTACAATTATTACATTCATTAAACAGAACAAATGTTTCCCAACCAACTGTACAACGTGAAATATGTAACATTGGGGAAGGGAGGAGAAGCAACAGAATGGGAGAATGAATTAAAGATCAACATTTTAAATTACAAATTACGAAGCCCGGGCATGCCGTAATAATTCACCTGACAAGAAAATAGTGCGCTATTTCCAAATAACAAGTTCTAGCAAGCACCGGATGTAAGACAAATGCATTTAGTCCAGCACGATAAACGTAAACAAGTTAAAGAATAAAGTATTACTCAGTACAAGAATATATACAAATTTTGAATTACCAGAAGTCTTCGAGAGTGTTGACAGACAGAAAGTTCATTTTCACATAAATACAAACAGCGTTCCAAAAAAAAAAAAAAAGGAATTAGACATCTAGCTGCTCCCTTATGGATACATAATCAAGTACAACCACTCGATAACATAGTCATGCGAAGTTTGCAATACCTCATGGTGGAAGAATAAGTCCGATACTGGTGTGAAAATTTACATCAGCGTAACGCAAAGATGTTGCCTTCTCTCCAACAGCCGAAGAACGCCTCTAAGCAGCAGGCAAAGAGAGAAGTTATATAGGCCGGTTGGAAAAGGGAGGTACAGGCGAAGCCATTATACACAGTACTAGAAACGTCGAGGACATCCATGAAGAGTGTAGAGTCGATGACGTCGTCCGGGATTGACGCAGGTAATCGGCTGACAGTCCTCTAGCTGTAGCAGTGTGCGGATGTCTTACGCTGAGAAGAAAGCAGCGGAAAATTACGAATGTTTGATAAAACGAAAACTTTGATAAAATATGGGACTGTGGGAGCCTCTTCACCTCGATCTGCGTACTAAGCTTCCAAGCTTCATTGTATTTGTTGTTTACTTTTCAAATTTATATTCGTTGTTATTGTCGTTGCTTTGAAAAGATTTCCGACGGAACAGAAATGAAAACATTAATTTTAAAATACATTATAAATTTAAAATGTTCTTGGTGTGGTTTTGTCCAGTGTCTGGCCATCCGCTTCTTCTCTTCTAGACCACGGAATCCCCGTAAAAATTATTATTATTATTATTATTATTATTATTATTATTATTATTATTATTATTATTATTATTATTATTATTATTATGTCCGATTCGTTGGCTGAATGTTCAGCGTACTGGCCTTCAGTCCAGAGGGGCCCGGGTACGATTTCCGGCAAGGTCGGTGATTTTAACCTTCATTAGTTAATTCCAATGGCCCGGGGGGGTGGGTATTTGTGCTGTCCTACAACATCCCTGCAACTCACGCACCACACATAACACTGTCCACCACCACAATAACACTCAGTTACCTACACATGGTAGATGCCTCCCACCCTCATCGGAGGGTCTGCCTTACAAGGGCAGCACTCGGCTAGAAATAGCCATTATTATTATTATTATTATTATTATTATTATTATTATTATTATTATTATTATTATTATTCAAGTGAGATTTGTGCTGCACAAAGCGGAAGCCGAGCAGGTTTTCCAACGGATACTCAGGTTTCCCTGTCATATTTTATTCCAGCAACACCCTCCAATATCGTTTCATTTCATCTGTCAGTCATTAATCCTTGCCCCAGAGGAGTACAACAGGCTTCGGCGGCCGGCACATTTCCTATCCTCCCCGCTAGCTGGGGGCTTCAGTTATTCAATTCCTGACCCGCTCAAATGACTGGCAATAGGTTGTGGATTTTCATTTTTCATTATTATTATTTTGATGATGATGATGATGATGATGATGATGATGATGATTAATATTATTATTGTTCGACTAATAAAACAAAGATCTCCGTACAAGGCCCTTCAGAATGATTATCTAGTTGTACTTCCTCTTAAAACAACGATCACCATGAAGGCCGTTGGAAGGTTTGATGGTAAAGGCTACCATTATCCGTAATCTTGGAACTTGGTGGGGTAGTGTTTAGCTCTATGCCCGGCCGCCTTTGCCCCGAGGAATTTACCTCGTACTTATTTTTGGTGTAGGCTGAGCAAATTATTAGCATAATAATCTGTTGGAAAATCAATGACCCACCGCCGTTTAAAAGTTGATACATGACATTTGCAGGAAGATGGTAGAAAAGGGGTTTGAAACCTAATATCAAGTAGGGGCTCTGCATTTGAAGGTTATTTACAGGATATATTAACTCGTTTCTAAGGGAAAACCACACTTCAATTAAATGTTTTACACAAACAATATTCCTTTTATGAAAGCTTTATTATTTTCAATTCCTAGTATGTGGCCTTGTTTCTTGCTATTTCCTTCAAAACGTTTAAATTTTATTTGAATTTCGTTCTGGTGATAGAAACATATAATTGTCCATGGGAAAATACTGGTGCTCTAAATTCGAACTTGGATGTGGCGGAGTCACGGGCCAAGTTTTGAAATAGAATACATACCGCGTGATAGACATTCATCATTGAGATACTTCTGTCTGGACGGAGAACGGAAGTGTTATATTATGCAAATGGTTTAAATTTACACCGACTCAGACAGATTTTTGGTGACGATTGGATAGGAAATGGCTAGGACTGGGAAATGAGTGACTATGACCTTCAGGAATGTATAATCCCAGCACTTGTCTGGTATGAAAATGGGAACGCACGAAAAAGCATCTTCAGGGCAAGCAATAGTGAGGTTGAACACATCATCTCCAGAACTAAAGCTTACAGTTATATAGCCAGAAGCGTATATTCTTTTAAATTCCTAACTGATCTAAAATTAAATATATTATTATTATTATTATTATTATTATTATTATTATTATTATTATTATTATTATTATTATTATTATTATTATTATTATTATTAACAAATACATCGCAGTTGAGAAATATCTCGGTGGCAATGGTCACTTTGGCCATTTACAGTAGTGTAATAATAAAGTAAATTTGAAACATAATTACCAAACAACAACAACAACAACAACAACAACAACAGTACAAGTAATTCCGTGGAAAGAAAATACTACAGGGAATACTACTAGTTTATCGTTCTAAATTCTGCATCACCGGGCGTGTTGGCCGTGCGGTTAGGAGATATCCGGGAGATAGTGGGTTCGAACTCCACTGTCGGCAGCCCTGAATATGGTTTTCCGTGGTTTCCCATTTTCACACCTGGCAAATGCTGGGGCTGTACCTTAATTAAGGCCACGGCCGCTTCCTTCCCATTCCTAGGCCTTTCTTCTCCCATCATCGCCATAAGACCTATCTATGTCGGTGCGACGTAAAGCAAATAACAAAAAAAAAAAAACTGCATCATCATATACAAATTCACACACAACATAAGTATTTCCAGTACTTAACACTACTGCTTACAACACTATATGTTGAGCTTACTACTAGATTAATATTATAAGTGATAATGAAGTAATGTTAATGGAAATTTTAAAACTCGCTTCGCTCGTTTAATAAACATACTCGTGTCTTAATTATTGCCATTATGGGCTAGTTCCATACGACTGTTTATGCTAGACGATAATTATAACTCTATTTTTTCAATATTCATAAATTTCTGTCCAGATGTCGCTTGACAGTTGAGTTTATTGAACAGAGCGCATAGCGCATGCGCTGGGTTATTGATTTTCCATGAGTGGATCAGAGACCTTGACAATGTCATATGTTTTCGAAGCTTTGATAGAAGGTTATAATAACCTAGCTTTATTTCAAACACAAAATTTTTATTGTACAGTTGGTGAAGTGAATTTGCGGGAATGTGCCGTGTGGTTGTGGAATATTGGATATAGAAGGTGCATTGATGTCAATATGTGTGTCCGACATGTCTGATTTTGGAAACAAGTGCGAAGTTAGTACGTTGAGCACAGGTTCGATGCTATCCTTACCTAACTGGTCAGTTGTACCATAACAAAAATCTGAACTCTGATTATTGGAGAACCTGTATCATAATGAAAACTGAACTCTGATTGTTGAAGAACCTGTATCATAATGAAAACTGAACTCTGATTGTTGAAGAACCTGTATCATAACGAAAATCTGAACTCTGATTGCTGGAGAACCTGTATCATAATGCAAACTGAACTCTGATTGTTGGAAAACCTGTATCATAACGAAAATCTGAACTCTGATTGCTGGAGAATCTGTATCATAATGCAAACTGAACTCTGATTGCTGGAGAACCTGTATCATAATGCAAACTGAACTTTGATTGTTGGAAAACCTCTACCATAACGAAAATCTGAACTCTGATTGCTGGAGAATCTGTATCATAATGCAAACTGAACTCTGATAGTTGGAAAACCTGTATCATAACGAAAATCTGAACTCTGATTGCTGGAGAACCTGTATCATAATGCAAACTGAACTCTGATTGTTGGAAAACCTCTATCATAACGAAAATCTGAACTCTGATAGCTGGAGAATCTGTATCATAATGAAACTTAAACTATAATAAGCCCCATTAAGATTCTGTTTTCTGGAAAATCATATTTATACTTCGGCATCATCGAGCATGAAACACAATTACCCAACAACAACTACAACAACAAGAGTACAACAAGCAATTCCATGGAAAGAAAATATTACAAGAAATACTAATAGTTTAACATTCTAAATCCAGCATCATCATATACAAATTCATACATAACTGTAGTATTTC
Organism: Anabrus simplex; assembly: GCF_040414725.1. Lineage (NCBI taxonomy): Eukaryota > Metazoa > Arthropoda > Insecta > Orthoptera > Tettigoniidae > Anabrus > Anabrus simplex. The sequence continues at coordinate 873,651,499 of NC_090265.1, read as the reverse complement.
CAGTGCTTAGCACTACGGCTTTAGGTTGAGTTTACTACTAGCTTAACATTACAAGTGATAATGAAGTAAAGTAATACATAATTATCCTACAACAATCACTACAACAAAACAACAACTTCTTGGTCTGAAAATTAAACCTGTAGTTCTGGTGCGGTATGGATATGATGTAAGAGAATTCTACGGGGATTCATATCAAGCATGAGTCGACGTGTGTCATTGTCGGTAATGGTGTATAAAATTACATCAGAGCCTTATCAAAAGAAAACTTTGAAAATTAGATAACACTTAACTGATTTCGAATGTTGGTTATCAAGATTTTTCAGTACCTAAATTTGTTAGTTTAATTTTAAGTTTCTTTATGCAACGCCCAGGTAATCTCGTTATAAGGTGCGTGTACACTGCGTGTCTTGGAGAACAAATGACATATGAATGAAATCGTAAAGCTGGATTGTAAGCGCCGCTGCAGGCTGCTGCTTATGTATTGATTGAGGCCACCGAGCGGGGACGAGTCGAGGATACCCGGGCCGCAGCGTCACCACCACCACGGGATGAGTAGAGCATACCTTCACACACACCTGTGGGAGAAGTCGGACATTCTGATGCTCTCAAATCAGTTCTTACAAACAATCGATGATCAAATAGAACAATGTATGATAAACTACAGTGATTTGATAGTTACGGGTCATAAAAGTTAATTAATTATCTACTGATATTTTAAAACCCTTTAATATTAATATTATAATAATAATGCATCGAAATTGAGAAATATTCTGGTGGCAATGAACATTTACAGTAGTGTGATAATAAAGTATTAAAACATAATTACCCAACAACAACAACAACAACAACAACATTACAACAAGTAATACTGTAAAGGAAATATCACAAGAGGTGTCGTTCCATTTGCGATCAGTCACATTTGCGATCACTCAGGTAGAATACAAGACTAATTTATTTTTGACCGGTTAAACATTGTCCCACTTGCGATCACCCTTATCAGTGACATACAAACAGTTAGGTTGCTGTGAGGGAATTCCCTACGGATGGACTGGTACAGGAAGACATCCCTCAAGTAACTGGGGAAACTACATACTAGGATTCTTAGGAATCGTATATTGAAACTCATTAAATGACATATATATTTACTGTTTGAGACTGATGCGTTAATATCGGGACTGACAGAGAATAAACAGGATTCAAATGAACCTTTTATTTAGAGTTACTAGATGGTTGTAGGTTGAATGGTTGAGTAGGACAAAATACGGGCGTATTAAAACCGTTGAATTTTACACTTTCCCATTTCAAAACAAAGGATTTTGCTGTAACACTTTGCTTCTTCGATAGTGCTACCCTTCTTGAAGCAATTATAGCTCATCTCAAACTTAACAGTTAACCTACACTTTCTTAGACAATAGGGGACAATATTACTGTAAATTACTGCTTAAATAATGCTCAAACTGTTCAAACATCATATTGACACGTTAAGAAAACAGCTGCTCAAAATATGAGTAGCCTACTTTCATGTATCTGCATGTACGTCTACCCCTTAGTCTCGTTTCTTGATACCCGGTCGGGATGAGATGAGATTATACGGGATGTTTCTACGGCCGGATGCCCTTCCTGGCACCAACCTCAGTTGAGGAGCTAATGAAGATGAAATGTGTTAAGGTGAATGAAATTGGGTAAGGGCTGGTACTTGGTACACTTCCATGAGTGCCTTTCATTTTTGTAAATAAATCTCTCAAACGCAGAATGATGTTTCGAAATGGTTAGCGTGCTGGCTTCTGGTCACAGGGGTCCCAGATTCGATTCGCAGCAGGGCACGAGGGCTGGGTCTATGTGTCGTCTATATCACCATTTAATACCTATCACGACGCGCAGGTCGCCCAGGGGAGTCAATTCAAAATACCTGCACCTGGCGAGCCGAACTTGTCCTCGGACACTCCCGGCACTAAAAGTCATACGCCCCTCAATTTTTCATTTCGAAATATCGTGAAATGGTATTTCTGACTCGACAACGATACAATACAACTGACTGGATAATACATTTTAAAATATTCTACTTTTATCAAGTGTTCATTTTTTGGGCTTGCTATGATGGGGCCTCAACCTAATAGATCTATGACGAAACTAAGATATTGATGTCTAGAAAGGATACATAAAGTGCCTAAAGTGCCGATTGATGAGGATTACTTTCTGTATCTCATTTATATCCCTTGTATCCAAACATATCATTTAAATCACTTAATTCTTAAGAACTGGTGACGGCAGAAAAATGAATTCACATATTTTCTGCGTTTTTTGAATCCATATATTTATTTTAAGTTTCGTAATATAAAAAGTACATCGTTCGCTTTTTTTTTAATTTACTGTATCTTGAAACAAGCTTGTGGTTTAGCATGATTGGTGATGTCGTGCTTGTAGCAACAGGACCACCAATTTGACGTGGAATCCGAACCACAGGGATGTAATATTTCATTTCGAAAATTCTACGAGTGATGGACGGGATTAGAACAGCGTCTACCTTGGCGAAAAGACAGAGGCTCTGCCACTCCTCTACCATGCTCTCCGTTATAACTTAAAAAGAATTTCCATCTTCATATACACTCAAGAACAACAGTAAAACAAAGGGTAAATAAGAGTTACTTAGTGTTAATTATTTACTCAAAATGTATTTTTAATTTTAAGAATTATTCCAAGTATGAAAGGTTTCACCACCTCTACGATGTACTGAGTAGTGTGATTAGCCGGGATGACAACTGAGTGGAGGGGGTTCGAATCCCACCGCAGCCATCCTCGAAGTGATTTTCCGTGGTTTCCCACTTCTCCTCAAGGCAAATGCCGGGGTGGTACCTAACTTAAGGCCACGGCCACTTCCTTCCCCCTTCCTTGTCTATCCCATCCAATCTTCCTATCCCCCAACAAGGCCTATGTTCAGCATAGCAGGTGAGGCTGCCTGGGCGAGGTCCTGGTCCTCCTCCCCAGTTCCATCCCCCGACCCAAAGTCTCACGCTCCAGGGCACTGCCCTTGAGGCAGTAGAGGTGGGATCTCTCGCTGAATCCGAGAGAAAACCAACCCTGGAAGGTAAACAGATTAAGAAAGAAAGAAAGATCAATGGTTACATGACAGTTTTCCATTTGTCTATTTGAACACCAAGATAAGGAAATAGTACGCTGCGTAAATAGGATATGTGTTACGAAACAAGATAATAATCTAATTTCGCATTCTGAATTGAGAGTAATAGTTGAAGTCTGTATCAGTCCATATATCAGGATAAGGAGCAAAACTGACAGTAACGATAACTTTAAGAGATTGGCCATTAAAGCAAGACAGATAAACTAGAGCAAAGTAATCACCAACTATTTTTATTATCCATTGAAGTTCCTTCGTAATGAAATGTACAGTTCAGGGAAGAATAAATGTATATAATTCTATGAATCAGCTATATGCAATACGACTGACAGAAAACTATGATTCCTATCTGTTGGGACGTTCCACTTTCATTGTATTACGGATACTTCTTTATCACTTTATCATGGTTTAAATATAGGGTACGGAACTGCGGTTATCTTAGAACAATTTTAAATTAATAATAATAATAATAATAATAATAATAATAATAATAATAATAATAATAATAATAATAATTTTTATTCTAGAGAAAATGGATTTATCCACCTATTACAGGATAACAGTCCGCAATTTAGTGAGGAACGTAGGAAAAGATCTGTCTTATGAAAACATTCATATTTTAATATGAAGTCCATCGAAAGTCAACAGCAACGATTCAGTGGTGTAATATTAGAAATTGGTAATGTGGACGTAGTCCCTAAACCACAGGAGTTAAACAGACGCGGCTAAAATCCCTGGCAGGATCACAATCGAAATCGAAGGTCGCTACGTTCACTATTCGGTCAAGGAGCCAGATTATTTATTTATTTATTTATTTATTTATCTATCTATTTATTTATTTATTTATTTATTTATTTATTTATTTATTTATTTATTTATTTATTCGTTGGAACGATCGAGGACCACGCTAAGCCTTGTTGCAATTGGCAGTGAACTTTGATTCCTTTTCAGCCCAGAATTCCCTCATTCTTTCTGAGTGGGCCTGCTTGCATTCCTCTGCCCATGGGACACCGTGTCTTCTTTTCGGTTGTTCGTCTAGTTTTCGCCCGTTCATTACTATATTTTTTTTTTTTTTTTTTTTTTTTTTTTGGAAAAGATGTCTGTCAAAGGCGTCTTCCGGTTTGATCGGTAGCTTTTGAATGTCTTCTTTGGTGTTTCTAAATCAAGGTATCGCGGTTTCAGGTTTTGAATCAAATAAGTGAAAGATCTATGTGGATAACCTGATTCCGTCAATTCGTTTGAGGTGACTGTAAAATCGTGCCCGCCTTTTGGCGGATCGTGTCCATAATTTTCTCAATTTAGTCATAGACTTCCTTGTTGGATCTTTCTTTAGAGTACGCCATTCTTATAGATGGATCTCATAATTCCCCTAATTATTCTGCTATCCTTTTTCACCACTTCTTCGAGGAGTTCTTTATTGGCATTTAGGGACAGGATTTCGGGTGTATAAGTTACATCACTACTGGCTTCAGAACCGTTTCATTGTGGTCTATCTTAGTGTTTTGGGAAATGCATTTTTTGTTTTAAATCGTGAATGACGTGATTATTATTATTATTTGTTTGTTTGTTTGTTTGTTTGTTTGTTTGTTTGTTTGTTTGTTTGTTTGTTTGTTTGTTTGTTTGTTTGTTTGTTTGTCCAACCCCTGTCCCCTTTTCCTACGGGGTCGGGTATGCGGTGAGATGAATCTGTTGTAGCGGGTTTTTATGACCGGATGCCCTTCCTGACGTCAACCTCATCAGAGGAGTTTATGAGATGAAACGAATGACGTAATATATCATAGGAAGGGAGAGGGTGAAACCCCGTGCCGGCACATAGCCTACTGCTGTCGAATAGTACCAAGGCGTCTGTTCAAGTTTTAATGTCTCCATCCGACGGACGAATCACCATCAACGGCGTCATGAGCCTTCACTCCATATAAGCACTGCGGAAAGGGTTTGGAATTTATCCAGGCTTTTCGCACGCAATCTAGTTATTATAAATTGTATACCACCACCTCCCCTATCCTGCCGGCCAACATTCTGATGTGACTCGAACCGGCTAACCACGGTATCAGACCGTGTAGACTTCAACGCCTTAACGATAATGGCCACCAGGCGGGTTATTATTATTATTATTATTATTATTATTATTATTATTATTATTATTATTATTATTATTATTATTATTAGGCCTATTATTATTATTATTATTATTATTATTATTATTATTATTATTATTATTATTATTATTATTATTATTATTATTAGACATTAGATGAAGAGGTTGTGTAGAATAAATTTTGGGCCAAGTTTTGTTCAAGTGTAAAATAAATGAAAGAAAATAGGGGAGGGATAAATTTAATTTAAACTTTTTTATGGAATGCTGATCTGGAGCATATTATGGTAGCTGGACCGCGTTCCGATTAAGACCTAGATGGAATGGAGAGCACTCAGCCTCAGGTAACCTGATCAAAGAGAGAATTGGCTTGAGATTTTACGCTCCACCATACTATAAGTGGATATCCATGTTTTCATCCTTCAACTCCAGGTATGGCAACTTCATAACCACCTCCTTCCTATACCTACCTTAGTTGAATGTTTTATAGGTGCACACGGATTTGTTGCAAATGTTCAATTTTCACAGCCTTATTCGCAAACTATGCTTGTATTCGCTATAATGTCACTTGTATGTGTCAGCCTGTTGACTTGTAGATAAAACACCACCACCGTCTTTTAAATAGGTTGACGCGTTTATTCACTACGCCGCACTCCTCTGAAGTGTACTGAGAGTGTGTGTAATAGAGCACTCAAAGCACGAGGTTCCACGGGGAGAGGTTATATTATCGCGGTGAAATTATCAGTGTGAATTTTGGCTGAGGCCTTCAGTTACCTAGCGATATCAGTACAGTGAAACGTGCTCAAAGCGAAACTTGAATAAAGCGGAAACTTGTCCACTATGGAATTTTTCTTGGTCCCGTATAATGCGGAATCTCATCAACGCGGAAACGGAAACAAATAATGAAAGAAATTTTTAAAATGCGGAAAATGTTACCAACTGATGGATTCCTACGTACAATACTTGTGCAGTGCTGCTGAAGCACGTGTTTGGGCATCCCTGCCATCAGACCACCTGCCTTTATATTTCTTCACTGAGACACTTCAGGAATTTATGTGAGGGAAAGGCCCGTATTCCGTTTTCTACGATAAACAGGCACGGTGATACAGAAGATAGAACGAATGAAGCGCTTGAAAACATATCGACAATATTCGACCTGTGTTAAGCAATAAACGTTTCCTGCGAAGTACAACACATCACAATTTCGAATCAGGAACAGCCCTTCTAGGCCGAGAAAGAGGAGGGGACTGAAGAAGAATATGAAGCTCAAATCAAGATTCGAATCCACAAACAGGCCCTACAGTGCATTTGTGAGAAAGTAATTTGCCATTATATCTAACTCTTGCACGCTTCTTGAACTAATAGTGTCAGCTCAAGACTGTATTCAGAAAGACATAATTAGAAAGAAGAGGAAACAAGTTTCTTTGTTTGATCTGTGTATTTTTTTTTGCTAGTTGCTTTACGTCGTACCGACACAGACAGGTCTTATGGTGATGATGGGACAGGGAAGGGCTGGGAATGGGAAGGAAGCGGCCGTGGCCTTAATTAAGGTACAGCCCCAGCATTTGCCTGGTGTGAAAATGGGAAACCACTGAAAAACTTTTCAGGGCTGCCGACAGTGGGGTTCGAACCTACTATCTCCCGAATACTGGATACTGGCCGCACTTAAGCGACTGCAGCTATCAAGCTCGGTTTGATCTGTGTAATCAAGCTTTGTGTTGTAATTACTGTACAGAGTGTTGTGGTGGAAATAAGTTTAAGGAGCGTATATCCAGTGTTGTGATAGTAGTGCAATATAGTGGCAAAATGATATACATGCTGTGTATCATTCTGCATGTAATAAAAAAGCGCAGTAATTTTAATTAACAAATCAGTGTATTACAGTACTACGTTCATCAATCTGGATATCCGAGCGTCATGCGTAGGCAAATGCAGGTAAGCTCTAAGTAATATTTAAAAAAATTTAGCCTAAAAGACGATGTTTTGTGTAAATCGAAAACTTGTCTAATTTGGAAAAAAATTGTGGTCGCTTGAAATTCCGCTTCGAGCAAATTTTCCTGTATATCAACTGTAGGCCTATCACTATTAAAGAAATTTAAGAAACTCAGACGTAGAAGTACCAGTGTTTTGCTCCAGTGCAGTCTGAGCTCGTCTGTTGAAACCTCAAGTTTCTAAGACAATGGCCGGCTAGCACGCTGGTAGTGTCATCTCTCATTTTTCTTTCATTCCATACCCTTTAAGAGTTACGGTGGGCCTCCTGGAGGGTAGCGCCCTCTCTCAGACCAGGAGATGTGTAACGGTGATTTAAGGTGTAGAGAAGTGTAAGAGGGAGTATTTGTGTCCTATAAAAGGATCTATCCTGCATTTTGCCTTACTGCAGGAAAATGAAAAACCACGGAGAATCAAGAGGGTCCAACCGCTCCGCTTCCCGACTGTAAAACTGCGAGGCTACGCAAACCTAGTCACTATTAAGCTAAAGTCTACTCTACTCGGTGAGACAGCATTACAAGCTATCCTGTGAAAAGCACAAATGCAGTGCCAGTAGGAAAGATATGTACCTCTACTTGCTATACAGGATGGTCGGAAACAACATGACACAGGTATATGAGCGCTAGAAGGCTGGTCATATTAATAAATAATTTGAAAATAATAATTCGATACATCACACCGTTGTCATCATATAACCTGCTGAAGTTAGCCAATCACATCACTTCGCGGGCGAATTCGAATGGGCCTTGCGTAGCGGTGTTGCTAAACCTGCTTAAGACGGGCTTGAGAGCATCAATCGAGGAAATAAGCTTCTCAAAGGCAGGAATTTGAATACGGACTTCCGAGGTGACAGGCTTGTCCCATAACAAGTACGCTACGGTGACATCAGGTGGAATCCACGTATGTTTGTGGTGGATGCTGAGTACCCGTGAATTACCTCTTTTCACTTTATTTTGTTTTGCTATTTGCTTTTCGTCGCACCGCACAGATAGGTCTTATTGCGACGATGGAACAGGAAAGGCCTAGGAGTGGGAAGGAAGCGGGCATGGCTTTAATTAAGACACAGCCGCAGCATTTGCCTGATGTGAAAATGGGAAACCACGGAAACCATTTCCAGGGCTGCCGACAGTGGGGTTCGAACCAACTATCTACCGCATGCAAGCTCACAGCTGTGCGCCTCTAACCGCACGGCCATCTCACCCTGTTTTTCACAAATTAGCCTATGTCATAAAAACGGGTCTAAACTAAACGGTAACTGTGCTGTTAATGCATAACTCGTGTTCACGAACATTTGTCTACAATAACATACATGTGAACACAATCTGTGTAGAAGTATTCACACAGTAACATTTTTTACTTTATTTTTTACATTATCTTAAAAGTTTCAATCCAGTCTTAACTGATCTGCATTTAGTATTGTCGCCCAGGTGGCAGATTCACTACCAATTATTTATCTAGTCTTTTGTCACTTCGGCGCCTTGCTGCTTTAAGTTATCCAATTAGTCCCTGGAGCTCACAAATCCATCCTAGAATAATTCAGAATATCAAGATGTAACTTTACGGATTAAGATGACGTTCTGTTTCATTAGAGTCAGTAAATATCCTTCAAGTTAAGTCTCGTGTTATTGAGAATTTGTTACCTGCCCGATCATTTCAGCAACTGTTATGTTCCTAACAGAGATCTTAACTTCAATTAGAGAATCTACCTGCCGGTCACATGAAAATATCATTTCCTTAAGTAAATGGAGAAAACAGCACTCAGCAAAACAAGGTACAGTGTTATGACTTGGCATCAGACTACACATCTTTGGAAACCCTTCTCATGGTACGTGAATTAGTAGGCATGGGGATGGAAGCAGATAATTGAAAAATAAATTGGAATGTAGAGGATAACGTGTTTTCCAATGGTTTCAGAAATCATTCCTGGAAGTTCAATAACTTGCTGGAAACGAAACTGTACGTTCTTCTGCTGAGGCATGTGGTTCTATTATGTACGTAAATAGTTTACGTTTATATTCATACCTTGAAATAAGTCAGCTTCTCCTGTAGATCAGTGGCAGAGTTGTTGGCCTCCAAATATCAAGACTGCAGTTTCAAACTCGGCAGAGGTAGTTCGAATTTTGAAGGGCGGAAAAGGTCCATTTTAATACTCCATGTAGTAAAATGTCGGCATATAAAATATATCTGGTGACTCATTTGGTGCTTAACCGATACAATTAATTAAAAAATCAGCCGAAGGTCACCCAAGACAGGTTCTTGTCATTCTGCTATCTGGAGTGTAAAACTGAACGTCAAAATTGAAGACCAGGCAGCCTAGGTAACATCACATTAAAATGTTGCACTCGATGGCTAAGGCCATATTATTATTATTATTATTATTATTATTATTATTATTATTATTATTATTATTTTACTGGTTTTACGTTTTGGGAGATTATTATAAAATAACTTGATTTCCTTTCTTTCATTCTTTATTTATTCACGAAGCTGGCAGATTACGTTCGGGAGATAGTGGGTTCGAATTCCACTGTCAGCAACCGTGAAGATGGTTTTCTGTGGTTTCCCACTTTCACAACAGGAAAACGCTGGCGCCATACCTTGATTAAGGCAACGGTTGCTTCATTCCCGCTCCTAATCCTTTCCTATCTCATCATCGCCATATGACCTATATGTCTCGGTGGGACGTAAAGCAAATTGTAACAAAAATATTAAACATTCTTTCTTTTCCATGGTATTTTTCCAATTACTTAGAGTCGGTGAAATCCTCTGGCCTAGCGAGGAATTGAACCCGTTGCCCTCTGAACTGCAGTCCACTATACGCTGACCATCCAGCCAAGGGGATGGACAGTTGTATAAAAGAACGACGGCACAATAATTTATTATAATTCCAATTCATGATTTCTATCAAATTGTCAATAATAATAATAATAATAATAATAATAATAATAATAATAATAATAATAATAATAATAATAATAATAATAATAATGCTGGGCTGAGTGGCTCAGATTTTTGAGGTGCTAGCCTTGTGACCCCAACTTGGCAGGTTCGACCCTAACTCAGTCCGGAGGTATTTGAAGGTGCTCAAAAACGTCAGTCTCGTGTCTGTAGATAGACTGCGGGACTAAATTGCGGTACGTCGGCGTCTCCGTAAACCATACAAGTAAAAGTACTTAGTGGAACGTAAAGCAAAATATTATTTTTTATTAATACGAATAATATCACTTCATGTGAGATTTGTGCTGGTCAAAGCAGAGGCGGGACAGGTTTTCTCCGGGTTTTCCCTGTCGTCATCTTTTATTCCAGCAATACTCTCGAGTATCATTTTATTTCACCTGTCAGACATAAATCAGTGCCCCAGAGGAGTGCGACAAGCTTTGGCAGCCGGCACAATTCCTATCTCGCCGCTAGTTGGGGGCTTCATTCATTCCATTCCTGACCCGGTCAAAATACTAGAAACAGGCTGCGGATTTTCAATACTTATACTAATAACAATGCCAACGGCCGTAGCCGTGTTGATACACCGGATCCCGTGAGATTTCCGAAGTTAAGCAACATTGGGCGTGGTCAAGATTTGGATGGGTTGCCACGCGCTGTTGGTGGGGTTAAGGGAATGGAGGAGAGGAAAGGAACTGGCCACCCTACCGCACGTAAATTCCGGCTCAGGCACACCTCTGCGGAGGTTCGCACCTGCCTTCGGGCAGAATACACCCTTACCTTACTACTACTACTAATAATAATAATAACAACATTGATTTTACGTCCCTCTATTAAGCATAATGGTTCTTCGGAGTTGCCGAGGTGCCGGAATTTTGTCTTAAACTAGTTTATTTACGTATTAGTAAAACTCGTGATATGAGTCGGGAGTATTTGAGCACTTTCAAATACCACCGAACTGAGCTGGTATAGAGCTCAGAATGCTCGAAAATATAGCCCACGATCGTATGATGAAATACTTCTCCGATGTAGGGCTACTATGTAATTAGAGGTACTCCCTGTGGGTGGGGGACGCAGATGGAATAAACCCCCGGTATCCGCTGCCTGCAGTAATAGGCGACTAAAAGGGGCCCCAAGGGCTCTCAACTTGGGAGCGTGCGTTGCGACCATGGGGCCCTCAGCTGAGTCCTGGCATTTCTTCCACTTACTTGTGCCATGCTCTTCACTTTCATCTATCCTGTACGACCTCCCCTGGTCAACTCTTGATCTTTTCCGACCCCGAGGGCATTAGAGCATTCGAGATCTATGGAGTCCATTTTCACGCCCTTCATGGCCCTTGCCTTTCTTTGTCAGTTACTTCATTTATCGAAGTGACGGGTCCCTTCTTTTCTTCTTCTTTTCTCCCTCTACCCTCTGTGGGTGGGGGACGCAGATGAAGAATGCAACCACGGTATCCCCTGCCTGTCGTATGAGGCGACTAAAGGGGGTGACCAAGGGATTTAGTTAGAACCATGAAACTACTTGTGATTAGTACCATCACGCGGAGAAAGCCATGGGTCGCCTTTACTTGCGAGTAGTACCACTATGTTAGGTACACAATAGGTTTGTGTATAGTAGCAGCAGAGAGCGGTTCACTGTGGGTTTCCTGTACCTGCGATTAGTACAAACTATATGTGGAACATCACGGGCTTACGTTACCTGTGATTTGTACCCACTATGTGAGAAACACCACGGGTCTGGGCGTTGCCTGTGATGAGTACCACTATATGAGCGACACTGTTGGTCTGCGTTGTCTGTGATTTGTACCCGCTATGTGAGGATACCGTTTTGAGAACTCATAAATCGTTGGTTTAGAAGTAAAACTTATCTAATGAAATGTTCATGGTCCTGAGATAAATGTACTTTTATCTGGCCATAATTCAATATGAAATGCAGTTGGCGATTTCTTCTAAAATGAACAATGTGATGGGGCCTTCCTATGCACTTGATGACCTCTTCATGAGACAGAAATAATTGCTCTGAAACCGCATACTGTATAACTCAACTTCAGCCAAAAGGGCGATAGTGACCTTTACCTCTAAACCAATGAACTTGTAGATATTGTTGGTGCAGTCCATCTTCGTCCTGCACTGTACAGGAAGCGGCCTCAGTTCCAAAAGCATCTGTCCATTGTCTTGCACGACAATATCGTCTTTCACATTGCGGCTCCTGTGAGAGAATTATTGTCACAGTGAGGGTGGGAGGTCTTTGACCACATGAGTCCCTTTGACTTCGTTCTGTTCCCAGAAGTAAAGGAACCACTCCAAGAGAAGCATTTCCATACACGAGATGCCATACTTCAAGTGGTAGAGCGCTCCGTCGCGGACATCTACTAAGACGGCACTGGTATACGTATTCTGGCCAATGGGCGTATTATATTGCACGATTTTATACTGAAGGCCTGTAGAGCTATAATAGTTCTACAATAAATAGTTTTGCGTATATTTATATACTGTTACTACTTTTTCTAGCCCTCGTAATTTTTTTTTAAGGATGATGCTTGTGTTTTTCACTCTCAGAAGATAAAATTTAATAAAATACTAGACGAAACCCGTCAAAACATAACGGTCAATGGGGTAAATATTTAGTAAAGGATTTATAAATACACACATTCTTTGTGCAATTACTTTTTGCTAGTGGCTTACGACGCACCGACACAGATAGGTTTCATGGTGACGATGGGCAGAAGAGGCCTAGGATTTGGAAGGAAACGGACGTGGCTTTAATTAAGGTTTAGCCCCAGCATTTGTCTGGTATGAAAATGGGAAACAACGGAAAACCATCTTCAGGGCTGTTGACAGTGAGAATCCAACCAACTATCTCCCGGATGCAAGCTCACAGCTGCGCGCTCCTAACCGCGCGGCCAACTCGCTCGGTAATTAATTTTTGGCAGTATTGCAAATTTTTTTTGCTAGGGGCTTTACGTCGCACCGACACAGATAGGTCTTATGGCGACGATGGGATAGGAAAGGCCTAGGAGTTGGAAGGAAGCGGCCGTGGCCTTAATTAAGGCACAGCCCCAGCATTTGCCTGGTGCGAAAATGGGAAACCACGGAAAACCATTTTCAGGGCTGCCGATAGTGGGATTCGAACCTACTATCTCCCGGATGCAAGCTCACAGCCGCGCGCCTCTACGCGCACGGCCAACTCGCCCGGTATATTGCAAATTTAACGACGTCAAAATTTCGCACTCTTGACATTGCAACATATACCAGGCGTGAAACCTGCACGTTCTAGTATTCCCTTTGAGCTTTATTGATAGTGATACAAAATGCCACGCGAATTGGAAATTGGTGCCACTTAAACGAAAATGGAAGTGTTTTATCTAGAAGAGTTAAATAATCTCGATGGATTACAGATCCTTGTCTATTTTTAATGTGCAGTGCACTGATCGACCGTTCTGAAGCAAAATGATAGCTATTCCTATCCATGTTGTTAATATAACACGAAGCCCTAAATTGAAGCACATTTGAATTAAGCATGCCGTATACGTGTTTTCAGTGCGCACGGGACGATCGATAAAAATATGCATTCATGACATATGTGTTGTTTAGTTGGGGCACGTCAAGGAATTCATTAATATAATTGGAAGTTGCTTGTGGTTTGCAATGATCACAATATCAGCCAAATCAGATTTGAAAATTGGCACATTACAGCTTGCTCGTAGTAAACGCACAATACTTCGGTTTCCATGACAGTAAATTAAGAAACGGAGGATCGGCTCACTTTCCTTCACAGCCAACAGCTATCGTTAGAATGCTTTACGATATCAGTCGGTTCAGCCTTCTTTCAAAATCGATGTAATAAAAATCATCCTAGTGATTTAAATTTCCTGAGGAGAAATATGAGGTCTAAAAGTGATGATAATAAATGCAAAACAAAATATTCATACACTAAGCTTGAAAGCATAAGCCACACCATATAAAATAGTAAATAAATAAATATTCATTCATGGTAGCCAAATCATTGCTGTAAATGCAATAGATAATTTTATATCCGAAAGCTTCAAACTTTTGCATTAGCCGGTCCGCAAGCAAAAGGCCATACGTACTTACCAAAAGTGAGTACAGCCTTCCCTTGCTCTCTAATTATTATAGAGGATTTATCTTCATCCTAAAATTAAACCGAAATTGAATGTGATGCGCTTCATGAATGAGAAAATATATCTATCAGCTTATAATTAGATTATTTCAAGATTCAATTTACCTCTTAGCAGGAGTTATTGCCCCCTATATTCCTCCTTCCTAAATATTTTATATCACAGCTGCCAGGTGAATATAATCCATACAGGCACTTAGTGACGTCAGATAATTGAACTCTTCCAGGTACAAGCCCGAATATGTGAAGCGACACCTTGGTTATTCTACCTGGTGAAGAGTTTCCCTCTCTTTATTACGGGAATGTTTCCGCGTTTTAGAAAAGTAGCAGATTCATTCAAAAGGTGCAGAGAAATTATATAACTGTAATGATACAATTAAAGTCTTGTATCACGTGCTTCCATCAACACGTAATATTTATAGAAAAGAGTCCTTTGGAACTGCGACATCTGTTTGGCCATTCTTGGTATCACAGAGTTTTTAATTTCTCTTTGATGAAGGCATATCATTGTTATTTTAGGATACGGTCGAATCCTTTCTTTAAATGTTGAATGATGACGAAAGAATAATAAAATAGTATTCGGGAGATAGGTTCGAACCCCACTGTCGGCAGCTCTGAAGATGGTTTTCCGTGGTTTCCCATTTCCACACCTTAATTAAGGCCACGGCCGCTTCCTTCCCAGTCCTAGCCTTTTCTTGTCCCATAGTCGCCATAAGACATATATGTGTCAGTGCCATGTAAAGCCAATAGCAAAAAAAGAAAAAAACCATCCATAATGTACGATATATAAGGCATGATCTCAAAGTTTTCGTTTGAGGGCGTTGCTGTAGCGGACATTCAACGTAGCGCGACTCCGATGCGGGTATGTAAGCTCGGACATGTAGGCAAAGTGATTGGTGTGGAAGTCGTGTCGTGCCGAAGTGCGCGCGTTAAATGTGGCCAAGTGAACTATGGTGACGTAATTACCAAATGCGTCCAGACAGCACCAACGTTCTATTATTCAGTTCTTGGCTGCCGAAGGACAAACACTGGTGGACATCCATCGGAGAATGAAGACTGTGTATGGGGCAGCATGTCTGTCGAAAACCACCGTGCGGGTCGCGATTCGACACAAGACGCCTGTCGATCTGGGGAAGCCACGCAGGAGGCATGTCAACTCAAGTGGGAAACACTTGAGCACCCGCCCTATAGTCCTGATCTCTCCCCATGAGTTATTACGCCCTTAGTTTCCTCGAAAAGGCCTTGAAGAGTTGATGCTTCCTGTCGGACGAGGATGTGCAGCACGCTGTTATGGACTTTTTCACGCAGCAGGACGTGGTGTTTTTCCACACGGGGATCTTCAACCTGGTGCGACGGTGGGATGAGTGCCCCAAGGCTCATGGCGATTTTTCCCTATTGGCATCCCGATTCAGGTTTGTACGGCCGTCGAACGGAATGAAGATGAGCTAGATGTACCATTTTAACCACATACCAGTATTCGTGTAATTCATAAATTTCTGACAGCACCGGAAATCCAATCCAGACCCCCGAGGACGGTCGCTAATAGCTCAAAGGTGGACTATGAGTAGATAATAATCACACTACCAACTTCACTAACACCTTCTTCCATGGATATGATGAACGTCCTTCTCCGAGTCCCATAATTGCGAATTCCAAAACGCGTCAGATGTCATCAGGAATTTTGAAGGTAGAAAGATATCCACTGGGCACTCCATGTTGGATGTAATTGATTTCTGGTGACATATTTTATACGTACCGGACAAAATTAATACTCAGCCATAAATCACTCAGAAGAATTCCGATTCCTATGCCATCTGGTAGAGAAAAACAAAACGTCGCAGTTTAAGTGACATGAAAGAATGAATGAAATCCGTGAGGTATCCACAGATAATCTAAAATTCGAGTAACTACCACGTGTTTAATAGGGAATCCATTGTACACTCGAAATCTTCAGTATCTCGTGGCCAGAAATATTCATTTCAGGCAAGAAATCAGTACGTCGCTCAGAACTACCAAGTACCTGCTTACACACTCTCTCTCATTGGTCACATCTATTAGACGCGTTAACACACGCACACATCTGAACAGTGAGGGGAGGTGGAGAAAACGAAGTACGCGGATATCTAGCATGAACGAAACACACGCGGAGGGGAAGGTACTTTCTTCCCCGCCTGCCCACACGTCCCAATGGCTCGACAATGAAGGGAGAGGGGAATGAAGGGAGGAACCACGCGGATCCTTCATGGCAACAGACGTAATGTGTATGTCAACTCATTGAAGGCCAAATTCTCCAGTTTCTTTGTAATTCTTGTGTGCGAAATTTGGCTGAAATGTTAGTGGTCTCGACTATGACTTCATTATCAAATGGCATCGTGCTCAACCACTGTAAGAAAGAATTACCCTTATTTTCGTCAATATAGGCCCTGTTTAATAGTACTACTGCTACTAATAATAATACTAATAATACCAAGCTTGAGAGCTGCAGTCGCTTAAGTGCGGCCAGTATCCAGTATTCGGGATATAGTGGGTTCAAACCCCAGCCCTGAAGATGGTTTTCCATGGTTTCCTGTTTTCACACCAGACTGTACAGTACCTTAATTAAGGCCACGGCCGCTTCCTTCCTATTCCTAGCCCTTTCCTGTCCCATTGTCGCCATAAGACCTATCTGTGTCAGTGCCACGTAAAGCAACTTCCAAATAATAATAATAATAATAATAATAATAATAATAATAATAATAATAATAATAATTGTTATCCTCAAAAATGAAGTAACAATAACCTAGCATTAAATAATAATGATTATCAGAGACGCAAGGGCGTTTGGAAAACCGTTCCTATGAAGTTATTGTCAGCGCTGATCAAAGAATTAAATGCCATTTACTGGGGTAGGATTATATCGTACACACTTCATCGCAATTAAATTACATTTAATCAATTGTCTTCCTTGATTAGGAAAAGCTAGTATAGCTAGAATGTTTAACAATAGAAACATCTTAATCGGTTCCCGAAAAAATAGAGTTGGGAGTGACCTCTGAGTGCGCAACGTCGCAAGTCACACCTCCTGGAAGATGAACACCGTGACGTAGCCTTAATTATTTTTCCTTCATCCTCACGGGTGGACAAAATCTTCGTACAAACATTACCTGTTTCTTTTCCACACGGAATTCTTGCGATCGCGATTGTACACTGCCCCAAAGTAAAAATTGCTTTGCGGGTCAGTATTTCCGAATTACTGCAGTCGGTTCACTATCAGTGATCTAAGAAGGTAGTGTTTAATCGTAGATAAAGTCTTCAGTGAGTATAATATGGTATTTTAAAGTGTTAACCATTATACGTCTGAACTTCATACAAAATATTTATTATCCTAGGCTTCAGTGATCCACGTATCTTTCACCCAGTTAATCCAGAGAACTTTTCTCGTTATATTATTATTCAAAACGCCTGTTATGGACCAGTATATTCACTTACTGCTCGCATCGCAAGTGGCCATTATCTTAACCTAGTCTCCTCTTTTTTCCCTTCTTTCCTCAGTACACGTTGTTATACAGTTATTACACAGAATAACCTACGTATCGTACAATTAGACTAAAAGGCGTCCTTTCCTTCGCTGACCCTTGGGTAATCGTCACTCTGCCAAAACCTTCGACCAATGAATCCAGTTATGATGAGAACGAAGATAGGAACTTCGCTGTAACATCGATGATGTTACCTCGAAAGGAAGAAAGGTATTTTAACGTGCTGTTTTTCTAGAACGTCCTCATTATGAAAATGAATTCTTCCTTCAGGAACGAAAGGGGAGTAGAGAGCTGGAGGAAAACCCAAATAAAATCTATGATGACAATAGTAATAATAATAATAATAAGTGCGATTATGGAGCATTCTTTTCTCATTAAAGTCATGTTCTTCGTAAATGAAGCATATTATCAATTTTGTTTGAATATGCAGCATATAATGACTACTTAATAACATTTTTTGGATAGATAAGTTGTACACTAGGAGAACATTAATGAGTGTAAAATAACTACATAGAATTCTGAAAGGTAAAGCAGTTATCCGAGAGTTACTCCACCGAATAAAACTGTATGCACCGTTTGGAAGTAACAGAAATAATTTAACTTTCTTTATTAAAAGTCAAACACAAATAAGCATATGAATTCACCATTAAACAGATATGAAAGTCAATTTTTAAAATGCCAAACGTGGACATATTTTACGAGCATTGTGTCTTCTTATGGTCAGTCAGAATGGAACTCACACAGATAGAAATCAATTAAAAAGAGTACCATACTTATGTACCATGAATAGTTTAGCCCTTTGATTAATTAATTTAGATTAACAATGTATACTTTAGGAGAAATTAAAATATTAAGTTGAAACACATACTTAGCACTGTTCGTAGTTCATAAGCGTAGTATATCTTAGGTTTCATATTTCAATATTTATTTTTATTATTTATAACATAAGAAGAAATGGAAATGTTCTGTGACTGGGCATAAAAGCCTGTTGAACAATAAATAATAAATAAATAAATAAATAAATAAATAAATAAATAAATAAATAAATAAATAAATAGCAATCCTGCGAGGCCCCGTAAATAATACTGTTGGTCTTACGCCCTACTTTGGCGATAGTTTTCTAGTTGTAATTTATCGTAAAACAGCACATCGTACATCACAGTAACTACTTTCCTTGTTTACGGGGAAGCTGAGGGCCAGAAAGTTTGTCCTACAGGAGTCATTTCTTGCCAACACGAAACTGACGTATTTCAGCACCATTTAATGCCACGCACCTAAGATCGAACCAGACAAATCGGAATCGGAAAGCCAGCGGTCTTCCATTTGAGTCACTCAGCCCCTTTGGACTCAGTAATGGTGAGGGAATGTATAAAAGAACTTCTTATTTGAGATGTGGATTTGGAAGAGGATATAGAGGTTAGGTAGAGAAAGTGAGAAATGAGGAGGTGCTGAGACGAGCGGGGGAAGAGAGAGAAATATTAAAGGTAATCAGTAGGATGAAACATAATTGGCCTGGGCATTGGATGAGAAGAGATTGTATATTAATGGATGCTGTGGAAGGAACGGTGAATAGAAGGAGAAGAAGAGGACTCAGAAGATACCAGTGGGTTGATAGTATAAGTATAGATGCCAATTATGAGAAAACGAAGAGGGTAGGAGGTGATAGGATTGCATGGAGTGCTGCCATGTGAAGACCTTCCCTAGGGCAGAACACTTCTTATCACGACATCAATAAAGGGCTGTACTCCTTATTTGTGGATTATACTTATATATTGATTATCTTCAGGTTGATGACGCATATCTAAAGTTTAATTGCAACATATTTCTTAGGTCCATTGATTAGAGCCTACCATCATTATCATGATCATCATTTAACACGTTTTAGACCTTCAAACCTATTCCTGATTGACATTTCCTATCTTTTCTTCTGCGTCTACATCAATTCTTGCACTAAAATTGGCCACCACAGATGTTGACTTTCTTTCAAAACTCTATTGTTCGAAATAGGATGGACATATTGTGCAGATGGTAGCATTCCTAGTATCATCTCTTCGGCCATCGGCTATACACAGTTTACGAATGCCCTTGTGTTTCGAGAATGTATATAATTCAATATTTATTTGCCGTTCAATATTTGTATGGTTGAATGTACATCCCTTTATTGATGTTATCATCAGTAGTGTTCTGCCCTAGAACAGGTCTTCACATGGCAGCTCACCATGCAATCCTCTCAGCTGCTACCCTCTTCATTTTCTCATAATTGTCATATATCCCTAAACTATCCGCCATCCGGTATCTTCTGCGTCCTCTTCTTCTTGTTCTTATTATTCCATTTACCGTTCCTTCCATAGCATCCATCAGTAAACAATCTCTTCTCATGCAATGCCCAAACCGCCGGGCTGAGTGGCTCAGACGCTTAAGGCGCTGGCCTTCTAATCCCAACTTGGCAGGTTCGATCTTGGCTGAGTCCGGTGGTATTTGAAGGTGCTCAAATACGACAGCCCCCGTATCGGTAGATTTACTGGCACGTAAAAGAACTCCTGCAGGACTAAATTCCGGCACCTCGGCGTCTCCGAAGACCGTAAAAGTAGTTAGTGGGACGTAAAGCAAAATTATTATTATTATTATTATTATTATTATTATTATTATTATTATTATTATTATTATTATTATTATTATTAATGCCCAAGCCAATTGTGCTTCTTCATCGTGATTGCCTTTAATATTTCTCTCTTCCCATACTCTTCTCAGCACCTCCTTATTTCTCACTTTCTCTACCCATTTTATCCCCTCTATCCTCCTCCAAATCCACATCTCAAATGCTTCCAGGCTTATTTCTTCTTCTTTCCTCAGTGGCTATGTCTCAACTTCGTATAATGCCACGCTCCATAAAAGGCCCTTCGCTATTTTCTTCCTCAGGTCCCTGTCTATGCACTCACGAAGAAGCCCCCTCTTCTTATTAAATGCCTCCTTGGCAATTGCGATTAGAGTTTTTAACTCCTGTTTTCATCTCATGTCTTCCCTTATTATGCTTCCCAGATATTTGAAAGCACTTCTTATATATCTTCCTGTCATAATTTTACAGTTGTCCTTACTTTTCTTGCACTTGTCACTATACATTTTGCCTTTTCCATATTGATTATCATTTCGAATTCCTCACAGTTCTTATTTAAATCTTCTATCATTCCCTTTCACCCCCTGCCAATAACACAATATCAGTAGCAAATCAAATACTTTCTATCTCCCTGTCACCAACCCTCACTCCTCTTTCTTATTTCATACATTTCTGAATAATACATTCCAAATACATATTAAACAGTTTTGGGGGAGAGAAAGCAGCCTTGCCTTACTCACCAACCAATTGTGCTTTCCTCTGTCATCTCATTCCAAATCTGCACTCGTACTTTCTGTTGTAGGCATAGATTCTTAATCAGCCTTCCCCCCCCCCCCCCGCAACTCCATTTTTCCTTAGAAAGTCCGTTAATTTATTCCACTGTTCTTTGTGAAAAGCTTTCTCCAAAGCAATGAAAACAGTATACATTTCTCTTCCACCTCCGATGTATCTCTCATCTCTAATTTTTAACAGTCGAATTGCATCCCTTGTTCCTTTCCCTATTCTAAATCCATACTGTTACTTTGCAATACATTTGTCCCCCTTTCATAGAGTCTTCTATTTATCACCCTGAGTAAAACTTATGCAGGTTATAAACCAAACCGAGCCGAAACCCCACGGCAATTAACGCCCTTGAAAGGGCCTTGGCCTGCCCAGCAACCGCAGCTCAGCCCAAACGCCTGCCGATTACGAGGGGTCGTGTGGTCAGTACAACGCATCCTCTCGGCCGTTATTCTTGGTTTTCTAGACCGGGGCCGCCATCTTACCGTCAGATAGCTCCTTAATTCTAATCACGTTGTGATGTTTGGGACATCACTGAATGTTTTTAATTATTGAACTATATATTTAATTGATAAGATGTATATATTTAATCACTGATAGGTCATTTTTAAATTAATATGTATGTATATATAGGGTTTTTATCATCCATTTCAATCATTATTTCATTTCTTTGTATTGCGGCTATAACGTATTCTGAACGAACAAATTATTGGGTAAAGTATTTCAACATCATGAATATTAATAACTTGCAGTAAATTTTCCAATAGCCGTTGTGAGGTGACCAGAGTCAGCAGGCTAATTTCAGCCCAATTCCAGGAAAAGTACGTCATCTAGGTTACGAGAGACCTTACCCTCTCTACCTCATGAAGAGACAGTTGATACATTATTAACACCCACTTTTCAAACTCCGCTTCGGGACGCTTTATTTCAGCTGGAAAGTTCAGCCTATGTGAATGAACGTAGTGAAGGAACGTGATGGATTCACAGCTATACATCGGAGAAGGGATGAGACCTCGAATCTTACTGGACCATGTGATATGGGTGATGGAAGGAGACTTTTGAACCGATATACAGCGTGTTAGGTGTATACGTGCAGATATTTCTTGTAGCAATAGAGAACGATGTGACGAACCACTATATACCAAACTTTTAGTAATCCGCGAAAGTTATTTTCGAGGGCAAAGTGATATGATGTTTTTAGAATAGGTAGTATGCCTCGTTCTGCGAATGAATAGCTTTCCGTTGACAACAGGCAAGTCACGCGCCATCCGTACCAAACTGGTTCTACTGAAATAGCTGAACGCTACCTTTGTAATGCCACGAGATGTTACGTAATATACTTGCCAAACTGGTTTTATGTTTACGAGCAACTGAACTACGATAACAGCTGAAGGCTGCTACCGGTGTTCACCATGTTACGTTACATTCTCGCCAGACTGGTTTTGTTGTTAGTATTTAGTTTCCGTCAGACAACCCTAGTTACGGTTTCGGACCCTGGAGCTGTATCGAATTGTCAGCGTTAATACTGGTTCATTTGCTGTTACGTCACTTAGGGGATTGGGATATCTGTGGTCGTCAGCCCCGTGGTCTAGTGAGTATGGAAATGACCTGAAAACCTATGTCTTTACGCCAACTAAAGCAAGCATGGGATTGAATTGAATTAGGCAAGCACAGCCAACGTTTTACTTCAAACGAATAATGGACATGTTATACAAATAAATAAATTAAACGTACCTACATTTCGTGCCTCCTGTCGGGCTGTGTGGATCAGAAGGTTGAGGTGCTGGCCTTTTGACTCCAACCTCGCAGGTTCGAACTTGGCCCAGTCCGGTAGTTTTTGAATGTGCTCAAATACGTCACACTCGTGCCGGTAGATTTAGTGGCACGTAAATAGAACCCCTGCGGGACTAAATTCCGGCACCTCATCGTCTCCGAAAACCGTAAACGTAACGCAAATACCATTATTATTATTATTATTATTATTATTATTATTATTATTATTATTGACTACTCGCCAATAATGTCTGCCTAGAAAATACTTCTCATCGTTTATAACTATGGATCTCGACAGTTGTATAATGTACAAATTATGATGATTTTCAAAATTGGCTTTAAGTCGCACCGACACAGATAGGTCTTATGGCGACGATAGGACAGAAAAGGGGTAGAAGTGAGAAGGAAGCGTTCGTGACCTAAATGAGGTTCAGCTCCAGCATTTTCGTGATGTGAAAATGGGAAACCACGGAGAACCATCTTCAGGGCTGTCGACAGTGGAGTTCGAACCCAGTATCTTCCCAATGAAAGTTCACAATTTCGCGCCCCTAACCGCACGACCAACGTATTCCAAGCTCTAATGCCGGGCTGAGTACCTCGGACGATATACCGCTGGTATTCTGATCCCATCTTGGCAGGTTCGATGGAGGTATTCGGGGGTATTTGAAGGTGCTGAAATACGCCAGTTTCGTGTCTGTAGATTTACTTGCATTAAAAAAAGTCCTGCGGTACAACATTCCAGCACCTCGGCATCTCCAAAACCCGCCAAAGTAGTTATTGGTACGTAAAAAATTACATTATTATTTCGTGCTTGCAAACGAAAAGCATATGTGTAATGGTAAAATAAAGCAAAATAAAAGTGGCCAGTCTGACTTGCTCAGACGTTTAAAGCACTGGTTTCTTGTTTCCAACTTAGCAGGTTCGATCTTGGGTCCGTCCGGTGGCATTCGAAGGAGCTCGTCAGCCTCGTGTCGGTAGATTTACTGGCACGTAAAAATAACTCCTGCGGGACTAAATTACAGCGCCTCCAGAAACAGTATGAGTAGTTAGTGGGACGTAAAGCAAATAACATTACCGGTATTATTATTATTATTATTATTATTATTATTATTATTATTATTATTATTATTATTCAGTCTTATTATTATTGCTACTACTCATATTGAACTTCTTCTTATTACTCTTTTTTCTCGTTTGATTATTATTATTATTATTATTATTATTATTATTATTACTATTATTATTATTATTATTATTATTATTATTATTATTATTCACCTGTTCATACTTTCGTCTTATTCCTCTTTTTACTCTCCTTTTAAGTCGTATACTTGTTATTCATATTTGATGTTTTGTTATTAATATTATTGTTATTTTTATATTATTATTTTTTTATTTAGTTTAGCTTCATGTGACACAATACTTTTTCCGTCTTTAATTCAACTTTTGTGTCGTGTGTCGGTATACTTCTATGTTTCTGTCCTGTGCTTCAAGACAGTGCTGCAAGATCTGTGTTTGTTTCCCCAGCCCGGGTGTGTTTCGTTTCTCATGTGACAGAGTTACATCTTACGTTCTGTTACATGTTTAAGTTCGGCCTTGTGATAGATCGCCTTTAATCTGCTCTGTAGCCTTTAAAAGTGTAGCATGGTCAATGACCTCAGTGCTTGTTTTGTTCACATATCTGGACTAAGAACTCGTCTCACTCGGCACAGCAAGTTCAAGGCCAACTACTTCTATCTGTTTGTTTGTTTATTTATTTACCCAGGTATGTATGTCAACATTGTACTATGTCAACATCGTACCACGAACATTTACTCAATAAACGGGGTGTTTGGGGGGTCTCTGTCCTGGGTGGTGTGTTCTGCAGGCCTACTCTGGGGTCTGTGTTGTTGCTGCGGTTATCTCTCTGTGCGTTCAGGTATTTACTAACATGTTCAATTCAATTTATTGTATGTACAAGACATACGTCCAACTTGAATTATTTCATTCTCACAACTCTACTTCCTTACTCCATGGCCCAAGAGCTACACGTATAGCTCTACGAGTGTGGAAATGAAATAACTAATTTGATTGAATTTTTTTCATATTTCAGTAGTGATGAATATAAAACAAGCATGTTTTGAATTTTTATACGTGTTAATGATGATGATGATTGCTGTTTTAAGGTCATCGGCCCTTAAAAACGCAAAGTGTCTTCTGTTTTAACTCGAGCTCGATAGCCGCAGTCACTTAAATGCGGCCAGTATCCAGTATTCGGGAGATAGTAGGTTCGAACCCCACTGTCGGCAGCCCTGAAAATGGTTTTCCGTGGTTTCCCATTTTCACACCAGGCAAATGGTGGGGCTGTACCTTAATTAAGGCCACGGCCGCTTCCTTCCCACTCCTAGCCCTTTCCTGTCCCATCGTCGCCATAAGACGTATCTGTGTCGGTGCGACGTAAAGCAAGTAGCAAAGAAAAAAGAAAACAACATGCAGTGTAGGATTGAGCAACTGCCGAAATGCGTTCAAAGTCAATGTCTAGCGTTTTAACAAGCACGTCTTCCGCACTCGCGCACTGAAACTCTCGATTATAATTTTTGTTACCGGTACATAAGTTTCCCTGCTCGGATTTATGAGAATATCGACCTATCGAGACTCAAAATACTATAACGATACTATACTGTACTCCCAAGTCATTACGTTGCACAAATGGCGTAACATCTGACATACCAAAGTAAAACTCGTAGCAATTGTTCAAAGTGATCACCCTGGGCTTCCCTGCAGGCTTCACTTCTCCGAATCCAGTTGCGACGCATTCGAGCCAAGACACCAGGGTTGTGTCCGACTCGTTGGCTGAACGGTCAGCGTACTGGCCTTCCGTTCAGAGGGTCCCGGGTTCGATTCCCGGCCGGGTCGGGGATTTTAACCTGAACTGGTTAATTCCAATGGCACGGGGGCTGAGTGTATGTGTTGTCTTCATCATTTCATCCTCATCACGACGCGCAGGTCGCCTACCAGAGTCAAATGGAAAGACCTGCACCTGGCGAGCCGAACTCGTCCTGGGATATCGCGGCACTAAAAGCCATACGACATTTCATTTCATTTCATTTCATTTCATTTCACCAGGGTTGTTCAGAATATCCTCTGCTGCTTAAACAATACGTTCACGGAAGTCGTCCGAAGTGGGTACTTCAGTTCGATATAGTTTGTGTTTCATGTTCCCCCAGACATTAAAGTCAATTGGAATAAGGTCTGGAGATCTGGCTGGCCAATTGATAGTTCCACATCGTCCTGTCCACCGTTCAGGAAATGTCTGCACCATCGTGTAAAATCCACGTGGTTCTGCGTAGTCGAAGCGACACGTCCTCTGAAAGCTCAAGTAACGTACTGTATCTACAGGAGCAAGGTAACATTAATAAAAAGATGATTAGTCCACGTAACCGACTTCCTACTACACCCATCCAGGTATTAATTCATAACCGGTGCTGGAAATTGCCTTCTCCTACTGAATGGGGATGTTCCACAGCCCATGAGTGGGATATAGTGGGTTCGAACTCCTCTGTCGGCAGCCCTAAAGACGGTTTTCCGTGGTTTGCCATGTTCACACCAGGCAAATGCTAGTGCTGTTCCTTAATTAAGGCCACGGTTGCTTCTTCACCATCCTAGCCCTTTCCTGTCCCGTCGTCGCCGTAAGATCTATCTGTGTCGTGGCGACGTACATCAACTCGTAAGAAAATGGCAATCAGCTGTCAAAGACACTGCACCCGTTGAATATGGTCAGGATGCGCTCGTTCTTCATGCAGTGTCCTACGTATGGTCCAAGTTGGTACACCAACGGCACGTGTTATACTACGCGTACGGCGCCCGGGATCATCGTTTACTATTGTTAGGATGCCCGGCTCTATGGCAAAACGGTTAGCGTGCTGGCCTTTGGTTACAGGGGTCCCGGGTTCGATTCCCGGCAGGGTCGGTATTTGAACCATCATGGTTATTTTCCCTGGCATGGGGCTGGGTGTATGTGTTGTCTTCATCCTCATTTGATTATCATCAAGGTGCGCAGGTCACCTACGGGAGTCAAACCAAAAGACATGCACCTAGCGAGCCGAACCCGTCCTGGGATCTCCCGGCACTAATATCCATACGCCATTTCATTTCCATTGTCAGGATGTCTTCTTCCGCGTCTAGAATTACACGTGGCCGTTTAGGCCATCGCTTCTGAAAGCGTGATGTAACACAACTTGCATCGCGAATACGCTGCAGTACAGCTAGTATCGTTGCTGGATTCGGCACCCGTCTGTTGGGAAGCCTTTTCCGATAGATTCATGGAGGGCGACCCGTGTTCTGTTCTGCCACACGATACAATAGCAGCATATCATGGTATTCGTGGTATTCATACACTGGAATTATTCAAATACAACGACGTTGCGCAACACATCTGCGCAGCGGTTCATCATATATTCGCGGGCGTTTGACTGTCGCGACCGATCGGACCTTGAAAAAAAAATAGCCCTCGTACTACTACGAAGTAACTCGCGTACTAGTACTGTCGATAATTCGCCTCTCTGACAGCTGTTATTCAGGTCAAGGTCGGACAGACAGCTCATACCTCTAGTCCGGTGGTTTCATGTAGGGGCGGGAACCCGTCCCACCACACCCCCCTCGCTAGGAACAGCACACGACCAAACCGGCACGTGACAGGTCTAGTGAATTTGTCAAACTGCTTACGTGAAATATTCTCCCACAGTGTGATTTCAATACCATGGATTCTTGGGAGACCAACTCGCCGTATGCAGAAACACCCCGTGTTGACGTGTACGTAAATAAAGTTTCTTACGTAAACGAAAGAATGCGTGGGATAGGATTTCCAAGTGAGTATTGTCAGAATTGAATTGTCAAAGCACATCGAACGTTTTGCTTCATATCAATGAGGGACATGTTATAAAAATAAATTAATTAAACGTACCTCCTCTTCGTGCTTCCAAATGAAAAGAACTTGTTTAATGGTAAATTAAAGCATTCTGCTTTTGCAGTGCCTATTAAACGTATCAAAATAAACGTTGCCAGGCTGAGTGGCTCAGACGGTTCAAGCTCTGGTTTCATGAACTTAGCAGGCTCGATCCTGGCTCAGTCCGCTGGTATTTGAAGGTGCTCAAATACGTCCGCTTCTGATCGGTAGAATTACAGGCACGTTAAAGAATACCCGTGGGCAAAATTCCGAAACCGCGCGTCTCCATTGGCACGTAAACATTTATTATTATTATTATTATTATTATTATTATTATTATTATTATTATTACTGAGCGAGTTGGCCGTGTGATTAGGAGCGCGCGGCTGTCAGCTTGCATTCGTCGTAAAGCCACCTACCAATATTATAATAAAAACTGTGTTAGTCCATTATTACTAACTATTACTAAAATAAAAGTTAAACGCCCCACTCAAACTCCGTAGCTGGTAATCTGTCAGAAAACACTACAGAAAACACTGAACTTTTAACAAGTCCGAATTATTATTAATCTTATAATTGCGGACATGTCTCCGGAATTACTGAAACATGTACTTACAAATTGTTTTACGTCGCACCGACACAAGTAGGTCTTACGGCGACGATGGGAGAGAAAAGGGATACAAGTGGGAAGGAAGCGTTCGAGGCCTTAATAAAGGTACAGTCCCAGTCTTTCCCTGATGTGAAAATGTACGGAAAACCATCTTCCCGGCTGCCGACAGCGGAGTTCGAATCCACCATCACCAAAATGTAAACTCACAGCTGCGCGCCCCTAACCACACGACCAACTTATTCTAACCTCTAATGCCGGACTGAGTAGCTCGGACGATAGAGCGCTGGTCTTCTGATCCCACCTTGGCAGGTTCGATGGCGGCTCAGTTCGGTGGTATTTGAAGGTGCTCAAATAAGCCAGTCTCGTGTCTGTAGATTTACTTGCACTAAAAAACACTGCGGTAAAAAATTCTGGCATTTCAGCGTCTCCGAAAACCGTGAAAATTAGTTAGTGGAACGTAAAGACATTATTATTATTATTATTATTATTAGTAGTAGTAGTAGTAGTAGTAGTAGTAGTAATATTATTATGATTACGGAAGTTCTAATTAAGCGGGTCCATTACAGTCATCACTTTACCTATCGGCACTTACTGTCCAGTAATAAGCCTTCTGTCCGCCTGTGTGGTATAGTGGTTAGTGTGATTAGCTGCCACCCCCCGAAGGCCCGGGTTCGATTTCGAGCTCTGACACGAAATTTGAAAAGTGGTACGAAAGTTGGAACGGGGCCCATTATGCCTCGGGAGGTCAAATGAGTAGAGGTGGTTTGATTCGCACCTCAGCCATCCTGAAAGTGGTTTCCCGTAGTTTTCCACTTCTCCAGGCAAATGCCGCGATAGTACCTAGCTTAAGGCCACGGCCGCTTCCTTCCCTCTTCCTTTTCTATCCCTTCCCATCCCCCGCAAGGCCCCTGTTCATCCTAGCAGGTGGGGCCGCTTGGGCGAGGTACTGGTCATTCTCCCCAGTTGTATCCCCGACCCAATGTCTCACGCTCCAGGACACTGCCCTTGAGGCGGTAGAGGTGGGATCCCTTGCTGAGTCCCAGCGAAAACCAATCCTGGAGGGTAAACATATTAGGAAAAGGCAGAATAAGCCTTCTATTAAAAATGCCCGGCGGCAATTCCACAGTAGCTCTTTTTCCTTCGAGCAATGTTCACGATGGATGAAACTACGGTTTTTGAAATTTGTCTCATTAATAACAATTTCACTGAATACTTATAGTCTTTTCTTTCAGTGCCCACCGTCCTTTTATTGACCTGAAAAGTTTATGAAGCATAGACAACTCGCATTGTCTATTGTCAGAAGTTCATCGTAGAGTGTCGCAATAACAGCACAGAAATTTTGCGCCCATTTTTCATTACTTATTAACTATTTCCTTTAATTTTGTCAGCTTGGATCACTGAGTAATGCCAATGACGTCTTATAAATCACACACAACTACACAACACTTGATTCGCATGCATGTGCTGGTACGGATCTTCGACGTCACTGTAAGAATTCTGTGTACTTTTCACACAGACTACCCTAGACCGGTTTTCGAGTACAGCAAGTGGCCAGGCACGTGAGTCAACCTCTCCTTTAGGGGAAGTGCACAACAACATGTGTTGGCCTGCGATAAGAAACAGGTTCAACAAGCCCTAGACTCTGCTACTGTACTTCCACTACGCGTGGACAGAATGACGTAACCGGCGCATCCTGCTACGGCCGTTCAAAACACATTAGGTCCTGAAATATTTGGCTCAGTTATGGGCAAACTAATGGGACAAGGTAAAAAGTACATAGCATATATTGTGAGATGTATTTTTCTTTGCCGACCAGCTTAATATCTGCACGTATACCCCTAACACCCTGTATATACCACCGACAAGAGCTGGAGAAGACATTCAGATTCTTATTAGCATTAGCAGTCGTTTTCACATTTATACTCGTATTCTTACTCGTGAGCAGATTGTCACTTGTATTCGGACTTTCGGACATTCTGATTCTCACGCTTGGAAGATACTCTTACTACGATTCTACGTCTACACTTCGCATCTGAGTATATTCTACTCAAAAGTTACTCTCATTGGGACTTGTTATCTCAATTACGAGAGGTAGTCAACGGGAGACCGACTTTGAATAGTATAGGGCAGGAGAGCTTTTATTATGAATTTAGCTACGCTACTGTTCCGTAATACGGAAGAATACGAATGTATTCTTTCCATGAACATAACCCATGGTGGTTTTGCACTTAAAATTAGGACTCTTTACGACTTTATGTAAGGAGTACAGTAGGAAGTGTTAAGGACAGGAAATGTAGAAGTAGGACTGGAATCCAACAACAGAGAAGGCAGCCGGTACGAGATCCACATATCATCAGCTTCAAGACAACAGAGTCTACATATGGCATAAGTTACTGCAAGTCTTCGCGCAACAGTTCATTTTTAAAAATTAATTTCATTCAATTTGTCTTTTGCTTCCGTAAGTTCAGATGTCGTTAAAACGCCGTTACGTCACGTTTTTCATCTTAATAAATAGCTGTTTTAATTTGTATTTTATGAAATGATTATTAATGATCCTTAAATTCCAAGTTAGTGTACTTAATGATTTGTGTTCCGTTCACCTCACCCCTGGGAGTTTTTTGAGTCTCATTACGCATTATTATTATTATTAATTATCTACTTTTGTTTTCAAGCCATAAGCTTGAAGACTGGCGCCCTTGGGATACTGTTTATAGAGAAACAATGACATATCATTTATTTATTTTAATATTAAAGTGACCCGCCACGTTATAATTTTGTCATACATCTGTGGGCCAAGTAGGTACGTCACAACGTAGGCTGAGTGGACCTCGAACCAGCCCTCAGGTCGAGAGAAAAATCCCTGACTTGGCCGGGAATCGAACCCGAGGACTCCGGGCGAGAGGCAGGCACGTTACACCTACACCACAGGGTCGGCTATGCAGGTTATGCTGCATGAAAAATCAAAATGATGGTTCTAAAATCCTCACATTTCTTTGTTTTTCTTCTCAATTGTATCATTACCACCGAGAGAAAATCATTCGTTCATTCTACCTTTTTCATATAACTTACTCCATAGATAAGTTAGCACTTTCACAGCACTATAACCAAGGCTCTTAACTCTGCTGGTAATACACGAATTCCACTTGCTTTATGATTCTTCCCTCTTAAAGCCCTTTCTACCTCTCCTTTCAGAATGTAGCATCCTTGTCTCATCTTCTAATTTAATATCGTTTGGTGTTTGATCCGCCTCATATACGCACTATGCATATTCTTTCCACTTACTCAACACTTCCTCTGGTTTATAAACCAAAATACATTACTTATTTCTATTTCCATACATGTTATGAACCTTTAATTGCATTTAGGAATATTTCGCTGGTTTTTCTATTAAGAGAAAGAATGTCACAATGTGAGAAAGTGTTTGTTCGTCTCGCATCAGTGAATATTTGTTTATAATTTGATGAATACTATCCTAGGTAAAAAAGTCAATACAAAGCCCATGTTTTTAATCGAAGAAGTATTAGACACATCGCATAGTTTTACAACTTCGGGATAAGTCTGGTAGAGAGACTAACTCTCCGTCGTAAACAGTCAAAATCCGAATTAAACCATAGAGTAACTGAAATATGTATAGCCTCGGAAATAATATGCATGCAACTGGAGAATGAAAGATATTGATTAATACTATAAACACATACGTACCCTTGTCATTATGGTATATGAGAAATAATAGAGAATATCTCGCACCTTAATTCTCTCGGTAGTGACGTTTCTTTTAATAGAAACGAAGACATTGACGGAAAGTTGTGCAAATTCAGACATGTATATGGCACTTTTAAGCAAACAGTGCACATTAAGACCAGAAAAAGAAAGCAGCTTAAATTTTATAAGTCTACTAGCAAGATACCCGTGCTTCGCTACGGTATTATACTGATATTTATAATTGAATGCTTAACGTTTTATATATAATCCGCCGAAATTCGCGATCTGACTCGTGTTTTGAGAGAATCGACCAAAATTCATGATCTGACTCGTTTTCTGAAAGATTATGGCAAAGTTCTTCCCATTTTTCAATCTTTGTTTCCAGCAATCGATTTCGTACTTCCCGGGCTAGGTCCAGGTATTCCACCCGGTCAGTTGGGCCCCTAAATCTTTGCCATCTTTTCCTATAAGATTTTTAATATGGATCAAATCCTTGAGTAGATCCGGCGTGATGTCCTCTTGGGTACCTTGGCGGCACTAAACCCGCAACCGGACTGCACTCGTAGTCATTACCCGGCCAAGACCTGTTTCCAACACGGTCTGCACATTTTGACGACGGTGCAGAACATTATTTCTATTATTATTAATATTATTATTATCATTATTATTATTACTATTATTACTGTTCTGGACCCCACAGCAAGATGCAAGACCACTAATTGGCGGTAAATGATATCTGCTCCCATTGTCATTGCTGACAATGTCACCAGCACCATTGTCGCGCGTACGCAAGTGCGCGGGATTTCTGGCGATATGAATGATATATTTTCGCGCATTATTGACCTTATTACAGAGGTGAACAATTGCACGGTCAATATATTCCTATCGTTTATTTCAAATGTTTTTAAATTTTTATTTATATGTCAGGTGAATCTACTGTAATCTAACTTTAAGTTTCCAAAGAAAAATATGGCACTTGAAAACGAACCCAGGAAATATTAAAAATGATCGGTTTATTACCAGAATAAGTAAATTATGAACAGTAAAATCAATTGGCCTCAACTCCTTTTCACCCCAACACCGTTAATTTGATTTACCCCCACCCCCGCCCCGAAAAAAGAAGGCGTGTTTCTTTATGTTTAAATGAGATTCAAAATATCAATTTTCAAGTCTGAAAATCTTTCGTTTTTGAGACAATAGTATATTCATACAAATAATTCAACTAATTTTTCAATTCCCCTCCTTTAAGTGGATTTCCGAAAACACAAAATTCATATTTTTTTTAAAAAAAGGAGATTCAAATACCAAATTCCGCGTCTGTAACATCTTCAGATTTTGAGATATCACTATCCTAATTCAAAGAATTCAACCCCATTTTCAGTCACTTTTGCCCCCCCCCCCCACACACACACCCAAGTGTTTTTTCCAAAAACGAAAACGTCTTTCTTTATTTTTCATAGAGGTAAAAAATACCATTTTTCACTTCTGTAACATATTAAGTTTTTGAGATATACTGTAGATATGCTCATTTTAATATTTCACCACCTTTATGGTTGCCCTTAAGTGGAGTTTCCAAAAACAAACCATCTATGTTTCTTTACTTTTACAGGAGATTTCAAATACCAATTTTTACGTCTGTAACATTTTACGTTTCTGAGATATACTGTAGATACAGTCTTTCTAAAAATTCACCCCACCCCAATTTCTCACTCCTATTTAACCCCCACTAATTGAATTTTCGAAAAATAAAAGAATGCGTGTTTCTTTATTTTTAAAGGAGATCCCAAATACCAATTTTCAGGTCTGTAATGTATTCAGTTTCTGATCTATAAGTAACCTCATTAAAGGCATTCAACCACTTTTTTTACCCTTTTTCACCCCTCCTATTGGAATTTTCCGAATACAAAAAATACGTGTTTCTTTATTTTTAAAGGAGATCTCAAGTACCAATTTTCAGGACTGTAACATCTTCAGTTTCTGATATATATCCTCATTAAAGGCATTCAACCCATTTTCACCCTTTTTCACCCCTCCTATTGATATTTTCTGAAAACAAAAAAATACGTATTTCTTTATTTTTAAAGGAGATTCTAAACACCAATTTTAACATCTGTAAACTTTTAAAGTTTTGAGATATAGTTACACTCATTTTAAAAATTCACACCCCCTTTCCACCCCCTTAGCGACGGAATATCCAAAACTCTTCCCTTAGCGGCACCTACATTGTAATATAAATGTACCCTCAAAATTTCATTTCTTTATGTCCAGTAGTTTTGGCTCAGTCAGTCAGTCAGTCAGGACATGTTCTTTTATATATATAGATGGCGTTACCTACTGTATTGTATGTTTGAGAGCTAGGTCCTAATTCGAAGGGATAACTAGTCTATAACGAATGCAGAAATTATGTACCTGGATATGATGCAATAAAGAAGGAAATGCAAGACAATAAGAACTAAGGAAGGGAAACGAATGTACTGAAAGCTGAACAATGAATTAAGGAGAGGAGCAAAACAGGCAGGGAAGAAGACATGGATGAAAGAGAGATGTGATGTAATAGAAAATGAAGGAAAATATTAAATGATGTAAAGGTCAACAGCTAACCCATACGTCTAGCTAACTCCCCTAGGGCGAGTAGTGGATGTGTTAATTCACATATCTCAACGCACCCACTACGACCACATCAGTGACACGTAAACATTAGAAGACATCTCACATAGAATTGGTGTCAGGAGGAACATCCGACCGTGAAAGTGAATCAAATTCACATAAATTACGTGATACACATCACAACCGCGACCTAACAAGGATATGGGAACATCCATCGAATAAGAAAAAATATATCGTACTATTTAGGCTAAGTCGATATTAAGCAAAACATTAGATTCCTGAAGATGATTCGAAAGATAAAATCGAAACTGGCCGTACTGTCTAACATGCGCGGTGAAGGGAAACAAAATAATTGATATAATCTCAAGAAGAAAGTAAGTATGACATATTTGCTGAAATAACCAAAAATCTAAACGAAAATCACTTATAAAATGTAATTATGGAATATTGCAAGAGCGCTTCTTTCTTTTTGAATAAAAGTCCTTATAGGGCGTTATTGTTCTAACTGAATAATTATCGTTTAATGAGATACTCCAATTAGATGGAACACACCATCCTCTTCATTTCCAGGTGCTACAGGTTTACGCTTCCATAATTTAAATATTCAAGACTGAAGTCATTCCATTGTCTAAAGGCAAGCCATGAAGTGAGGTCACAGTAGCGGGAAGAATTTTTCCTCGTGTCCCTCTTTTTTCCTCACAAAGAAGTTTATGAACTAATTCTATCGTGCAGCCCACAGCGGACAACAGTCCAACTTAATTCTCTTGGCTGTAAGCAGTCTACTTTCTCGCCTTGTATTCCCAGTGAAATTGTCTAGTCTAACTCTGTGGTAAGGTGTGTGTGATATTACTACACTACTCCCGGCAATATGTATGTAGACCACGGACACGAAGGTAATAGACTCCGTTAGTTATGCATGATAATTACAATGTATCCCAAGCTAATAGCACAGTTCCTTGTTCCAGACCTTATTACAATACAAAAACGTCCATGCCTCTGAATATTATTTAACAGCAGTTCATTTACGTGTCAGCCATTTCAAAGAATAGCACAGTCATCATCTTCGTGTAGTTAATATTTCCAAATTTTATTTGAAATCCCAGGTGATTATTGTCTATTCAAAAATATGGCGGCTTGAATTAAGAAAATGCATTTGCAGGTTATGGGTTAGTATGGCTGACAGCTATGATGATGGTGTGGAATACAACCTTACACTTAATACGTATTAATCATTGATCTTTTAACGTTCCTCGAGAACGGGTACATGAAACAAAATTAAGTCGCTTTTATTGTTTGAGTTGAACGCGTATATCGCCGACAGTATTTAATTTACGATTATGTTTAATGTCTCAATTGACAGACAAAAGAGGAGTATACCTGTTGTGAAAAAAAAAATTGAAAATATGAAGCGTAATTTTCATGAAATAGAGTTTCAAAAATAAGGCTAAATTTGCGCTGAATATGTGACGTCACCCGCATATTCTGGTATAAGATGGCTCTGTGTTGACTCGCGCGCTCCGTTGGAGGTTAGCTGTGCTCGTGAATACATCGTGGTCAGTGTAACACGTTCTATTGAATAAAATTTATTATCCACATAATATTTGTCTTTTATTTCTAATGAGTAATTCTACGAAACACTCAAAACCCTGCGGCCGTTACAGTAGTGACAGCCTACCACCAACGTTTTTTTGTTATTTGTTTTATGTCGCACCGCCACAGATAGTTCTAATGGCGACGATAGGACAGGAAAGGCCTAGGAATGGGAAGGAAGTGACCGTGGCCTTAATTAAGGTAGGCCTAAAGCCCCAGCATTTGTCTGCTCCGAAAATGGAAAATCATGGAAAACCATCTTCAGGGATGCCGACAGTGGGACTCGAACCCGCTATCACCCGGATGGAGTTCACAGCTGCGCGCCCCTAACCGTACGGCCAACTCGCCCGGTTCCAACCTTTTCCTTCCTCTTCTCATTCTTTTCCATCGTATTACAGTAACAAGAGCGTGGTGAAATGACGTTTCAATGACGCGTACTATACTTCTCTAGATGACTCGACCTTGTACTACTGTACGTGGATGTTGTCGTGCATTTAGTGCCCAGTGGCTTTACCTTGTCTGCCAATGATGTGGGTACCGCACTCTTCTTTGCATGATTATCTTCGTATGTCCTCTAATACAGTACATGCTTTTCTCTTCCAGACGTTTACCATGACCGGGCGAGTTGGCCGTGCGCGTAGAGGCGTGCGGCTGTGAGCTTGCATCCGGGAGATAGTAGGTTCGAATCCCACTATCGGCAGCCCTAAAAATGGTTTTCCGTGGTTTCCCATTTTCGCACCAGGCAAATGCTGGGGCTGTACCTTAATTAAGGCCACGGCCGCTTCCTTCCAACTCCTAGGCCTTTCCTATCCCATCGTCGCCATAAGACCTATCTGTGTCGGTGCGACGTAAAGCCCCTAGCAAAAAAAAAAAGTTTACCATATGTGCACAGTGTCCTTGCGAAGATCCTCTTCCTGAGTTACGTTAAGTCCTGAACGGGTGGATTAGGTCGGCGGATGAGGAGTCCTTCATTGCGGCGAACTTGGCGGGACAGGTGGCCCACATGTTCTTGCAATTAATAAAAATTTCTGGTCAGGCCAGTTTTTTTTTTTTTTTATGACAGCCTGGACAAACCATGTTACATGAAGATATAAGAAAGGCAGTCAAACCAAATCGATAAGTTGTACAGTGCGTTCTAGGGAAGCCAGTTAGGATGCAAACAACTTATGTATCTGTTATATCACGATGTCTCGGAATCTCCAATTGTCATAGACTCTGTGCACCTGTGTTACGTCTCAGACTGTCACGGACAGTGCAAATGTTTTAGTGTGCCAATATTTTCACGTATAGGCAGGCGTTTTATCAAGTACAGTAACACAAGGTCTTAACGCACAATAAAGTGCTACTTCGACTGGATAGTTGTGAACGGAGCAGAATTATGTAACCTAGATCAGTGGTTTTCAAAGTGTGGTATGCGTACCACTAGGGGTACGCGAGGTCGTCTCAAGGGGTACGTAAATTTATCGTAGCTTCCAACTATTTTCAGTGAGCAGTTCATAAAAGAGTTGACCCTGCTCATTTTCATTAAAATCTTGTTTCTATTTAGTGTTTTTGTCTACAACTACACAGAGTCGCCTTTCCGAACTATTCCTTCCAAAATATGTGTCAGTGTGTATCTTCCATTGACTTGGTATGTAAAAATGCTTACTTATATTGCATTGCTGATTTTTTTTTTACTTTCTGTTTCAACATCCACTCATTCACTTCAATTTATTCACTAGCAGTGTATGTAGTACAATAGTAAGTGTTGAATTAATAACACGTTTATATACCGTCGGTAGGCAATGAAAAGGTCCTAATTCCACTCATGAGGAAACCACGTTTCTCCCTCTGTTTTGTGAAGGCTTGCCGTCTTGCCTGAGAAGGGAACAGAAGACTCCAATGGTCGAAAAATTGGGCTATCGATAAGCAATGAAAATGCCAAGAACAGTTCTTCAGCCATTGATCAGATTTTGGGGCTTCTTCTGGAAACGTTCCCGAAGGAGTTACGAGGTTTCCTTTGACCAGCGACGATATTACATTATTGTTATTGTCGGGGAACAGGGTGGTGTAGCGGTTAACTGCTTGTCTGTGGTTTGATTCCTGGTGTTGCTGGGGTGGAATTTTCAGTTGAAAATCGCATGGTGTCAGGAAAGACCTTACGTCGGTCACAACTCTTTCATGCCTCATTGCCAGCAAGGACCCCTGAGCAAACGGGATAAGCTCCGGATGATGATGATGATGATGGTGATGATGGTTAATATTATTTTACATCCAGCAACAATTATTTGTTATTTCTGGTATATTCGTAATATACTCGTACATAGGGGCTACGAAGGTGGAACAATTGGATTTTGGGGGTACGCCAACCAAAATTTTGGAATACCACTGACCTAGCAGGTGTCAGCTACAAACCGTTACTTAGACGGCGACGGTGATCACTATTTTGCTCGAGGGCAGACTGTAGCGAGACTCACTTGTTGTACACATGACTGAGCATCCCTATTAGGATTCACTTCGCTCATCCTGAATGGGGAGGGGGTTGGTACGAAATAATATGATTAATCTAATGGTTCAGGGACCATTGGTCCGACTCATTGGCTGAATGGTCAGCGTTGAGGCTTTCGGTTCAGAGGGTCCCGGGTTCGATTCCCTGCCGGATTGGGGATTTTAATCGTGTTTGATTATTTGTTCTGGCTTGGGGACTGGGTGTGTTCCAACACTTTCCTTTTCATATTCAGACAACATACTACACTACCAACTACCACACAAACACGCAATAGTGATTACATCCTTCCATATAAGGTTGGCATCAGGAAGGGCATATGGTCGTAAAAAGACCAAATTCACATGTGCGACACAGTTCACATCCGCGACCTCACAGGTGTGGGAAAAGATGAAGTAAAAGAAGACGAAGAAGAAGACGTTCAGGTACCATTGGCGGGCTGAGTGACCCTAACCAGCAAAGTACCAAGAACCGAGCTATGTAGCTCACACTATAGTAAAATAGCCCTTTGAGCCTAGGCCGTTTGGTGTTTAAGGGTGTTCAAATACACCAGTCTTGTGTCGGTAGATTTAAAGGCATGTAAATGAATTCCTTCTGGATGAGATTATTATTATGATAACATACAAAATATTTGAGACGATAATATTCCAGTCCTTTTCACATGCAATAACACTTACAGGAAACATAACTTAGCGTCTGAATGTCGTTATTACTAGAACATTATCCAATCCTTGAATGGAAAATATTTGAAATGGAAAAAAACGTACAGAATAAAATATGCCTGTGTATATATTTCAAGAAGACAAATGTTGCCAGTATGTTCTGTTCGCTGAAAAGATCCGAACTCGGCACTCAAACTTCTGATGGTTCAGCATTCATGTTTATTCAATGCTTCGACGATGTACATATATATTGATTACGCGACGTATATGCATGGAAAAGACTACACAGTAACGCAGAAAAAAAAAGTTTAAAATGAAGTGTTTAAAGTCGGGAAATAACGCAAATTTGGAAAGAATTTCCGTAGAATTTAAAAATGGCATGAAATACGAGAAAAGAACTTTTTATAATCATCAGAGCTATAATTATGATTTACATATAACTTAAAACTGTCCGTGATACAGCAGTTAAAAGACGACATGCTACCAAAATTCAGGTCTTCGTTGCTACTCTTACTTCACTTGAAAATTAAATATTTAAGACTATAATAATTCAGTCGCTTTTATACGCAATTCCTCTCACAAGAAACATAACTGGCCATCTGTATGTCATTATGATAAGGGAATTATACAATCTCTAAGTGTATTATAACACGTGAATGCGCCTAAATTTTTTATAAAATTCATCACACGCTGGTCTGTAGAAATATTCAAGTAGTTATTTTAAATCACGTCATTCCAAAATTCAATTAGAAAAGGGGAATCTTCAGAATATATCGTTATTATTTTAAAGAAATTTTCATATCATTTATCATATGAAATATTTCTAATCAGATATGGTAACCAAATACCCTGCTATTTATTCAGCAATACCTGAAAACTTTGTGTTATTATTAAATTTTCTTTTTAATTTATTCCAGAGGCACATAATATCATCAATTATACCTTGTCTTGCATATTTTATTCACCTCGTGGGAGCTAAGAGCTCTAGTCAAACCATACATTCTTAATTTTGTACCTGCCTCGTCTCATAAAGCTTTTATGAGTTTTCATTTTCCATGTCTTACTTTACAGAAACAAGAGATCTAAGACAAGCTTTGTGTTGAGATTTATAAGGTACACTTCTATTATATTTAGAAAAAATGCGCAGAAACCGTTCAATAACTTTATATTAATTTATAATGGAAATTCCAAACCAAAGTGCATTTTTCTTTTGCTTGTTGAACCTACACTGCTTAAATAGCCAATAACATGAAGCACATCTTTCATAAACTGTGTGATACTTCCATATGTGCAGTAACAGATACTTTGCGATGCTGTCCAGCTGACAGTACGATGTGGATCGTTTGTCGGACTATGCGATCTACTCAGCATACTGGTTACTGTTTCTTCGCAATGTCACGAGAATTTCAGCATTCGAATGCTCTACTTCGAGAGTACAACATATCACCTAATACTCTCCTTCCAATCCACAGGGATGTTAAAGGCTTTATAATCTCTGGTTAATGAGTTAGCCGAGCAAATGACAAAGGAAGGCTTCAGTCCGTCGCAGGAATATAAACAACAGTGGTTTCAAGCAGCTCCCAAGTGGTTTAGACTGCTCGATCCAAGCCATATTCTTGAAGTCTTTGACCTTTCTCGCAGTACAGGTTTCACTATGGCCGATGTGCATATTTAATTCTTAAGTAGGACTTCAGGAGCTCACCCGACTGTAACGGCGGAGCACATCCTTACTGAATATTCCTTGTGCTTATACCAGCGGCTCTAATGCCATAGCTGAATGTACTCAATGTGCAGTTCTGAACTTGTAATTCTTGTACGTTGTTTTGATAAAGATGCTGACTTTCCTGCGGTGTAATATTGTTAGATGTTCTACTTTTCTTCCTTTGACCATACGCTAATTAATAGCTAATAACAAATAACAAGTGACTGTTACAATACTATGTTCTTCAATTTATATTTCTTTCGTTTCATTGAACAGGCTATAGGGTTCACAATTTCACACATTATAAGCCATACCAATATATTCGTCGCTGCCGGGACAAAACCTCCTATGTGAAATATTTTAGCTTTGAACTTTGGCCGGTAAGATTCTGTCATCTAAGGTGCAATATTGTGTGAATATGGTCAAGGCATTTTCGCTCTTCATAATGTATGTGCTGCGGGTCAGTATATCTCCAAATATGTTATCACATAGGAGGTTTTGTCTCGGCAACGACGATATATTAAATTGCTTTTGTCATTTGGCGCACACGCTTGCCATTTCCTTTTAAGCATAGTTAAATATAAATATATATAAGCCTCCGTAGCTCAGGTGGCAGCTCGCCGGCCTCTCACCACTGGGTTCCGTGGTTCAAATCCCGGCCAATCCATGTGAGATTTGTGCTGGACAAAGCGGAGGCGTGACAGGATTTTCTCCGGGTATTCCGGTTTTCCCTGTCATCTTTCATTCCAACGACATTCTCCAATATCATCTCCAATATCATTTCATCTGTCAGTCATTAATCATTGCCCCTGAGGAGTGCGATGGGCTTCGGCAGCCGGCACAATTCTTATCCTCGCCGCTAGATGGGGGATTCATTCCATTCCTGACCCGGTCGAAGACTGAAAACAGGTTGTGGATTTTCATTCATATTGTGACCGTTCGTGGGACGCCTAACTCGGAGATGATAATAAATTTTATAATTTCGCTCGACTAGTATTCAGGGGTTTACATGATCTTCCACTCAGGACATGGCCCTTCGGAAAGGAAGAGGTCACATCCTATCAATACTTAGTCCGATAATAATCTAACATCAGATTCAAGATAATAAGCTCACTAAAACTAGACATAAATGAATATTTGCAATGAGAAATTGGAAGTATAATAGTTTTAATAAAATGAAATTAACTGGCTACAACTGAACAACTGAATATGCAACGTAAAAAAATATTAACTTTGTGCATCACAACCGCACCGTATTAAAGAATCAAGTCCATCTTGAAAAATAATTGTCAGTCATTAAGTTAAAATCACATCATTACGCAACACTGTTTCATTTAAATAAATATAAATTGATATAATGGAAAATCAGCAATTTCAGTCACAAATCGATCATCTTGTTTCTTCATTTCCGACGTATTACTAGACGAACCTGTCCTCCCTGCTCTACTTCTCTTATTACTTCATTATAATTACCTAACTAACTGAGTAATAACTTGAATTTTCTAACAGCGCATGATAAACACCGAAAATCCATCAAATACATAATAATATCAGTGCTCCATGATCAATTAACTGCATGTCTCCGTCCAACCAACGGCGTCATGTGGCTGCACCTGAAAAGGTACTATCTACTGACATAAATAAGCAAACTATCAAGTGCCAGACGATCTGCGTTGCATCGGCTCCATTCCATCCTGCTGAAAATACACCTACAGCGCTAACTTACTACATCTAGCAATACCACAAGTTGTTCTACAGTACAGGTGACAATAATCTCACAATCAAATAGTCGTTCGAGTAGCTTGTCGAAGATCCTACTCGTATATTCGTAAATACATTCCGCTACCCATGTGATACCAAATTAAACTCATGTCAGCTCGCATGCCTAACCAAACTCTTCGAAAAGCATTCAAACAACGCTACGAAACACGCTCATCTAATAAACTCAAATATACGCGGCGGAAATACCTTTCAATACTATTATCCTAACCATTGGCCATCTCAAAGAATTACATTACTACCGCAATTCACCACTCAATAAATCATTCCCTGCTTATACCGTCAACTATACCTTTAGATGACCCTACATATTTTACGCTTCACAATGTCCACCACATAATGAGAAATCATCATCCCCTACATAAATGAGCTAAATATCTTTGAAGAGCTTCACTATTATTCATACGACCATCACTGAGTCGATCCACTAAACATATCACAACACTCCGCGGAATTATACATTACCATAAGATCACCACTTCAAATATTTCACACATCAGCACATCAAAACTTACCTGTGGCATTCAAGATCACACACGCCTTATAACTGTTCCACAAACACCGAAAACAACGCAGGAAAGATCGCCTAACCCTAGTATTCACCAACGGAAAACGATATTCTAATATACGCAGCAGCATTACATGACGTTACCAACACCGTTAGCACGTTAGAACATTCAAGTCATTTCATTTTATATCACCTGTGTGACCTTAAAAAAAAATCTACTTCTACTATAAGCATCTACAAGTAAACAAGAAGGGCAAGGTTCGACTACTCATCTGACTTCTTCGTTTTTCCATGGGTATTGGTCGTCAGGTTATTTCTTCAGCCATCTCATTCATCTCGGCAGAATGCGGATCCACCAGGATCCTACCAGTTTACTCGGACATCTCTTCTATATGAACTTCCTTATTCACAAATACAGGCAACATCTTGAGTTCAACCTGAAACTTGAACAGAATGGTTAGATCGAATTCGTACATATTTTTTAAATCCACTGTTATAGATTAATACTGGCCTGTGTAAATTTTATATCGCTCAATGCTATACTTAGTTTGTTAACGTATTTAGGCCTCAACTTCTTCAATTTTATGAGCTTTAATTCGGATATACGGGCTGAGCTCTCTATTGCTTCACGATCCTTCTTGTACTCTTCAACAATCGACATTTAAAACAAATTCCAACTTCATTATTTCAATAAAACGAGGCTGCTTTCCATAAGCTACATAACTACGATCCTGATTTCTTTACATCTGGTTTTGACATTGAGGAACGTTATCACAGAGATCCACAAAGGAACACACGCTACTATTGTTTGTTCTTTCCACTCGA
Organism: Anabrus simplex; assembly: GCF_040414725.1. Taxonomy (NCBI): domain Eukaryota; kingdom Metazoa; phylum Arthropoda; class Insecta; order Orthoptera; family Tettigoniidae; genus Anabrus; species Anabrus simplex. The sequence continues at coordinate 873,607,132 of NC_090265.1, read as the reverse complement.
AATACGTCACGCCACACGCCTGTTAGATAATTAAATGCATAATTCCGGCTCAGTCCATGGCCTCCTTAATGTCTGTTATACTAGATGTGATGTCTGGCCGATTTTCTTCTCAACTGTTACTGCAAGTATTTATTGATACCCGCTTGTGACTACACGGTTTTACACGCGGTCCGATGTGTACCACGGGGTTCCGAGCTTGATCTATCGATTCTCATCCATAAGATCTACTATCAATTCGCGAGTTGTGTCGGCTCATATCTTACGAATATATAAATTCGCCGCACATCAACAGTTATTTTACCACCATGCCGTCCACATGCATTTGTCATGCTTATGACCTCCAATGACTCCCTGACATGTAATTGCACGTCATTGGAAGGTCATATTCCCCCCTTACTTGGAGAAGAAATTTTGAACATAGGGAGAAATTTCTTATCATGTGATTCTGAATAACAAAATTCCTTTTTCTTCTAATGTTACCAAATTCTAACTTCATGACCGAACAACTCGCACTTATCTTCCAGATCAGAACTTATCCATTCTTCTATTAACTCGTCACCCTTATCCTCGCGGTATCCATTGCCAAACTTAACAGGTCTCTTCCTCCCCGTCCATAGGATTGTCTTCACTCAGTTCGTCGTCCGTCGTACCATCTTCAAAAACGAGATTAGTTTCCTCTTCTTCTCTGGTGATAGGAAAGTAATATTGTCGCAAATTGGCAGAATTGTATATTGACATGTTCTTTGAGTCCATACTTTGAATCCTATAGGCATTATTGCCTAAATCTTCTACGATCTTAAATGGTCCAATGTATAGGTGGGCAAACTTCGAGAAAAATCTTGCTTTGGGATCAGAAACAGCAGGCTTTTTAATTAAAACATAGGTCCCAATCTCCAATGGTTTCCGGAACTTCCTATATCTCATTTTTTTCGCTCTTTTCTCCGCTTGTTTTACCATGCGTAACTTTGCTCGTCGAACGTTATCTTCAGCTTCAGGCACTTCATCTACAGGTCTTGGGATAATATCATTCCAAGGACGCCGAGGATGATGATTTAGATGAAGTGTGCTAGGAATGTTGTCAATTGACTCATGCCAAGTATTATTCATGCATTCTGCGATCGTTGGTAAGTATGTCGCCCATGTCCAATGACGTTCCGAGCAGAAAATTCTGCAGTGCTTGGAGATTTCCCGCATAATCCTCTCTGCAGCGTTCGACTCTGGATGCCTAATTGAACTAAACCTGTGTTGAATGTTCATCCTTGCAAGCGCCTCAGCAAACTCTTTAGATGTAAATTGAGTCCCGTGATCAGTGATTACGCAACTCGGTTTTCCCATTTCTGGTATAACCTGTCTTTCTAACGCTCTGATGATGGATTTCGAGTTAGCCTTCCTGATTGGTTGTAACGATACAAACTTCGACATGAGATCTAGGGTCACCAAGATGAACCGGTTACCTCGTTTACTGACTGGTAACACACCATATAAATCCATTGCGAAAATTTCTCTGGGGTTATCTGGTATTATAGGAATTGGCTGTTGGTATAATAATATTGAGCTGTGTTTCACACGCTGACAGATGTCACATGTTCTAATTATTTTCCTAACATGTCTTCTCAATCCAACCCACGTGAACGTCTCACCAATTGTAGCTGTCAATTTATCAACTCCACCGTGAGCAATCATACGGTGTACGTACCATATTAATTTGCATCTCAGTTTATGCGGGACGACTACCCTTAATTTCTTCTTCTCCTTATCTATAAATTTATATAGCAAATTGTTATTGTAGACGTACTCAGCCGTTAGCGCATTCACTCCGTGATTATCTGGCCTATCATCGACTCTTTGACACTCTTCAATTATTGATCTTAAACATCGGTCATTCATCTGCAACTCTGATAAACGTTTCAGATCTTGGAGGCATTCCTCGTCCTCAGCTGTTATTTCTATGACATTCATTTCTCGTACACCTTCCGGAGGATTCCTGCTCAAACTATCGGCTAATACATTTGACTTCCCAGGGCAATACTCTATTTGAAGGTCAAACTGTTGTGCATATAATGCCCATCTAGAGACCCTGTCCAGCCGTACCTCCAATTCCTTCTTCAGTCGTAGTTTCTCGCAGGTCTTCTGAGTCATATTTCTCCATGATTTCCTCTGCTAACTGCATTACCTTTTCGGCCGAAATGTTCATGGTTTTATGTAATTCACATACCCTTTTATTTTCAATTCTAGCAGTAACATGCGTTCGTTCCCCATTATTGTGTCTGATCCGAATCTCCTCTCTGTTCAAATCGATAACGATGTTGTTTTCTCTTATAAAGTCTGAGCCTATTATTACATTGTGTTGGATTTTATCCATTACCAAGAACGGATGTTCAAATGTGACCCTTCCAATCTCCACCGGTAGAAAGGTTTGCACCTTACAACTGGCAACTTTGTCAGGTATGATCCCTCTTATCTTTACGTTGGCCACCGGTATGACAGGAATTCGTGCTCTGCCTTGAAGTTCTGTGAAAAATACCCTTGAAATAATGCTAATGCTGGCGCCTGTATCTAATAAAGAGTATACTCTGACGCCCAATATTGCTACCCAGATGATAGGAAGTCCTCTTTTTATTTCAACTTCGCCCGACTGGCGGTCTTCTAATAACTCTTCGGGCTCGAATTCCCAAGACTCTATATTGCTGATAATCCATTCTCGTTGCCTATTCAGCTGTTCATCAAGATCTATCTTATCTTCTTCAAATTCTAAGTTGTCGTTGTTTTTTTTTCACCCCGTTCCTCTCTTTGGGATTAGCCTCAAACGGAATTGCACCAGGATTGAGCGTTCTACTTAAAGCATCATCCCTTTGCTGTTGCTGGTATTGGAGACTTGTCGCACCTACACAGTCCGCATTCATTTCCTGGTTCCTAATTGCTTCCTCCCAACGCTTTGCCTCTTGTTGGTGTTTCAATTCTTCCAGGTATTTCCTTTTTTCCTGATCGACGTCCCCATTTCGATCTTCACTCCTCTGTCCTGGTCTTCCCTGGCTTCTGTTTCTCCGGCACGGCCATCTATCCCGATGATAGTTCCAGTGTGCCATTCTCCTAAATCGCGAGTACCTTCCATTGTTATTCTGAGGCGATGTCCATTATCTATGTTGCTGGTTACTATCTTGGTTATCATATCTCTCTTGCTTCCACCTCTTCGCACAATGGCATTGATTATTTCCTCGACAGTCTTCTTCTCGTTCCACTGGTGTAGCGACATTCACCGATGGCTCTATGTGCTTTATTATTCGGTTTCCAACCTGCGTATTCGTACTGTCAAGTTGTCTCAGTACTGCCTCAGCATGTACTGCAGATTGTACATTTGCTGCAGTTAACAATCGCTGAACGTCAGGCGGAAATTGTTTAATTATAGCTCGTACCATTTCTAGTTCTGTCGGCGGTGAATCTAACTCTTTTAGACGGTGGAATTGCATAGTAAAGTAATCTGAAAAGCAGCTTGGTCCACCGAGAGAGTATTTTTTTGAGTATAGCTCCAACCTAACATTCTGTTGAACATCAATTCCCCAAAACCTCTCTAAAAACGCCTGTTTAAATCCGGTATAATCCTCGAAAACATATCTGAACGCCTTATACCATATCAGTGGCGCTCCGTCCAGGTGACGTTCTACCGCTTTGAGTTGTCTTTCAGGTATTATCTTCGCCTCACGGAAATACTCTTCAATTTCTCGGATAAAACCCCGAGGAGTCATTCCAGACTTAATGTTCCCAGTGAACTTCTTCGGTCTATCCTCATTAGTGCGAATCACATTAATTATCTGGGTACCATTCCCAGTATGCATGACGCCGTTCTCGCTACTATCAGTATTGCATATTGGAATCTCAAATTGGCAATCTATTTCTGTCTTCCTTTCGTTATCCGTTGACGATGATTTCTCTAAAGTGGTCAGTACAAGCCTCTTCGTTGTTTCGCTGTCAATTTTCATGTTTTGAATGTCCTTTTGTACGTTCTCAAGCTCATCGCTCAATTTCTTTATTTGCTGACCAGTCAGTGTTCGGTTTTTATCTGACTCGTCGATGATCAACTGGAACTTGCTACTGATGTCTTCTTTTGCTGTGTTCATCTCCTCATGAACACCTCTGTTGATTTCCCCAACATCTTCAGATATCTTTTTGAACTTGTCTTCCCAGCTGGTGCTCGATTCAACGATCTTTCCTTGTATAATTATTACTTCCTCCTTTAACACATTTAGATCGCGGTCAACCTGTGCTTGGATATCGCTCACGTTCACCTTCAGCTCGGCCTTAAATTCGGCGAACATTTCATTGACTTCTTTCCTGTTTTCGTTTATGACCGTTGTAACTTCATTCCTCAAATTTTTCATGTCCTCTAGTATGTCAGCCTGTATCTCGGACATCCACGACCCCAGTGCTAGCATTTCTTCTTGCATTACCTTCGAATTCTGCTGGACTATTTCAGAAAAGATCCGTTGGTTCTCCCTGATTTCTCTGTTGGTCGCCTCCTGCCTTTCCTGGTTCTCTTTTCTCATTTCCATTGCCATTGTTTCCTGTGCCTCTCTTATTTCTTTTGCCGTTGTCTCTTGCAATTCTTTCATTTCTTTCGCCGTTGTCTCTTGCAATTCTCTTATTTCTTTCGCCAATGTTTCTTGCGATTCTCTCATTTCTTTCAGAGCGACTTCCTGTGATTTTTGCGCTTTCGTTACCCTTCCTGCCAGTTCTTCTAACAGTGCCTTGACTTGTGCCAACGACGCCATTATTAATGTTATGGTAACCGAGCAATAAATGTCTTTATTCTCCTACCGTTCCTCAAATGTCACCTACCTAACTCTACTCGCTATCCGCTAAGTATATCAGTTGACTATTTAGGCCCTGATGGACCCGAACCCGTACCGAAATGACTGATAGCTACCGCAATAAACATGAATGAACAAACAATCTGATCTTTGATTAACCGACACAACCTTCCAATTTCTCATTTGCCTAACTGAACCTTTGCTATCATATCCCGTTGCTTCCTTTTCAGGCCACGCTGTTGGGTAGCCAAAAACTATTAAATATACCCTATGTGACCGTTCGTGGGACGCCTAACTCGGAGATGATAATAAATTTTATTTCGCTCGACTAGTATTCAGGGGTTTACATGATCTTCCACTCAGGACATGGCCCTTCGGAAAGGAAGAGGTCACATCCTATCAATACTTAGTCCGATAATAATCTAACATCAGATTCAAGATAATAAGCTCACTAAAACTAGACATAAATGAATATTTGCAATGAGAAATTGGAAGTATAATAGTTTTAATAAAATGAAATTAACTGGCTACAACTGAACAACTGAATATGCAACGTAAAAAAATATTAACTTTGTGCATCACAACCGCACCGTATTAAAGAATCAAGTCCATCTTGAAAAATAATTGTCAGTCATTAAGTTAAAATCACATCATTACGCAACACTGTTTCATTTAAATAAATATAAATTGATATAATGGAAAATCAGCAATTTCAGTCACAAATCGATCATCTTGTTTCTTCATTTCCGACGTATTACTAGACGAACCTGTCCTCCCTGCTCTACTTCTCTTATTACTTCATTATAATTACCTAACTAACTGAGTAATAACTTGAATTTTCTAACAGCGCATGATAAACACCGAAAATCCATCAAATACATAATAATATCAGTGCTCCATGATCAATTAACTGCATGTCTCCATCCAACCAACGGCGTCATGTGGCTGCACCTGAAAAGGTACTATCTACTGACATAAATAAGCAAACTATCAAGTGCCAGACGATCTGCGTTGCATCGGCTCCATTCCATCCTGCTGAAAATACACCTACAGCGCTAACTTACTACATCTAGCAATACCACAAGTTGTTCTACAGTACAGGTGACAATAATCTCACAATCAAATAGTCGTTCGAGTAGCTTGTCGAAGATCCTACTCGTATATTCGTAAATACATTCCGCTACCCATGTGATACCAAATTAAACTCATGTCAGCTCGCATGCCTAACCAAACTCTTCGAAAAGCATTCAAACAACGCTACGAAACACGCTCATCTAATAAACTCAAATATACGCGGCGGAAATACCTTTCAATACTATTATCCTAACCATTGGCCATCTCAAAGAATTACATTACTACCGCAATTCACCACTCAATAAATCATTCCCTGCTTATACCGTCAACTATACCTTTAGATGACCCTACATATTTTACGCTTCACAATGTCCACCACATAATGAGAAATCATCATCCCCTACATAAATGAGCTAAATATCTTTGAAGAGCTTCACTATTATTCATACGACCATCACTGAGTCGATCCACTAAACATATCACAACACTCCGCGGAATTATACATTACCATAAGATCACCACTTCAAATATTTCACACATCAGCACATCAAAACTTACCTGTGGCATTCAAGATCACACACGCCTTATAACTGTTCCACAAACACCGAAAACAACGCAGGAAAGATCGCCTAACCCTAGTATTCACCAACGGAAAACGATATTCTAATATACGCAGCAGCATTACATGACGTTACCAACACCGTTAGCACGTTAGAACATTCAAGTCATTTCATTTTATATCACCTGTGTGACCTTAAAAAAAAAATCTACTTCTACTATAAGCATCTACAAGTAAACAAGAAGGGCAAGGTTCGACTACTCATCTGACTTCTTCGTTTTTCCATGGGTATTGGTCGTCAGGTTATTTCTTCAGCCATCTCATTCATCTCGGCAGAATGCGGATCCACCAGGATCCTACCAGTTTACTCGGACATCTCTTCTATATGAACTTCCTTATTCACAAATACAGGCAACATCTTGAGTTCAACCTGAAACTTGAACAGAATGGTTAGATCGAATTCGTACATATTTTTTAAATCCACTGTTATAGATTAATACTGGCCTGTGTAAATTTTATATCGCTCAATGCTATACTTAGTTTGTTAACGTATTTAGGCCTCAACTTCTTCAATTTTATGAGCTTTAATTCGGATATACGGGCTGAGCTCTCTATTGCTTCACGATCCTTCTTGTACTCTTCAACAATCGACATTTAAAACAAATTCCAACTTCATTATTTCAATAAAACGAGGCTGCTTTCCATAAGCTACATAACTACGATCCTGATTTCTTTACATCTGGTTTTGACATTGAGGAACGTTATCACAGAGATCCACAAAGGAACACACGCTACTATTGTTTGTTCTTTCCACTCGAAATACGTCACGCCACACGCCTGTTAGATAATTAAATGCATAATTCCGGCTCAGTCCATGGCCTCCTTAATGTCTGTTATACTAGATGTGATGTCTGGCCGATTTTCTTCTCAACTGTTACTGCAAGTATTTATTGATACCCGCTTGTGACTACACGGTTTTACACGCGGTCCGATGTGTACCACGGGGTTCCGAGCTTGATCTATCGATTCTCATCCATAAGATCTACTATCAATTCGCGAGTTGTGTCGGCTCATATCTTACGAATATATAAATTCGCCGCACATCAACAGTTATTTTACCACCATGCCGTCCACATGCATTTGTCATGCTTATGACCTCCAATGACTCCCTGACATGTAATTGCACGTCATTGGAAGGTCATATTATATATATATATATATATTTAATTTCTATAGAATGTAAACTTGAGTTCATTTAACTAATTTCCTGAATACATCGTCACATGCTTCCATCGAAAAAAAATTCGTAAAATCTATTGCCAGTTGGTTGCAAAAATATCTTTTCCGAAATAGATAGTTCAGAATTCACAATTTCGTACTTCATTTACGTTTCATGCATGGTATAAATGTGCTTGCAGTCAAGATCACCATCAAACCCAACCAATCCAAAGATTAGCTTAAATATTTAGTAAAATCGTAAAAATGATCCAATTTATTTCCATAACCAAACAAAATATCGAGACTTGTGTCTTACTTCATTCTGCTATTTGTGACATATTTCGTTTAAATTATCTTAAGGCAATTCTGCATTGAAAATTAAATTCGAAAATTATGGAGCAAAGGCCCCAAATTTACAGTAATTATCCGGTAAGAGTGCATAATGAACCTCTCCAGTATGCTAACCACAACATGTAGCATGTCATGTAACTTACTGTATTTCTAAGGAGGCATCCATCACTACATGAAAGAGAAACGTGTCTTTATGACCGAACACTAATGCTGAGCTCATCGCTGGTGAGTTCTTCCATGATGTAACATGTATCCAAGGATCTTGAACATATGAAATAGGAATTACCCTCATTTGTTGCAACAGGAACAATATAAATCGATATCAGGAACTTTGAGTATCTTGGGTTCTATACCAGGTTAGGCCGGAGTTTTAGTCACATTTGGTTGATTTTTCCGATTCGGGGAATGGGTGATTGTGTTATTCAGTATCTCCCAATTCATATACAAGACATCACTACCAACTCAAAAATTTACGAGTGAGTACATCCCTCCACTTAGTGCTGGCATCAAAAAGAGCATCTGTCCATAAAATTGAGATGAAATTCACATTGTAAAGCGCCGATTCCAAGTATTTGGGATTAAAGCCGGGAAAGTAATATCTGTATATTTCTCTGTTTGTAAAAAATACAATTCTTCGATGTACAGAGAGGTAATAATTGAAACACATTATTGGAATGGCATGGGGTTTTATTGACACCAAAATAAAGTAGCCTAAGTAAAGCTTCACTAACAATGCCTTTTTTGGTAACATCAACATGCCGCGATTGTAAGTGCATCTGACTCTCTCTCTCTCAGAACAGCTCCTTTTATACCGCACACGGGTGTCATGCGGCGTCATTGCTGTATTGCTGTCCATCGCCATCTGTTGATCTCTTTGTGCACTTGTTGTTAGTGTCAACAAAACCCCACGTCATGTCCAGCATGTGTGGCCACTTGTACCGGACGTGTTGCTGTCCAGCGCCATCTGTTTGTATTTTTTGTACTTTATTTTGATGTCAATATAACCGCATGTCATGCCACTCATGTGTGTCAATTATTACCTCCCTACCTCCAATATTCCGTTAAGCATTGCCTCGTCAAATGTTAACGGACTTTTGGGTCAGCCTGTATATTTGAAATTTCTAGCTTGATAATTTCCAAGACAGGAAAGCGAAATGAATACGTTGAAACAGTGAGGTAAAAAAGAGAACGTTACAATAACCCATATCAGAAGGTGCAGTGATGTCACTGCCCCACGTAGAACTACATAGTCACAGGTCAGTCCCAGCAGCACCAGTCTCTGAACAATGAACAAAGAAATGGCAAGCATGCATGGCATTCCAATAGGCAGTGCATGCTGCTCACATGTACGTCCAAATAATTATAGAAGAGAATGTTTATTCAATAACGACGTCCATCGTTTGCTAGCCAGGTGGCAAATATTTCTCACAATGACCGGAACTTCATCGAAGCATACTCATTTAAAAACGCAGTAATCTTTCGTAGGGTATTCTGAATGAATACAAGTGTAGTAAACAATTTTAGAGTAACGATTAAATTTCTGTATCGGTGCAGGCACAACAAATATAAATTACAAACCCAGACCCCATGGCACCACTGCCCTTGAAGGGCCTTGGCCTACCAAGCGACCGCAGCTCAACCCCAAGGCCTGCTGATTACGAGGTGTCGTGTGGTCAGCACGACGAATCCTCTCGGCCGTTATTCTTGGTTTTCGAGACCGGGGCCGCTATCTTACCGTCAGATAGCTCCTCAATTCTAATCGCGTAGGCTGAATGGACCTCGAACCAGCCCTCAGGTCCAGATAAAAATCCCTGACCTGACGGCGAATCGAACCCGGGGCCTCGGCGTAAGAAGCACGCACGCTACCCCTACACCACGGGACCGGCCAAATATAAATTATCAGAATGGAAAAGAGCATTAATTGAGGTACGTTGTGCCGATTACTATCTTTCTCTTACCCACCATCATCGAAGTATTTTTGATAATATATCGTTTTCTACAACTACCATCGGTCGACTATCTTGTAGAGAATGTATAACATTCTCTGAAAATTACACTTGTACTATTTTGTGGCGTGCATAATATTTCTTAAAAACTACACTTGAACTACATACTGGCAAATATATTGCCCTCTCTAAACGCCATCACAGACCTATTTTGTGAAGAATACCTACACTATCTTCTCTAAAACCTACACATGCACTATTTTGTAAATAATATACCGGGATCATCTTCCCTAAAAAGAACTATTTAGCGACAAACAAAGTACGAATATATCGTTTTTGATAAAACACAATTCTTAATCTGTTTGGTTACAAATACAGGATACCGACTTAGCAAAATACCACCCTTGGTTTATTTTTTGACGAATATGTCGTATTTGATATACACCATCCTTGAACTATTTTGTGACGATTAATAAACACCAACCTTGAAAGATTTTGTACCGAGCTCGATAGCTGCAGTCGCTTAAGTGCGGTCAGTATCCAGCATTCGGGATATAGTGGGTTCGAGCCCCACTGTCGGCAGCCCTCGATATGGTTTTCCGTGGTTTCCCACTTTCACACCAGGCAAATGCTGGGGCTGTACCTTAAATAAGGCCACGCCGCTTCCTTCCCACTTCTAGCCTTCTCCTGTCCCATCGTCGCCAGAAGACCTAACTGTGTCGGTGCGACGTAAAGCAACTTGCAATATATATATATATATACTGACGAATATGTTGTAATCCATAAATACTAATCATTGAACTGTTTTGTGACAAATACATCATCTTCTCTAAACATTTCATTTGAACTATTCTGTGGCGAGTATCGTCTTTGCTAGTCACGATCTAAACGGCATTCTTGAACTATATTGTGAAAATGATGTCAACATTTGCACAAACTACACTTTAAAAATGTTTTACGAATAAATCGCTTTTAACATATATCCGCTGGAACTACTTATTGATTCATGGATTCTGTTTCCGAATCATCATCATTCAACCCTCTTTTGACGAATATCACATTTTCTTTAAACACCAGTCTCCAACGTGGAGAATAAAGGCCTGTGGAATTTGTCTTCTCCGAGCATCATCATTCGTCTACTTGCTAAAGAAAGACTGACGGGGTGTGTTAGTAGATAAAACTTGGTACTGCAACATTCTCTCATTCAAATAAGGTAGAAAATGAGCGTGTAACTGTGTCAGCGCGCTCTCTTTGTAATCTTACTGATGCGAATAAGCAAGTAATGGGGGACCAGGAGGAGTAGATCCGTGCTGCAGATACAAAGTTGAAAGCAGTGGCCATGAAGGTAGTGAGGGCCAACAAATATGATTTTCTGCGCATCAACCCAGCTTTTTAAGCTACATGAGCTTCAGTCCGAGAGAGACGGTCGGAGCAGATTTAATTTGCAAAGCAGCAGAGAGTGCAGAACCCATGGCTTTACTAAATGCAATTAGCAAGCAACAAGTTCTCAGCACTGCCACTTTCGATCCAGAGAAACTTTAATTTTATCAATATTACTGACACTGACACGGAGAAACTATTGTCTTCGTATGTCTCGCATGCATGGAGTGATAGGAGAGATTTTATCTTCAATATCTATGGGTCCATCATCATCATCATCATCATCTGTTTACCCTCCAGGTTCGGTTTTTCCCTCGGACTTAGCGAGGGATCCCACCTCTACCGCCTCAAGGGCAGTGTCCTGGAGCTTCAGACTCTTGGTCGGGGGATACAACTGGGGAGTATGACCAGTACCTCGCCCAGGCGGCCTCACCTGCTATGCTGAACAGGGGCCTTGTGGAGGGATGGGAGGATTGGAAGGGATAGGCAAGGAAGAGGGAAGGAAGCGGCCGTGGCCTTAAGTTAGGTACCATCCCGGCATTCGCCTGGAGGAGAAGTGGGAAACCACGGAAAAACACTTCCAGGATGGCTGAGGTGGGAATCGAACCCACCTCTACTCAGTTGACCTCCCGAGGCTGAGTGGACCCCGTTCCAGCCCTCGGACCACTTTTCAAATTTCGTGGCAGAGCCGGGAATCGAACCCGGGCCTCCGGGGGTGGCAGCTAATCACGCTAACCACTACACCACAGAGGCGGACTCTATGGGTCCATAATAATCATAATACATTCAAGGTTTGTTTCAATTTTATCAGAATATCGATTACATTAGAAAATAAGGGGTTTAAACCTACTTCTGTTGCCTTGTATATTCGAAAATTAACGTAGAATATGCCCGATTTGATCATGGGCAATTGCACCGTTAATCTGTCGTCCTGAAAATGTTCTCTCGTGTATTTCACTTTAGTGTCTAGATTAGATTTTATGAATTATTCAACTTGTTTTATAGAATATCATTTCCTCCTTAATGTAGAAAAGCGAATTCTCTCTACTTCTTCGAGATATATGTTTGTAACTGTCCATACATAGTGTTGTCCCCCTCTCTGTCATATTTTTGTCCCTTGTTTTCCGTAATATTCATGTTGTGTGCACCATATTAAACTAACGCAGGTCAAAAGTAAGTTCTTCATTTTTTAATTATTTCATTGCTATTGTGAGTTGCGCATCTCATTGAAAATTTTCGAATCTCTAGCTTCTAGTGAAGGACTACAAGGAATCCTTGCGCTTTGATGAACATTTTCCGTAGGTATTTTGCTTTTCATTACGAAGTTATTGCTGAAAACTAATCAGTATGACACTTTCGAAACTTCGTAATAATGAGGGTAGTTAACCAGCTGGTGATACTCAATGATAAGTAGTGAACATATCACCGAATTTCTCAAAAAATGAGCTACCGATGAGTCTCGCTTTTTAAATCTATACGGTGAATGTTCACCGGTACAATGGATTGTTTATTGAAAATCCTCTGGAAATTTTGCTAATTCAGTAATTTATGTTGAAGAAATCAAACCCATAACTTATTGTGTTAAAATTGGAGATTCCACATTTTAATACACACACATTAGCAGATTATGATGGAGATATGTTTAAAACCAGCTGAGTACCGCCTATTTCTTGAAATATTCAATGCTCGGAATAGCATAGAAGTATAGACTCAGATTGTCATGCTTCATATTTAGTTATAGTATAAGATAAGGAGCTGTAATTAAACAATGTAGTAACTTTTAGAGGATGGACAGCATTCTTAAATATTTTCCAAAATGCCGTTAGAAAATTAAAGCCATTAAATATAAAATAATATAGCAAAATCTACAATTTCCACACCAGCCAACAGAAAACATCCTTTAATGGAAGAAGGAAAATGACTGAATAAGAATCGGATTAGGATATATTAGAATTTATTTTCATTACTTCCTCATCTAAAAGTAAGTGATAATGATGGGAGTGACGTTCGTTATCCCAAATGGTAAAATTACAGGATTATCATAGACACTAAAGATAACTATTCTTTTATACTGATTGTTTTGCATCGCATCAACGCAGATAGGTCTTCAGAAACGCTAAGAGTGGAAAGGGCTAAAACTGAGTTATTGAATGAATTAATTAATTAATTCAAATAAATCATGACTACGGCGATAGGAGGATAGTGATTGTATTTTCTTTCTTTCTTTCTTTCTTTCTTTCTTTCTTTCTTTCTTTCTTTCTTTCTTTCACCGAATGAGTGGTTGCGCGGTTTGGATCACGCAGCTGTCAGCTTGCATTCGGGAGATAGTGCGTTCGAACCCCTATGTCGACTGCCTTCAAGATCGTTTTCTTTGTTTTCTCCTTTTCACTCCAAGCAATTGCTGGATCTGTACCTTAAATAAGGCCACGATCGCTTCCTTCCCTCACCTAGTCCTTTCTTATCCCATCGTCGCCAAAACAAATTATTTATTTATTTCCTTTTTCTTTTTTTCCTTCCTTCCTTCTTATGTTCCTATTTACGGAATTCAGTAACTACAGTGAGTGAAGAATGATGATTTATTTCAAGTCTTGTGACTATAATCATGAATTTCTGCTGTTTACCCGCAGTGTTCAAGGGAGATTATGTGAAAATTTAAACTTTAGGAAGTGGAAATAGCATATTTGAGAGTTTGCTATTCCGTCTTTGATAGCTAATTGAAAGAAATGACATATGCAGTGTAAAGTAAAGAATTTGTCAAATTTTATTCTAATTTAGTTAAACCAAAGCTACTACGGCAGTTGTAACGGAGGCTACGTAAAATGTAAGCAAAGTGGGTTCAAAATAAATGCAACGGAAGACACTGCTGAGTAGGGCAGGTTTATAATACCACGTTGAAACTGTTTTTGTTCTCCTAAACAGTAGAAAATGTATGGTGATGCAACACGTAATACAACAAGGGCGGGACGAATGTGTCGGGAACTTATTCTCAATCGAAGATACCCTAGTGATCGGGCTTTTGCAACTGTTCTTCAGATACATTCATACCGGAACTGATTATCGATAGTATTTTGTCATTTAAATCAATCAATCAATCAATCAATCAATCAATCAATCAATCAATCAATCAATCAATCAATCAATCAATCAATCAATCAATCAATCAATCAATCAATCAATCAATCAATCAATCAATCAATCAATCAATCAATCAATCAATCAATCAATCAATCAATCAATCAATCAATCAATCACCCACACTTACTAGGTAGGCTACACAGTACTACCGGTACAAATTTCCATATCATTTATGTGAGTTTGCAACAACGGCAGAAATTTGTTTATGGAGGTATTTTGCAAGACGAGCACCGCTATTCTCTTATCAACTGACTCCCTCCCCTCCTCGCCCCTGCCAACAGGCAAAATAATGCTTTATTACGCAATAACTTTCCATCACCGACCTTGCCTCGCCCCAACATTCTCTATCGAGAGTAGACTCAGTTTCCCACTGTTGCCTGAGGAGTTACTGACAATAAAAGCATTGACTTTTAACATTTAATTTTAAATTTTAGGATGGCTGACAATTTCTCCTCATAGGTATAAAATATTCTCTTCTATCGCCTATTAAACGGACGTACCATTTTATTTCAATAACATCCTCCTGATAGTAATAATGGCGTGTGGCCTCCGGACAGGTCTGATGCAGGTCTTTCGAGTTGACGCCTGATAGGCTACCTGCGCGTCTGTTAGAATAGGATCCTACAGAAGATGAATTATAATGGTGAAGACGGCACAGATACCCAGCCCCCGAACCATACGAATTAACTAACGAAGGTTAAAATCCCCGACCCGGCCGGGAAACGAACGCAGGCCCTTTCGACCAAAGGCCAGCATGCTAACCTTTCAGTCATGTAGCTTCCTAATATTGAATCGTTTTCAAATGTATTAAGCACGCCTCTGTCACCTCGGATAGGAATTTCTCACTTCATTTTGTAATGATACAGCTTTGAATGTCAATCGTAAATATTTTGTATCATTCATAAGTCTTCATCATTTATTTTAATAAATCTTTTCTGGCGTCAGATTTTACCCTCCTCATCAAATCTACTTCCATTTTTCCTCGTTGGAGAAATGGATAAGTCTGTGGAGAAGGAATAGAATTTTATAATATCTCTGGGGGGACACAAGCTGCACTAAGAGTATGGGCGCGTTGGCGAAAAGTAGTGTTCGAGTCCGTGATAATGTGCTCAAAAAAACAGCGCACTGATTACTCAAGTACTAGCTACAGCGAGCTTAACGTTTCACGTCGCCTATGACGAGAATGATTCCGTTACGGTGCACCTTAGCATCAATCAATCTATTCTACAATATGGCTTTGTCAACGCCTTTCATCATCCATCATTCAGAATAATGGAATTACTGTCAATATGTATCAGCTTCACAAGAGGAACTATGAACATGTTTCTATTGTCTTGTTTGCATCTCAGTGATGAACTCTGATCTTTACCCCCTGTGGGAGGGGAAATAGAAAACATTTACGTCATCCCCAAACTATCGTAACAGGTGAATGGAAGGGAAACACCCAGGGGCACTCATCTTGTTACTATTTTTTGGTAATCACGAGGCCCGTACCTAAGTTTAGCATTACTTCAGAATATTTTTTCCAGGCTCCTCACGTTCGTCTTTCTTATACTAACTTCGTTGGTCAAATTTTGTTCTATTCTGACCACGACGGCAATAGGTTTGCGAAATCTAGTAAGTTATATATCGTCGTTGCCGGGACAAAACCTCCTATGTGATAATATTTTTGGAGGTATACTGACCCGCAGCACATACAGTATGAAGAGCGAGAATGCCTTGACAGTATTCATACAATATTGCACCTTAGATGACAGAACCTTACCGGCCAAGCTAAAATATTTCACATAGGAGGTTTTGTCCCGGCAGCGACGATATTCATGCTTTCAATGGCTCCTCCCTATCCTTACCAAAGTCCAAAAATTTCAGTGCTAATATTTCTTAAAATCAATCGTCCGTCTATCAAACATCTCAGACTTTCCCAATAACTAATATCGTTGTGATCTCTACACGCCACTATACATCTGTAACATTTGCAAGGAATTGGGTGAAAGGCTGAAATGACCAATAGAAACGATTTCAAGAAAGTGGAGTGAAAATCCGACGAAAATCTTTAAAAGATAGCCAGCAGTAGGTTTAGTGTAAACGTTGTTTTTATTGAACATCTCTTCGACTACGATAGGCTTGTAACAAATGCCGGAGAGTAGGAACTTTGTATTCGACGAAGGCTGTCCATCTCCAAGGAAATACTAACCTGCAACACAATTTCCTTCCAAGTCTACAATCCTCTATAGTCTGTCCTTTTTTTTTTTTGCTAGGGGCTTAACGTCGCACCGACACAGATAGGTCTTATGGCGACGATGGGATAGGAAAGGCCTAGGAGTTGGAAGGAAGCGGCCGTGGCCTTAATAAAGGTACAGCCCCAGAATTTGCCTGGTGTGAAAATGGGAAACCACGGAAAACCATTTTCAGGGCTGCCGATAGTGGGATTCGAACCTACTATCTCCCGGATGCAAGCTCACAGCCGCACGCCTCTACGCGCACGGCCAACTCGCCCGGTATAGTCTGTCCTGGAATATAAATAATATTATCACCAATTACAAATAGTTGATGATTATCAATAAGCATACTGGCATGAGAATCTCAAAATAAATGCTCATAGACTCAAACCACCAACGAAGAAATTTCGTATTCTTGAAATTTATTTCACGTAATCTCGAATTATTATTATTATTTTTTTAATATCGAAGCTGAAATTTAATATATCAGACCGGACGAACTAATGAGTGTCATATTGTTGAAGCAAACATATAATTCTTTTACATTTAAACATAAAATTCTATCAACAATCAGGAAATCACTTCCATAAATAAATAAATAATTTCCCTTATAATGTTACTTATCCTTCTAGAAGGACGTTAGGATAATCTGGGTGAGTACACGACTACCTGACAAAGTAAACTACAACGTTAATGGAGGTTTAATTGTAACCCAGTTAGGTTAAATGAAACTGTGGAGAAACCAAAATGTTTGTTGTGAACAAAGATTGCAGGGGAGCTAACACAAACAAAAGATAGGGGAGCTAACACAAACAAAAGATAGGAAATTTCAAAGTAGAACAAGTGCAACATTTCTGTTATTTAGGAAGCATTATAACTGAGGAAAATAGATGCAGCAAGGAAATTAAAAGAAGAATAGCTCTTGCTAAATAGGCCTTTCAAATTAAAGAAATGTTTTAACAAATACCCATATTTTAGAAACAAGAAAGGCTCTTGTAAAATTCTTTGTCTGGAGTGTACTACTTTATGATTGTGAGAGCTGGACTACCGTAAACTTTTTTCGCTAGTTGCTTTACGTCGCACCGACACAGATAGGTCTTATGGCGACGATGGGACAGGGAAGAGCTAGGAATGGGAAGGAAGCGGCCGTGGCCTTAATTAAGGTACAGCCCCAGCATTTGCCTGGTGTGAAAATGGGAAACCACGGAAAACCATTTTCAGGGTTGCCGACAGTGGGGTTCGAACCTACTATCTCCCGAATACTGGATACTGGCCGCACTTAACCGACTGCAGCTATCGAACTACCATAAAAAAGGAAAGAGAGTCATTGGAGGCAACAGAAATTTGGATTTGGACGAAAATGATGAGGACATGCTGGAATCAAGGAAAGACGAATCGACATGTTCTAAAGGAAGTCAATGTGCAACGGAGGCTGATAAAGGATGTGGAAAGAATGAAGTTAAAACTTGTAGGTCGTAACCTGGGACATAATGATCTCCTAGTAAACGTCTTTGAAAGAAAAATACTAGGAAATAAAGGGAGAGGAAGACCAAGAAAGACATACTTCGAGGATGGGAGAAACTTGATGGGTTCTAAACAGCATAAGGAAATGAAGACAACAGGAGGATTGAGAGGAGAATGGTTGCAGTGACGTGATGATATGATGATGATGATGATGATGATGATGATGATGATGATGATGATGATGAATCTGTTGATACTTATTAGTAAGAAGAGCGCTACCTGAACCATTTACCATTCTTTAATAAATCCTACCAAGCCCGAAGACCTGCAGATTATGAGATATCGTGTGGTTGACACCACGAATCCTCTCGGTTGTTATACTTGGCTTTCTAGAACGCGGCCGCTATCTCACTGTCAGACAGCTCCTCATTTTAATCACGTAGGCTGAGTTAATCTCGAACCAGCCCTCAGATCAAGGTAAAAAATCCCTGACTTGGCCGAGAATCGAACACGGAGCCTCCGCTGATAGGCGGGCACGCTACCCCAACACCGCGGGGCCGGCATTTAATATATAATTAATGAATACATAATTAATGCATATTGTAATGTTAAGAAAATTATACTCGATAATTATGTTTCTATTCCGCATATCATAATACATCATTACTTTTGACGCGACAACATCTATAAATCAGCGTGTATATATATATATATATATATATATATATATATATATATATGTATGTATATATATATATATATATATATATATATATATATTCGTTGTTTCCCATTTTCACACCAGACAAATGCTAGGACAGTAACATAATTAAGGCCACGGCAGCCACCCTCCCAACCTAGGAAATCTTGTACTCACATTCGGACTTACAGCGCTGTAACTAAAAATCTGATCCAAATAGTTGAGGTACCAATTAATTGGAAATGTCGGACACGAGAGGTAATATAGCTTTCTTTTTTAAAAAAGGGACAATTGTCAGGTGAATGATTCGGTGTGCGATTAATAATACCGAAACTAAGGGATATGTCAGTGGGTTAAGTTGATTAAGATTGTTTAAGATAAAGCATTTAACGCCATCCATTGATATAACAAAATTATTCGAATAAAAAAAATAGCACGACAAAGACAAGGCCAAAATTTCTGAAGTTGATATTTTTCTTGAGATATCTACGATTTGACCATCTAAATATCAATTCTCACATTTCGCATCGAGTTCATTTAGAAACTTCTCTCTGAACATGAGAGGAAGTTACCACGGCGGTTGCTCTACCACTGTCAGGCACAGATGTAGGAATTTAAAATTTCCAAACTTACCAAATACCTTGAATCATTACTGTGTTTGGTATCATTGGAAAGACGAATTTGAGTGGAACTTAAATTTGGCATCATAATTCTCTCTCACTTACTTAACGAGTTAGCAGTGCGGCTAGGATCGCGTAGTTCTGAGCTTGCATTGGGGAGATAGTGGGTTCGAATACCACTGTCGGCAGCTCTGAAGATGATTTTCCGTCGTTTCCCATTTTCACAGCAGGCAAATGCTAGGACAGTAACATAATTAAGGCCACGGCCACCACCCTCCCAACCTAGCCCTTTTCTACCGCTCCGTCGCAAAAACGTTTGATATGTTAGTGCGACGTTAAACTACTAGCAAAATAATAATAACAATAATAATAATAATAATAATAATAATAATAATAATAATAATAATAATAATAATAATAATAATTGTACCGGGCGGTACACCTCCACGCCGCTTATTTAAAATTTGCGCCAGTTGAAACTCCTCTGCTGGAGGAAGTCTGAACTTTATCTACGGTATTAATTTTCTACTTTCTCAGAAGATGTCACTACCTGGAAATTTTGGAGTTTTTGAACTGTGTCATTTTCGACGTATTTTTGTTTTGCTTGTAGTAATAAGTGTGAACTTTCTCTTCTAGAGGACACTACTGAAGATCAACAATAGTGCACCCTAGTGCGGAGTGAAAGAACTGTTTTCTTTGGAGAAAATTTAATTTCAAAAGTTTGTTCTTTGCTAAATTTCTTTCAGTCATTGTTTAAGTTGGCAATATTAACCCTTTCTTTCCCCTTGTTTTGAATTTAGCCAATCCCGAATTTCTTAAATTAATTTTCCACCAATGATGTGTTTCTTCTTCATCTTGTGTAGGGGTTTTCTTTAACCACCAATAAAAGATTGTGGGCGGGTGTTTTCCTTCCTAAAACGCCTCGAACTTTCCGCGAGAATATATAAACTGCTGATTTTAGGGTCTCTGCGCCACTTCTGTTCCATCTTTTCGTGTGTAAAGTACATTGCAGGGGGCGGGAAGCGCCTCTTTCTTCGGCGGCAGTCAACAACCAGGTAATGGCCGATTAATTACTTCTTTTCTTGTTTGCTCAGCAGTTTAACTCTCGGGGCGGGTCCGAAGTTTTTCCATTATGTAACCTTCCTTAAAATGTAAAGAAACTTGTATCTATTCTATCGTTTAAACTACATATTGGGATAGAGAGTGCTTAACCCTCTCGAGCTCCCACTCATATTGTTTTGAGGTGAACTTATTTTCTCAACCTATTCTTCCTTAACATTATGTAAATTTGTTTCTGTCTAAAGTCACCTCTTTAGTATGGGATTAGCCCTTGCATTTGTGGCCTAGAGCCAGATTAGGTTTTAAAAGCAAATGTATTAGGAGTGCAGTTCGCCTCCTCTCAACTTGGTATTTTAGAGGTCATGTAATTATCCTTTTATCGCTTAATAGACCTCAGTAGGTTGGGTATTTTACCCCTGTGCTTACGTCCTTAGAGGACAGCTTGAAAGTAGAGTTAGGTGTGGCCTTGTGATAGGCTTAAAATTTTGAGAGCGGATCGCTCTTTTGCAATTTGTTTCTGCGTGCCTCTAGGAGGTATTACTGTGTAGTTCGGAGCAAGTGCTCCTGGGCATGATTGGGGTTTTCTGCCCCTTTGCTAAACCATATGTACATGTAAATTCGGGCTAACTGCTCGAGAATTGGAAGTTCGGGGCCCGAAGCCCAAAACCTGTAAATACTATTGTTGCTCTTTGTTGCCTTGCTACTCTGTACCTGCCATTCTTGTTATTTCTGAGTTTGAAAAGAAAATATAACCTTGTTAAATTTTAAATTAATTTTACTTTCGTAGCTTGAGACCTGTTCACCACCCCGCACCTTCTTTCACCTCTAACTACCACAAAAACACAGTAACAAGTGGTAGCAGAGCGTGGTTGAATGGGTCTCAATTTAGCCCCTTTTGACGGCTAAACATTGTTTTGTTCCGAACTCTAACCATTTTCTCAGTTGCTGAAATTTTTTGAGTTTTTCAAAATTTTTCTGTCATCATGCCCGGCCCTCGCGATGTTCTCCATCTTAACTATTTGCACAAAGAGGAGTTGATCTATGAGTTAACTATCAGAAATGTGCAATCTGGAGGCACGGTTGCAGTAGACACAAATAAGCTTAGAGAGCCCCTTGATTTGCCCATTTCCATCCCCACCTTGGGAGAGAAAGAAATTGACGACTCTCTTTCCACGATCGTCGAGAATATTACTGGGCTAGCATCTGTAGTTAGTTTTTTTGATGAAAATGATCCTTCTCCTAATCAAATTAGGCGTGTGCAAGCCAGGCTGTTTCATTTTTCAAATAGAGTTAACTATCTGTTGTCTCTAAAGTTGAATGACGTTCAGAAGAAGGAAGCTAGTACGCTGCTTGAAAATATTTCTGAATTATCTAGCAAGGTCACTCAATTGTTAACTGGGGAGGTTCCTCCCAAAAGCGATCTACCCACCACAGTGAATGTAGGTAGCGAGGAAGAGCCTCCTAAGGGAGAAGTAAATAGGAAAACCATCGCTGCTCAAACAACCTCTGCCCCATTGGACGAGTCTGAACACCGTAACTCATTAAATAATGTACGTTCTGAATTAACTTCCTTGCCACTGAAACATTTACCTACTATGTCACCCGGGTTCAGCAGTTTGCCTCATCCATTGGAAATGTTGCTCAGAGGTACCTCTAAGTTTTCCGTTAATACCACCAGTGAAGTAATTTCCTTTTTAAGATTTTTAGTTGAACTTCAGGATTATGCCCTTGTGTTTTCTCTTTCCCCATGTCATATTTCGCAAATTATCTATCCCTATGCAATTGGCATTCTCTCCGACAAAATAGTAAGAGCCATTGCCGAGCAATCATCTATTGAGGATTTCCACGCCCACTTGCTAGCTAACTTCATCCCGGCTAGGGCCAGGTCCTCCCTTATTCAGAAGTACTATTATCGTGTACAGCGTTTGGATGAAAACTTGGCAGACTTTATCCAAGATATTAAATTCTATACTAGGGTGTTTGCTCTTAATTTTCCTGAAGACCAGATTGTACAGGCTATTGTAGAAGGAATTTCACCATCCTATACGTCATATTTGTGTTTCGCGGCGTGCCCGCAAACCTTCTCGGAACTTGAAGCATTGGCCGTTTCAGCGGAAGGGGTTAGATACGCCGATTCCTTGCGTGTCGCGAAAGAACCCCCACCTTCCTTTAGTAATACTCGGCCTCCACCTCGCCGATCAGTCACTCCTCGTAAATGTTACGCTTGCGGGTCGCCTGACCATCTGCGGAACAAGTGTCCATTGATCAAATCTAGTAGGGGAAATAATGGAGCTGGTTCATCACAAGGCCGTTTTAAATGTGGGGCTTTCTCACATATCGCCAAGAATTGCCCAAATTCAAATAGCACCCCCTCCTGCTCAACTTCCGGTGTAAATTCCACCAATGCCAATAATAAAAAATGACTAGTGGCTTCGGCTGAGTCGACTAATCCTTCTTCCCGAGGCTCAGCCCCTGGTAAATAGGTCGAAAATTCAGGGAACGACCAGTCTTCAAATTCATCTTTTGAATGCCCTAAAGAGTGTCTTACGATTGCTGCAGATACCCCCGCACCGGTCCCCTTTCTCAAAATTGAGGTAAATAACGAACCTATAACAGCTCTATTAGATTCAGGAAGTGTTTGTTCTATTATTTCGGCCGAGTGGTATGCAAAATTGAAATCTGTTTGTAAACTACCTGACTATGACTCATCTGCTGTTCAATATGTTTCGGCTAATTCATCCCCATTAGAAATTCTAGGTTCTTTACATGTCAAAATTCGTATTTTTAAATTTACATGGAAAATAAAATTGTTGGTGGCCAAGCACTTGTCTTGCCCCATTATATTGGGAGCTGACTTCATTTCCTACACTGGTCTTGTGCTCGATCTCCAGAGTAGGTCGTGCTCTTTCAAATTTGCGTTTAATTGTAAAATCCCATTATTGAAATGTAATTCTGTACCATGTTCATCTATTTCGCCTACCCAGGATGAGATGTTGTTAGACCTTAGACATCTACCTGAGGAGCAGGCTGATAGTATTCGTAAGTTGTGTCAGTCGTTTCCAGAGGTGTTCTCTGATACTCTTGGTGTTACTGACCTTATCGAATACAAAATTGAGGTCACGGATTCGATTCCTGTCCGTTTTCCACCTTATAGGCTATCTCCACCTAAAATGAAGGCTCTGAAAGAAATCATCGATCAGATGTTGAAGGATGGTATTATTAGGCCCTCTAAGTCGGCGTATTCGTCGCCTATTTTTCTAGTCCCGAAACCCCAGGGGGGCTTCAGGCCTGTCATTGATTATAGGGCTCTCAATCTGAAGGTGGTGTTACAATCTGTGCCCCTTCCCGACCTTCATTCTTGTATTTCATGGTTCCATAAGGCCAAGTTCTTCACCATCTTGGACTTGAATGAGGCCTACAATCAAATTCCTCTAGCCGAAGAGTCTAAACATCTTACAGCGTTTGCCACGGACTGGAATTTATACGAATACAACCGCGTGCCTTTCGGGCTCCCCACGGGAGCAGCTGTACTCACTAGGCTGCTAGATAGGGTCTTCTCCGACATCAAATTTGAGTACTTGTACCACTACTTGGATGATGTCGTCGTATTTTCAGAGACTTTTGAAGAACATCTAGATCATCTGCGAGAAGTTCTCGATCGCCTTCGTAAGGCTGGGTTAACTGTCAAGTTGTCCAAGGTTGCCTTTGCTAAGCCCTCTATGTCATTCCTAGGGCATATTGTGTGAAGTGATGGTGTTGCAGTCGATCATTGGAGAACACAGGCCATCCGTGATTTTAAACCCCCTAAGGACATCAAAGGTATCGCCAGGTTCATTGGAATGGTGAATTTCTTCAGGAAGTTCATTCCTAACTTTGCTAATAGAGCGGCGCCCTTGAACCTTCTTCGTAGGAAAGGCATCAAATTCGAGTGGGGACCTTCTCAACAAGCCGCTTTTGAAGATCTTAAATTAGCTCTCTGTAATGCCCCTGTCCTTGCTATGCCTGATTTCTCAAAGAAATTCATTGTCCAAACCGACGCGTCGTCGTCAGCAGTAGCTGCAGTCCTTCTTCAAGAGACTGAACTAGGGAGGCGACCCATCGCCTATGCATCTAGGACTCCATCGGCTCAAGAAGCCAAGTATTCTATCTATGAGCTCGAAGGGTTGGCAGTCTTATTTGCCTTAGAAAAGTTCCGTCTCTATCTTGAACATGTCAAATTCGACCTGGAGACAGATAATCAAGCCTTAAGCTGGGTCTTAGGTAGGCCGCGTCGTACTGGCCGTATAGCCCGTTGGGCCATCCGTATTTCTGCCTTCCAATTCGATGTCAGGCATATCCGAGGCACCGAAAATGTTGTTGCTGATGGACTCAGCCGTATGTTTTCCAACGACGTCGAGACCCATGAACCGGTCGACAGTTCATCACCTTCCGAGTCCATACTATCTGATGTTAATGCCATCTTAACAGATGCTCCCATGCTCTTTAGGGATATCGAGAAATACCAACGTGAAGATCCGACGCTGGCTCCGATAATGGAAACCCTTTCTTCTGGGGAACATGTGGTCCCTTATGTTCTGAGGAATGGTGTTTTATGTTGCCCATCGAGGCATGATAAGATGATGAAAGTTGTCGTTCCAGCTGTTCTTGTACCTATGATCTTCAAGTATTATCATGAGACCCCATTAGGAAGGCATCTTGGAATCTTTAAAACACGTGAGAAGATTCGTGAAATGTTCATCTATAAAGGTATGGACGGTGAAATCCGTGAACTAGTGAAGGCTTGTAAATCCTGTTTGCTTAGTAAACCAACCATGTCCACCAAGGTAGGCCTTTTGTCTTCTCATCAAGCGTCGCGCCCCATGGAACGCCTGTATATTGATTATGTAGGACCCTTCCCCCAGTCTACGGGAAATGCTAACAAGTTTATCTTTGTATGCGTAGATGGCTTTACTAGATTTTCCTGGTTATTTCCGACTAAGCTGGCTACCGCTCAGTCCACCATTACTTGCCTAAATTCTATTTTTGCTTCTTTTGGTCCGTGCCAATATATTGTGTCTGATAATGCAAAGGCGTTCACATCAAATCTTATTCGTAAATTCTGTTTTGACTTGTCCATCTCTCGTGTAACTACTTCTGCTTATTACCCTCAACCATCTCTGGCTGAACGGGTTAATCGTAATCTCAGGTCCGCGCTTATTGCCTATCATCATGAAGATCATTCCAGGTGGGACACGTCCCTGCATTGGTTAGCTTTTGCTTTGAATTCGGCGGTTCAT
Organism: Anabrus simplex; assembly: GCF_040414725.1. Classification (NCBI taxonomy): domain Eukaryota; kingdom Metazoa; phylum Arthropoda; class Insecta; order Orthoptera; family Tettigoniidae; genus Anabrus; species Anabrus simplex. The sequence continues at coordinate 873,581,326 of NC_090265.1, read as the reverse complement.
GAATCTCACAAGTTTACTCCAGCTTCTTTGATGTTCAAGTTCGTTCCCAACACGCCGCTCTCTAACCTCTGGTCTCTGAGTGACATTCTACCCGAGACAGTAGATCCGGATAATATTAAAGATCTTTGGAAGAAGGCTATAGCCAATCTTAAAGTCTCTCATGAAAAGGTTAGGGAAAGATATGATCGTGGACGTAGACCCACCCATTTGAAGGTAGGTGACCAGGTGATGGTCAAGAATTTTGATCCCGCGGGCAAGCTTGCCCCCAGATTTCATGGGCCGTGTATCATTCTAGATTTCCTTATGCCGGTCACATTATTATTAAGCAATCCAGCCACCGAGAGGATATTTAGGGTTCACCTGTCACAGGTGAAACCGGTGTAATTTCTGGGTTAACGTGCTTCATATAATCGTGAAAGGAATATGAAGGTTATATTTTTTTTGAGTTTTCACTTTTAAGGCATTCTGCCCCTTCTATAATATTTTGTTTCATATGTAAGGTTTTTGTAAACCTTCCCCGCACGGTTAAACTGCCATCCTATCCTTGCCACGGCCATTACCACGCTCCCGTCTCCTGCTCCACTACACACAGTGGCTCGCATCTGAAATGAATTTCTGCACGCCGCTGGCCCCTCAACCTCTCCACAAAGCCTGTGCCCTCACAAAAATGATGATGGTCCAACAATTCTGCCGCCTAGCTTTAATGTTTCAGTGCCCCCGCAGCCGCGCGGCGCCGTGCTGCGACTGGGATAGAGGAAGGGCCCCCTCTTCCCCAGCGCGGACGACATGTGCACGGCGAGCCGGAGCCCTCCTCCCGGCTAAGGCTGATGTGCGGCGCACGACCTGCTACTGGCCCGCAGCCTGTATATGTTCACCGCGGGCGCGGCGTGCTTCAACACCTCTACTCCTCTCATAGTGCGGGCGAGCGGTATCTCAGGGTACTTGAGGGGTCCGAGCGGCCTCCTCTGGACACAAGCTGCAGCGGCCGGTCTGGCCATCCAATTTAATTAACTACATGGACAATTACTATCAGCAATTACTACACCTGAGAATTCAAGAACAATATCTGGTGGACTTAGAAAATTTTTTCCTCAACTTTAAAACTAAAGTCTTCCTTCTCAATTCAACCTTCCACAAACATTAAGACAGTACTTCCGCTGTTACTACAAGAATTTTTGAAACTGAATCAAACTAAATTTCAACCATTTCGATAAATGCTTTTGCAATCAATCTTCATATCCACATCATAACTTGGACCTTGTTTTCAAACAAATTTCATGTGTCACCCCTGGAGGAACCTTTGGGGGGGGGGGGGAGGTCTGTACCGGGCGGTACACCTCCACGCCGCTTATTTAAAATTTGCGCCAGTTGAAACTCCTCTGCTGAAGGAAGTCTGAACTTTATCTACGGTATTAATTTTCTACTTTCTCAGAAGATGTCACTACCTGGAAATTTTGGAGTTTTTGAACTGTGTCATTTTCGACGTATTTTTGTTTTGCTTGTAGTAATAAGTGTGAACTTTCTCTTCTAGAGGACACTACTGAAGATCAACAATAGTGCACCCTAGTGCGGAGTTAAAGAACTGTTTTCTTTGGAGAAAATTTAATTTCAAAAGTTTGTTCTTTGCTAAATTTCTTTCAGTCATTGTTTAAGTTGGCAATATTAACCCTTTCTTTCCCCTTGTTTTGAATTTAGCCAATCCCGAATTTCTTAAATTAATTTTCCACCAATGATGTGTTTCTTCTTCATCTTGTGTAGGGGTTTTCTTTAACCACCAATAAAAGATTGTGGGCGGGTGTTTTCCTTCCTAAAACGCCTCGAACATTCCGCGAGAGTATATAAACTGCTGATTTTAGGGTCTCTGCGCCACTTCTGTTCCATCTTTTCGTGTGTAAAGTACATTGCAGGGGGCAGGAAGCGCCTCTTTCTTCGGCGGCAGTCAACAACCAGGTAATGGCCGATTAATTACTTCTTTTCTTGTTTGCTCAGCAGTTTAACTCTCGGGGCGGGTCCGAAGTTTTTCCATTATGTAACCTTCCTTAAAATGTAAAGAAACTTGTATCTATTCTATCGTTTAAACTACATATTGGGATAGAGAGTGCTTAACCCTCTCGAGCTCCCACTCATATTGTTTTGAGGTGAACTTATTTTCTCAACCTATTCTTCCTTAACATTATGTAAATTTGTTTCTTTCTAAAGTCACCTCTTTAGTATGGGATTAGCCCTTGCATTTGTGGCCTAGAGCCAGATTAGGTTTTAAAAGCAAATGTATTAGGAGTGCAGTTCGCCTCCTCTCAACTTGGTATTTTAGAGGTCATGTAATTATCCTTTTATCGCTTAATAGACCTCAGTAGGTTGGGTATTTTACCCCTGTGCTTACGTCCTTAGAGGACAGCTTGAAAGTAGAGTTAGGTGTGGCCTTGTGATAGGCTTAAAATTTTGAGAGCGGATCGCTCTTTTGCAATTTGTTTCTGCGTGCCTCTAGGAGGTATTACTGTGTAATTCGGAGCAAGTGCTCCTGGGCATGATTGGGGTTTTCTGCCCCTTTGCTAAACCATATGTACATGTAAATTCGGGCTAACTGCTCGAGAATTGGAAGTTCGGGGCCCGAAGCCCAAAACCTGTAAATACTATTGTTGCTCTTTGTTGCCTTGCTACTCTGTACCTGCCATTCTTGTTATTTCTGAGTTTGAAAAGAAAATATAACCTTGTTAAATTTTAAATTAATTTTACTTTCGTAGCTTGAGACCTGTTCACCACCCCGCACCTTCTTTCACCTCTAGCTACCACAAAAACACGGTAATAATAATAATAATATTAATAATAATAATAATAATAATAATAATAATAATAATAATAATAATAATTCTCAGATTTCATCTTAACAAATTATATCCGCACAAAATCATAGGTCGACTGGTACAAAATAATATGAAGTGGTACGGGTCGCGAATTCTCGGGCTACATAATTAGCTACCCTTGTCGCCACGCGACTAGCCATTTTTTTTGGCTACTGTTTATTTCTTTGCAATTTGCTTTACGTCACACCGACGCAAATAGATCTTATGGCGACGATGGGATAGAAAGGGTTCGGAGTGGGAAGGACGTGACCGTGGCCTTTATTAAGGTACAGCTCCAGCATTTCTCTGCTGTGAACTAGTCACATAAGTTAGCTAGCAAGAGATAGCATCAGTTACATAAGAGCCACTTGTAAAAGAAGTTATATTGAACCTTCCAAGTATCCAACTTTTTTAAATGTTGAAAAAATTTCTTAGCAGACAAGGTATGGGTCCTCATAATATGAAAAATATAATATTAAGCACTTTCCTCGCCGGCCTCGTAGTGTAGGGGTAGCGTGCCTGAGGGCTGGTTCGAGGTCCACTCAGCCTACGTGATTAAAATTGAGGAGGTATCTGACGATGAGATAGCGGCCCTGGTCTAGAAGGCCAAGAATAACGACCGAGAGGATGTGTCGTGCTGACCACACGACACCTCGTAATATGCAGGCCTTCGGGCTGAGCAGCGGTCGCTTGGTAGACCAAGGCCCTTCAAGAGCTGTAGTGCCATGGGGTTTGCTTTGGTTTGTTTCTTTAAGCAATTTCCTCAACTGTTCCGAAAGTTGAAGGGCTAAAGGGACAGGAAATGTTCCAAATTGTTAATCTTTGATAGGTCTATCAAAATAAAAAGACAAATCTCGAAAATCACTTCCGGCCTAAATGCAATTCCGGAAAACAGCCTAAAATCGCTTGTTTCTGTACTCTTTCTTAAAATTCAAATCCAAGCCAAATTAACTTATTTACATAATCCTTTCCGTAATGTGTTCCTTGGTTCGATACCCTCAGGCGGTTTTTGATTTTTTGAAAATTGTCCACACCGAATGTAGTTATAAGGGCTTAAGTGAAACTCTGCACTGACTCACGTTAGCGCTCGTAGTGGTAGAAGAAGCAAACTGCTAATCTAATCGAATGGATAACGATGATTAAGAAACGGATTGTGATGTTTAGGAATAAATAAAGAATATAGTCTTATATTTTATTATATTTTATTTACCTAAAATTCGTAGCTCATATCTCTAGGATATTTTCAACATTGAGTTGCTATCCTGAAGGGCTACAACTGTGGACATACTTTACAAGTTGCTTTACGTTGCACCGATACAGATCGCTCTAATGGTGACGATGGGACAGGAAAGGCCTAGGAGTGGGAAGGAAATAGCCGTGGCTTTAATTAAAGTACAACCCTATATTTGACTGGTGTGGAATTGGGAAAACATGGAAAACCATCTTCAGGGCTGCCGACGTTGGGGTTCGAACCCACTATCTCCCGAATACTGGATACTGGCCGCACTTAAAAGACTGCATCTATCGAGCTTGGTTCGAACTTTTTTTATCTCATCCTAAGTCATACTTGTGTTTCACGAGGCTGCCTCGAAAATCCAGCAGAACAGTACCTCACGTGTCTCCCATACATATATCTTCGTGCCCAACTTAAATGAGCTTAATTTTTAATGCTTTACGCAGAAGAACAGTTAAAATGTCTGAGTATTGTGGTGAAAGGTGGTGTTTAGTAGTACACTGTATACAGGCCAGTGTATTGACGTATACATTTCCGGGAAAGAAATGCAGAATTAGAGACCTGGTACAGGAAGAGGAAGACAAAAGAAAGAAGAACAATCAAGTAATTCATAGCGGAGAGCGGGAAGCAATTTTCAACGTAATCTACTGTGGAAACAAAGACAAGAGAGTTTACTCCGGAGAGTTTATCAATCAAACTGAAATCTTGTTCTTATGCTCTAGAATTCTACTAAGGGTGTATCGAGATTGTTTCACAATGTCTTACATCTGAAAATTATATTCTTTATCACATCCGTCTTTCTATCTGTGTTACATCTTCGTAAGGCTGTATGAAGGCCGTATGTTCCGAGCAGTCAGTAGAGAGATGTCGTGCAATGGTGTTAGTAGACGATTTTTTTCAGAAATAGGAATTTTCATGATAAAGATATACATTTGGAAATAAAGAGGATACGTATACGTTTATTGTAAGAGGAATTATGGAATGGAATAAATTACCAAGGAATATATTCGATAAATTTCTTACTTCTTTGAAATCGTCTAAGAAAAGACAATAATTGATAGGGAATCTACCACCTGACTAAATGCAGATCAATGGTGACTGATTGAGGTGGGCATCAGAACTGCATTAATTCCTTGAAAAAATTAATACCGGGGTTGAGGCCAAAGTCATTACAACTGTTTTTTTTTTTTTTCCTGCAGATATGTGAGCGGATCACAAACTGCTATTTGCCACGTAGAAGCTCTGCAGGCATAGTGTGTATTCACAACAACAGATAGATTTGTGATTGCTGGTAGTAGCACAGAGAGCGCTGTGAAATCAGTTGTGTGGCGAACGTCGTGCGAGATGGAAGTAACGCGCATTGATCAGCGCGCATGTATCAAAATAACCGTTCTCTTGGGGAGAAATGTGAGAGAATGTCACAGTGAATTGGTGGAAGCCCTTGGGAATAATGTCCTCCCGTAGCGTACAGTAGCATGGTGGTTAGGAAGGTTTCAGCAAGGACCTGTGGCAACCGGTGATCTGCATAGCTCCTCGGGACGATCTGTCAGTGTGAGGACCAACGTGGCATGTGCCGTCATCGAGCAGCTCCTGGATGAAGACAGATAATGGACGCTACTGGAGTTAGAAAGGGCAAGTGGCATCGAAAGACGTAATATTCTGTGGATGGTTGTGAATACACACTATGCCTACATAGCTTCCAGGCGAAAAATAGCGGTTTGTAATCTGCTCAAGTATCTGCAAGAAAAAAAATAGTTCCAATAACTATTGTCCCAACCTCCTATAAACATGAACCATATTTGTGGTAATAGAGACGTACTTGGTTCAACCGAAAGAATATTGCTTCGGTTCACCTACCAGATTGTCAGCTTATAGAATCGAGGCGTCCACTTGTGAAGAAGCACATGATCCTCGGGGTCACTCAGACTTCACCAGAAGTGTCAGTCGGTTATGGCGTGAAGGTCGGATCCTCGAATAATTACCACCAGAGGTTATATGGTAACAAGGAAATTGAAGAAACCTGCGGCGGTTCCAAGATGAGGCGTAGTAGGTAAGATGAGGAGTGAGGTAATTTGCCATTGCTTTCCTTACTGAGCCAGAAAATGCTACTGTTGAATGACTGAACCAATGAGTAACAACATTCATAACACTCACACACATTAGACGCGCTCCGAACGTCATTACTAGGACTCGGAAATTGAGGAAAAAATCCTTTTCTTCCTCGAGTGTCCGAAGACGAGGCCCAACATAATACTGTATATGTTCATTCTGGGTTGCCAGGCTGCGTGGCTCAGACGGTTGAGGCGCTAGCATTCTGACCCTAACTCGGCAAGTTCGATCTTGGCTCAGTTCGGTGGTATTTGAAGATGATCAAATACGTCAGCCTTGTGTCGGTAGATTTACTAGCTCGTAAAATAATTCCTGCGGGACGAAATTCCGGCACCTCGGCGTCTCCGAAAACCGTAAAAGTAGTCAGTGGGACGTAAAGCAAATAACATTATTATTATGATTATGATTATGATTATTATTATTATTATTATTATTATTATTATTATTATTATTATTATTATTATTATTATATTTTGGGTCTTTGTAGGCCAGAAAATGGTGGGTTTTATTTATGCCTTTTTCGGAATTTTTTAGCTTATTGGTTATTTGTAGCCTGTTTTAAGGTCTTAGTGTTTTGTTTTCTGCAACTTACCTTCTTTCGACTACATTTTTACTACCCATTCTCAATTCAAATCATCATTAAGTTCATCCATCACCTCTTAAACATATTTTCTCTAGTAAGTACATATATTTGAACCATGTCTGAAAAGAGAAAACATGAAATGAAAATGAAAAATGCCTGAAGTACCAACTTATGTGCAAGAGATGTGAAATATTGGAAGGAGGCAATTCTGATGTGAGTGTTTTTGAAGAGGAAGATCTCACGCTTCATTTATGAACCCTTAACATCTGTTGATGTGGAGAGACGTTTCTCGATGTTTTGTAGTATGCAGAAATCCGACGATCCTTTTACACCTAAGAACCTGGAAATGACTGTTATGATATACTGCGCAGTCAACTGAGGTAAGGTTTCCGAATTCCAATTTCTGTAACCCTAGTGTGGTTAAGCGAAATATGATTCCAGTAAACTAATTTTCTTTCTTCAGGATGTCCACTGCAAATTCGCTTAATTCATTCTAGGTAGAAAAAATATTTCATTCGAAATTCCGCAACTACTTTTTTTAACAAACACGGATTTCCGTTTTGAAATTTGTTAATCTAAACGCATATATACTGTCTGAAAGCAGAAGTATTTCACTCATGCATTTTTGCAATATTGCATACCATCGGAAGTTTGCATTTTTAAACATTAAGTATTCAATTCAAACTAAAATTATGAATAAACTTTGATCGCATTTACCCCCATTTTGGCATCTTTCTGATCCTTTGTTTTATATTTCCTGGTATGTTTACAGTTTTTTCTTTGGGAATTTAAAGGCCTTAAATCCCGAGACCTAGTCATTACTAAGCACCACGATACCTCACAACAATGGATGAGAATGGGACTTCGGTAGAAGCTACATTTTGCTTTGGCCTCTGCCAAAACAGAAGCAAAAGTGGTACTTCCATTAAGAAATGGCAACAGGAAGCAGAAAAATGTACGAGATTAATTTCGGGGTGAAATTCGGCCAGACATAAGGCTTACAACTGTAACGTGCTACTGCCATAACCTCTCGATCGACGTTCTACGAGTTTCTGCAAACTTCGTCGCATGTACATCTCTACATACTCTACAATTTTATGTTTCTACAGGACTATACGCTACTATTATTATCTGCTCTGGTTATCAATACTTCTTCCTATCATCGGAATTACCTTACTTTTTGCTCACCTGTCGTTACACTCCGACATTTCTCGACACACTGACTGCTGTCTTTCTGTCTGCCGCGCACCTACTACGTCATCTGCCACGTCACATGATCTTTCTGGAATGAACTGGTCTTCGCTTCCGGGCGTGTATATATTGGACTGCTTGGCCCGTCTTGGGCAGACTGGCATCATCATCTGTAAATAGTGTGTGTGTGTGCAGGGAGCTACGGACTTCGCACGGCTTGCCGTGTGCTGCCATTTTCTTCCCTACCAGCTGATGGAGTTGACTTGAAAAGGGGTTTCTTTAAGTAAACTTGTTTAAAAATTCTAACTTGGCCTGTTTTGGCATTCCCGTGATGGCATGCTATGAAAATTTTCAAGGCCTTGTTTCGAGCCTGGCTCCTTGCCACCTTCAAACTTATTGAGCTTATTTGTTTTTTAAGTGCTATAATGTTGGTGATGTGGACTGAGCCTGAACATCGTCAAACAGAACTTTCTCGAGCTTAGATGATTCCGGAAAAACATAAATTGGCAGACTGAACTTTCTCAACCATTACGCAGTCGGAGTTTCCATTCTTTTCATCCTCACTTATCCTTATTGTGCTGATCCTTCTTTTTACCCTACCCTTTTTTCCTTTATTCGGTGTATATGGTTTTTATATTAGAGCGCCCTGGAGGCGTCTTCGTTTGTTTTTTAATGTGGCCAAATAATTTTTTGATCTTCATAGTAAAAGTATACTTGTTCCTTCCAAAGTTGATCGAATAATTATTATTATTATTATTTGAGGTGATTGTGTGTGTGACACCTCCCTTTTCAAAAAAAAAGTTGAGAAAACTTGTTTTGTGATCTAGTCCCCTTATATAGTTAACACTTACGCTAGGTGGAGTTATCTGAGATAGTGCTCAAAGTAACGATTTTGTAAATATTTTGTCAAACTTTTGTTGGGTTACTCCTTTTTCCGATACTTTTCCTCCTAACGAGCTATTTGCCTTTGTGATCAATGTCCGGGTTTTGCTCGGACTTATTCTCCTTGTTTAACAAGGTGTGTACTGTGATAAAACTTTTTACCCCAATTCTATTCACAGAAAAAGGGAGTCTTTCTTTTAAAGAGTTTAGAAAATTCTAGTCAAGAAATGTATTATCTGATATATTTACCTGTATAACTATTGGAAAACAAAAAAGATAGGTCCTGCATGGCAGTTCCTTATTAATCTCTTTGTATATTGGTCAATTCAATTCTGTAAAAAAGGGTTAGCTTAATTATCACTCTTGTACTTTTTTGAGGATCTGTATTCTCCAAGTATGTCAGTGCGTACTGTATTCTCGTAATAGTTGCTGTTCCAATGCACTTGGTCACTCTAAGAATTTCTTTTAAAAAGGTGTTGTTCTTTTTTTTTTTCAATTTGGTACCTACCACGGTAAACCTCTCCTATTATCCCCCCCCCCCCCTCGCCCCAGTACTTCTTCCAGCCACTCTGCTTTTTTCTTGTTTTGGCGTGACCGACTTCGCACTGTTGCCTATGCATAGATATCGTTTTGGCATTTTTTCCTTTTTTATTTCTTACAACCGTGATGGAAAGATTTGTTGTGGAGAAAGCTCTCAAGATAACTATATTCCACAACCTACGTCACACAACCCTATTCCACCGAGTGTCAAGGTTGAAGATAGCTGATAATTTCCACTCCTTGGTGGTCCTATTGGACTCTACGGATATTTCTTGCATTTAAGAGTAATGTAAAGAAGAGTTTAAAGTACTTAATAATCATTATTATCTGGCTTCAACTACGAGGTTGTAGACATTTTGATGTATTTATATTAAGGTTGCCTACGTTTCAGTTTTGACGCTCTGTTTTACTCCACTCAATCAAAGAGAAACCAGAAACTTGTTGGGCGACCTGAACTAGATTTTTGAAGACAGAAAATTCCATAATACACCACTGCCTTCATGTGCTATGTAAAGCAACCCTGTTCTAAATTATTTCAGCATTCTAATCCTTCTACAAAGAGCTCGTTTTCACAGGTAGGAGTGTTAACTGTACTTAATCCGGACGAGTTGGCCGTGCGGTTAGGGGCGTTCGGCTGTGAGCTTGCATCCAGGAGATAGTGAGTTTGAATCCCACTGTCGGCAGCCCTGAAGATGGTTTTCCGTGTTTTCCCATTTTCACATCAGGCAAATGTTGGGTCTGTACATTAATTAAGCCCACACCCCCTTCCTTCCAACTCCTAGCCTTTTCCTGTCCCATCGTCGCCATAATACCTATCTGTGTCGGTGCGACGTAAAGCCACTAGCAAAAAAAAAACTGTACTTAAGTACAGTAGTACTACCTCGTGGTGGCACGGAAACGTCGTAATTGGCAAATATGTCACCCAGGAAGAGTCGGCTCAGACGGCCTGCTTCGTATTATCAGAACCAACTCAGACCCAATCCTTTTAAGACACAAGTATGTGTCTTCCATTTAAGGAATAGGGAAGCTTATCGTTAGTTACGTCTAGAATGGTCGGGTATCCAATCGCAGCACTGTCACACTCCAAAATATCTGCGAGTGACCCTGGACAGAACTCTTACGTTCAAAACCCATTGTAGTAGTAATAAGATGAAAATCTCAACACGAAACAATCTTATTCACAAATTGGCAGATCACAACCCTCAAGCAATCCGAACTTCAGCAATGGCACTGTGTTTTTCTCCCCAGTCTAAACAGTTCATCTCATGCCAGACACACAGATACGGCTCTCAACGAAACCTGCAGATTGATTGCAGGTTTCTTAAACTTACTCCAACAGATAAGCTCTATCACCTAGCGCCACCCTATGTACGTAGTGAAGTTGCTGCCAACAGGGAGAGGCTTAAAGTGGAACAGAACTAACGCTCACCCCCTGCTTGGACATAGTCTCCCTCAGCAACGGTTGACATCCCGGAAGAGCTCCCTGAGGACATCTGAGATGCTTACTGTCTCACTAGAGAAGGCAAGGTTGAAGCTGAGAAGAAAAGGACCCCTCTCCGTCGTGTATGGATGCCAGCTGGACATAATGAAAGCTGGCTGATATGGAAGTACCTGAATATGCTACGATCAGGAGAGGGAAAATCCAGGGATAACTTGAAGAAATGGGGTTCAGCACAAGTGATACAAGATATGAATGGACAAGAACAAACCACGAGCCACATGCTTCAGTGTCCTCTGTGCCCAACATCTTGCACTCAAGTGCACTGGGCATTGCAAAATATAGGGCATCTGCAATATGATCTCACATGTTATGTTTTGAGTGCTTCAAACTGAATTTGCATTATCTGTAAATTAGTATGTTTTCGACTCGAGTATAAATTATTATTATTATTATTATTATTATTATTATTATTATTATTATCATTATTATTATTCGACTCATTGGCTGAATGGTCAGCGCCGAGGCCTTCATTTCAAAGGGTCCCGTATTCGATTCCTGGCTGGGTCGGGGATTTCAGTCGCGTCTCATCAATTCTTCTGACTTGGGGATTGGGTGTTTGTGTATGTTCCAACACTTTCCTCTTCATATTAAGACAACACACTATCAACCACCACATAAACACGTAATAGTGATTACTTCCCTCCATAAAGGATTGGCGTCAGGAAGGGCATCTGGCCATAAAACAGGGCCAAATCCACATGTGCAACACAGTTAGCACTCGCGACCCCAAAGATGGGGGAAAAGCGGTAGAGAAAAAGATATTATTATTATTATTATTATTATTATTATTATTATTATTTCCATTTTGTATTAGGACAAAACTTATTTCAGGGAAAGATATTTATCCAACACTTCGTATAATTTTAGAACAATGTAGAAGGAATTGACTGAATTCAGCAAAGAAACTCAACTCCCGGGACTTAACCATATCGATCTTGATGTTAATTGCTATTATAAGATCAAGCATCTATTCGCTTTTGAACTGTTACCAAGCTGAAAAGATTTACTCCCTTTCATATTTTTTTAGAAAAAAGATCCCCTAAGAGGAACATTTTATTTCATAAGGAATGGCCTGACTCATTTCAAGCGGCTAGTCACTTTTGAAAAGGATGTATATAATCTGCGTAGCCGTCACTTTTCTACATTTTCTTTCCTTCTCTCTTTCTCTCTCTCTTTCTCCTGCTCTCTTTAGAAGCAAGTTAAGAGAAAGAGACCAGAATGGCAAGGGTTTTGGCAAAGATCCTAATTAAATTTTCTTGTTTTTGCCAGAGCAGGAAACAGTTCGATTCAAGAAGTGTGTATATGTGGGGATGAACAGGACAGACGGAGATAAAGGGTAAGAGAGAGAAAGAGAAGTGGGAATGGAATTGTTCCCACTAGCCTATTTATATCAGAACTTAAAATTCATTCCATTTGCATACTAATTTGAGTGTATATGCATTTCACCTCTCGCGGAATGGGTCGTCGTCAGAATGATACCGGATATAACAAAAATATCTCATTGTGTTCTTTATAGCAGAGAACTACTTTGCATGAGCAATCGGAGAGGTCTCTTCACCTCATGTATTTTACAGATAGTAAATTGATAATAATGTTTACAGGGAATGGAACGGTTTAGATTAATTTATGGAATGTACAATAAATGTCATACGCACTCAGGCTAACTCTTTGGAGCTCTCACTCAGTGGTGTGTATAGCCGTAATATTGAAAGCTAAAATCTGACAGTTCTTAGACTGGAGTCCGTTTACTGCCTCCCTTTGTGGGGAGAAGGGAGTAGGATGTGTGATTGCCGTAGAAATGAGGGCGGACCGACTGTGGATGTCATGGAGATAAGCCTAATGGCTGGCTTATGTTGCTCGGAGTTTCCAAACTTTGCACTTCTGAGTTACGTACAACAGAACACAGTGCTATGAACAAACGAACAGTTGATCCAGAAGCGAAGGGAAGGAGAAAGGAATGTAGAAATATGGCAGGAGAGGGCAATGGCACGTGCAATGTTTCACCCTCCAGCCCTGTCTGTCAAAACGCTTCTTTTAATTACGGGTATAGTTGATTAATTGTTGATATTCTTTTCCCAAGATACAGATTTTTTTGCTATTTGCTGTACGTCGCACCGACACAGATAGGTCTTATGGCGACGATGGGACAGGAAAGACCTAGGAATGGAAAGGAAGCGTCCGTGGCCTTAATTAAGGTACAGCCCCAGCATTTGCCTGGTGTGAAAGTAGGAAACCACGGAAAACCATCTTCAGGGCTGCCGACAGTGGGGTTCGAACCTACTATCTCCCGAATACTAGATACTGGCCGCACTTAAGCGACTGCAGCTATCGAGCTCAGTGATACAGATTTCGAACCTGCCTGAAGTTAGTGGGATTTCTTGTAATTAAAGCACAATTTACCCATGTCGTTGGCTTCTGGAATATTCCCCATCATCGGTTTCTTCAAAATATTATAGTCGCCGGTCTGGTTGGCTCAGAGGGTAAATGTGCTAGCTTTCTGAGTCCAAGTTCGCAGGTGAGATCCTGGCTCAGTCCAATAGAATTTGAAGGTTCTTAAATGCGTCATTTCCATGTCGGTAGATTTACCGCCACGGGAAAAATTTCCGGAAGCACAATGTCTCCGAAAACCGTAAAAGTAGTTAGTGGGACGTAAAACCAATAAGTCTGATTCCAACAGCCTTCGATCACAATGTACCAAACATACACTGTTCTAACTTCCTCTTTCACCACTTTTCTGCATTGCAAATGTGTACTTGGCCAAGTTTTATTTTTGTATGCCCTTTCAGACGCCAATCCTATGACAAGACACGTATTAAATTATGACGCGTTTCCGTCCTGGTTGTCAATATGTGTAAATGAAGGGTCCCTGAGCTGGAGAAATTAACTAGACCGACGGCTCGTCAAGAATCGAATAAGGGACCGTCTAAATTGAAGACCACTGCGCTGACCATTTAGCCAAGATGCTGGACATCCTCGCTGTATCTATTAATTTTTGTATTCAGGTGTCAAGCCTGGCCACTTTCTGTGACATAACTAAAGATGGATATATGTTAATAATCTACATAGGTTGGTTTTTAAGTTATTGCAACCATGCTCCAGCACAGCCACGCAACGGTGCCGGGCTCTGCTATTTTTACCCAAGTTTGCTGACCTGCGGCCCCTTCCGCAGAGCACAGGACATCACCCTTCCCTTTCCATGTCCGTTTACAGTGGGCAGGTGAAGATGAACCGTTGTGAATAAGCGCTCGCGAAAGACAGTCACCATATTTTCCAAGCACGAACAGAGAAACTGCTTAAAAATCCAGTGTGCTACAGGTCGCACCAAGGACGCGAACTTGTGTTGGACATGTCTCGGACTGATCACCCAACAGGAAGTGACGAACACATACAGACTGTGACCGCATTAGTGGAGATGCATCGGATGTGATCTTAACGCATACCGTTGCGAACTAATATTCACTTCTGCAAAACTACCTGCAAGCAGCTCTGAGAAGAAAACCGCGACGCTTCATGGATAACCCTCGCCTCCAGCAGGGGTACGTACACTGCAGGAGTTGCGCCTGAATTGTTCAATCGCTGGGGATGCTCTATCAACCCCCATACTTTCCAAATTTAAGTCCCCGAGACTTGGATCTCTCTTCGTAGAACCCGAATTTTTCACGAATACAATATGCCTACTTCCTTTACTCCCATCTTCGTTATAATGTTAAAAAGGAAACGATTACGGAGACTTGTAGCAGTTTTACTTACGATATTCGACTGCCACGGCATCATATCTGCTACTCCCCGCATCGCACATCCGAGCTTGTTCACTGTCAACAACAGACTACTCATCTGTCAGCAACCTTGGACTTCTCTGACGTCACAAATAACTTTCTTCTACCTCCTCGAAAACGAACAGCATTGACGTTTCATAATCCCTAGACGTCGAAAAATTGGTTTTAACAACAAACTATGATTTGCGTAGTCGTGGAGGCTGATTTTCAGAAGGTGTGTACTCTCCCTATTTTCCCCTTGAAACAGTTTTCCTTGGAACATGTACGACGTAGCCAACTGACCACAGACCGTCATCTCCACATCCTCGTCCAACCCAGGACCATACCCAATGCAACGATACGTACGGTCTTTTAGAGGGTCAAATAAACAAATCGGTCCTTGGAAGCTATCAAGTATGCAACCTTACCACATCCCAGGCAACTGGCTGTTAAAAGAAATACTATGTGGGCTACGAACCTCCTACCTCGAGCACTGTCATCTATCACATAACTCCCCGTCCGCTTGCCATGTGAGCTACTGCGACACTTGACCAACGGCGCCAATTTTCAGCCTATACAGTACCGTGCTCCCGGTCTGTGCGTCCACCTCGTTTTAAACTACGTGTTCTGCGCATCTGTACTCGTTTTACGGGTTCATTTTAGGTATCCATAATGAATTAATAGTGGCACTCACAATTCCTGCTGTCTTCTAGACCGTAAACACACATCTCGCTGAATTACCCCGGTTTAGGAAGAGGGACCGATGTATTTCAGAATTGTAATTCTTGTGAAGGGATGCATAAAACTGGATCGCAAGGGGCTGGTGGACCGACCGTTATAAAGCCTGCGATGTTCTCGTATAGGGGAGTTCGCCAGTGTTGGTGTGTCGAAGTTAAGGAATGAAACTCGGGAGCTGACCTTCCCGCTGCTTGTTCATCATCTGCTACAAGGTAAGGGGAAAGAAAGAAAGAAAGAAAGAAAGAAAGAAAGTTTCGCTTCTACGTTATGAATCACTTCACATGTATAACCTCCCATTATGATTTTGGACTTAACCCTCAAACACACGCGTATGGGGTGGAATCCACCCCAGGTCATGTCATTTCCAAGTAAATGTACAAAACACTTTTCTGTGCTCTCCCCGCTCTTGTACCTTTCTGCCTGTAACCCCCCAGAAAGTCATTCTTACATAATCCATCTTAAAATCTCCAATTAATACAGTAATTCATGTTTTACAATACAGTGATATGTGGGGTGGAAAGCACCCCCACGCGTGTGTCTGCGTCCTAAGATCTGGCGCGTATGCTTGAGGGTTAAATATTTCTAAGAGAAACTAGGAAACAGCACTTTTTCAGAGAAAGGAACAAGCAATAATATCAATACTACTCGTTTGCGCTAATTCTTTAAAATGAACTTGAACTACAATTCTCTTCTACTGTGATCGGCAGAATGAGTACGAAATTTCTGTAGAATCGTGCTTCAGAAAGATCATACCTTGTAGATTTCATTTTTGTGAAAGCTATCCAGGGACTAATTCTAATTTTTACGTGTATTGTCCCCTTTAAAAGTATACTGTGAATTTTCGTGTCCACTTTCTTATTTGATTGTGTAACGTTATTTTTCTCTCCTCCGAATTTTTGTGGGGTGGGGGGGGAGGGAAATTAATTTCGTAATTTACTAGTATCCCCACTCACCCACCCACTTTTCCTCTTAAATGTGCCTATGCATCTTGCTTGCTCCTGTCTTTGTCTCCCTGTTAAGATTCTTGTAAGATATTTTAATCAGTCGTGTACTGGTCAAAGGCAATATGCATATTTGTTAAGTGGATTCTATATTCCTTACTTGTTGGGTTTACGAATCATAAGAATTCATCTAGTCCAGTTTATTCATCCGTAGAAAATTTAGTTCTATATTTTTCTCACGCCGAAAGGGCTTGTAAAATGTAATTTCCCATGGTATTTACGATTTCACGGTCTAGAAATCCAAGAATAACGGCCGAGAGAATTCGACACCTCGTAATCTGCATGCCTTCGCGATGAGCAGCTGTCGCTTCGTAGGCCAAGGCCCTTCAGGGCTGTAGTGCCATGCGGGGTGGGGGTTATTCACGAATTGTTAGAACTGCGAGTCTTGTGCCTGTTTTCAGCTCACAAACACCTTGTGAAGTCAGGATTATATCTATTTGTTAAATTTTGATTGGGTTATGCTTTATAACCTAATTGGTACTACATTTTATTATGGTTAATGTTAAAGCTTGTAAATAATACAGAGAAAGTTCAAAGTTTACCTTTTTCCTCAATTTTACTCCATTTTATTCCTTACGTCCTTACAATATCTTGTGTTATTTCAATCCACTGTAGGCTTTGCTGATTAGCAACCCGTCGCTTCCTGCGTACTTATGTATAAGCCTGTTCTTTTTTTCCTTCTGAATGAAAATTTAAAGTAGGTATCACTCAACTGGGTAGCTTAATGATTATATGTCACTACGTAAAACAACTTCACCGAGCTCGATAGCTGCAGTCGCTTAAGTACGGCCAGTATCCAGTATTCGGGAGATAGTAGGTTCGAACCCACTGTCGGCAGCCCTGAAAATGGTTTTCCGTGGTTTCCCATTTTCACACCAGGCAAATGCTGGGGCTGTACCTTAATTAAGGCGACGGCCGCTTCCTTCCAACTCCTATCCCTTTCCTGTCCCATCGTCGCCATAAGACCTATCTGTGTCGGTGCGACGTAAAGCAACTAGCAGAAAGAGAAAACAACTTCAGATCTTATTAAACAGAGCAATGGAGTATGACAGGAATATCCTATCAGTCCTCTTCTATTCAATATCGCAAACGGAAGACATTACAAAAATATTTCATAACTCAACCAAATTATATGTTGATGACCTAGTCATAGGTTCTAACAACAAGAACGGCCTTCAAGCAACTATGGATGGCCTAAAAATATGCTGAAGACAATAAACTTAAAATTAACTTCATCAGAAAGCGAGAAAGATTACCACCGGGTGACGGCACAATATACAAAGGAGAGGAGTTGGGGATGGTGAGCTTCTTTAAATACCTCGGCATCACGTCATTTAAGATCCATTTAAGGGAAAGGATATCGGTTACCATTAGAAATATTTATGACATACAAGACCATAAAAAACTGTCTGTTCCTCTTCCAAGCAAAGGTCGTCCCAGTATCACTTATTGTTTGGAACTAATCTGGGATTATCTCACGTTAAATTATTTAAATTGCATAGAGAACATGAAAGCCAGATTTCCCAAATGTCACCGTCCAGAATTTCATATATACTGACACAGGAGCCTTCCCTTATAGAAGAACTTAGATTGCAGCTACGTTCTGCAAAACAGGAAGCAGAATTGAGAAGAAGGAAAAGAGATCTAAGGTTCTACTCCACTGAAGCCATGATCAACAGTTAGACCGGACCGAACAATGATTTAAAGGGCCCAATAAACACGGTTCACGGTTTTCATCATAAATTATGGACGCGAAAAGGCTTCCATGAGCCATCTATAGACGGTATGTGCGTTCTGCGCAGTAAACAGTGTGAACGATATCATTTCATCAATTGTGCAAAAAGAATAAAGTCATTAATGGAATACAGCATGGAATAAACTTTGCATATTTGTGCGCCATTTTGTTAATAATATGTCACTACGTACTACAGCATTGATTATCATTTATTATTGTTATTATTTGATTTATCTTTGTGGTTTGACCATTTAACTTGCAAAGCGTGCTACTGCGTCATATGGCAACATGACGTCACATGATAATTGAAGTTATAACCTAATAACTATACTACGCTCCCCTATAATTCTCGAATCGTAAGCATGCAAGCAGAGCTATGTATAACCTATCACAGAGTTTCATCTGATAAATTATGGTTGAAAAACTATGTTAATTTGTGAGTTTGCGCGTTGGTTTCATTCCTGACCACATGTGTAACAAGTGGCGATTATCGGAGGGCATTCTTTTGTACAACCTGCACAGGCCTTCTTCAAATTTCTTCAAACTTCAAGTCATTGTCAAAAAGCTAACGAACTATCAAAGTGACTTTTACAAAGGCATATTACAAATACGTTATTGCTGTTTAAAACATCTTATTGCGGGACAGCATCCGTCCGACCCCTTGTCTGAATGGTCAGTGTTGAGGCCTTCGGTTCAGAGGGTCCAAGTTCGATTCCCGGCAGGGCCGAGGATTTTAATAGAGTCTGATTAATTCTGCAGTCCCGGAGACTGATTTTTTTATGGTTACCCCAATACTTTCTTCATACTCAGACAACATGTAACCCTACTAACCACCACAGAAACACTCAGTAGTGATTATATCTCTCCGCAGAGGATTGGCGTCAGGCAGTGCATCCGGTGTAAAAATGGGTCGAGTTCATCTGTGCAACACAGTTTCACCTGCCACCCCACAGATGTGGGAAAAGCGATAGAAGAAGGAGAGGAGGGAGAAGAAGAAGAAGATGTTGGCGGTAGGCTCTCACTATTGTAACGGACACAGGGCTTTGATGGTTTCGTAGACTAAATTTTAAAATTTGTTATTCTATACAGCTGACCACGATGTATTCACAGCGACAGCTAACCTCCAACTGAGCGCGCGAGTCAACACAGCGCCATCTTATAACAGAGTATACGTGTGACATCACATATTTAGCGTAAATTTTGCCTTATTTTGAAGCGTCACTTCCTGAAAACTCCTCTTTTATCTGTCAATTGAGATATTAAACATAATCATAAATGCTCTAGGCCAGGGATGGCGAACCTATGCCACGCGTGTCACTAGGTGACACGCAAACAGGATTTCGGTGGCACGCCACATGAACACAATAAAGTTTTATATACGTCTTGTGCTACAGACTATACAATATTACATGGTTCGTGTAGTCATAGTGTTTCACGTGTAAGAAATAAATATAGAAAACCTGGCCGTCAGTCAGTCGGTGAGTGAAGTTTGACATGTGTGTGGTAGCCAGTAGCGCGTAATTATTCGTTGTGTGTTACTGTTTATTGAATGTCGTTTGTATACGGACCTCACAAACATGTTTTCGGTGCCGAAAAACAGAAACGTAACTAAAGTAGTAACCGGATTCTTCAAGAACAGTGCACAACGGAATTCAGAGTGATAGAAATAAGCAATAACGCTGTGTGTTGCCTGTGACTGAAAACCGCCGTGTCCCGCACATTTAATGTAGGCCAAAAGCACCATTTCCGGACGAATCATTTAAATGTTCATTCCATGTCAAATGAAGAAAGAAGAGAGCTGTTTCATAGAAAATCGAAGACTACACAAAGCAAACTATTTGCTTTGTATCATCTTTCAGGCCAAGGAATAATATCAGTGCGGATGTTTCCACCTGTCTCACTGCATATTCGAGCATGGGAAGTCTTGAAAGAGACTTTCTTATCAACGTCCGATACATTAATTGAAGACTTTCCTAACAAACAGCAAATAATTAACAGAATTAAAGAAATGCCAGCCAGCCGAAATACTGTCAAGGGTAGAATAATAAGAATGAGTGAAGATGTTTCGGAGCATTTGAAAGCTGATTCGGATAACTTCCAGATGTATTCAGTACGTCCTGATGAAAACACGTATGTGACCTTACAAGAAAGGATTGCTGTTTTGTCTGATTTCCTTGTGAAAATATGATGAGGGCAGGGAGGAATTAGTAAAATTGTTGAGTTTACGAAATACGACAATACGTAAGGATATAATGAAGGATGTGAAGCAAGAACTTGTATTAAAAATGGGCTTTGACTTGCAGAATAGCCTCAAGTATGGCGGGTATTCATAATGGGTTTGTGCAGTTTCTTAAAGAAAACGTTAAACACCCTACAATGAACGTTGTGAAGTCAACAGTTCGAATCCGTCTTGGTTCAGACCCATGTGTTACTGAAGACAAGAAGTTATGAACCTAATATAAATGACATGGGTACTAAATGTGAGAACGATATTTCACTCGAAGTTCATTAGCAATATTAGTATTTTAATTGTTATATCTAATAATATTTGATGACGAGATATGTTACAATGGGAGCTTATTATATATTTTTACAAGTAATGTTAGGTATTCTCGAAATACTTTAAAATGTTTTTTTGATGTTTTGCAAAATACAACCACCAAGCATGCAGTCAAATGTATTTATAAGATATATATTAAATAAGTAAATAAATTACTAAAAGAATAACTAACATATTATAAAAACATAATTGGGAATTAAGAAAGGAATTCGTACGGGAGGTGGGGGGGGGGGTATATCCATTCCTTAAAAGAAAATAACAAGTGGCACAGTAAACATTTGAGGATAATAAAACAGACTTAAAATGGCACACTAGCTGGAAAAGGTTCGCCATCCCTGCTCTAGGCGATATACGCGTTCCATCCGAACACTAAGGGGGTAAGGATGTGTTCTGCCCGAAGGCAGGTCCGAAACTCCGCAGAGGTATACCTGAGCAGGAGTTTACGTACGGTAGGGTGGCCAGTTCCTTTCCGCTCCTCCATTCCCTTACCCCCCACCAACAACGCGTGGCAACCCGTCCACTTCTCGACCACGCCCAATGTTGCTTAACTTCGGAGATCTCACGGGATCCGGTCCGAACACTAAAAGCGACTTAAAATTTTTCTTTCCATGTACCCGTTGTCGACGAACGTAACTCTACGTTCAAATTGCAGTACAACATCGTTACGAAATGTTTCACATATTGAGCAATAATTCATTTTAAGACAAGACTTTTTTTTTGCTAGTTGCTTTACGTCGCACCGACACGGATAGTTCTTACGGCGACGATGGGACAGGGAAGGGCTAGGAGTTGGAAGAAAGCGACCGTGGCCTTAATTAAGGTACAGCCCCAGCATTTGCCTGCTGTGAAAATGGGAAACAACGGAAAACCATTTTCAGGGCTGCCGACAGTGGGGTTCGAACCTATTATCTCCCGAATACTGGATTCTGGCCGCACTTAAGCGACTGCAGCTATCGAGCTCGGTATAAGTGAAATGAATGAAGGGTGTGTGAAAATTCAATACTCCACCTTCTATGGCTGATGGAGGAGACTGAAACAAATGTATTTTGGTAAATGACCATGGCTTTGAAACGAATTATTGACTGACAAAATCAGAAATGTTATTGTAAGGGTATAAATGAATTACGACTGTCGTTCTTCAAAACCATCGATATCAATTCTGTCAAATATGCCGTGACATCAGAATGCAATGTATGTCCTGTAAGAGTACACAGTACAGAGCGAGAGAGAGTACGAAACTTCAATTGAATCCGAGGGAAAGCTCGACGCTCGGGTGTTTGCAGTTGTGTACTCACTACAGCACATGCCCGGGGTCTTTGCATGTGTACGACGGGCAGTGGTGAGTCATTGCAGAGCGCTTATTAAAGTAGGAGGATCCAATTTTGAATATTTTTCAAAAGATTGCAAATAAATTGATATGTAATAGCTCTATTTTCTAAAAAGAAAATTATGATATAAGAACCCTGATGGATACTGGGCAATCAAACGACTGCTGCTCAGCCCGATGGCATACAGATTACGAGTACACATGTGGACAGCACGATGATCCGTCTTGACCGATATTCTTGACTTTCCAGATCTGTCTACTATAACTCCTCAATTCTAATCACGTAGGCTGAGTGGACCTGGAACCAGCTTTCAGATCCAGATAATATTTCCTACAATGCCCGAGAATCGAACCCGCGGTCTCAGAAAAGAGGAAGACTCGCTACCCTAAATTGCGATACCGGCAGGTTTTTCTCAACAACCTCAAAATGTAAGCTACTTTAACTACTGATTTCCGACCTCATTTTTCTTCCTTCTATCACCCCTAGATGATTTAGTATTGATCTTTTGTATTCGGGAGATAGTGGGCTCGAACCCCACTGTTGGCAGGTCTGAAGATGGTTTTCCGTGGTTTACCTTTTTCACACCAGGCAAATACTGTGACTATACCTTAATTAGGACCATGGCCGCTTCCTTCCCACTCCTTAACCTTTCCTACCTCATGTGTCGCTGCGATGTAAAGGCAATTATAAAAAAAGTATTGATTGTTGATACATCGTGTATAAGATTTCTGAAGGTACTGGTTTTTTAAAATAAAATATCTCCAAATTCTCTACAGAATTTCAGATTCCCTCTATCTGTCCTTTCGTACGTAAAAGTTATATTCTGAGGATACTGAAAATTTCCAACGAAATCTCTTAGAGGTATGAACAACTGCAGAGGTTTTTAGGTATAACCTTTGCCTCAATAGCTACAACGAGAACTCTCAGCTATAAGCAGGTGTTTGGAATCTAGATGACTGGCATGTAAAAGACGTGCTTGTTTCTATCGGAAGAAGATGGGTTCAACTCCACATCCAAAAATCAAGAAATTCAGAACCCTGACTTATAGAGTATACACCCCGACGTTTACTCAGCCTGCAATAGAGATGAGTGCCAGATTAATTCCTTCCAATCAACCGGTCTGGGTTTCGTTTTGAACCAATCTATAGTACGTTGCCCCGAGAGTACGAACTGTGTGAGCCTCGTTTCCTACTCCACTAGAAGTGCCCATGGCCTCTATGAAGGTGTATGTTTCATTTTGCTTTACTTCGTTATTTTACAGCTTCGATGGAATATATACTAAAATGTAGTAGTTTAAACTTTAGTGATCAGCAGTATTTCTAGCTGCCTCATCATTATCCATCATGAAGTAATTACAGCAAACTTCCAGCCATATATAGTTTGATTACATCTCATGTCAGCAAATTATTATTGCACATACATGAACGAGTTTTACAACGTCAGTGTATTCAACAGAGAATTTAATTTTTTTAATATTTAGACAAAACACAAGCTATCCGGATCTAAGAACGAAATGTTATTTAGGAGAGCCCGATGGTAGCTTTATATTAGTCGGTTAATTTGTTTGTACCTTAAATATACGAAATACTACAAAGACTGTGATTAATAACAACGTGTTGTATTACCTGATGTTCACAGCTGATGAAAGGTACAACTGGTCAACCGATATTAGGGGGCTTGTAGATGTTCGTACATTTTGTGCCATCTATGTCCACCACGATGGAAAAAATGTAATTAGTACAACTCTCCTATACGTTACCAATTTAACGTATGTTGCGGTGCCATATTGTGGATGGTATGTACCACCAACAGGATCTTACCCATCAATTCTTCCTCTACTTCTAAGATGGGCCTCCCTCTCAACATGAGTCTCACGAAGAATTCTGGATAAATGAATGTTTTTAGCCCTGATAATTCCTTGTATGTAAAGCTGGCAAATTCGAACTGATAATCCAAGTTAGGGCTGCTGGAAAATGTTCGTCGTAACTTGTTTTTCATGTTTAATTTTTCTGTATTTTGTTTACTCCCCATTGGTTTGTGCTTTTTGTAAGTCATACGCTTAATAAACATTATCTGATCTCTTGTATCTAGTGGTTAATTTACAGATTTGGAATGTAGCAACCTCACTATAATCTTGTGTTTGAAGACTAGTATTGCTGTGCTTTCTGAACAAGTGAGTGGATATTTAATTAGCTTAGGCTAAATATAATTTGGTTATAAAATGTTAGGTACCGTCCTGGTACATGGCTGAAGTTGAAATTTATTTATTTATTTATTTATTTATTTATTTATTTATTTATTTATTTATTTATTTATTTATTTATTTATTTATGTATTTATTTATTTATTTATTTATATTCGTATACAAGTATGAGCCAGGAGTGAAATGGGGGGCGTAAAGAAAATGCTGCTCAGTTAGAGTCAAGGCTGGGCGTTGCCATTCAGGAACCTCAAAGCAGCCTTAAATTCACGGCAGTACTGGGAATCGAATTCAGGACAACCGGATCGGTAGATACTCTGCCATTTCACGGAGACTGCAATGACTAATTAGGTGTCTGAGCAGTGTAGTTTTCGAGGCGCTCGTATTCTATGCTAACTTAACGATTGTAATGCTTCCTTCCAAAATGCTAAACAATTTCTTTGCATTCATCTTTTCCTGATTTCCTGTGTATTTATTGTTGTATTGAAACATCTCAACTTCGACATATTAGATATCACTAAGAAGGTTTAAAATGCGAAATGTAAACAACTGTGTCAAAGGGTGTTTAAATTCCTTCCATGAAGGTAATTATAAGTACGAAATTTAAGCTTGTATTGCTTTTAGAAAGCGGTGAAGAGCCCACATGTCATACCAGTAAGAGATTCGTCACCATACCTCTTAATCGTCCGGCTCCATGGCTAAATGGTTAGTGTGCTGGCCTTTGGTCCAGAGGGTCTCGGGTTCGATTCCTGGCCGGATCAGAGATTTTAACCTTAAAAGATTAATTCCCTTGCTCGGAAAAAGGGTGTTTGTGCTGTTCCCAACATCCCTGCAACCCACACAGCACTCATAACGCTATCCTCCACCACAGAAACACGCAGTTACCTACACATGGCAGATGCCGCCCACCCTCATTGGAGGGTCTGCCTTACAAGGGCTACATCCGATTAGAAACATCCACACGAAATTATGATTATTATACCACTTAATCAACAGATCCTTCGCAAGCAAGCTGTCATGAACATGAGCTGAAAGTTCTGGAATTCAAACTCGCAAGCTTGGTGACAAATATCTAACCAAGAGACTTCACAAGATGTGTTAAATGATGAAATATGAAGGCAACAATTCAGCACTGATTAGTATTAGAGATATATCTAACGCAAGAATGATTCGAGTTCACGACTTTATTGCAATAATAATAATAATAATAATAATAATAATAATAATAATAATAATAATAATAATAATAATAATAATAATAATAATAATAATAATAATAATAATAATAATAATAATAGTAATAGTAATAATAATAATAATAATAATAATCGTATGGCCTCAGCTACCGTGTGCAGACATTTCAATTTGACGCCATCTGGCTGTCTGCTCGTCAATTTCGACGTTTCGTTTTATTCTAGGCCCCCACTAGATGGCAGACCGAGTAAACCGAAACTCTCTTGGGCGTCTATGGCTGAGATTTAATTAATTTTGTCGGGTAAACACCAAATGTGTCACCAGAGATCTTTTACATGCCGACATCGTACAGCATGGAGTGTCGAATGGACTCTTTTCCGCCCTTCAAAAATCCGACTACCTCTGCCGGGTTTGTACCCGCTCTCTTGGGATCCGGAGGCCGACACTCTACCGCTGATCCACAGAGGCAGCTTTATTGCAGTAATAGGCTATATTATAGTATAGCGTATAGTACAGTAACTCGCCACTTCATTTACAGAAATGGGAGGACCATTATTACCTTTCCCTCGTTCAAAATACTCTCGTACATAACAAATAACGTCCCGAGTTTGTCCCTTTATAGGGATGTCTTTGCCTAAACGTTTCCTGTCTTCAATTTCCGCCTGGGCCGATGACCTCGATGTTAGGCCCCTTTAAACAACAAGCATCATAATCATCATCATCAGCAATTTCCTCCAGTGGATGGAAATTAAAAGATGCCAGGCATATAATATTCATAAATAATATTTAATAATATTTAAATACTAGACTCAGTGGCTCAGGCGGCAGCGCGCCGGCCTCCCACCACTGGGTTCCGTGGTTCAAATCCCGGTCACACCGTGTGAGATTTGTGCTGGAGAAAGTGGAGGGGCGGGGCAGGTTTTTCTCCGCGTACTCCGGTTTTCCCTGTCATATTTCATTCCAGCAATACTCTACAATATCATTTCATTCCATCTGTCATTTGTTAATCATTCCCCCGGAGGAGTGCGACAGGCTTCGGCAGCCGGCACAATTCCTATCCTCGCCGCTAGATTGGGGTTTCATTCATTCCATTCATGACCCCGTCGAATGACTGGAAACGTTGTGGATTTTCATTTTCACAATGAACACTGCTGGAGAAAACTCTCTCTCGCCGCACGTGTTTAGAAATGACAACATTTTCTTAAGCTTTCCCTCCCTTCCCCTCTCTTAGCAGGCCAACGCTCTTTTGTGATTAGTCGCATGTGATTGGTCAAATTGCGGGTTGTCAAGACAACCTGCTGAACCTGTGTTCCCACTCCATCCCCATTACAGCTGGAGAACACGTGTTGAAGCAGCTGTCAGTTTCATTCTGTGGTCGTAAAATTGAAGGAAACGTTCTGACAGTTCTTATAGGTAGGTCCGTATACTGCTGCCTGGGTATGGAGAAGGGAGTAGAGGGAATGGTTGGCATGGAAACGTGGGCAGGCCCGCTGCGGTTGCCGTGGAGATGCTGGCCGTCTGGTGTTGCTTGGAGTTGCCAAATTTCTCACTTCTGAGCGGTCTGAACGAACGTAAAAGTGAACCGCAAGGGAGAGGAAGGAGAAAGAAATGCAGAAATGTGGCAACTCCGTTCAATGGCACGTGAAATCTCTCAAAATGCTTCTTTCAATATTATGGGTATAGTTCGCGCGGACAAAATTGGAGGAGTTGGGCTGCCGGTCCCACGTCGGGCTAAAGATATATATACAATTTTTTTTTTTTTTTTTTTTTTTTTTGCTCTTCGCTTTACGTCGCACCGACACAGATATATCTTACGGCGACGATGGGATAGGAAAGGCCTAGGAATTGGAAGAAAGCGGCCGTGGCCTTAATTAAGGTACAGCCCCGGCATTTGCCTGGTGTGAAAATGGGAAACCACGGAATACCATCCTCAGGGCTGCCGACAGTGGGGCTCGAATCCGCTATCTCCCGATTACTGGATACTGGTCGCACTTAAGCGACTGCAGCTATCGAGCTCGGCGCTAAAGGTATTAACGCAATACCGGAACTATTGGAGAAATGTTCCCAGCCAACGTTATTACACACCATATTTACGAGCACCTTATAACACTTCAGAACATGGAAACAGAATGTCATTATCTCTAACGGATCAGGAGATATTTTTTGAGGTTAATGTTTTTCCCCGATTCACCTTATCTTTTAAGTTTCTTGGTGTTTCTTGATTAATGTTTATAGTCTATATTTTATTTCATCCATATCTTGGCACGGACAGAATAATTTTTTGTTTCCAATGAAGTCTCAGTCTCATTTATAGTTTTCCTATAAATGCATAAATTAAAGAGTGGCTATTTGAAGATCAAACCAACCTCTGGGCTAAGAACTTACCGGACGTACCACTATAACGGTAAACTGCCGTTTGGCTAATGAGAAGATCGGCCACGCATATAGCAGTCTGCCGGTTTCTGTATAATATAAGCTGTCCATTCAATTACTATATGTTTGCTATCGATAGGGATATACTGAAAACTGCTAACTTATCTAATTTTATACTATATGATAAGTTATTTAATACTAGAAGACAAGACCGTTTATCATAAACACGCAGTCTCTTTCGTTGCTGGATATAATTAATTTTGTCCTGTATTTTGAAAAATTATAAGTAAATTTTATCAATAATTCGTATTAGAAAATAGATTGCTATAATTCCAGGTTACATGTTCCTTTTCTTCCTACAGAACTACAGGTGATAACCTTCCTCGTTTCCCTAGTATACCTCTTCAGTGACACCTAGGCTATGACAGCTATTGGTGGAGCTGTAGAGGATCAAACCAGCCTTTGGGCTGAATACCCAACATACAACATACGTTATTGATCACACTGGCTATTAGAGCATTACTCAATGAAACAGTGTGGAATCGCAAATAATAATTGAAAGAATAATGTTTAATTATTGCCAAAATCTACAGAAGTATTTGGGGAAAATCACTTTCACTTTTGAACAAATATAAGAAGGTTTCCTCATTCCTAAAAAGCATAATATAGACATGGATATAACTTGTAATAGAGATACAGCAAAGAACTAAAATTGATATTACCCAAATTCTGTAATGACGTCACGGTAGGGCGAGTTTATTCTAGCGAGCTACAGCGACAATAACAGGCAGGGCTGGAGCCATTAGTGTGCTAAGCAATATTGTCAAACACAGGTGTCGGTAATTCTACATTACAGTAATTGCTTCGCTTCTAGTGATACACTGTTATTGCCGCGGATTATGTAGTCAACGGACTAGCTAGAAGGAGGGTGTGAACGACATGTTGCAAGATAGAAGGGACGGTGTACGAGGCTTCGAGCTGATGTCAATGACCTGGACGGATCATTTGTTTGTGCAACATGATGCACGACAGTACTAAATGAATTATTGTCAAGAGTCTTCCGAAACAGACGACCGATTTCTGACAATGTAATCGGAGTTGGGCTGAGCCTTCATGTGTGCTCTACTGTGTGGCCGACAAGGTGAGGACCACTGCTCATTCGACATGACACAATCAAACAGAACTTCGCAGACCAATGACCGTAGTCATTTTCCTAAATTAAAAGGAGCAGAACACAAGATCCATTGCACATTCGACTAAAGAAACGGATTATCATTCGTAATAGGTATACCGTATACTCACTCCACGTAACAATCCAATGAGAAACTGAAAACTTTTAGTCACAATAATAACGTAAAAGAAGTCCGGTGTTTTGTTTTGTTTTGTTTTGTATTTTCTTTTGTTTTGTTTTGTTTTGTTTTGTTTTGTTTTGTTTTGTTTTCTTTTCTTTTCTTTTCTTTCCTTTTCTTTTCTTTTCTTTCCTTTCCTTTCCTTTTCTTTTCTTTTCTTATCTTTTGTGTTTTATTTCGTTTTCGTGTTGGTTTGGTTTGGTTTGGTTTGGTTTGGTTTGGTTTGGTTTGGTTTGGTTTGGTTTGGTTTGGTTTGGTTTGGTTTGGTTTGGTTTGGTTTGGTTTGGTTTGGTTTGGTTTGGTTTTTGTAGACGTTATCAGATTGATCGTTTATACTATAGAAAGGATAAACTTTTCGCAAATATGTACTCTTAATGCAAATTGTTCGTGATGATGATGATTTTTGATGTTCAAAGGGACCTAACGTCAAGTTCATCGGCTCCTGGAAATGCCAATTGCTTGCTTCTTACTATATCTATGGATTGTAATTTGATGAGTATAAATGCTCCCAGATCTTTGAAGGAAGCCGTACAAGCACACTGTACAGGTCAATAGATAAGTTTGTGCGAGGAAACCGTTAACTGACGGCAAGATCTTCTATTTTCGCTTACATTCCTTGACCAAGATTTAAACCATAAAACCACTATTTTATTATCTTCGCTCATCTGTACTGTTTAAATTCTATTAATACACCGACGCAATAAATAATCATGATTAAATAAATAAATGTAACAAAAGTTAAGTTCCCAGAAGGCAGCTACTTACACAAGTGGAAATACATACTTTTCGTAGTGCACCACCAATGCATCGTCCTGCATAGGAGGTTTTCAGTGGTGTATCAACGGTGCACTAGTTGCTACCGCGTTGGAAAAGTGTAAGAATCCAACTGACCAGTCCACTGGCACACTGGGGCGAAACGTAGGTTATTTCACGATTGAAAAGGCCTAAAGATCTTCAATTAAATATATGTAACTAAATAAAAGTGTATTTCAAAGGTAATTTAAAAGATAAAACACCCCAGGTCCATCTCTAGTGAGATATCGGTTTACCGTGCACTGTAACGTCTGGCTAGAACCAGTTTGTTATTTGCATCGATCTGTCCTTTGGCTTTGACAATATGAAAGTAGCAGAGGTACGGGCAATATTATAGTCCGCGTAGAATTAGAATGGGATTGAGGTTGAAGAGAGCGAGATGCTCCGTGTTGCCACGTCATATTCCTCAAAGAAGGCCTCTTCGCGGCAAAGTCAACACCGTACATTAAAGATGTATTTTAATGAATTCAAGCAAATATTCAAACTAAAATATAAAAATAAAATATTTGCGGCAAGAACAAATACTTACCAACGTCAGTAAATATAATTTACGTACAAGAGTTGCACTTTACAATAATCATACTTGTCTTTTTTCTGTTTTAATTGCAGTGTTTTTGCTTGCTCTAACCGAAGCTGCAGTTCTATCTCACACTTTGTATACAGAAATGAGGGGACCATTATTTTTCCCGTTCAAGGTACTTAATACATAGCAATGTCCCAGGATTGTTTTCTTTTGTCCTCTCTTTAGTTTCCGCCATTGAATTAAAATTAAAAGATGCTAGGCGTGCAAACAAAATAACGAAATGGCGTATGGCCTTTAGTGCCGGGAGTGTCCGAGGACGTCATGTTCGGCTCGCCAGGTGCAGGTCCTGCGATTTGACACCTGTAGGCGATCTGCGCGTTATGATGAGAATGAAATGATGATGAAGACGACACATACACCTAGCCCCTGTGCTAGATAAATTAACCATTGATGGTTAAAATTCTCGACCCTGCCGGGAATAAAACCCGGGACCCCTGTGACCAAAGACCAGCAGGCTAACCAGTTAGCCATGGAGCCGGATGCTAGGCATGTAATATACACAAACATTATTTAAAAATTAACTGTACAACTATATCTACGCTGTTATTTCATCCACGTACACTTCTTTAGAGAAAGTGTTTATGATTAACAGTACAATTATACATCTCGGCACACAAATTCAAACAATGAACACTGCTGTGGAAAGCTCCCTCTCGCTGCACATGTTACAAAAACGGCAACATTGTCTTAAACTTCCTCTCCCTTCTCCTCACTGGTCCGAGGTCTTTTGTGATAAATCACATGTGATTGGTCAAATTCCGCGTTGTCAAGGCAACCTGCTAAAGCTTTCTTCCCACTCCATCCCTATTACAACTGGAGAACACGTGTTGAAGCAGCTATCAACCCCATTCTAGTTCCGCGCGAACTATAGTAATCCCATTCCATATGCAACCAGTGCCTCTGATTGATGAATGGTACAGAGTTGCACACTCAAAGTTGGTTAGTGTACACATTTCAGAAGGATTAGCAGCATGACGTTTGAAAACATCCTCTGGTTCGGAAAGGAAAGTAACTAAAATCTGACTCATCATTTTCCTGACATCTGTTCTATCCATGATAAATGAGAGTAGAGCTACTGCGGACTGAATTAGTCTTAAAGATGAGGGCTCAACATAACTATAGTCCAAATGTTTTGTAAATGTCCTGCGCGGGAATCAGCCGCGCATGTTGGGAGGGGCAATCGAAGGGGGCTGACTCGTCTCCCACTTCTCTCGCTGCCCGGTCTTCGTCTACACATCGTGTCAAAAAGAAATTTACGAGATAGCGAATCGGTAAGGGAGAAAGAGCGCGCTAATCAGACCTTCCACCATACCTACATGACCACGCTCCGCCGGTCATTCAGTAGGAAGTTTAGTAAGTACTGTATTTGGACTATAAGTATTTCGACCATACAGGATTTAAGACTGAATGAAACTTACTTTAAGAAAGGTTAATAAGAGTCATGTGGATTTCCTTCGCATAATTCTTCAGCATTTAGGGGTGATGGAAATATATATTGTTTGTGAAGAGTACAGCAACAAATTTTCAATATTGATTTGTAAGTTCTTCCTCGTTAGATGTCATGAGCTCTTTCATTATTATCATTATTGTACCGGTTGGTACACCCATACGCCGCACATTTGAATTTTCCGCCTTAAAGTACTCCTCTACTGGAGAAACTCTGAACCTTATAAACTGAATTAATTCAACCATTTATCTGAAGATGCCACTGTGTTAATTTCGAATTGTTTTTGTTTACTAATTATCAAGAAGTGTGGACATTCTCTCACAGATGTCTCTACCAAAAACTATGATCATGCACCCTGGTGCGAAGTAAAGGAACTTTACTTGAAGATATTTTGTATTCATAAGTTGTTGTCTTTACTAAATTTCGTTCTTTCGTTGGTGGGTTGGCAATATTAATCCTTTCTTTCCGCCTGTTTTGAATTTACCCAATCAGGAATTTCTGTAATTAATTTCCCTCCAATCACTGGTTTCTTCTTCATTTTTGACTTGTAACTTTTAGCCGACCAATAAACGTCTGTGGGTGTGTCTTAATTATTCATGAATGGTCTCGAATCTTCCACGAGGGTATAAAACTGCTGATTTTCTTGTCTCCCGGCCACTTCAACTACATCTAGCTTAGTGTATGGAAGTATAGCAGGGGGCGGGTAGCGCCTCTTTCTTCGGGCAGCAGCTCTTCAACAAGGTAATGGCTGTTTAACATATTTCTTTTTCCTTGCTAGCTCAGCAGTTTAACCCGCGGGGCAGGTCCGAAACCTTTAATATGTAACCTTTAACTTAAAACATGTAAACATTTTTCCATCTTTGTAAAACTTCATATATCCTTAAATGTAAATCGGGGATAGAGTGTGCTTTACCCTCTCGAGCTCCCCTTCATTTTGACTTGAGGAGACTATGTTTTCGTAACTGATTTTCTAATCTTTCCTAATGTGTTAAAAATTTTCTTATACAAGTCACCTATATAGTGTGGGAATAGCCACTGTGTATCGGCTTAGCGCCACTTAGGTTTTAACAAGCTTTCATGTAGGAGTGCAAGTACTCGCCTCCATTCAATCTTGTATTTTGGGCCATTAATTTAACCCGTTTTGTCTTCCTTGCTGCGAAGGCCCAGTATATTGGGTACAAGATACCCCTGCTTAATTCTTGTAAGTTGTGGCAAGCGATCGCAATGTATAGTATGGCCTTGAATAGGCTTGAAAGATTGAGAGCGGATCAGCTGTTCCCGGTATTTTGAAAGGTGCCTCGGGGAAGCGTGATATTTTGATTGCTGGGAGCAAATGCTCCATTGTATTGAGGGAATTTCGGCCCTTTTCTAAAATATGTGGTTGTGAGCTGAGAGCTCAGAAATTGTTACACTTTGGGGCTCGTAGCCCAGAATTTGTGAAGACCCCTTAACTTGTGCTTTCGTTTGTAAAATTACATTGTACCTGATTTTTTCTTTGTTATTTCACCTAGTGAAAATTGTTAAACCTTGTTGTCTATTGAAAATATAACCTTTATTGAAATTTTAAATTCATCTTTCGGACATGTAGTTAGACCCATTCCAGCCCGCACCTTCTTTCACCTCTGCTGATCCACCAAAAGACGGTAACAATTATTATTTACAATTTGCTTTACGTCGCATAAACACAGATAGATCTTATGGCGACTATAGGATAGGCCTAGGAGAGGGAAGGAAGCAGCCGTGGCCTTAATGAAGATACAGCCCCAGCATTTGGCTGGTGTGAAAATGGGAACTACGAAAAACCATCACCAGGGTTGCTGACAGTGGGATTCGAACTCACTATCTCCCGGATGCAAAGTCAGATCTGCGCGCCCCTAACCGCACGGCCAACAGCTCACAGTTGATTATGATAGCTCCTTACCTTTGTACAGTACCACACGACAGCAGTACACGGGAATTGAATAAATCACGAGGAACATTATTAACCAAGAACATAAGAATTCGAAGTGAAGTTATGTAAGTGCGAAACAGTGACATTTTACGACCTTCCGGTTTATATATTTTGTTTCTCTGATTTTAAAATTTAAGCAAGCCTCTCTCAACAAGCCTAGATAGAAAGAACTATGATTTTATGCACATGGACTGATGTTTCGCGGAGAATATTATTTATATTCGATACTAAACATTAATGCATCAGTTAAAATGTTCAATTTTCACGTCTGCAATACACTTCAAATTATGGTTTCAGCTTTTAGGGCGTATCAAGTAGTACTCTACGAAAATTACATATCAATGGAAAATACTAAATGCAGACCTAAAATTGCCTACCGAACACCGGTTGTATACCAATCCAGTAGAACTGAATTGCTAAGGCCACTGTATCTCAATCAGTAAAAGATTGCCTATGTAAGCCGAATATTGTAGGTTCACCTCCCGTCGGTGTTCTGTTGGCCAATTTTGCTCTGTACTTTACATACTACATTTACTCAACACGACATTAAGCTACAAATTTTATTTGAAGTTAGTTGCAATATATACTGAAGGGGTAAATTCCCATATCTTTTTTTTTATCTGCAACCTTACCAATTAGTAAACCAAACATTCAAAAGAAAAGCACAAACATCAAGAAGAAAACAAGCACAATACTTACCGAAAGGCAGTAGCATAAAATATGAAGCGTGGAAGGCAAAGCGAGAATTAAAAAGGCCAGGATCTTACATAACTTTGACAGGTTGCCAGGTAAATACTGCTAGCTACTAAATGACACACCAGATAAATTTGAAATGAAGAAAATTTACTAAGCAAATGTAATTTGAAAATGGTATAAAATAAGAACAATAAAAATATATAATTCTTTTTCTGAAATTTAAAAATGCAATCAAGTTAGACGAGGAAAACAGTATTTTAAAATAAAGTAGAAATTAAGGAAAAATGAAGCTCACATAAACATAGGCTTCCGCCGAAATTAAGGTTTGAAAATTCATTAATAACTCATTACCTTACATATAGAAACATTAAAATTGGTTGCAACCGATATGCGGGCCCGCGATATAAAAACACTTTAAAACTGAAATTTGCTACACTACAAAATTCTAAGTTACAAGACGCACACAAGGACACACGAAAAAGAAGAAAATTTAGTGCCTCCAACCGCGAATAAACATTACACTAAAGAAACGAGCTAGATGAAAACACAATAAAATAATAGTGCACAGCAACCCCAACAAAATGAAGAATATTAAAGGAAATTTACAATTAACGGTGCACTCATAAAAATAATAAAGGACACCGAAAACCAAACAGAAGCTACCCGTTACCGACGCGAAGCCAAGATCCCATAATAATCATCAAAGCCACCCAAAATATTAACGTATCATCAGATAAGATAAGAAGGGGTGACATGACGTAATAAAGACAAAAGCAAGGAACCCAAACAATGGGAGAAAAGATAATAAGACAACGAAAGAAAAGACCCATTATTAAACTTAATTTCGACCAGCAAATTTCAATTTTAAGATTTTAAGTTATTAAAATAATAATAATAATAATTATCATTTATCCAAGAGGTGGTAGTGCCAGTTTACATTAGCCTTACTTAATTAAATCACCAGCGATTTACATACTTTAGAACAGAGGGGGCCGTGGAATGCGCTACGATGCGAATATGAGGTGTCATTAATTGAGGCCCGTAACAATGCGATAATCATTACGTACAGATAACCAGCCACGAAGGCAATAGGACAAAATTAGACAGCAATATCAACCAAACAGGACAACACTAAGGGAGAAAACACGCACCGAAATAAATTACCAAAAAATAAAAGTAATAATAATAATAATAATAATAATAATAATCGCCCTCATAATGAATATCAAGAAACACAGTTGGCAAAAATGCACCCCGACAAAAACGTAAGATAAAATCACTTACACAAAATATCACCTCATAGATGCATAACTAGCGATCCTCGAGCTCCCTACATTACATTAAATTTTCTTTTTCAAATGCATTCACTTCAAATATATATCAGATTTTGCTTACAAGGTTAACCAATACCAAAATAGTCGTTTATAATGTTGCTCATGTCCAAGATGAAATTACTCACACTAGTGCCTGAACGACTGGGATCCCTTCAATAAGTTATAATTTTCAGTACTTACTTGGAGTAACGATATCCAAACTTACAAGACACTTGAAACTTTAAATTCCGATAACGGATAACTCACTGCACCAAGTTTACATGTTACATTAAGAACAAAAAAAGGGTTGGAGCACACTGGATAACTTTGAAGGAATAATAGGGCCTAGCCCTCACATTACTCCTCAACCGCCGGAGTCAAGCTCCATTATAATAGGTTTCCCTTCTCGCCAGGCCGTCTGCTTGGGAACTCCATACAACACAGCCATCTTGGAGAGTAACGGCAAGCTGACTACTGCCGACTACTGAGCTCACACCGAGCTACCCGAGAGGCAGTCCCATAATTCAATGCGTGCACCGCGAAAATGCGCAGAAGTTACAAATGATAATTCGGCGCACTACAGAGTTCAGTCAAATGCCTGACAATAATGGATAGATAACTTGAATTAAATTGGTCTGGTAACTTCCACAGTTAGGAAACAGTTCCAACAATGACCGATAATACAGATAACGGCTGGATACACAAGTCGACATGACAGATGAATAAATAAATACACTTAGATGCTTTGATGTAATAATTCAGTTATGTCCAGTAAATATTAGTTCCCATTTTCACATTACAGTTCTCCCCTCCCGAAGCTAGAACACAGGGGAGGCGCAAGTCCAAAACAATGGATAGCATGCCAATGGTATAATTTCAATGTCCAAACAAATCTTCATACGTTGGATACAGGAAGAGAGACACCAAAAAATTTTTTTTCAGGTTCAAATAACAAGGAATGGTCTTACTTGGTTGCAGGAATGTTGACCTTCACACAATACTAGCAGATTACATGTTGAGTGTGAACAGAATGGGATGCAACGTGGCCAGCGTCTCATCACACACCACACAAGTTGACAGTACATGACACAGAGTAGGATTATCATACCAGTACAGAGTGTAGTAGGCAACCATAGGTATCATACATTCTTGCTCTCTTAAGGTAGTTGCATGGTTGGAAAAGCGCGCGCGACACAAACTGCAACATAATATGTCGGAGCACAGAATAATGTTCCAAAGACCGTAAATAATTTTGCAGGTCGAAATACACAACACAGGCATAAATGGCGTCGTGGCATGGCACATAACTAATCACTCGAACAGCCAAAACGAAGTAGCACTCGAAAATGTCTGATGGAGGATACCGTTGAAAATTTAGATGTATAAGTTTTGATGTCACTTGAAGTTTATAATCATAATAATTTACCTAGTCTGTCATCGATAGTAATATCTGACAATGTATCTTACGTGTGAGTAAGTTACATAATTTTGAAGAAAATAATAAACGCTATTTTTAAGGAATTCAGTTTACATGACCATAAATATGTTTACAAAATTTTGTTGATCAAGTAGGCTTAATTTGACTCAAGTGTACACGTCTAATGCGTTTGGCAATTGGGTCGTTAACTAACAAGGATACTGGAGTTAAGAACTCTAATACCGTACAAGGACCGTGATAACGAGCTGCTAATTTAGCAGAAAATTTATTTACAGCTTTACTACTAGGATAAGACTTGACAAAAACAGTGTCACCCACAGATAGATTGGTAGGCCTGCGTCCTTTGTCATACTTCTTTTGCACATTATCATAGGAAACAACAAGTTTTGCTCTAGCTCTGTTCCACATTTTACGAATCTCCTCCGGATCTGGATCATCAGGGAGGAGAGAATCAATGTTAAGCACATTAGAGATGGGGGAAAATGGGGTAAATCCAAGCATTAAAGACATGGGTGTTTGGCCATGAGACTCGTGAACAGATGAATTAAACGCATAAGTAAGCCAATGAATACAAGAATCCCATTTAGATTGTTGGTTATGATGGTATGCAATGAGGGCAGCACGTAAGTTGCGGTTAACTCTTTCAGCAAAACTGGGGTTGGGATAGTAAGGAGTAGTGGTGACGTGAGATATCGAGAGATCAAAACAGAACTTCCTAAACAGGTTACATGCAAAGGATCTAGCATTGTCAGACACAATAAACTTAGGAGGACCAAATACAGAAAAGATCGAATTGAGACAAGATATAGTGGTCTGAGCATCCATCTTTCTCGTCGGGAAAATCCAAGTAAAACGGGTAAAACCGTCAACACACACTAGTGCAAATCGATTTCCTTTAGAGCTTAATGGGAACGCTCCGACATAATCAATGAACAGTCTCTCCATTGGTTTAGTAGGGTGAGATGAGGACAACAACCCAACACGGGTATTCAAACTAGGTTTACTTATACTGCACAGTCTACAAGCTTTGACCATTTCCCTAATGTGAAAATCCATATTCTTCCATATGAAATGCGTTCGTATCTTTTGTCGAGTTTTGAAAACACCTAAATGTCCTCCCATGGGGGAGTCATGGTAATACTTAAAGATTTCAGGGATGAGGATTTGAGGACACACAATTTTGTACTTATTGTCATGTCTGGCCTTGCAACATAGGACATTGTTAACAAGCTTATAAGGTTTAACAACGTTACCATCTTCAAGTTGTTTATCAATAGAACTAATTTCAGGATCACTAGCTTGCAATTTTGACATATCATGGAACAGCAACGGAGAGTCAGTCAAGATAGCATTAATGCAATTGGATTGGCATGCAGAATGGTTAGGAAGGGAATTGACATCAAAATCAGGAGGGTGAAGAGGCTTTTCACCAAACATCCTACTCAATCCATCAGCTACAACATTTTCAGTACCACGGATGTGGCGAACATCAAAATTAAAGGCGGAAATGCGGATTGCCCAACGGGTCAACCTACCCGTGCGCTTAGGTCTATTTAATACCCAACTAAGTGCCATATTGTCAGTTTCAAGAAGAAATTTAGAGTGTTCTACATACATGCGGAACTTTTCAAGGGAAAAAATAACGGCCAAACATTCAAGTTCGTATATGGAATACTTCATTTCATCAGAATTCAGGGTACGCGAGGCATAAGCAATGGGTCTTCTACCTAGCTCATCTTCTTGGAGGAGGACACCAGCAACGGCAGAGCCAGAAGCATCAGTTTGAATAATGAAAGGTTTTGAGAAGTTAGGAATAGCCAGGACAGGTGCGTTTGCCAGAGCAGATTTAAGTTTATCAAAAGCAATTTGTTGAGGTTCCTTCCAGACAAATTTAACATCCTTACGCCGAAGGGCATTAAGGGGAGCAGCAATTTGGGCAAAATTTGGGATAAATTTTCGGAAAAAATTGGCCATACCAACGAAGCGGGCTATTCCCTTCTGATCCTTAGGTACTGGAAAATCATAGATGGCTTGGGTTCTACTCTGGTCCACAGCTACACCATTAGGTGATACGATATGACCCAGGAAAGACATACGAGGCTGCGCAAAGGAAACTTTAGATCGCTTGACAGTGAGACCAGCTTGCTTAAAGCGACGAACCACTTCCCTGATATGAGAGAGGTGTTCCTCAAAGGTTTCCGAGTACACGACGACATCGTCAAGATAATTGTACACAAACCTGAACTTAATGTCAGACAATATGGAATCTAGTAGTCTCGACAACACAGCTGCGCCCGTACTGAGGCCAAACGGGATTCGTTCGTACTCGTATAAGTTCCAGTCCGTGATGAATGCGGTTAAATGCTTACTTTCCTCGGCCAGAGGGATCTGGTGATACGCCTGATTGAGATCAAATACAGAATAAAATTTAGCACCATAGAAGAATGAAAAGCAAGTATGCAAGTCAGGTAGTGGAATAGATTGCAAGATAATCTTCTTATTGAGAGATCGGTAGTCGATCACAGGCCTGAAGCCACCTTGGGGCTTAGGGACTAGGAAGATGGGGGACGCATAAGCAGAAGTTGAAGGCCTGATAACTCCTTCCTCAAGCATCTTATCAATAATTTCTTTCAGAACCTTCATACGTGGGGGAGATAGACGATAGGGAGGAGATCGAACAGGGATGGTGTCACTCACATCAATTTTATACTCAAGCACATTAGTTACCCCTAGCTTATCCGTGAATACCTCAGGAAATTCATCACACAATTCATGTATCAGTTGAGCTTGTTCACTAGTTAAATGACTCAGGTCACATTTTTCCTCAGTAACTTGGTCGTGTGCATCAATAGAACAGAGATGATTACCAGAACAAGGGAGATAATTGACCAATGGCAGAGCATAATCTGTACAAAACTTGAAAGACAGACAACGATTATGGGCATCAAGAATTAATCCTACATGAACAGCAAAGTCGTAACCAAGAATTACATCATGCGATAATCCTTCCACCACAATGAAATTAAATTTCCAGGTGAAATGATTAATACGAATTTTGACCTTTACATAACCTTTAACATCCAAGACAGAGCCGTTTGCGGCATGAAACACAGTTGAAAGGGGCTCAAGGTTCGGAAATTTACAGACAGATTGATTTTTAGAAAACCAAGACCAATTAATAGCAGAGGTAACACTGCCAGAGTCCACTAGTGCAAATGTAGGCTCATTATTGATTTCTACAGGAATAATCGGAATTTTAGAATGGACACTCCCTGAAATACTTTTACAGTCACCAGGA
This sequence comes from Anabrus simplex, assembly GCF_040414725.1. Classification (NCBI taxonomy): domain Eukaryota; kingdom Metazoa; phylum Arthropoda; class Insecta; order Orthoptera; family Tettigoniidae; genus Anabrus; species Anabrus simplex. The sequence continues at coordinate 873,540,674 of NC_090265.1, read as the reverse complement.
CAAACAACATCATTATCATAGACATAAGTATTATCATGGTCATTCAAATTACTCATGGAGGGGCTTGCGTTATCAGTACTTTCACCTAGTCAGATGCGCTGATTAGTATTACTCAAGTTGAAATTAGCAGAGGGAGGTGGATAATTTGGCACCGGGTAAGCAACGCCTTGAAATTGGGGGCTAGGAAAATTACTAGTAGGCAAATTCTTCCTCTTTACCAATGGGCATTTGTTCCTCAGATGGTCTTTAGACCCACAAGCAAAACATTTTTTTGAAACAGCACCTAAACTACTGGCGTTCAGGCCAGACGACTGCCTAGGAGAAGGACCAGTTGGAGGGGGTACATTAACAGGTCTACAACTATCACCATGTTTGGCTTCTTCAGCCTTAATACAAGCCACTTTCAGCTCACTAAAGGTTTCAGGACATTTCCTAAAGGACAGGTATGAACGGTACTCAGGGGATACACCACTCATTATACTATCTACCATATTTGCCTCATCAATAGATAGCCTGAACACATTACAATAAAACTTAAGGTCATTGACATAGTTAAACAGGCTTTCAGAATACAACTGTACCCGAAAACAATGTTTTGCAGTTAAATCCTTGAGCGCTCTGAAAGGTATAAACTTCCTTAAAATTCCATCATGAAATTGGTCCAAGGTAGTATCACCCGAACAAGCTTCTAAGATCTCAGATTTAAGGATACCAACACAATGGGAAAATAGGGTTCGGAATACACTGGAGGAGCTAAGTTTAAAACAATTTGCGGTCTCTTTTACCTCGACCAGTAATCTCAAAAAGGACACTGTTTCCTCAATTGAATCAATGGACAACTTGTTAACCCCTTTAAGCAAATCACAAACAGGGTTCACATTATCGCACCTTAGCATGCCAGGATTATCAACCAATAATACAGGTTGGCCATGAAAAGCAGCTAATGAGTGATTACCCAAAACAGAGCTAGAAATGGGTTGGTTAAAATCATGAGCAGCAGAAATATTGGGGTCATTATCTTGAGAACCAGCATTAATATTAATACTTCCCAATTTAAGAGTTTGCATGATGACGTTCAAATCAGCAGATATGTTAACAGCCCTAGTTAGCAACACAGTACATTGGTTCAGAGTGGACCGATCCATTTTTAAGGTAAACAGATCCTGGAGGCGACTCGTGTAATGCGTTACACGAGCTATTTGTCTCTGTACCTGGTACTCTGAAGGTTGAGATGTTTTAAAGGCTTCAGTTAATTCACTTATTTCATCTAAGGCATCAGTAATGAACAAAACAGACTCACCAATCTCTGCTTCTGACATGTCAGGTACAACAATGGGGAGATCAGCAATTTCTGAAAGTATTTCTACGTCACCCTGGATAGTACCGGATGGCTTCCTACCGCGAATCTGCACCTCATAGCTTAACTCCAGCTTCCGCAACATTCTAGGAACTGGCAAGGGGCGAGACTCCATGATTGACATGAAACAGACAACAGTTAGATTAGACTTTACACTTGGTCTTACAAATACAAGTTTAAATACCAGTTATTTTATTTTGAGCAACTAGCAATGTTGACCTGGGCAACTTATCAAGGTGTTAGAATAACAATAACAGTAACCACAGCGAATTGCTACCACTCACTACTGCAACCTTACCAATTAGTAAACCAAACATTCAAAAGAAAAGCACAAACATCAAGAAGAAAACAAGCACAATACTTACCGAAAGGCAGTAGCATAAAATATGAAGCGTGGAAGGCAAAGCGAGAATTAAAAAGGCCAGGATCTTACATAACTTTGACAGGTTGCCAGGTAAATACTGCTAGCTACTAAATGACACACCAGATAAATTTGAAATGAAGAAAATTTACTAAGCAAATGTAATTTGAAAATGGTATAAAATAAGAACAATAAAAATATATAATTCTTTTTCTGAAATTTAAAAATGCAATCAAGTTAGACGAGGAAAACAGTATTTTAAAATAAAGTAGAAATTAAGGAAAAATGAAGCTCACATAAACATAGGCTTCCGCCGAAATTAAGGTTTGAAAATTCATTAATAACTCATTACCTTACATATAGAAACATTAAAATTGGTTGCAACCGATATGCGGGCCCGCGATATAAAAACACTTTAAAACTGAAATTTGCTACACTACAAAATTCTAAGTTACAAGACGCACACAAGGACACACGAAAAAGAAGAAAATTTAGTGCCTCCAACCGCGAATAAACATTACACTAAAGAAACGAGCTAGATGAAAACACAATAAAATAATAGTGCACAGCAACCCCAACAAAATGAAGAATATTAAAGGAAATTTACAATTAACGGTGCACTCATAAAAATAATAAAGGACACCGAAAACCAAACAGAAGCTACCCGTTACCGACGCGAAGCCAAGATCCCATAATAATCATCAAAGCCACCCAAAATATTAACGTATCATCAGATAAGATAAGAAGGGGTGACATGACGTAATAAAGACAAAAGCAAGGAACCCAAACAATGGGAGAAAAGATAATAAGACAACGAAAGAAAAGACCCATTATTAAACTTAATTTCGACCAGCAAATTTCAATTTTAAGATTTTAAGTTATTAAAATAATAATAATAATAATTATCATTTATCCAAGAGGTGATAGTGCCAGTTTACATTAGCCTTACTTAATTAAATCACCAGCGATTTACATACTTTAGAACAGAGGGGGCCGTGGAATGCGCTACGATGCGAATATGAGGTGTCATTAATTGAGGCCCGTAACAATGCGATAATCATTACGTACAGATAACCAGCCACGAAGGCAATAGGACAAAATTAGACAGCAATATCAACCAAACAGGACAACACTAAGGGAGAAAACACGCACCGAAATAAATTACCAAAAAATAAAAGTAATAATAATAATAATAATAATAATAATAATCGCCCTCATAATGAATATCAAGAAACACAGTTGGCAAAAATGCACCCCGACAAAAACGTAAGATAAAATCACTTACACAAAATATCACCTCATAGATGCATAACTAGCGATCCTCGAGCTCCCTACATTACATTAAATTTTCTTTTTCAAATGCATTCACTTCAAATATATATCAGATTTTGCTTACAAGGTTAACCAATACCAAAATAGTCGTTTATAATGTTGCTCATGTCCAAGATGAAATTACTCACACTAGTGCCTGAACGACTGGGATCCCTTCAATAAGTTATAATTTTCAGTACTTACTTGGAGTAACGATATCCAAACTTACAAGACACTTGAAACTTTAAATTCCGATAACGGATAACTCACTGCACCAAGTTTACATGTTACATTAAGAACAAAAAAAGGGTTGGAGCACACTGGATAACTTTGAAGGAATAATAGGGCCTAGCCCTCACATTACTCCTCAACCGCCGGAGTCAAGCTCCATTATAATAGGTTTCCCTTCTCGCCAGGCCGTCTGCTTGGGAACTCCATACAACACAGCCATCTTGGAGAGTAACGGCAAGCTGACTACTGCCGACTACTGAGCTCACACCGAGCTACCCGAGAGGCAGTCCCATAATTCAATGCGTGCACCGCGAAAATGCGCAGAAGTTACAAATGATAATTCGGCGCACTACAGAGTTCAGTCAAATGCCTGACAATAATGGATAGATAACTTGAATTAAATTGGTCTGGTAACTTCCACAGTTAGGAAACAGTTCCAACAATGACCGATAATACAGATAACGGCTGGATACACAAGTCGACATGACAGATGAATAAATAAATACACTTAGATGCTTTGATGTAATAATTCAGTTATGTCCAGTAAATATTAGTTCCCATTTTCACATTACATTATCAAGAGATAACTTTTCGTGGGTAATCACACATAGTTTTCTTACTTGAAATTCAGTTAATTGCGTTAAATATCGTTGTCCTTGTTAACATCATCTCAACCATGTCCATGAAGATCTCAGTGCTAGAAACACAAAACCTCATTGATCAAATAATTCCCTGGAAAGAATCATTACACTCTCACATGCAAACAACGCGGCTTCTTTCGAATTTATTTAGTACGATTTCCACACGCATCGACTAAATACCATCGATGTCTTCAGACCTCTAGCTAATATCAATGAGATTATTTAAATACATGGCATATTTGAACGATTATAAATCACTGTAGGTCATGTGAAGTTTGAAAGGGCCAGAGCCATTATACTCAGACTACTAAGAGTACAACGCTAATCATTTCATGAGAAGTCCTGTATATTTCTCTTCTGAAAAACTCGGACACTCAGAGCTACTTTTTCCTTATGTTCGGATATTTACGTGTAAATGCAGCAGAGGGAAAATCGTCCACAACTTTTTCCTATATGAATAAAATCTTATCTAACATTTTTTTAAGTTTAGTCTAGCCACATGCAGCCAGTTAAGGATCTTGGACTGCTAAGATGACTGCTACTGAACAATATTTCTTTTTGTAGATGCCCTCTTCGGGTTTCGTGAAATTATGAACTAATTTGTAACGGCGGCTACCATAATGTGTTACAAAATCTCCATCTTGAGCAATTCTCATGTCCTGCTGCAAAGGAACGTCAGAGTTTTGTATAATTAGATTTACATGTCGCGTTGGAGCTCACCCTCGAATTCTTGAGCCCTCAACCATATTCCGTAGAATCACTTCTCGCAGGCCACCTCTTCCGACTGTGTGAGTAAAGAGTTTGGCAACTGGCTCTTTTACTCGTGTCCACTACCTCACATCAGACTCGGTGAAATCCTTTTCAGCCTCCAGTCCAAAATTATAATCTTTCGATGGATCCAAGCATTACTACATTATTTATTATTAGTCTATTATTATTGTCATTAAATAATGATAACGTTATTCGTTTTACGTCTCACTAGACACCGAAGAGCCGGAATTTTGTTCCGCAAGACTTCTTTAATGTGCCAGTAAATCTAGTGACACGAATCTAGGTTTTTCCAATCTTGAAATTACCAGCGTTTAGCCCCCGTGTGCCTGCGGGCTCATCAGTTTGAATGTCACACCTTTCCAAGACACTCGTGGTATGCTCCGGTGACATACAACTGTAAGCCTTCTTCCTAAGACAAGGCAATGACAGTGCACTAGGGAAGATATCCATCTCCACTTTGCTTTTATATAAAATATTAAGTTCCCAGAAGGGAACCATAATTTCATTTCACCGATTGTTTATATTAAAGCTTTTTAGGCCCTTCAGTCTTGAAAGTGTCAGCGTTTTGTCCCGGTGTTATTAAGCTTTTATTATTATTATTAATTTTATATTATTTATCTGAGACTGCAGAAGATCTGGAGAAATTGCTGAATGATATGGACAGGATCTTGGAGAACGAGTACAAGGTGGAAATACATAAGTCCAAAACCAAAGTAATGGAGTGCAGTGGAATGAAGTCAGCAGATGCGGGAAATATTAGATTAGGAAATGAAGTATTATAGAAAGTAGATGAATATTGTTACTTGGCTAGTAAAATAACAATCGATGGCAGAATAGAGGGGGGCATAAAATGCAGACTAGTACAAGCAAGGAAGGCCTTTCTTAAGAAAAGAAATTTACTCACTTCAAACATTGATATAGGAATTAAAAGGATATTTTTGAAGACTTTCGTCTGGAGCGTAGCATTGTATAGAAGTGAAACATGGACGATAACTAGCTCAGGAAGAAAGAGAATAGAAGCTTCTGAAATGTCGTGTTACAGAAAAAGGTGAGATCGAATCTAATTGGTGAGAGGAGATCTGTTTGGTGAAATCTGACGAGAAGAAGAGATAGAATGATAGGACACATCTTAAGACACCTAGGACTTGTTCGGTTGGTTTTTAAGGGAATTGTAGACGGTAAGAATGGTAGGGGTAGACCAAAGTATGAATATGACAAGCACATTTAAGCATATGTAGGATGCAGTAGCTATGTAGAAATGAAAAGGTTAGCTCAGGATTGGCTGGCATGGAAAGCTGCATCAAATCACTCTATGGACTTATGACTCAAACAACAACAACATTATATTCACCATAGTATGCTTAACATCAGAACTGTTAATTTCCCCTCGGAGATAGGGTCAAGGGGGATTTATTCCCATGGACCCTATCCGATTAATTCCCTAAGCCCACTGTCTGCTCCTGTGGCCATCATCCTCAGGTGTGAATTACTGCTCAAAGTAACAGCCATATCAATATAAAACCTAAATAGAATGGTATATTGCCAGATCTCGTTCATAAATATTAATAAGTTGGTATCTGTAATATACGGTAAATTGTGGATTCATTGTATTAACTCGTTGGTTTTCCAGTAGAATACATTTTATGGGAAATTGATGGTAACCTCACGGACAACGGTTGAGATTTAATGGCTTCCACGAACTTGATTTGACGTCTTTCTTACAATTCTTAAATTACACAGTTTCCGAGGACTGAGACACGTTTAGATACATTTCTATTTTCTCTTTCTCTTTCTTCTTCTTCTCCTCGTTACTATCTGTATTCTTCAGGACTGTATTGCTCCCACTGGTGGACAGTCAAACTGTGGATCCGAAGATCGTGGGTTCAAAAGAGGCAATCGAAGAACTCATGAGTGGAGGAATCGTTCATTGAACACTCCATGTCGTATGATGTCGGCAAGAAGGAGGTCTCTGGAGACACAGTCAGTGTTTACCCGACAAACCTCAGTAATATGGCACTTGATAAAGTCCACAATTTTCCGTTATCAGGTAGAGTAAACCGAAAAGTCAAAATTAATATACAGGCAGCCTAAACAGCATCAAATCAAAATGCCCGCACACGGATTATTAATTATTTTATTATTGAAAATGAAAACCTACAACCTGTTTACCAGTCATTGACCGGGTCAGGGGTGTAATGAATGAAGCATATATAGGCTGTTAGTACGATGGGGTCGCCACTCCCAAAGTGATATATTAATGACTGATAGATGCTATGAAATGAGAATGGAGAGTGTTGCTGGAATGAAACATGACAGGGAAAACCGGAGTACCCGGACAAAACCTATCTCGCCTCCGCTTTTTCCAGCACAAATCTCACATGGAGTGACCGGGATTTGAACCACGGTATCCAGCGGTGAGAGGCCGACACGCTGCCGTCTGAGCCACGGAGGCTCTTTATTTTATTATTATTTATTGTAATTATTATCATTATATTCTGCATAGATACAAATAAAAAGATGAGCTTTTCTGAACTTCGCGATCACTGTTCTGAAAGTCAATGAAGTGCTTCATCCCTGACGCAATTAAAGTCGTCTATCTCACGTCCGAATGTACAGACAGGGCGATCAAAGGCGATTTGACCCTCTGTCTACTTTTCTTCTCTGCAGACACATTCAACCAAGTCATTCTATCCCTATTTGAAGAGTCCCCACTCTGATTAACATCATCCATTGCCATCTAGGTAGAGGAAATAAAGCCGGCCGCTAATCACATTATTATTATTATCATTATTATTATTATTAAGGTAATTTTGTGGCTCACAGAGGGATAAGAAGCGTGTGGGTTCAATGGCTGGACAAGGAATCAACTAGAGCAGAACTTAACACAACAAATTTTGAAATTTTATTTCTTTCCTTTTCTTCTTACTTTAAAATTGATATATACAGAATCTGAAAGAAAAAATAGAACAGATTATTAATGAACTCGTCAGCTGTAACATCAGGTACAAAAATTGTAATAATTAGCAGGCAGTTACACAGAAAAGAGCCTTATTGCTCTCTACAGACGCAGAATTTACAAGAGCACGATTTGCTCCGATCATTTACACTACACGGGAGTCCGCGCTCCAAAAATACCATAGTCCAGCCTCGCAGAGGCGTCAATTTCCTATGGCGCAATCAAGTTCCACCTGACAATCTATCGGTTGTACTCACATTAAAATATTTATTCACAGTGGCCCGATGTGGGCTTATCTATCCCTTAACAGTTATATAATTAACTGTTCCCAAGGGGAACTAATACCAGAAACAACTACCGAATAAACAAGGGAATGATTGCCCATACTAAATGGCCTTAATGACAAAAGAAAGAAATTGATTGTAACCGGTCATAAACAAAATCCAAGGAGGCGAAACACCCGCACTCCTTCTAGAAATTGTTAAAATCCTAAGTGAGTTTATGGCCCAAAGGTACAGAGGCTAATCCTATACTACACCAGGGTGACTACATGAGAAACATTAATGCCAAGAAATTTATACACTTTGAAAACTTTAGTCACCCCATGCCAAGTTGAATGGGGACCGACAGAGGGTAATCCCTTACATTACATTTTTTTCCCAGTAGGGAATAGAACAGACTCCTCACACTTGCCGAAAATCCTGAACATGTACATGAAACAACGGAGGCTGAAACTTTCCCCAAACACTATCCTGAGGATCTATCACATATCTGTGAAAATTCTGCCATTACTTTGAGACGCTGGGCCTTCCTTACGCAGGCCGCGCCCCTGCCTACCTTAGACACGCCGCATTCACAATCACTCGAGCAATTAAGACAATGTGGCACTAAGGAGCTCTGCTTTTATAGTACTTTCAGGGAAAGATTCCAGAACTCTTTACTGATAAGCCGGATTCCTATACAAACCCCCGATTTTAATTGGCTAGAGAAGATATTTCCAAGAATCTGATAGGTTGATTTAATCGAGTAGGAACCATCTGAAGTGTTCAAAACTGCGGTACATTAAAATGCAATCTTAAGAACCAGGTTAATAAACATCTAAAATAAATATTTCTTTACGAAATAATTAGAGTTAGAAATTAAACCGATCTTAGAAACATCTAACAGTTGAAGACCAAAGTATCTTGTAGTACACAAGTTTAAGTTTGTTTACATAGATGGCCTTAGAGAAGGCACGCAGTTTAACTAGCCGGAGAATCCCCGGTACAATTATTGAAAATCCACAGCCTGTTTCCAGTCATTTGGCCGGGTCAAGAATGGAATGAATGAAGCCCCTATCTAGCGGCGAGGATAGGAATTTTGCCGGCTGCCAAAGCCTATCGCATTTCTCTGGGACAATGATTGATGAATGACAAATGAAATGAAATAATATTGCAGAGTGCTGCTCGAATGAAATATGACAGGGAAAACCGGAGTACCCGGAGGAAAACCTGTCCCGCCTCCACTTTCTCCAGCACAAATCTCACATGGTGTGACCGGAATTTGAACTATGGAACCAAGCGGTGAGAGACCGGCACGCTACCGCCGGATCCACTGAGGCTCTCTACAATTATTATTATTATTATTATTATTATTATTATTATTATTATTATTATTATTATTATTATTATTATTATTATTATTATTATTATTATTATTATTATTATTATTATTATTATTATTGTTACCGTGTTTTTGTGGTAGTTATGCATGAAAGAAGGTGCTGGGTGGTGAATAGGTCTCAAGCAACTAAAGTGAAATTAATTTTAAAATTTAACAAGGTTATATTTTCTTTTCAAAATTAGGTAACAACAAATAGAACAGGTACTTAGTAGCCGAAACACGATTGAAAAATACATTTACATAGGTACCCCATTTGGGGCTTCAAAAGTCAGAAACATAATTCTTGAGCAATGAGCCCAACCTTACAATGAACACCATACAACAAAGGGGCCGAAAACCCCCAAACATGCCAGAAACATTTGCTTCCAATTACACCCAAAAGCCTCCTTGAGGCAGAAACACAATTTTCAAGAAAGGGCAACTTCCCCTTAAAATCCAAGCCTATCATAGGCCACTCCAAACTCCACTTTTAAGCTGTCCTCCAAGGACGTATACACAGGGGTAAAATACCCAACCTACTGAGGTCCGTTAAATAACAAGAAAGTTAATACATGACCTCTAAAATACAATTTGAGAGGAGGCGAATTTGCACTCCTAATACCCTTTGCTTAAGACCTACTTGGCACTAGGCCGTTAATACAAGGGCTAATCCCATACTACAGAGGTGACTTAATAGCAATTTACATTACATTACGGAAGAATTGGTTGAGAAAAATAAGTTCACCTCAAGACGATGTGAGTGGGAGCTCGAGAGGGTTAAGCACTCTCTATCCCGATATGTCGTTTTAAAAGGGAATATATGAAAAGAGTAGTTACATTTTAGGAAAAGGTTACATGGTTGAACGCTTAGAACCCGCCCCGAAAGTTAAACTGCTGAGCTAGCAAAGAAAGAAGTTATTAATCGGCCATTACCTTGTTGTTGACTGCTGGCGAGAAAGAGGCGCTTCCCGCCCCCTGCTATGTACTTAACACACTGAAAGATGGAACAGAAGTGGCCCGGAGACCCGAAAATCAGCAGTTTATATCCTCTCGCGGAAGGTTCTAGGCGTTAGGGGAAAGAAAACACCCTCCCACAAACTCTTTATTGGGTAGGACCCCGCAACAGATTCAAGTTGGGGGAAGATACACCAGATTGGTCAGAAATTAATAGAAGAAATTCGGGATTGGATACATTCATAACAAGGGGAGGAAAAGGGTAAATATTGCCAACTTAAACAATGACAGAAAGAAATTTAACAAAGAACAAACTCTTGAAATTAAATTTTCTCCAAAAAAAATAGTTCTTTGACTCCGCACTAGGGTGCACTATTGTTGATCTTCAGTAGTGTCCTCTAGGAGAGAAAGTTTACACTTCTTACTTCAAGCGAAACAAAAACACATCAAAAATGACACAGTTCAAAAACTCAAAATTTTCCACGTGGTGACATCTTCTGAGAAGGTAAAGAATTAACAGCGTAGATAAAGTTCAGACTTCCTCCAGCAGAGGAGTTTCACCTGGCGCAATTTTTAAATTAGCGGCGTGGAGGTGTACCGCCCGGTACAATTATTATTATTATTATTATTATTATTTCATTTCAGTATCCGTGTGAGTATGAGTGTTTAGTGACTCATCGGGGGTAGGTTTCTCCGCGGACTCAGTGAGGGATCCCACCTCTATCGCCTCAAGGTTAGTGTTCTGGAGCGTCAGACGTTGAGTTATGATACAACTGGGGAGGAGGACCAGTACATCCCCCATGCTGCCTGTGGGGGATGGGAATGTTGGAAAGGATAGACAAGGAAGAGGGAAGGAAGCGGCCGTGGACTTAAGTTAGATGCCTAGAGGAGAAGTGGGAAACCATGGAAAACCACTTCGAGGATGGCTGAGGTAGGAACCCTCTACTAGGTTGACCTCCCGAGCCTGAGTGGACCCCATTTATTTATATGTTGAGGAACGTAATTTCAGTACGAATTTTGGGCCTCTCCCAGACCTTTGGAAATTGGAGGTATATTATCAGTGTAAAAAAAGAAGGAAAGAAAAGAAAGAAAGAAAGAAAGAAAGAAAGAAAGAACGTATAAATAAATCAATTTTCACAGAGTTATCGCATTACAAATGCATTACAATGTCTTCCGACTACCCCAACAGGACATACAAAGCAAGCGTCTGATCAATTGTATTAGACAACCAATCCATTAAAGTTAAATGTTAGGGCAAGATATTCAAGCACTTAAGGTATGGTAATCTGGGCCCTTCGCTGTTATGAGCGAATAGCACTACTGCATGAAGTGTCGCATTGAATACTGCAATCCCCTTTACGTTCTTTAATATTCCTGACTCAGCACCTCGTGTGACAATAATGGAGATTCTAGATGGCAGTGTACGTCTGATTCCAAATCTGGCCGATAAACTGTTATAAAAGTCTGGAAAGAACCATTAATGGAATAATAAGAAATATTTTTTTACTTTTCTAGTGGAATGGTAAGATCACTGTTATCCGAAGTGTTCTAGTGGAGACAATTTGGAAATCATGCTGCTGTAATTTATAGAATAAGAATAAATTGAATTGCTTTTTAACGCCGAATAATTGCATAACATTTTAAAAATAGATAATGTAGGAGTGTTAAAAGAAACCAAGTGTGTAGGAAAATGCATAGATGCACATATTGGTATTATATAGGCCTATTTCAATTCTTCAGAGAACAACAGTGTAATCCTCGTGCCTGACATTCCTTTTGAATTTGACAGTGGTTATCATGAGAAAGTAGACGCAGATATAGAAGTCATTTTTGAAATCACTATCCCTTACTATAAGGACACAGTGCTACGGATATGAACCCTGGACGGATAACTTTATTACATGACGAACAGCTGTTTACACATTTGCAGATTACCCGAAAAAATTAACGAAGGCTCAGCAAAACGTCGTCTAATAGAGTTTTGGTATCTCTATCCCTGGTGTAAGGCAATTCGAAAGTGGTGTGCCCAATTTGAAGCGACAGGTTACATTTGTAGGGATAAGTACACGAGCCGTCCATCCGTCGATGACATAACAGTAGTGCGTGTGCACGATCCATTTGCAAGGAGCCCGCAGAAGTTCACACGCTGTGCAAGCCGAGAATTACACATTTCGCAACCGACAGTGTGACAATTTCTGCGCAAACAACTCATCGTGGAACCTTTTCTATTACAGTGGCTGCAAACTTTGAAACCGACTTGCCTTTGAGAGAACCGTTTACTGAGGACAACGCATGGGAGAGGGTGATTTTGGGTAGAAATTAATGTTTAGTGACAAAGCAATATTTTACATGCCGGGACAAGTGAATAGACATTAAGGTACGTATTTGGGGCATCGAACATTCCCGTGTAATTATGCCACATGAACGTGCGTCCCCAAACACGAATGTGTTCTATGTCACTGCATGTCGCAAGATTTATGGACATTTTTTTTTTTTTCGGAAGCCACCGTGACTGGTAAAATAATGGCTTTTCCCACAGCTCTGGGAAGAAATTACAGACTTTATTCTTTAACAAGATGTCACACCACCACAGTACCACCATGCTGTTCGGGACTACCTGAATGCCACTCTACCACAATGATGGATCGGCTGCACAAAATGGAAGACCATAACGCACTCGTGCATTGCCCGCCACGATCGCCGGATATCACCCCATGTGATTTCTTCGTATGGGCTTTCCTAAACAACCGTGTTTTCGTGCCACACACACAAAAACATTGGGTGACGTGCTCGAACGCATCATATTAGCATTCGCAGGGATTGAACCCTATCTGCTAGGCAGAGTGCGGCGGGGACTGAAATATCACCTTGATGTGTGCCTTGTTACGCCGGGGTCGTGCACTGAACATTTTCAGTGGCATACATAAAATCTTATTCAGATGCTCTTTGGATACTTACAATTTCTTTTGCCTGAGATTCATTAAACTACCATAATTAAGTATTGAATTCGGGAACACAATTTAGAATCGCCCTGTGTGTAAATGTATATAGTCTACCGTGTCAAAGGTATATATTAATTCCAATATTCCGATAAAAAGATGAAAAAGAAATATGTTTAAATCAAACATATTTACTAAAAGTAAACTTCTGTAGCTTTTTACACACACGAGAGCGTTTTAATTTGTGTGATCGTGGCCGGCAGCTATTCTTTTTTTGCCATCGATATTGCGTTTAAAAATGGCACATATTGTACGATGCCGTGAGAGACTGCATTCACATCTCTAGTGTTCCCCATTGTTACCTTGAAATATATGGCTCAGCTGCAATGAAACGAGGTATCCACTAACCTTGGGGAGTAAGCTTAATTTCTTCCATAATTAAATGGACATTGTGTAGTTCTTTACGCTTGTCAGAATCCCATCATAACATATTTACACATCCGTTAAATATTTGATAGCATTAATCCTGTGTAATTTATTGGACGAGTTGAGGGAATGTTTTCAAACATTTTCAACGTATTTAATTGCGCATTGCATAGTCACACTGTGTCCTTTAACCTACATTCAAACAATCAGTAAATAGTGACAGAGAATCCAATCTCTGTACATTCTAAATATTGATGTTAACTTGGTTTTTGAACTCTCCTGTGATATATACAAATGTATCATATTTTCTCGTCGGGCTGAGTGGCTCAGATGGTTAAAGCGCTGGCTTTCTGAGCCCAAGTTGGCAGGCTCGAAACTGTTTCAGTCCCGCGGTATTCCCTATGCCGGTAGTTTACAGGCACATAAAATAAATACCGCACAACAAAATTCCAGCACCTCAGCGTCTCCGAAAACATTAAGAAGCAGTTAGTGGGACGTAAAGCAAATATTATTATTATTATTATTATTATTATTATTATTATTATTATTATTATTATTATTATTATCATGATTTCTCTGTGGTTAGGCATTGTTTTTCTTCTTCTCCTCCTCCTTCTTCTCCTTCTTAATCCGTTTACCCTCCAGGGTCGGGTTTATCCCTCGGACTCAGCGAAGGATCCCACCTCTACCGCCACAAGGACAGGGTCCTTGAGCGTCAAACTTTGGGTCGGGGATTACAACAGGAAAGGAGGACCAGTACCTCGCCTAGGCGGCCTCATCTGCTATGCTGAGCAGGTGCCTTACGAGGGAAAGGGAAGATTGGAAGGGATAGAAAAGGAAGAGAGAAGGAAGCGGCCGTGGCCTTAAGTAAGGTACCATCCCGACATTTGCCTGGAGGAGAAATGGGAAACCACAGAAAACCACTTCCAGCATGGCTGAGGTGGGAATCGAAACCCTCTCTAGTCAGTTGACCTCCAGAGTCTGAGTGAACCGCGTTCAGTCCTTGTACCACATTTCAAATTTCCTTGCATAGCCGGGAAACGAACACGAGATTCCGGGGGTGGCACCTAATCACACTAACCACTACACCACAGAGGTGTTTTATGTTTTATGTTCATAAAACTGTCATTTCACTTTCTTTTGCTTCGGATATAGGCTACACATTCTGAACACATGCCCCGCAGTCATATATGTGCTGTGGGAACGTTATCTGTATGTAATTTGCGAAACAAACCTTGATAATATCGGTCTTATCAACGGACGAAACGTTACTATTATAAAGCCTATACCAACGGGATGAACTGTATAATCATACCATGTTATACGGGTTTCCTGTGACATGTAAGGCTAACTTTATCATATAAGAACGATGTGCAAATTAACTCCGCACTTACCTGATTCTTCTGAAAGCAATGAACGCCCACGCAACGTAGTTTCTAACTATTGTACGATATATCCCTTATCGAAGTAGTTTCAAAGAAAAGCACTTCACTTTGAGGCTATGCATTAGCAGCATTCCACATCGCGTAATGGAATTTGAATAGGCGTACTGGGGAAATAAACTCGCGACGTCTAAAAAATAAAGCTAATAGAAGGTTTTGAGCAAAAACAATTATCGTTAGATTTATTAGAATTGAAGACGCCTCTATGCTATGTTGTCATCTTATGTCTTACATTTGAACTTCAGACTGGTTTACGGTCAGCAGAACATTGTCTTCCATGGTCTAAGGATGCAACATCAGTCAAGATGGTGGACAGTGCTTGTGTCGGTTTATCGTATGTTGGGTATTCAGCCCGAAGGCTGGTTTGATCCTCTGCAGCTCCGCCAACAGCTGTCATAAATAGCCTAGGCGTCACTGAAGAGGCGTACTAGGGAAATGAGGAGTGAGGTAGTTTCCCGCTGCTTACCTCACCGAGCCAGCCACTGTCATTACAAATCAGTCTGCCAAGCCCACTGAAATGCATGCACCAACCGACCCTATGAGCGATATTTTCACACCATTCACAACAGGGCCTGGCTGTATAAGCAATGGTATTACTAGCATCACTCATACCTTAGTCACTTTCACATCGTCAAAGCCAAGGATGAGACTGAGACAGGTCAATGAAAGTAACAAATTTGATATAGCCCATACCAGAAGACATAGTGCACTGTAAACACTACATCTCGCCAGCAAAGGCATGTAAATAGACCATTTAAATAAAGGTCACGGATGAAATCATACCTATAATTTGAAATATTTTTTGATATTTTATTTGTATTGCACCGGGAGAGTTGGCCGTACGGTTAGAGGCGCGCAGCTGTGATCTTGCATCCTGGAGATAGTGGGTTCGAACCAAGGCCAACTAGATATACAGGCCATAAGGCTCCCCCTCCACTTCCGGCGCTACGTCACACGAAGAGCCATGCGCTTCATTTTCGCCAGTGACTTGTAGGCTGATATGAACCTCGCAGCAGTAAGGCTATCAATGGTGTTGAATGACTTAAACGTGTGTGAACATTGTGAATTATGCCCACGTCGTGTTGTGTACCTGGTTGTAGAAGCAACTATAGTTCAGAAGAGCCCAGTATTTCAGCGTTTAAATTTCCTACTGATTTGGTTCGGAAACAAAAGTGGATCTTAGGCATCCATCGAACAGAATTTGTCCCTTCAGCAAGCTCAGTTGTGTGCATAAAACACTTCGACGAACGTTTCGTAATTAGGGAGGATTCTGTTAAAACACCTGATGGGTCTATTTTAACAGTATATAGCATAGCACATGTGGATTTGACCCTGTTTTACGGCCGGATGCCCTTCCTGACGCCAACTCTATATGGAGGGATGTACTCACTATTGCGTGTTTCTGTGGTGGGTGGTAATGTGCTATGTTGTCTGAATATGAAGAGAAGACTGTTGGGACGTACACAGACATCCAGTCCCCGAGCCAGAAAAATTAATCAGAAGCGATTAAAATCCCGACCCGGCCGGTAATCGAACCCGGGACCCACTGAACCGAAAGCCAGTACGCTGACCATTCATGCAACGAGTTGGACGAACATCTTACCTCAGTACCTCAATATAAATCTTTAGACACTGGCGGAAATGCGTTCGCTAATATAATTTATCAGTAGTTCAATATTGGTCCGCCTCTGTGGTGTAGTGGTTAGCGTGATTAGCTGCCACCCCCGGAGGTCCGGGTTCGATTCCCGGCTCTGCCACGAAAATTTGAAAAGTGGTACGAAGGCTGGAACGGGGTCCACTCAGCCTCGGGAGGTCAACTGAGTATAGGTGGATTCGATTCCCACCTCAGCCATCCTCGAAGTGGTTTTCCGTGGTTTCCCACTTCTCCTCCAGGCGAATGCCGGGATGGTACGGCCGCTTCCTTCCCTCTTCCTTGTCTATCCCTTCCAATCTTCCCATCCCTCCACAAGGCCCCTGTTCAGCATAGCATGTGAGGCCGCCTGGGCGAGGTACTGGTCATTCTCCCCAGTTGTATCCCCCGACCAAGAGTCTGAAGCTCCAGGACACTGCCCTTGAGACGGTAGAGGTGGGATCCCTCGCTGAGTCCGAGGGGAAAGCCGAACCTGGAGGGTAAACAGATGATGATGATGATGATGATGATGATGATTATTAGTTCAATATTGCAAGCATAGGGCCAATAATGTGTGGTTTGCTAAGAGTGAAATTGCTGTTTGAGCTTCCTTGTTTGTTTGTGTTTTTATTGATAATTTCTTGATCCTATTAATGAATGCTGTACGAAGTATTACCAAACAATGAGGCCATCAACAGAATGTTGCGTTTAGAGTGGAGGAAATACTCAGGTACTTCCCTTGGCCCATTCGAAAGTAAAACGATTTCCCTTGAGTCCTTGCAGCAAAATTTAAAGTGGCATTATACTTGTTTTCTAACGAACTATATAAATAACTGTAAAAGTAGATGACCTCAAAACTAAAACCCAAACTCGCTGGATGTTGTAAACGTGTGTGGTGCTATTTCAACACATATGTCAGCAGTCCAAATAAAGTGAGACATATCCTTTTTTAGTATTGTGCTGATGAAACGCTATCACACTCCTCTAAGAAAAGGTGTCCTGAACACGATTACCTATTACATCTCTTTTGAATTTTATCTTCAGAAAAGAGCTATTTAACAGCTGACCTACAGATAACAGAATTCATCCATAATTAATTGATGTTGTAAAATTCTTTAGACTTGTCGGAACACCATCGTGGTATATTTACACATTCTTTATAATGTTTGACAGCATTAATCCACTGCAAATTATTGCATGAGTTGAAGGCAAGATTTCAAATATATTCAGCTCTTTTAATTACTCATTTTATTGTCACACTGTGTTCTTTAAGCTATATTTAAACAGCGCAGCAGTAATTTTCGCAACGATTCGTTTCATTCTACAGACTTGAAAACAATCACACGTTTGTTGTGAATGGATGGCTCACATGGGAAAATTCTCATGCAATGCTATTTATTCGCTACAAATTTAGAGCATATTCTTTCTACATTTCCAGTAATTCTCTGTTATGAAAATGTGACATCAGAAATAAGTCAAATGTGTCTCGCCGATAATTTAGACAAAGATGAGCAGTTAAAAAGAGTTACTCATAAGAACTGGATTTAAAACTATATCATGGATTATTCGACCAGGTATACGTGACTCAGCTCATGAATATAGAGAGTGAAAAAAAGTTTGGACACTTTCACAGCAGAATAAACCTACAGGTGGTACAATTCATGTAGACCTGCTTGGATTCGAGTAATGGTAAATGGGAGCTGTTTCATCGGTAGTCCTAAAGACTGATTCCTGTGGTTGCCCAATTTCTAATTAGGCAAATATTAAAACTGTACCTTATTAATAACATGCACCCTACCTTCCCCTCCTGGCTCTTTCTTATCCAATGTCACTGAAATTTAACCCCAGTTACTGCGACCAGTGCTGGATGAAGGTGTTTGGGGGCCCTGGGCTATTTAAAAATGTGGGGCCCCTCCTTCGTAACATCACGTAAGACTAGCATACTGAAGTCGTTATAGAACTACTTGCACTTAAATTAATGAATAGGGAAGTATTGAAATAGACTACAATTTTTCTCTACTTTTCATGTTAATATTTCATAATGCCAAAACATATTTTACATTTGTCTCATTATCACTATCAAATCGACATACAAAACAGAACTTACGTTTTTTGGCACCACTAGGGTATTTTCTATCCATTTTACAAAAACATTACAGTTCAATAATCAGAGGTGAACTGGAAGTTCTCTTCCTGATGCAAAGATATAGTATAGCATGCGCATTCCACCGTGCTTCCCCTGTCCCCTCCCGCTCATTTCCTAGACCTCTTCCCCCTTCTGCCTGTACTCGCAAGCTGCCAGATTTAAATTTTCGTCAACAATAACCTTTACAATAATTACAGTGCGTAAGTAGCGAGGATTCGTGTCTCCGGACGGTAATTGATTCTAGCAGTGATGAAATACTAACGCGGACAACTGATGAGAAGGAAGGAAGTGTGCGTGTTCGATATTTTGCGAGCGTAAATATTCATATACATGCACGGAGGTGGAGCAGCAGGACTTTTTATACAATTTTAGGTTCAGCCAAAATCCGCGGCCCCTTGGCACGCGGAGACCGGGGCTGCAGCCCCTTTAGCCCCCCTCCTAATCCGGCCCTGACTGCGACGTCAATCTCTTAGCAAATATACCCTAATATGCCCAGTGTATAAGATAAAAGCAAGGAAGGCTTACTTGTAGTTCTACGTGATTGTTTATGTCGTGAACATAGGTACGAGACTTCCAGTTCTACGATGAGTGATATTTCATTTCTAAAATGCCCTTATACATTGGCTGAAATTCAAACCACGGTGGCATTCATTAGAAGCGTGTTACTAAGCTACTCGGCTACCACGCTCCTTTGCCTAAGGCTAGGCTGAGTGGCTGGGTTTCTGTGTTTCTGACCCCCAATTGGCTGAATCCGGAGCTATTTGAAGGTGCTCAAATACGTCAGCCTCGTATCAGTAGATTTACCGGCACGTAAAATAAATCCTGCATGACTAAATTCCGGCAACTCGGTGTTTCCTAAAACCGTCAAAAGTATATAGTGGGACGTAAGAACAATAGCATTTTTATATTTTTAATGACTCAACACTGCTGCCGACTTGATTAGCTACATTTTGAAATTAGGCCTAGGAGACATAAGTTAAACATCAACAAACTAACCTCAATGTAAGTATCAATTATGGAGGTTCCCTTACCGAAGTAAATGATCAATCAAGATATTCAGAATTAAGTCAATTTTCAAGCTCAGTGAGGAATTAAGAAATTAAAGATTCTCTATCTCCGCCTCTGTGGTGTAGTGGTTAGCGTGATTAGCTGCCACCCCCGGAGGTCCGGGTTCGATTCCCGGCTCTGCCACGAAATTTGAAAAGTGGTACGAGGGCTGGAACGGGGTCCACTCAGCCTCGGGAGGTCAACTGAGTAGAGGTGGGTTCGATTCCCACCTCAGCCATCCTGGAAGTGGTTTTCCGTGGTTTCCCACTTCTCCTCCAGGCAAATGCCGGGATGGTACCTAACTTAAGGCCACGTCCGCTTCCTTCCCTCTTCCTTATCTATCCCTTCCCCATCCCCCGCAAGGCCCCTGTTCAGCATAGCAGGTGAGGCCGCCTGGGAGAGGTACTGGTCATTCTCCCCAGTTTTATCCCCCGACCAAGAGTCTGAAGCTCCAGGACACTGTTCTTGAGACGGTAGAGGTGGGATCCCTCGCTGAGTCCGAGGGAAAACCAACCCTGGAGTGTAAACAGATGATGATGATGATGATGATGATGATCAGTTCTACGATGAGTGATATTTCATTTCTAAAATGCCCTTATACATTGGCTGAAATTCAAACCACGGTGGCATTCATTAGAAGCGTGTTACTAAGCTACTCGGCTACCACGCTCCTTTTATGTTATTTATTTTATTTTATGTTATATATTTCTGCCCTTATTTTTATTTACGTATTACTATTACTGCATTCTTTGGTGTTTGCCTGGTGTGAATAATTCATCTCCCTTCTTGAAATTTGCAATTACTTGTCGGACTGGAGAGAAACCACGCTGTATTAACACACACAAGCAAATATATTTCACGTACATATGCCGTAAGTCATTAAGAATACACAAAGGCTAAGTCTGCAAACCGTGCCGAAGTCGTGACAAGATGAGGTCAGATTGATAACTAAATTTCCTTTCATTTCAACTTTACAGAGAAGGTAACATTGTTTTGCTTTGCGGATGTGTTCTTGTAGATTTTTCTTGCTTCTTATACATCCTAGTTGAATTCTATACATACTAAATAGACGAAAGTCCGGCCCCGCGTTGCCGGGGGCAACGTGTCCGCCTGTCACCCGGCGGCCCCGGGTTCGATTCCCGGCCGGGTCCCAGGTTTTTAATTGTAAATTATTGGTATCCATGGCCTGGGGACTGGGTGTTTGTGTCATCCTTAACGTTCCTTACCTCACATTCAACACTTTACACTTCCGCCATTTACATAATACACGCGGGTTCCTCACATATGGTGCAAGTAGGGGTAAAAGATCTTCATAGGTCGATGCCCCGAACAAATAGCATTTAAAAAATAGACGAAATAATATCATACAAATAAAATGCTGCATTCGTCATTTAACACGAACTACGTTGTTAAGTGCATTATCCGAACATGCCACAATTCTGCTTACCTAGTATTATCAAACAGATTTACAAACCAACAGAAAAAGAAAATATGGTTTACTTACTACTCCCGCAAATGTAACACTAGTGATTTTCCCCATACGGCAGTGGCAATATGTGTCGGTACATATACTCTCGCAAGTCACGAAAAAAGCATGACTACATAATGGCAAGATTAACAGTAACTGTAAGACATCAAATCGGCAAGTAGTTTCTCTAAACGGTATGCTCAGCAATACTGGATCTAACCCAATAGTTAGAAAATAAGTATAAATCACTAGTAACGTTGTACCCTTTATGCAGGGACTATAAATCAGCCTTAAGGCCAGACGCACTAGTCACTTGCCACTGCCACGAATTGCGACGTGTATTTTGTATGCTATTGTAAGGTGCCCCATGCAAGTAGAGTTTGGCCTTTCATTCGTCCTGAAAAGTTTAAGGCTGGCAGGTAAAACTGACGTGCATGTTCGGGACGGCCAGCCAATCTTTTGGACTGTTGGACTATGAGAATTCCATCAGTTCTAACGGCAGGATGTGATGCCTGACACGCACATGTATGGGGAAATCACGGGCGACTGGCAGGCCAAATCCTCTGTCAGTCTAGTCTCCTCGTGGAGAGTGGAATATTTTCTTTCTCCTGCATTGCAGTTTCTCGTGAACGTCTCCTGTAATTTTATTCTTACGATTGTGACTAACCATCAAACACTTTGACAATAGTGATGGGACATTCGATTCATTTTACTGAATCGATTCGTTTGATTCCGTTCACGTTACTGAATCGATACAGTGATCCGATTCACGGCTCATTGGTCACCGTTCTCACTGCATCTGTGTAGTATGTGCTGGTAAGACAGCAGCAACAGCATTCAGTGCTCGCAGCTGCCATCTGGTCTTCATACTATGAACTCCTTTCTTAGAAAAAATGCTAGTTACTCTAATACATCGAAGGTTTCCGGCGACGCAGGGTGGGAAAGGTTAGAATTAGGAAGGTAGCAGCCATGGCCTGAATTAAGGTACAGTCCCAGCATTTCCTGGTGTGAAAGTGAGGAAACTACGGAAAACCATCTTAACGGCTGCCGACGGTAGGTTCGAACCCACCATCCCCCGAATGCTAGCACATAGCTACGCGATATTAACCGAACGACAACTCGCTCAGTCATTTTTGAAAATATGTATTTTTCTATCAGCTGAGGATTTTTTTGAATCGTCATATTTTGTATAGGCTACCCGAGATGTACAGTAGCCCGCTGGTTTTCTGATTCAACATACTGTTATTGCGTCTGTCCACATATGATTGAAGTCTTGTGCAACGATGTGACATATGAACTGAGAGAATACTGAGCCGTTCTTCCCAATATAAAACAGGTACTTTTGAGTGGTCATGAGCATGACTCATAGTCATAGGGCAGGCTAGAGTCGAATTTAATTGTCAAATGTCAACTAAGTTATAATACTAAGATTCATTAAACTAATAAATAGTATAAATAGTATAAATAGTACCTACTTACTAGCTACTTCAGAATTATGTTGTGACTACCCTTTTAACACTGCAAATAAATCCATCTATTATTTAAACCTCCCTGTAAGAAGAGGACAGTGAATGCAAATGGGTATTATTTTCAAATGAGCTGAGCTCGAGAGTCCATTATAGCATACGATTCTTTCAGTGTAGCATGGCTCAGTGAATGTCTCGCTGCAGTGAGCCGATAAGGAGCCGTGTGTATCTTGTGTCTCACTGAGCCGGCTCGTTCACGATTCTTTCGGTGTGCCATGGCTCACTGTATGTCTCGCTGCAGCGGAAGCTCGGCTCTCCGCGTGTCCAGTGAGCCGATAAGGAGCCGTGTGTATCATGTGTCTCACTGAGCCGCGCTCGTTCACGATTCTTTCGATGTGCCATGATTCACTGCCTCGCTGCAGCGGAAGCTCGGCTCTCCGCGTGTCCAGTGAACCGATAAAGAACCGTGTGTATCATGTGGCTCAATGAGCCGCGCTCGTTCACGATTCTTTCGATGTGCCATGATTCACTGTCTCGCTGCAGCGGAAGCTCGGCTCCCCGTCAACGTCCAGTGAGTGCGCCACTCAGCACTGTCCTCTGGGAGTAAGCTAAATCGTGTGCCGTAACCTCGCCGTTCCTGTGAATCGATTCACTCGTACACTTGAATGAATCTATACACTGCTTCGAATCATGCATTCAGTAGCCAACACTATTTGACAATGCACAATACCATCACAATATGCTATATATGAAATACATTCGTTATGTGTTTTTATCAACAAAGCATGAGTCATGCAGGAGGACAATACACTGGAGATCACAGCGAGTGGCACATCGCTTTCTGTCTGTATCCACACATAAGAAAACCCTTTAATATCTCGAAAAATACTCGTCTGAAGTGCAAAATAAGCACATTACTGAATTTGTCGCTAGATTCGTAATTGTTCTATTGGGTAAAATTAGTGCCATTTACAAAACAAATTTGCTACTTGTTTCTCGGTAATTACTTATGTGATCGAGAGGAATAAGGCAGTATTTTATGAGCCCTTAATACAATTAAAGAATTTGAAATCACAGTGTCTATAACTTTGACGGATCAGAAGATATTTGAGGTGGACAACTTAGCTGAATCACCCTGTATATTCCCACACTTGCCACTTATATTGTTCAATAAAACATCGTTGAATTCTTCTGCATCGAGGGCACAAACATCCCACATAGCAGTAGCTAGAAGAATAAATAAATATCCATTATTCGTAGCTTGGCTGTCTTTTGCGATCACAGAACTTCCTACAACTATAAACTACTGTCTAGCCATAGTTCAGGTTTGTTCCAATTTCTCAAGCTTTACTAAGCGTGAATTCCAGTATGGAACACAGCCAAATGGAATAAGAGTTACAAAATCTGCATGCGAACACCGTAAGTTTGAGATATCAGTTCCACGCTAGTTCTTTTGTCTGATTGCCAGGTCGATATTGTTTTCCCTCGATTCCGAGCAGGATCTGTCCCAAACTATTACCCACAGGTCTACGTTTTAGTACTTCCCTAGTCTCATAGATTTCACAGAAATGATTTACGTATTTGCCCTGGTTTCTCCAGTCTTAGTGAACGTCTGAATGCTCGGAGACTGCCCTCATGTTAAGCCTAAAATAAAATAATGCGTAAATACGGCTGTCCAACACCTGAAATTAAATAGTGGCATATTGTTCAAAGAAAGGAAGTTTGAAAAAGAGTTGTAAATCGATGGGCATCGTTTTGAAATTTAAAATCATATTTGTTTATACATGTATGTTCAGTCCTCAGCCCGGAGGCTGGCTGGATCCTCAACAGTTTCACCGTCACCTGTCATAGATAGCTTAGGTATCACTGAAGAAGCTCACTAGTGAAATGAGGAGTGAGGTGGTTTCCCGTTGCTTTCCTCATTGACCCAGAAGTTGCTATTATATATCAGTCTGCCAGTCCCACTAAAATGCATGCACCAACCGACCCTATGAGGAACATTTTCACACCATTCATAGCAGAGACTGGCTGCATAAGGAATGACATTACTAGCATCACTCATACCTCAGTCACTTTCATATCGTCAAAACCAAGGATGGGAATGAAAGTAACAAAATTGCTCTAGCCCATACCAGAAGACATAGTGCACAGTAAATACTAGGTCTCACCAGCAAAGATTTATGTCGTAAAGAATTCTCAAGTGATTCTATCGTGTATATCAGTTATTTCCTTACAAGAAGAAATTACTTTCTGAATGCTAGACGAATGAATTTCCGATATTCTAAAAAAGAGCAATAATAAAATCGACAAGACGATTAAGAGTATTTTCATATTCATTTATGACTAATCTATTTCATTCGTATACTTACGAGCAAAAAATGTGACCATACCAGAAGAACGCCATGGTGTATTTCCTTCCGGAAGGTTTTCGTATTCACCTAATATGGAACATCCAATATGTATAAAATATTGTCTATCCTATGGCCTAGTCTATAGTTTAGACTATTGTCCAGTCCATCTCTTACTGCTTCTCTCTATTAAACACTAGAATTAAATTCGGTGAAGCAAATATCGGGGGGGGGGGAGGAGTAATGCAAATTAAATCACTGTAATCATACCTGTAAAAATCACATATTATATACAAAGAATGACATGTTTCGTTCTACAAGAATATTCTCAGATTCAGTCAAATCACTTAAATGTGCATATACGTACAGTGTAGTTTACGTAATGTAAACTTCTCAGTGATATGGAGTTAGGTGATAATATGAACCATAAGTGAGCAAAAAATGATTATATGGGAAACCGTATATTGACACTTTTTTTACTTATCTACACGCATTTTTTGCTCACATATGGTTCATATTATTACCTAACTCCATATCATTGACAAGTTTACATTACGTAAACTATACTGTACATATATGCACATAATTTAAGTGGTTTGATAGAACATGAGGATGTTCTTGTAGAACGAAACATGTCATTCTTTGTACATAATTTGTGATTTTTACAGATATACTTATAGTGTTTTAATTTACATTTGAAATTGATGTATGCCTGGCAGACTGGGAAGTTTTTATTACATTATTCGTCAGCCCCGTGTCGGTAGATTTTCTGGCACGTGAAGGAACTATTGCGGGACACAATTTCGCGTCTCGGCGTCTCCGAATACCTCAAAAGAAGTCAGTGGAAAGTAAGAAACAACATTATTATTATTATTAATATTATTTAGGGTCCCTTCATTTGTCATAGATTTTAAGAGATGCTGGGTATTGTAATTTTGTCGTGCAGAATTAATTCTCCGTACTCAAAGAATGACACAGAGTCGATGTATGTATCTAGGTACATACCGTCAAGTGTCACCAACCCCATCCAGGATAGAGTCCACTACCTTGAGATAAGAACACAGTGTATCACAGAGATCAGCAATAAACAAACAATGAGGACCACTTTCCTACATTAATTTATTTAATCGCCTTCAAAAATTATCTTAGATTATCGTTAACAGTACGAAACTTATAATGAACAATTTGCTAAAAAGAGTCTGTATCTGTATAAAATTCTAGACTGAGTCGAAATTTTTCATTATATGATTTGTAATGTTAACGATAATCTAAGGTTTGAATTGATGTTTGTATGTTATAAGGTGATACATTTGATGATTTTAAATCATTTAAACAAAACATTTTAATTGTTATTATAGATGTTTAAAATTATTTTAATTTATCAAGTTAAGAATTAGGGATTTTAATTATGTAACAGGTCCAAGGGTGTGTTTGGAAATTTTACGTTGCTGAAGGATAGAACAGTTTAAGTTTCTCGAAACATGTAGGCCCTACGGCTTTTAATAACAACAAACTGTTAATAGTATTGACAAGGTACAGCAAGGTGTTTCAATAAATTAACGAACCAAACCCCGTAGCGCAACAGCTTCGAATGGCCATGACCTACCAAGCGACCGCTGCTCATCCCGAAGACCTGCAGATTACGAAATATCGCACCGGGCGAGTTGGCCGTGCGCGTAGAGGCGCGCGGCTGTGAGCTTGCATCCGGGAGATAGTAGGTTCGAATCCCACTATCGGCAGCCCTGAAGATGGTTTTCCGTGGTTTCCCATTTTCACACCAGGCAAATGCTGTACCTTAATTAAGGCCACGGCCGCTTCCTTCCACCTCCTAGGCCTTTCCTATCCCATCGTCGCCATAAGACCTATCTGTGTCGGTGCGACGTAAAGCCCCTAGCAAAAAAACGAAATATCGCGTGGTCAGCAGGACGGATCCTCTCGGCCGTTATTCTTGGCTTTCTAGACCGGGGCCGCCATCTCACTGCCAGATAGCTCCTCAATTGTAACCATGTAGGCTGAGTGGACCTCTAACCAGCCCTCAGATGCAGGTAAAAATCCCTGACCTCACCGGGCATCGAATCCGTGGCCTCCGGGTAAGAGGCAGGCACTCTACCCCTCCACCGCGGAGCCAGCGTTTAAATAATGAATATATGATTAATTTTAAGATAGTTGACCATTATGGTAGAAGTGATTTATTTATTTATTTATTTATTTATTTATTTATTTATTTATTTATTTATTTATTTATTTATTTATTTATTTATTTATTTATTTATTTATTTATTTATTTATTTATTTATTTATTTTTCATAACAAGCAGCTAATTTCGCAAGAAGACGTAAATCATAGTTCTTTCATCGCAGTCAGTTGAATGTCTCGGAGGAAGTATAAGGAGGCAAAAGAAACAGCTATCAGTTCATCGTCACGTGCCAGGCGGGAGCTCCAAGCTACTTAATGCCCATAATCTAGGTAAGTACGTGGTGGCCAGGACGAAGATAAACCCGTATTAGCTTGTCCTTTATGCTGACCCACATAAAGAACTCCGACAGCCTGCAAGGAATGTCCAAAATTGAGAAACAAGGGTTGTAATAGGTCGCTCAGTAGATCAGTGGTAGAATGTTGGCCTCCAAATTCCAAGATCGCATATTCGAACCCAGCACAGGTAGTCATATTGTTTTTAGGGGCGTGTTAAAGACCATTCGGCCCTCCACGTAGTACGATGTCTCTAGCGACACGTTTGATGTTTACCTAGAATAAAAAGTATTAAAAACTCACTTATAGATCTCCCAACAGAGATCCGTTAATAATATTGTTTTTACGTCCCAGTAAATACTTTTGGCGGTTTTCAGAGACGCTGAGGTGACGGAATTTTGTGTCTCGTGAGTTCTTTTATGTGACAGTAAATCTACTGATATCAGGCTGACATATTTGAGCACCTTCAAATTCCACCGGACTTAGCCAGGATACAACCTGCCAAGTTGGGATCAGAAGCCCAGTGCCTTAACCGTCTGAGCCACTCAGCCTGGCAGAGACCCATTAGTCTGCTGTCTGGTAAAGTTACACGGAAAGCTGAAACTATAGCTCAGGCGGACTGAACGCGTTAAATTGATAAATTGTCTATAGGTTATAGCTGAGTCCATATTATTATTATTATTATTATTATTATTATTATTACTATTATTATTATTATTATTATTATTATTATTATTACTGAGCCTCCGTGGCTCAGGCGGCAGCTCGCCGGCCTCTCACCGCTGGGTTCCGTGGTTCAAATCCCGGTCATTCCATGTGAGATTTGTGCTGGACAATGCGGAGGCGGGACAGGTTTTTCTCGGGTACTCCGGTTTTCCCTGTCATATTCCATTCCAGCAACACTCTCCAATATCATTTCATTCCATCTTTCATTCATCAATCATTGCCCCAGAAGAGTGCGACAGGTTTCGGCAGCCGGCACAATTTCGATCCTCGGCGCTAGATGAGGGACTTCATTCATTCCATTCCTGACCAGATCGAATGACTGGAAACAGGCTGAAGATTTTCATATTATTATTATTATTATTATTATTATTATTATTATTATTATTATTATGCTAGTGGCAGACAGTGTGCGTTCACTTCAAAACAAATTTAACATCTGGAAAGATGTACTGGAGGAAAATGGATTAAAGATGAGCAGAGCTAAGACTGAGTATATGCACTGCAATTTTTCGATGGATGGCCGGATAACTGTAGGACTGCTTCTTGTTACTAAGGAGGTCATTCAAACCAGAACCTTCAGTTACCTTTGGTCTGAGGTACAGGCTGACGGAAACAATGACAAGGATATTATCAACCAGATAGAATGTAAAAGGTCAGAGTGGCGGGTAACAACAGGAATTCTGTGCGACAACAAAATGCCTCTGAACCTTAACCCTTTAATTACCAAGGAATGAAATAATGAAAATTATTTTTAATATGTAATACTGATCTAATGAAGTACAAATGAAAATTACATAAATGATAATTTTTGTAACAAAAAATATTTTTCTACAGTTTTTTTGGGAGGTGGTATCACGGTGAAACCACTGGGAAACTAGGCGTCTTCTCATTTGACATGGTACTCAGCGAAACAGTTTTTGTTATTACCCACACATAGTCCAACACCACATGTCTGACATGCCCATCTTGTACGGTGGGGATTTATTTTCGTGCTGCAAAAAGCACACCTCCTAGATGTTCCCTGAACAGGCATATGTGCCGCTTTATCCCACCCTCTTCTCTTTCGGAACATATGGTCTGAAGTGACTGACGCGAGATGCACGCCTAGAATGAGTTGTAGGGGTGCGTTGTGATGCTCCGCAATCACGTCCAGTCGAAACTTCTCCAGACTCATTTGTGTTTCAGGATTTACTTCCCTGAAAATTATGAAGGCATTGACAACAGCAACATCAAGGAAGTGCCACATTATCCGATGCCACCACTTCTTGCTCTTTCTGCGCAGTTCATAACAGGCTTTTAGCATATCAGCTTTGTCCACGTGGCCCGTGTGGGAGTTGCAAGGCTTCCAATAGTTCACTGTTCAACTGATTCGCGCAAACATTGCATGATGCCATGGTCGATGCTTCAAGTTCCAACTTGCCAGTGGTTACAACCTGAAACCACCCATATTATTATTTTTTATTATGAAACAATTTTCTGAAATGTTGCAAATAACGGTGATACCACTAGCAGGAATACCAAGCCAAACTTACCTGTACAACAAACGAATTATTGCAACAAACGCAGTCACAAACAATGACAATCACAGCAACACAGCGACCCACAGGTGGCATCACAACATGCTACCTCACACGAACGGACTCCCGCACAAGATATGCTCGAAAACCTTGCACAAATTGACGCCAGAGTACAGCAGCTATCAGCAAGCATAGTGGTTACAACATATTACCACTGGTAAACTGTGCAAATGCCTCTAAAAAAGGTGGTTTCACAGACAAACCACTGGTGATAAAAGGGTTAAAGGCAAACTATGTATAATGGGCGATCAAAAAGTTTCCGTTCGACGGCCGTACAGTCGTGAATCGGGATGCCAATGGGGTAAAATCGCCTTGAGTAATGAGGCACTCATCCCACTGACGCACCAAGTTGATGATCCGCATGTGCTAAAACACTGGGTCTTGCTGAGTGAAGAAGTTCGTAACCGCCTGCTGCACATCCTCGTCCGCCAGGAAGCGTAGACCATTCAAGGAGTTTTTTTTTAGGGGACCGAAGACGTGATAATCGCACGGGAAGAGATCAGGACTGTAGAGCGGGTGCTCGAGTGTCCCTCAGCGCCCAATCGTTGTTGTCCGTAATTGATGAGGCTTGCCTCCCAGATCGATCGGCGTCTTGTGTCGAATCGCGACCCGCACGGAACTTGGTGCACCATTCCACAACAGTGGTTTTCGACAGGCATTCTGCCCCCAATGCAGTCTTCATTCTCGGATGGATGACCATCGGTGTTTGTCATTCTTCAGCCAAGAAAATAATAGCACGTCGGTCTTGTTTGGACGCATTTGGTAATAACGTTTCCAAAGTTCACGTGGCCGCATTTAACGCACGCACCTAGGCATGACATGGCTGTCACACTGATCCCTTTGCTTTTTTTTTTTTTTTTTGGAAGGCCCCCGAAGCCCGCTCCCCCCGCGTGACCGATTCAATCTACATGGCCTCCGACATGTCCCTATTTCTAAGAAGAAAGAGAGAGCAGGGAAGAGTGGGAAGTGATACAAGGAGTATCTACCGGTTTCCGAGTTAGACTCGCTACCACGGCAAGAGTTTGTGTTGGTAAGGTAGTGTTAAGGTGTGGTATTGAAGGGTCAAGGAAAAACCACATAGGCAGAAAGAGATAGAGCCTACATATAAAACCTGACATCTTGTGATAGCACATGCAAGGATGTGGGCTGAAAATTTCCAGTGGTAGTGTTAGTTGAGAAGAGGTATCATGCACCAGCCACGAACCGTAGTCTCGCCATTCCATCTGCCTGGGGATCAGTCCGTCTGGGCACTGCCATGACTAGCGCGGGCCTTGATAGTTGCGGAGCCATGCGTCGAGTAGCACTAGGGCCCGCCGCACAGTGCCACCTCCTTGGGGCCATCGTGCCCAGTCTCCGATCCCGGGGAATGAGACCAAGCCCGCCGGGGCGGGGGCCTCCTGGAAGGGGGTGGGTCATGACGCCGGGCGTCCTTCCTCTCTGTCCGCGCCATGGTCTGGTAGACTGGGCAACTGCGATGGGAGGCCGGATGGCCCCCCGCGCAGTTGGCGCACACCGGTGCCTCCTTAAGTGTTGCGCAGGCCATATAGTGGTGATCACCTCCACAACGGTTGCACCTCACTTGGAGCCCACACCTCTCCTGACGGTGGCCCCACCTCAAACAGCGGAAACATTGCAAGAGCTGTTGAGGGGGACGTTTCGATCTCACCTGATAGCCGCTGCCCGTTGAGGTCCTCTCCTGACTGGCTCCTCGCTCGGCTGCTGTCTTGGGAGCAGTCCGGGGTTGCGGCTGGGCGGCCCTCTCCTGGTGGGCCAGCGTCTTCTTCTTCCTCCTGGTCCGGCGTCTTCTTCCCGGGGATCTCTTCTCAGCAGGGGAAGAATCCTCTTCCTGATGGCCCTGCTCCCGGCCTGTGACCCCGGGGTAGCGGGTGGCTTCGCTGCGTCGCAGTCTTCTTCCTCCTCCTAGCTGGCAGTGGTGGCATCGGTCGGTGCTAACACTCGACTGCGTTCCCTGTCCTGTGGGGCGCACGTCGGTGTCTGCAGCTCGACAGTCGCACTGGCAGGCTGGGCCTGGACAGCAGCCTCTGAGCGCCAGGGGGCGTCCTCCTCCACTGCTGTGCAGCCGTCCGCCGTCCCGGGCACTTTCCTGGATTGCGCCTAGGTAATAGGCTCTTCCTGGTAGGCCTGGGTCTGCGTCCATTTCGCCATGGCAGGTGGTAGACGTTCCTGGTTGGCGGCCTTGTTGGTCTGCGTGTACTTCGTAAAGTACAGCGGTCCAACTGGGGTCGTGCCGTCGCGGCGCTCAGGAGCGCCGCCGTCGTCGTCGGTCCTCAGCTCCGTCTGGGTGGCTGCCTCCTGGATGCCGGAGACGTCCAGCTGCTCCCTGACACCCGGTAGCCTGACGACCTGGAAGTGTTGGTACACTAGGCTCTCGTTGGCCTGTGTCCTTAGGGTAGATCACGACTGCCCAGCCAGGGATCACCTCACCGATGATCTTGATGAGCGGCCCCTCTCCGATGAACTATGCAATGGCTGTAAGGAGACTGATTACTAGAATCGTCTCCCGGTATATGTGCTTCCCCCACCGGTTGTACACCATCAGCGCCGGGAATCTAGTGTAGGGGGCGCACACTGTGCTCATCCTAGCTTGGAGTTCTTCTATGACTGCCTCGCAGTCGTAATCAGCCGGTCTCGCTGCAACTGATAGCTTCTCCATCCTGGTCCTCCTGAATACAGAAACAGAAAGCGAGCACTGAGAAGTGCTCAGCTCTGACAAAGGCTCTTTCGGAAGTATACTAATAAGTTCAGCTGCCTGACTAGCACTTAGAAAGTACGAATCGCCTGGCGAGGAGAGGGACAGCAGAGCGAGAGGCACGTACGTCCTTCCGCTTCAGCAGTCAAGCTCGTCCTCTGATCCCTTTGCCTACATGTCCGTGCTTATATACCCACATCGGAGTCCCCCTACATTGCACGTTCGCTGCAGCAATGCCCTGCAACAGAAACTTTTTGATCACGCCTTATATACTGGTAGTGGGTCAAGCCATGTTACATTGTTCTGAATGCTGGGCTACGAAAAGAAACGATGGTCAAGAGATGGGCTGGTGTGGTAACCCGACTGGATTAAACGATGTCATCCGGTAGTCTTTAAAAGTAAATCCCATTGAGAAAAATCTTAAATAAAAGCGAGTTAAGTGGTACGGGTATCTTCAAAGATGACTTGAAGATTACGTCACACATCGAGTCGACCGGCTAGAGTTTAGGGCAAACCCGGCGATGGGACGAA
This sequence comes from Anabrus simplex, assembly GCF_040414725.1. Classification (NCBI taxonomy): domain Eukaryota; kingdom Metazoa; phylum Arthropoda; class Insecta; order Orthoptera; family Tettigoniidae; genus Anabrus; species Anabrus simplex. The sequence continues at coordinate 873,507,526 of NC_090265.1, read as the reverse complement.
CTAGAATGAATTCTCTTTCATTGTCAGGACTTTCCTTTACGAGTCACTTTATTCAGTCTTTTGCATATTTTAAATAATGCTAAATTTATTTTCTTAGGAAGTGGTAGTGTTACTCTCCGCACTTTTGTTAATTTAGTAAGTTATACGTTGCCCATAAAAATGTCTTGTGTTTAATCACTTCGCTTAAGATTAAACTTCACAAGATTGGCTTTCCACGTGTTTCCACATAATTGATTTATCTTTAAAAGAACAATAATTATTATTGTGTTAATTTTAGTGTGCCCCGTAGTAGTAGTCTATAAATATATCCACAGAATATATGGTGGTGCTATATAATAATCCAACCAGAGTCCAGACTGAAGACTTAACAACAAAATGAGAATTGTCTCGTTTAGCTCTCTCATAATTCCTCCCGATCACTTACAAAAGATGAAAGACGAAGCATACAACATCAACACAACCGCGCTGTAGTTGGTATTTGTGTGGGAGGAAACTGTGTTGTATGTTAAGAGGATGTCTTCGAGACGTACCTACTTTATAGACTGAACATGGATCGTAATGCCGCTCAAAAGTGTTGCTGTCTGGCCTATCTAGCAACACTATTTGTTTTTTAACTTGCTTTGCATAACGAGTGACGGAAACGAATGTGCCTAGGTAATGCCTCCCTGAAAGCATCATCGAGGGCAATTTGTTGTTGATCACGGAGTTATTAGCAAAGAATACCATGTGTCCAAGTCACCAAGTCACCTTCACGTAATTGATAAAGCCAGGAAATGTTGCAGGTAAGCCCAGTACGGTAAAATAGGGCATTATAACACTGGGTTCTCCAGACCTATTAGGAAATCCGTCATTAAAGTTCTTATAAATGTATGTGGGTTGTAAGGGTTGTCATTACAATGTAGGATAGAAGGTGTTCGAGCATAGCCCAGCAGAGAGAGCGTTAGGTTGAAGCTGTTCATTAGGAGAAATGAGGAGCTGGAAGACACTCCTCGAGAAGATACACTTACCTCCCAAGTGCAAGAACTCCTTACTTCTTGTCAAGTATCATTCCGTCATTACATTTTCTAAACTAACTGGTCACAGCTATTTCTAGCAGTGACGAATGCGTGGAAGTTGAACTTTCGGATCTATACAGCTCTAAAGGACCTACTAAACTTATTGCTAAAATGATATCTAAATCAAGATGATATAAAATTACTTCGTTACTTAGTGCCTTTGTTGTAAGCATTTTGAGGAATTTTATTTTATTTCTTTATTTTGAAAATATTTGTTACTGGCGTGGATCTCTATAGATATTTTGCCACTACTTTCACCATATGATATGAACCTGCGTGTAAGTGGAATTGTCGAAGTGTAGAGCGTTGAATGTGAGGAAAGGAACTTTAAGGACTACACAAACACCCAGTCCCCAAGCCAGGGGACAATTAAAAATCCCTGACCCGGCCGGGAGTCGAACCCGGGGCCGCCGGGTGACAGGCTGACACGTTGCTCCTTTCACAGCGGGGCCGGACATATTGAGGCTAATATCTGCGAATGTCTTTCAAAGCCAGCAGAGGCAATCGGAGGTTTGAAAGATGGCAAAAAGTCCATTCAACACTCAATGTCTCATAGTATTTACCAGACAATATTAATTAAGATTCACCCATAGATCGTGCAAGAGAGATCAGTTTACGTTGACAACTTTCCTCTCTTTTTCATTATTTATTTCTTTTACATTTTTTTGCTTTACGTCGCACCGACACAGATAGGTCTTATGGCGATGATGGGGTACGGCAGGGCTAGGAGGGCGAAGGACGTGACTCTGGCCGTAATCAAATTAGAGCCCCTGAATTTGCCTGGTCTGAAAATGATAAAAGACGGAGGACCATCTTCAGGGCAGCCGACAGCGGGAATAGAACCCACTATCTCCCGAATGCAAACTGACAGGTGCGCGCCCAACTCGCTCGGATTTTGTCATCTGGAACGTCGAAACTGACGCACAAGCGGCCTAGATGGCGTCTACCTGCACACGACAGCTGAGGCCTTATGATTTTTAGTAGACATAATTTATTAACATTTCTTGAAACTTCAAAAAAAATAAAAAATGAAACACGGCTTTTAATTTTGAGAAGACCATGTAAGGTAAATAGATTATAGACGAATATCTTCATCAATTTTGTAAAACAAGTAAAGATTCTTTCAGTACATCGAAAATATGAACGTAGATATGATATTAGTCCAGATCCCGGATTGTTATACAGTAATAGGTTAGAATGCAAACTTACTGAAGCGGATAACAAGTATAGTCTGATCTGCACAATGGCTATGTTATGAGTCTTGCATAAACGTTAGGTGTTTGGACCATCAGAACCCCTAGAATGTATGTTACTCTCACTACATTACGGAAGATCGGCCTAGACTACGCAACCTAATAACCAGATAGTCTAGATATTACTGTTTATTACAGCAAGAAAGATGATGTTGGTGTTATGATCTGTTGGGAGGACAAATTTTTGTAAACATATTTTTTCTACTTCTGAGAGAAAATCGAGTTGTGAATTAGTTATAGCGATACAAAAAGTAATACAATATAGGCCTATCCTATGTATTTTGCATAGAGATGTGACAAAGAATTCATAAATAAATAAATAAGGCCGCGATGAGTGGCTCAGACGGTTGAGGCGCTGGTTTTCTGAACCCAACTTGGCAGGTTCGATCCTGGCTCAGTCCGGTGGTATTTGAAGGTGCTCAAATACGTGAGCCTCGTGTCAGTAGATTTACTGGCACGAAAAAGATCCCCTGCGGGACTAAATTCCGGCACCTCGGCGTCTCCAAAAACCGTAAAAGTAGTCAGTGGGACGTAAAGCAAATAACATTAATTAATTAAAGAATTCATAACCTGTTTCTTTCCGAAACAGCCGGGCTGAGTGTCTCAGGTGATAGAGCGCTGGCCTTCTGGGTCCAAGTCACCAGGTTCATTCCTTGATCAGTCCAATGTTATCGGTTTCTGAAGTTCTCAAATACGCTAGTCTGCTGTTGGTAGAGCTGCGAAATAAATTTCCGCATATTTGCGTCCCAATAAAACAGTAAACATGTCAGTGGGGACAAAAATCAACTTTTTATATCTTTCGGGAGCACATCAGAGATTCATGACTTGAAATTCCACCTCAGCATTGGAAATTAATGTCGTCAATTGATGGTATATACCTGAAAAAAATAATCAGTCAAATAAAATATGCGGTATGGATTCCAAAGTATGACCATATTTACAGTGTGCGCATTTTCCAATATCAATCCTCCGTATTATGTATTCCGAAATTTAAATTCACGTACAACCTTATGTAGCTACTTAGACAGAGGTGACTTGTTTTATAAGCGTGAGATCAACGAGCAAGTTGACTTTGCAGTTCGCATTATGCAACTGTGAGCTTGCATTCGGAAGATGTAGGTTCGAACACTATTGTCGTCATCCCTTAAAATGGTTTTCTGTGGTTTTCCATTTTCGCACTAAGCAAATGGTGGGGGTAGACGTTAAACTATTAGCAAAAGAAAAACTAATACGTGCGATGAAATGAATCGAAGTAGATGGCGGCCAATTTTTAAAACTGCCGATTTATATTTGAAGTGTCTTTCTGACAAGTGTAATTTGTAACAATTGCTTTGATAAGTTAGAACAAGGGAAGTTTTAAATTGAATATCGATACAATAGATACGAAAGAATTAAGGGTAGCTGTAAAACCCTACCCTACATTAGTTAAAATTGTCAAATTCATGTCCTGTATTTATGAACCTTTCGCACCTATAACGTTGAAATATTCAAGTCTGTTTTTGTATCCTTGTAAATTCACTGAACTAGAAGTAATTATTTGAGTAAGGTTTATGATACCATTTACTACAGAAGAAATTTTAGGTGAAAAAGTCTTATGCATTCGTCTGTTACCTAACTTATTACCAATTATTTGGCGTTGGCACTAAATGTATCCAAGTTTTACGACCGAATGACCTTCCTGATACCTACCCTATAATGGAAGGATATGTTTACTATTTCGTGTTTCTGTGGTGTTGTGTAGTTACGTGTGTATTGAGACAAACATGAACACTAAGTCTCCGAACCTGTAAAATTATTCAGACGTGGTTAAAATTCCAGGCCCGACTGTAGATCGAATCTGGGACCCTCTGAACAGAAGTCCGCTACTCTTACATTCAGTCAAGAAGCCGGATAGGAAAAATAAATAAGTAAATTCGGACATAGAGAAACTCTTCGCAACAGAATTTGGTCGTTCTTTTAGTTGTGTTAAAGCGTAAATGAAATTATGAATATTATGATCAACTGTATAGTTTGCGAGATATACAGTAAGTAAATACTGTACTGAAAATACCCAATTCTAGGAACTACGACCAAGGTAACTTATTATGAAGACCCATAACCAAACTCTGAATTACGAACTAAGTACCTCACTCAAGGTAGTCTTCCATATCAATTGTTTTGAAAATGCAGTTATTTCCACTGAATAGTGTGGAACATTGTTCTCTTCCTACACCCTGGGGGTTGGGGGTACAAACTGTACATATATGTGGATCTGGCTATGTTTTACGACTGGATAGCTTACCTAATGTCAACTCTTGGGGAAGGGTTGTATTCAGTATTGCGTGTTGCTGTGGTGGAGATATGTACTATGAAAAATGCAAACATCCAGTCCCTGAGCCAGGAGAATTAACCAGATAAGACTCGAATCCCCGACCAGTCGAACTAGGACCCTCTGGACCGAAATCTGTGAGCTGATCATTCAAGCAAAGATCTGAACTGAGTACTTTCTAACTATAATATTAATTATCATCAAAACCGTGTTACAGAAATTAGTTTCTTAGAAAATTACACATGAATTTAAACAGGAAATTCTAAAATTAGTTATTTTACAATTGGGTTTACTTCGCACCGACGCAGATAGGTGTTATGGCGACGATTAGATAGGCCTGCCGACAGTGTGGTCCGAACCCACTATCTACCGGGTGCAAGCACACAGCTGCGCACGTCTAACCGCACAGCCAACTCGCCCATTAAAATTACTTCTTAGGAATACAAAATAAACGTATGTTATTTTTAATTTTTTGAGTTTTAATTTCCTTTCATGAATTTACACCAGGTATTTAGCTTTGGAATAATAGTCTATAATAGATTATGTCAGCAAGCAAGCTGACAGCGTTGTTCGCATCCTGTTAGCTTGCATTCGGGAGATGGTGGGTTCTAACTTTACGGTCTGTAGCCATGAAGATGACTCCCTGTGGTTTTATTTACATCAGAAAAATTCTGGAGCCAGTCCTAGTCCTATCACCATAATACTTGCCTGATTTGGTGCCATGTAAATCAAATGGCAAGAAAAGAATATTGCAGTGTTTCACTTTTTATTTCCTAACTCAAAAATGATTTCTCCATACAACATTAAAATTTGTGTATGTTTCTAACTCTGAAACTAATGTCTTGGTTTACATTACAATTCTTATTTTAATGCCTCCTTAAATAGTCTCATTGAGTGACTGTAGTGGTCTATAATACTAACCCTTCACGACTTCTATTATATAAATCACACTTATAAACTTCATTAAACAACGTTCCTTCTCTCTACATTATTGTCACTTAACAGAGCTGTTTTCTAGTTGGTGTGTAACCTAGCCGTGCAATAAAATATTACGCCTATAACAGTTCGTTAACTGCTACGTACACTATTTCCTCTCTTCACATCCCACTACTCGCTATTATCATCAGCCACACATCGCTCTAAAAGGCGACATTAACTTGCTTTGCACAGTAACGCAGTTAGTAAATTTCCTCCTCCCAGTCTCCACTGACCCCATTGCTCATCCTGCCACTGAAAGGCTCTTGCGCACCCTTCAGTTGAACTATCAACATACACGCAGCATTGTTTACCAGCAAACAGAATGTCCTCACCATATGTACTAGATTCCTCGTTGGGAGACGAAACTCAAAGTAGTGAACATTTGACACTAAGTTACTGCATTGAAAACTACATCTATGTATTTGAATGGCAATACTAATAATTATCATACGAGGGTTGTAAATAAAGTAGTAGCAACGTAGTCCAGACATTCGTAGAAGATCGGACATGCGCAAACAGGATATCGGAGCGGTTAGGTGGCGCTATTATCGATGTGTAGCGTGAGCATTTGAAGGGCATCCAGTTGGAAGAGTTGTTGCTGTGTGGCGTTGAAGTAAAGAGTGTCGATTTCACCGGTGATCAGAGTTCATGGATTAAATTAGAGGTTGTCCGTGGCAAAAAATGCATTAGAATGCTATTGAGGATTACGTGAAGACTATGGCAGGAATGCATTAATGTACGCACGATGGTTCAAGGCGTTTCTTGCAGGTCGGAATGAGAGTGTGGATTTGCACCACACAGATCGGTCGTTCATTCCTCAAGATTAGATTGACATTGTAAGTGGTCTCGTTTCCGTAGACCATCGATGGACTATCCGGAAATTATCCGTAGAGGTTTGCCTTTGGTGTGGCACATACTGACAAAATGCCTTAACATGAGGAAAATTGCATCCTGTTGGGTTCCCAATCAACTAACTGACGTACAGAAATCACCGGTATGCACTGGCTGGTATCCACCTGGACGGATACCGAACGAAGGAGAGGCATTTCTACAGCGTACAAGAATTGTCGCCATTGATGAGATGTGGGCACGGGCCTATAAATTTGATTTAATACGTCAATCTAATCATTGGTGTCACCCAGGTTCAATACGCCCACAGAAATTTCGATAGAAAGCCAATCGGGTGAATTGTATGCTGATTTTGGCATACGAATACTAGGGTGTTATTCTTACGCATGCTGTGCCTCAGAGTCAAACCATCAACAGTGACAACTATTGCCAAGTTTTCGAGCGACATCTGCGACCCGCCATGTGGCACAAACGTCCGCGTTTATTGCGAGACGATCGCCCTATCGTGTTGCAAAACAACGCACGTTATAATGTTGTAAGCACTGTCAAGCTCTTATTACAACGGTGGCATTCGGAGGTCTTGCAGCAACCTCCGTATTAACCAGACACTAGTCCTTCTGACTTTAACCTGTTTCCGAAGTTGAAGGAACCCCTCCGAGGCCGCCGAATTCTTGACGTGGCATGACGTGGCATCTCTACTCCGCGCAGTAGGGCGCTCCGTCGCTGTCATCAACAGAGAAAGCCTTGCCAACGGTCAACTATGGCTCCCCGACATTTGGTAAAAGATAATAGACTTTGCGGGTGTCTGTATTGAAGGTATGTAACACTAGTGTACTTGTTAGTTCATTAAATATTGCGTTCCATCAATAGTGTCACTACTATATTTACATCTCTCCTAAGAATAAGGCAGACAGTAATCACCCTTTGTTGACTTGAAAGGGCGTATGAATCTATAGATAGACAGACCCTGTTGACAGGAAAAAAAGAAAACTGACCTAACAAACACAATTTAAAAAGTTAAATTGCTGGAAGAAGTTTCTAAACCGTTCAAAATCAGTACCGGTGTCCGGCATGGAGATGGATTATCTCATACACTATTCAATCTAGTTTGGAAAAGGTGATTCGTGAATGGAAAAAAGAAACTAAAGGCATAAATACTAGCAGACGTTTTGAAAAACAAAACTCAACTTAATTGCTTAGCTTTTTCAGGCGAACTTGAAAGCCTTTCCAACAACAAATAAAAAGTAAGCCACTCCATTAAAAATAGCGGTAAAAATCGGATTACAAATTTGTAAGGCGTGATCAAACAGTTTCCGTTTCAGAGCGTTACTGCAGTGGACGTGCAATGTAGCGGGACTCCGATGATGGCATATAAGCACAGACATGTAAGCAAAGGGATTAGTGTGGCATTCGTGTCGTCCCGAGGTGCGAGTGTTAAATGCGGCCACGTGAACTGTGGTGACGTTGTTACCAAATTCGTCCAAACAGGACCAACGTGCTGTTATTCTGTCCATGGCTACCAAAGGACAAACACCGGTGGACATTCATCGGAAAATGAAGACTGTGTACGGGGTGGCATGTCTCTCGCGAACCACCATTGTGGAATGGTGCACCAAGTTGCGTGCGTGTCGCGTTTCGACACAAGACGCTGGTCGATCTGGGAGGCCATGCTCGTCCATTACGAACAACAATAAGCGGGCGGTGGATGAGGTAATTAAAGCAACCACCTTACAGTCTCGATCTCTCCCCATGCGACTATCACGCCTTCGGTCCTCTCAAAAAGGCATTGAAGGATCCACGCTTCCTGTCGGACGAGAATGTGCAGCAGGCGGTTACGGACTTCTTAACACAGCAGGACACGGTATTTTACCAAACGGGAATTTTCAACCTGGTGCGTCGGTGGGATGAGTGTCTCAATGCTCACGGCGATTTTGCCTGACTGGCATCCCGATTCAGGACTGTACGGCCGTCGAACGGAAACTTTTTGATCACCCCTTACATCAATAATTAGAGCCCGATATTGATTGATTGATTAATAGATTAGAATGCAAACTTACTCATGGGAGTAACAAGTATATTCTAAACCGGTTAACAATCATGTTATGAGATTTGCATAACTATTAGTGGCTCGACCTCTTAGACCCCCTGATAGTTATGTTACTCTCTTTACATTATGAAAGAACAGGCTAGACGACACCTCCTGCTCGACAAATTACTGTCTAAACATCCAGACTACCAATAATCGTAAATCTATCAATAATCATCATATGAAGAAGGCAGACAGTAATCACCTCTGTTGAGTTCAAAGAGCGTATGTCTCTGTAGATAGACAGACCCTGGTCAACACTCTAAAGGAATTCCAATCGACAGGGAAACAAGGGAAGTGATCTAACAAACATAATATCAGTGGAAACCTACAACCTCTTTTCCAGTCATTGACTGGGTCAGGGATGAAATGAATAAAGCCCCCATTTTGCGGTGTGGATAGGAATTGTGCAGGCTGCCGAGGCCTGTCGCACTCCTCTGGGGCAATGATTAACGGTTGATAGATGGAATGAAATGAGAATGGAGAGTGTTGCTGGAATAAAAGGTGACAGGGAAAACCGGGGTACCCGGAGGAAAACCTATCCCGCCTCCGCTTTATCCAGCACAAATCTCACATGGAGTGACCGGGATTTGAACCACGGAATCCAGCGATGAGAGGCCGACGCGCTACCGCCTGAGCCATGGAGGCTTAACAAATATAATATAAAAAGTTAAATTTCTGGAAGAAGTTCGAATTCAGAACCGGTGTCCGGCAAGGAGGTAGATCATCCTCAACACTATTCAATTTTTGGAAAAATAGTGATTCGTCAATGGAAAAGAAACTAAAGGCATAAACCAGGTAGACTTCTTAAAAACAAAAAATTCTCCTTGATTGTTTAACTTTTGCGTATGACCATGGAATCCTTTCCAGTAAAAGACAGGGAAAACTTTATAAAAGTACGGCAAAAACAGGACTAAAAATTTAATTTGAAAATACGCAGTATATGGAAGGAACTAAATCAAGATTTGACAATCAACCATTAATCACCAAATTAGATAAAAATCGTCCAAAACGAAAAATTCAAGTATTTAAGCGAAATGATCTAACCAACAGGGATAAATTAGAGAGCAAATCAGAAAGAAAGAAAGAAAGAAAGAAAGAAAGAACTGTAGAGAGTTTACAAAATCAACTGCACAACGATTTGCCTCATCGAAATTTGACAGCCCTACACCATGCACTCTTCAGCAACATGAGTGAAGCAACCTAATAAATTATCTACCATTATGGCTGCTATATAAATTTCTGCTATATAGTGCACCTAACAAAATCTAACAACATATTATTCTGAAAGAGTTCACTTGTAATGAATAAAGAACATTTTTTCAGACTTATATGCCGTCGTTAACACCTGGCTAGAACACTGGGGTTACGGGAAATGGGTTTCAGTCCGGAAAGAATCTGCGAGGCGAGTCTTCGACGCGTTGAGAAGGAGAGCATATTTTATGCAAATAAAGCAGCTGAATTAAGAACTATACCAGGGAGGACCAAAGGAAGACAAGAAAAATGTGGGGAAAAAAGTGGATGATGACGAATTTGGACGTGAAATACTTTAGAGTGCTAGTTAAATATTCATAAATTGTAACTGAATCTTTAACCGAAATTTTTCAAGATTTGAAATTTTCTGAATTTTGCACCTTTTTCTCAGGAACCACATGACCACTCAAGTTGAGATTTTGTGCACGTATATATTGTAAAGCAAAATTGAAGTAATCAAAAGAAAATTGTGAACAAAAATGAAAAAGAACGCAAATAATTGCTAAAATGTTTTGATGGAATATGAATTTCATAAATTCGAAATCAAACTCCTATCAACAATGAGTTTTCTTCACAAGTTGTATCAACAACATTAGATTACGAATTATGCATTACATCCAATTATCTATTGTTTCATCAGAGAAAAAGGTACCAAACTAGAAATACGTTTCTAAAATGTTCAGAATTTGCAAATGTTCATTACTTTTTAAATATGTTTTAAATTTCTTTTATTCACTATCAGCACACAGTCACGGATGTTGCTGATAACTTCAGAAATCTCAAGTTCCTAGTTGTCATGGTTGTCTAGTAACAAAGCTTTTAGTGAACAGTTGCATTGTTGGCTAATCTACACTACCGATTATGGCCGTCATTGTCACGTCCTAGCTAGGAACAACTAATTCATGACCATCATTGTCACTTCCTAGTCAGGAACCCAACTGAACTGTGGCAGAGGACCCATAACATTAATGTCCCCTAAAGTGCATGACATAAAATCTCTGAGTGCAATGTTTTAGCAATATTTCAAAAATCATGTATCTTGGAACCAAGCTCCTTTATATTCACTGCTCCATTAAAATCACGTACAAGAGAACAGTTTCACTCATATCTTTCTGCTTCGATCTTCACCATTTCTAACAACGCAACTCAAACTTACGAAACTATCTGATACACTATATAATAGGCATTTATGCGATAAAGTTATTTTCATATTACCGTAAATTTGCATAATTGTAGGATACATTTTATTGATATCTTGTAAACGGTAGATAATAGAGTATTTCTGTTCTTTCACTGAATTCTACACACTTATATTAGCGCAGTTCACGTATTTTGATGCCTGGTCAATTTTCTCTGAGCTTGATGAAATGAATTCAAATATATTTAAATTTACATTAATTATCCAATGTCGATAGATATATACACAATATCTAATTTCATAAAATCTTAATGTGTTACGGGAAAACGGTTGGCGTTTTCGAAATCACAACATCGTTTTCCATATGAACCACCTATTTTCACCAAAACCGGGAAATCATTGCAGGCTAGTGTTATTGGATAAAAAATCATTGTTGCATAATCCAGGATGTAGAAGGACTTTAGTACTATACCGCATGTTAAATATGAAATACAAACCTTATTCTGAGTTTGATATAAATTAGAAGTTATTTTAAACCAGAATATATAGAACAATAAATATACCAGATTAACAGTCTACTTATTAAACGACAGTTTATGAATTTGATTGCTGAACCTTTGATTCACATTATTGCGGGTCTTCTTTGTGTTTAATCTTGTGGTGTGATTTAGATGATTGGACCAAGAAACTTGTTTGTGAGATTTTGTTGTGGAATCTGTGAGTACTTCCTGACAACAGCAATGCATTACTGTCTACCGTAAGGCGATTCTCTTTCACAACGACAGGACGTGTATTGCTTCTAGAGATTTGTATCAAGATCTCATTTTCTTATTTTATCTCTTGTGCGTCTTTCACTCTCTTTTATTTCTTTTCTTCGAGAAAAGAAATGCCATTTGGTGAAGAAATTTCACGTCTTTCGAGCCGAATACATGTCGGAGTGGATAATGCCGTTGTATCTCCAGGGACGCTGAGGGACATAGACGACGGGCTCTGATGGGATGCAAACAGGTAGCATGTCTCCTGAGACCCTGTCAACCCGCGCTACAACACTCCACGGTCATGAATAGGCACTGCTTCGACTACGTTTATGAGGTCACGGTTAGTGAGCAGAAATATTAACATTTTTTCCATCGAAATCTAGTTAATTCCTTGACTTTAAATATTTCACACGTATCACACTAGCGTTAAAACAAGGCCTTCCGTCCTAAACAGGGTCCAGCTTGTTCCACGTTTTGAGACGCATCCGTACTCCCTGCTCAGCAATACCTGCGTACTGACTTTGGCATGGATCGTAAGGGCCAATACGCTTCTACTGGTGGCATCACAATGGTGCCTATGCACTTATAGTGCATTAAATTCATCTCAGAAAATATGGTGGACACATAAATCCTTCTCGAGTAACTAGAAGTTTCAATTCATCATACTAACAATGACAATACCCCAAACCCCACAACGCAACAGCCCCGAAGGGCCTTGTCCTACCAAGCAACCGCTGTTCAGCCGAAGCCCTGCAAATTACGAGGTGTCATTTCTCCAGCGCGATGAATCCTCTCGGCCGTTATTCGTAGATTGCTAGACGAACAATGGCAATAAATTTGTATTAAATTGAAATAGTACAACCATGGTAAACCGATGAAACAAAATAATTATGTTTTAATTAAATTTAATGTACTAAAAGCATCACGAAATACTTTAGTACTTCTCATGTGTCGCTGTGAAACTTCTACGAACATACTTAGCATTAATGGAATACTTCTTTTTACACAGAAAAATAATTATTCCAACTTGGATTTTTCCCCACATGATACAAATTAAAATATACACATTCGCTAGTAGTATGCAAAGTGTACAGGGTGAATCACCCCAAATATTTCTGTAATGGAAGGTGGTAAGACATTGATGTGTTGTTTTCACGGAAATGAAGTGTCACCAAGGGCTCATATTTGCAGCCCATACACAGATTGTAGACCTTTATGCCGAGCTCGTGCATGTTTGCAGTAATACGAATCTATTGCTCAACTGCTCACTCTGTTACGCTCTGTCCGTCTCGCTGAATCTTACGTAATAACGCAAGCCTCCGTTGGCTACTGGTATAACTAATTTCTATTATGCATCAGGCATAAATCGCGTCAGCCAACAAGACATCTGGTGAGTGGAAGCGAAAAACAGGGAAAAGATCAGAGAATTAATACAATAATTATTGTAACAACCGCGGCAAGAAGATCACATAGAGCAGTAAACCAGCACCTTTTATTTCACGAAGATACGCTACCCACCTATACCGCCCTCAGTCCTCACTGTACATGATAGCCGAATGGTATCGCCACTGACCCAAGACATGAAAAATCACGTCCCTGAGGTCGTATTCCTTGCAGAACTCTAGATCCCACGGATATGACTACAATATCAACAGTCACACAAAATTACAAGTTCTTTTGCTTGCTTTCTTTTCTAGTCCTTGGGGTCGATATTGCTCTGCTCGTTTGCTATGTCTTCATCCTAACACGACTGAAACTTCCTCGGGAAAAGCAACTATAAGCGATTATCACCCGAAGAAGAAAGGGCCATTTCATATACTGCATGTATGTATGTATGTTTGGTCCTCAGCCCGAAGGCTGGTTGGATTCTCAACAGCTCCGCCTTCAGCTGTCATAGATGGCCTAGGCATCACTGAAGAGGCGTACTAGTGAAACGAGGAGTGAGGTAGTTTCTCATTGCTTTCCTCACCGAGTCAGAAGTTGCTATTACATATCGGTCAGCCAAGCCCACCGAAATGCATGCACCAACCGACCCTATGAGCAACATTTACACACCATTCATAGCAGGGACTGGCGGAATAAGGAATGACATTACTGGCATGCCTCCAACCTTAGTCACTTTCATATTGCCAAAGCCAAGGAATAAGACTGGGACAGATCAATGAAAGAAACCTAATTGCTCTAGCCCATACCAGAAGACATAGTGCACTGTAAACACTAGGTCCCGCCAGCAAAGGTATATATACTGTTTATTGCGTGCTGTTAAAATACATATATCGAGAGTCCACTTAAGTTAATAGAATGTGAAAAGCGATATGCTGTTTAATAATAATAATAATAATAATAATAATAATAATAATAATAATAATAATAATAATAATAATAATAATAATAATAATAATAATAATAATTAGAGGAAGAAGTCCACCTCTATGGAGTAGTGATTAGTGTGATTAGCTGCCACTCCCAGAGGACCGGGTTCGATTCCCGGCTCTTCCGCGAAATTTTTAAAGTCATACGAGGGTGGAAACAGGGTTCATTCAGCCTTGCGAAGTCAACTGAGTAGAGGTCGGTTCGATTCCCACCTCAGCTATCCTCGAAGTAGTTTTACGTCCACTTTTCCTCCAGGTACATGGCAGGATGGTACCTAACTTAAGGCCACGGCCACTTCCTTCCCTCTTCTTTATCTGTCCTTTCCAATCTTCCCATCCCCCACAAGCCCCTGTTCAGCATACCAGGTGAGACCTCCTGAATGAAGTACAGCTCCTCCACCCGAGTTGTATCCTCCCGACCCAAAGTCTCACGCTCCAGGACACTGCCCTTGAGGCAGTAGAGGTGCGATCGCTCGCTGAGTCCGAGGGAAAACCAACTCTGGACGGCAAACAGATTAAGAAAGAAAGAAAGAAAGAAAGAAAGAAAGAATAGTAATAATATGGGTTTTGCGCCCTGTTAAGTACTTCAACGGTTTTGGGAGAATGTGAATAGGCAGAATTTTTACCCTCATGAGTTCCTTTACGTGCTATTCAATCCACCGACAGTATTTGAACACCTTCAGATACCACCGTATTAAATTGTGATCGAATCACCAACTTCACCTCAGAAGGCCAGTACTTTTAGAGTACGAAGAGTGATGATGATGATGATGATGATGATGATGATGATGATTGTTTTAAGGGGCCTAACATCTAGGTCATCGGCTCCCAACGAAGAGAGAGTGAGTGAGAGAACTTGCGCCTTTGTAACGAACATGCAGTGTAATTTGTTAAATATGTATGTCGTCTAAACTCCACACATACAGTAAGGACACGAAATTTGTTCGTTCACCCGTGTAGTTGAAACGAACATAATTGTTATTTATTATTAATATACGCTCGCGATGTGTTCCGATGACGAATATGCTGATCAGCTATTGATCCAAGGGTCAATGGTCAACAGTTTAGTAAAAGGTTACGTCTCAAAACTCACGAGTCTCAAAACTCACGGGCTATAATTAGTAACAAATAGTATCAAAACCCACGACTACAAACTGGTAGCCAAAGTAAACATTCTAATGAGTCTCAAAATTCACGAATCCGGACATCAGGTGCTTGAGGTGACTACAGGAGGGATGAGGTGCGCGGGGACTCACGCTTCCCTTTAACCCATGTTTTTCCACTGACTTAGCGCAGTCACCCAGGTAGCCGATTGCCTATCAGTTGTTTATCTTGTCTTTTCTTAAATAATTTAAGAGTCCCTGGGACCCCTTTTTAGTCGCCTCTTACGACAGGCAGGGTATACTGTGAATGTTATTCTGCCACCCAGACCCACAGGGGAAAAATAATGGTTAGTGAATGAGACAGAGGTGTATTATTATCATTATTTTAAAATTATTTTGCTGTTGTTTTAAAGCTAGTACAATGCATTTTTCCCTTACAAATAAATTTATAATAATGACGTGTGGCCTCCTGGGAGGTCTGGTGCAGGTCTTTAGAGTCTGCGCCGTATACGTGACCAGCACGTCTGTGAGGATGCGGCCCTTCCTAAGATGAAGTCCAATGCTGAAGACGGCAAGAACACCCAGTCCCAGAGCCATAGCCAGAGCCAGCATGCTAACCATTTATGCGTGCAGCAGGACGACATAAAATTAAAGTAGATATATTGCCCATAGCCGACTACAGGTACAAGCCGGAGTCATGGAAGTTTGGCAACGTTCAGCAGAGGCCAACGTGAAATCGCGGAAGCTATCTGTGTATGTTCATGTGTGGTGAACTTCGTGTTGTGTTTAGTTTTATTTTTCACAGATATATTTGATTATATATAATTACGCAAGTGATTGAATAAGCATAGAGTACGTAGAAAGTATTATCGAAATGAGTGTATATGAAGGCGCAGCAGGGCTGTGTAACTTGGCAGATTCAATCATGGCTCACCGTCCGGTGGTATTTGAAGGTGCCCAAGGACGTCAGCCTCGTGGCGGTAGATTTATTAGCACGTTAAAGAACTCCTTTGAGACACAATCCTTACATATCAGAGTCTCCCAAAACCGTAAAAGTAGTTACTGGGACCTTAAATCAATAACATTGTTACTTGTGAAGGCACAGACTGAATTTGTATCGTAGTAACTATAGCACAAAAAATAAGGTTTTGTTACCTCTTTTAGGTTTCCTTCAGACGAAGAATTAAAACAAAAATGAATTTGTCACTTTAAACGGGATAATTGGGGAACCTGGTAAGGATTCAGTCGTGTGCATAAGTCATTCCACAGACGAATCCTTTTCAACAGGGGATACAATTTGACATAGTAAAGGCAACGTAACTATACTACCACCTAAACCTATTGAGCTTCTTTCTGATGCATGTCCAGTTATTTTTCCAAATTTGCAAAAATATTTGTCATCGAAAAGTCTTAAAAGAATAGATCCTGAAGGTAAGAGACTGGAAATGAAAAGTAGGGAAAACAAGAAGGTGGATGATTGGCCTAATGTAAGAAATTTACTCAAAATTTGCCACGATATGAATCTCTCTGTATATGTTAATAGTTATCAGGTGTCGGTAAAAGAAATAACATGTTTAGCTGATGATAAAATATCCAAGTGGTCTCAATTAAATTACTATTTATTAAATTATACCTGAGCCACTGCTAATAGTGTTAGTGTTGAATGTGCACATATAAATGTATTAAAAATACTCGATAAGCTGATAGTGTTTCATTAGGTAGGCAGTAAAAGCACAGACTCTCTGTCCTACCTTATATTTTTAAGACAACGATTCGAACTTTACACTAAAAAGAAGAAGAGTTACTCAAAATTTCCTATTTGAAACTGTGAAAGCAAACAATTTACTGTTAGGGAAATGTCAAAGTGATAACTTAGAAAGAAGGTTTGGTCAGTTTCGATTCCTTAGTGGTTGTAACTACAATGTTACTACAATTCATTTTTGGTAGTGGCTTTACGTCGCACCGACACAGACAGGTCTTATAGCGACGATTTACTACAATTTAAGTCCTATTCAGTGAGATGAAAATTGGGATGAAGGGTCTTATAGACTTGCAGTGGTGGTGGTATGGAAAAGTGCAATTTGGCTGTAGTCAATTAGACATGTCTGATTCCATCAAGACAAGAGATATTAGGTATAATATGGAAGTAATAAACAAGTTAGACTCACTTTCATCATGTAAATTTTTGGTGGGTATTTAGAGATGCCACGGTTAATATAAATTTCTGAGTATGCAGTAAGAACAATATTCAGAAGGATAAGCTGTGACACGTGTTTAGGACTCCACCAGAGTAATGAAGCAGATGACCCATATTTTGAAGAACTACAGAGAGTTGTGTTAGTGGTGCCATCAGATTGTGTTGTGTGTGTCTGCGTAATAGTGACAGGAATATTTACCTACCTTATTGGTATGTGAAGACTACAAGGAAGACTACCTGGATTGTGAAAATCATAAAGAATGCCTTTTCTCTCTATCCAGAGCTGCTTTAGGAAGAGATGAAAAGTCTATCTGGTTTAAACGTGGTCATTGTGGGTGTGGAAATAATGGTCTGATAGACTGATTATTGTCTACATTTTCCAATGCCATGTTAAATAATTACAGAAAACAGATGAAGAACGGGAGTTATGTCAGCAGTGAGAATAAAATCATTAAGCGGAGGAAGTTAGCAACGCTCCACAATAATTGAGCTCGTGAGTACTGTTCTTAAAGCGTTTTGTTTTTATTCATGTAAAATGTGTATTTCTAACTTCAGTGAATGCATTTACTGATGTGTGTTTCTTAGTATAATTTTACGAAGATTATGCATGTATAATAATCACCTTGTTGGTCTAAATGTAGTGAATATGGGTGAAGTCATTCAAACTCGGATACGCCTCCTTTTCTCTCGGCCTCCGCTTGACAGATAGATACAGCGTTGCCAAGCGTACCTTCCGGCTTTAACTGTAGATGGCTCTGATATATACCGCTGCGAGCTGGTACTACAGGGGCTTCGTTCCTTAATGCGGCCACAAGGAGGCATCTACTTGAAGAAGGAATTTTATTTAGAGATATTAGAGATCAAGACAGTTAATTCACTCGTTTAGTTTCAACATTTGGAGATTCATTTGGAAAAAGACGTATTTCTATTTTTCGTAAGCGTTCATCTATTCGCGTACTTCGATCGGTTATCTACCCGACACACCTAAACCGAAAAAAAAATATTCATGACGCATCCGATTATTCTGCGCGATGTAACTGAATGATATTTGAAACTCATTCGATTATTTGATTTGATTATTAATTCGATTATTTAAATGAACGGATGGAAGTTATTTGATTATTAAAAGTATTCGATTATTCCTTCACTAATAGGGTTGACATTACTGACCCTGCTCGTGAGTTTTGAGACTGGCCCAGGTAGAAAAACTTACACTTTCTAATTGTCTTCCAGGAATTCGTGAGTTTTGAGACTGGCCCAGGTAGAGAAACGTGTTCTTACTAATCCTCTTCCTGGAATTCGTCAGTCTTGAAACTCGCGAGTTTTGAGACGACACATTAGCAAAGCCCTGAATTCATCACTTTGGATTCATTCGGGAGCTGTTAATAAAAGATTGCTAAAGTACTTTTCTTATTTAATATTCTGCCCACAAGGAAAAACCATCTTTATATTTCAACTGGAGCTGCTCCGTGCATGTTCTTCTAAACTGAATAAGAAAGCGTTTGATGCTTCTCCTTCTTAACGAGGTGCTCAGCCTGTTTATTTACCTCCAGTGACGCCACTTGTTGAGTGAACTGGGATGTCATTAGTTCTTATTTGCAACTCTGAATTCAAATATGGACTCTCTTCCAATTTAACTATCATTTGAATGTATGGAAGATGCTGTAAAAATTGAAGTTAAAATATCCCTCTCTTAATACAGAGACATCAAAAGGAAGTGTGTCTTTGTAAGATCCCTCGCATGAGCTGTTGATCTGTCGCTCACGAAATAACAACTTTCATTGGATTTTTGAAACATATATGTCGTTCATTTAACTGTACTAGAGTACCGGTCCAATGGCACGCTATGGGCAAAGCGCTAAATACACACACATATTCGGTAGATAGGAGGTTCGAAACTCTCTGTCGGCAGCTCTAATAACGGTTTTCCGTGGTTCCACATGTTTACGCCAGGAAAATGCTGAAGCTGTACCTTCATTAAGACCACGGCCACATTTTCCCAGTCCTAGCCATTTCCTATCTCATCGTCACCAAAAGGCCTATCTGCTTCCCCTGAAACATGGATAAATAATGTTTAAACCTATAGTCAGAAGAATATCAGGTAGAAATCCAGAAATAAGGTCTATTAAGTCAAAAGGTCAGCAAACACTGATAGAGAGGAAATTACACTGCCAGAACTTAACAGATTCTAAATATCTTAAAGAACAAGAAAGCTCCTAGACATGATACTCTATAGGCTTTTGGGCGTATGCCGTGTCAAGAAAATAAAGTGAAATTCCTTACGTTTCGCAGAGAACTGTGCTCTGCGTCATCAGAAGGAATCTCGACTGTCCTCGAGAAAGGCTTCTTAAACAATGACACTTTAAATTTAGACGTTATTATAGAAGTGGACATGGTACGTTCATTCGCCACCAGATGGCTTCCAGGATGTGGCACAGCGCTAGCGTTCGAAGCGGAAGCTGACCGAACCACCAGAATAGTCAAAGCGGTTCACATAACATGTGTACGTAACATATGGCATAGACAGGTGTATGGACATAGATACAAGCCTGGAATGAGACATCTGGCGATGAGGAACGTACGAATTTGGAAAACACCGAGACGAGATAACAATAGTGAAGGGACAGGGAAGGGGAAATACGTAGAAATCCTAACAATTTCAACAGCGACACCGGCTATCAAATAAGTAATACCTGGTTGCCAGCCATTAAGAATTTACGTAGGTAGTTCCCTTTGCCTGGAGGAGAAGTGGGAAACCACGGAAATCCACTTCCAGGATGGCTGAGGTGGAAATCGAAACCCCCTCTACTGTGTTGATTTTCCGAGGCTGAGTGGACCCCGTTCCAGCCCTCGTACCACTTTTCAAATTTCGTGGTAGAGCCGGGAATCGAACCCGGGCCCTGGGGGAGGCAGCTAATCACACTAAACACTACACCACAGAGGTGGACAAATTCCTACACCTCTACGTATATCAAAAAAATTTAGGGCGTAAAACTAGTAACAATAATCATTTTTGGTGGTGTAATGTGGTGCAAACAAGATGAGGGCGTGGCAGAGTCAATAGAATAAAAGTTAATAATAAAATAAAAATTAAAAACAAATAGAAAATACAGTTTAATAGACGATAAAAGAGTCCACTATCCCTCATAAAACGGATGACGTCTTCTGACTGCTCGTCATCTCGTAGGATGAGGAAAACGGTACACGGAAGTTTTAGACAATTTGGACTATGGCGCAGATCGGCCAGGTCCACGCACTCCGTAAGGATGTGTATGTACCACGGTAAGATGACTACCACAAGTACACACCGGGTGGGGGGGAGGGGCTTCTCCCCTCAGTTGTGGGAGTGTGTGGTTATACCGTGGCCGATCCGAATACGACATAATAATACCACTGTTTCTTTCCAAGAAATCCGAAGGGAAGTCTTCCATACCTTCGTAGTTCCTTCCATCGTTCCTAGCTTATCTGGGAGAAGAGGGGTGGCCTTGCTGGAAACGGGGACAATGCCTCCTTGACAGCCCTATCGGCTAATAACTAATAACTATTTTGATCCTCGAACTAATTCTACCATCAATTCTCACTGAAGCCAGATCGTCAAAATTACATGCGAATAGCCATTTCGCGTTATTCAGGAAAAGCGTCTAGAGAGATTTTGTAGGAATATACTGTATTTATATGTGAATACATAATTCCTTAGCTATTTATTTACCGTTTCCCATGACCATGTTGTGCTGACCTCCCTTTGTCTGGACGCCTGATTCCACAAGATACTCGCACCGTGTAAATGGATTGTGGAGCGGGAGAAGCTGAGCACTTTATTCTGTCTCGACCTCCTCTAAGAGTAGCTTCCGTAATTAGTGGTTGGGTAGAAAGTCACATGCAACGGATTTCAAGTCTGAAGTGTAAGAGAATCCCTGGGGCTTCTACAATCTTAACAGGCGTAAAGTTTATTGCCTTTAAAATCCGTTCGAAATTGTTTAATCTTCATTACCTGAGAATGGAAAACAGCCGAGCAAAAAACTAAAATATAGTCTTAAAATGAACAATAATTGTTTTGATCATATTATATTTGTGTAAATACTTGCAATATTGGGGGAAAAAATCAAATAAGCGAATAACTGGGAAATATATGTATAGTATAAGTTAAGACCTACTTAAATGTGTGTATTATTACCATTAATAATAATAATAATGTTATTTTGCTTTACGCCCCTGTTATATCTTTAATGCTCTTTCATTTACTACAGATATTAAGAGATTCGGTGTTGGTAGGGCCTATGTTTTCCCGCGGAAGTTATTTAATGTGCCGGAAGCCGACAGTGTTACCGACCTAAATTGAGATCAAACTTGCTACCTGGGAATTGTAAGAAAAACTACTAACCGAATGTAACACTGAGATTGCGTTATTATTATTATTATTATTATTATTATTATTATTATTATTATTATTATTATTATTATTATTATTATTATTATTATTATTATTATTATTGAAAATGAAAATTCACAGCCAGTTTCTAGTCATTCGACCGGGTTAGGAATGGAATGAATGAAGCCCCCATCTAGCGGCGAGGACAAGAAATTGTGTCGGCTGCCCAAGCCTGTCGCATTCCTCTGGTGCAATGATTAATGAATGACAGATGAAATGAAATGATATTGGAGTGTTGCTGGAATGAATTATGACGGGAAAACCGGAGTACCCGGTGAAAAACCTATTCCGCCTCCGCTTTTTCTAGCACAAATCTCACATGGAGTGACCGGGATTTGAACCACGGAATACAGCGTGGAGTTGCCAGCGTGCTGCCGCCTGAGTCACGGAGGCCCTATTATTATTATTATTATTATTATTATTATTATTATTATTATTATTATTATTATTATTATTATTATTAACAAATACATCGCAATTGGGAAATATCCCGTTGGCCCAGTGGCAATGGTAACTTGCAGTAATTTAATATTAGGTCCGGCTCCATGGCTAAAAGGCTAGTAGGCTGGCCTTTGGCCCAAGGGTTTCCGGGTACGATTCCCGACAGAGTCGGGGATTTTAAGCTTCATTTGTTAATTCCTGTTGCCCGAAGAGTGGAAGGAGGAGGGTTAGTGTTTGTGCCATCTTCGACCTTATCATTCAACTTAGGCAGGGTCCTATCCACAGAGACGCGCAAGTCGCCTATAGCGCATCAACTGGAAAGACCAACGCCAGGCCTCTAAGTGGGCCTACGCCGTTATTTATTATTAATATTATTATTATTATTATTGATACACCCAATACATTACCAGAATCATAGAAAAAGCCGGGCTGACTAGCTCAGACGGTAGAGCGCTGGCCTTCTGACTCTATGTTGACAGGTTCGATCCTGGCTCAGTCCAGTGGTATTTGAAGGTGGTCAAATATGCCAGCCTCGTGTCAGTTGACACATAAAAGAACTCCTGAGGAACAAAATCCCGACACCTTGGCATCTCCAAAATCCATAAAAAGTAGTTAGTGGGACGTAAAACCAATAGCATTATTAATTAGAAAATTAAACCTACCAGGAAATACACAGGGCAGTATACACCACCGAACCGCATACAGAAACAGTATCAAGAAATAGGTGATTGCTCCTCTCTTCCCGATTCGACGTCAATGAAACAAAAGTTTTGTAATTCCGAAATGCTTTACATCACACTGTTGTTTCTCGGAGCCCACTCAAAATAAGGGCGATGTACAGTATTCGTGAGATAACATCCCTCCATATAGGGTTGGCGTCAGGAAGGGCATCCGGCCGTAAAACAGGGGCACATCCACATGTACGACTCGTTGGCTGAGTGGTCAGCGTACCGGCCTTCGGTTCAGAGTTTCCCGGCTTCGATTCCCGGCCGGGTAGGGGATTTTAATCGCTTCTGATTAACTCTTCTGGCTCGGGGACTAGGTGTTTGTGTCCATCCCAACACTCTCCTCTTCATATTCAGACAACATACCACACTACCTATCACCATAGAAACTCACAATAGTGATAACATCCCTCCATATAGGGTTGGCGTCAGGAAGGGCATCGGGCCGTAAAACAGGGCCAGATCCATACTTACTACGCAGTTCGCACCCGCGACCCCATAGGTGTTGGAAACAGCGGTAGGAAAAGAAGAAGAAGTATGCGTGTTTATCAACAAGCCGTGAGTCACGCAGCATCACAGCCAGTGGCGCATCGCTTTCTGCCTACACATATAAAACGCTTTAATATCTCCTAAAATCCATTGGATTTGCAAAATAAGCGCATCTTTGAACTTGTAGCTCGATTCTTACTTGTTCTATTGGGTGAAATTAGTATAGTACCATTTAAAAAATTTGCTACCAATTTTTTGGTAATTACGTACGTGACGGACACAAATTAGACAGTATTTTATGAGCCACTTAATACGATTTAAGAATTTGAAAACAGAGAATGGTATCTATATCTTTAATGGATCAGGAAATATTATTTATTTATTTATTTATTTATTTATTTATTTATTTATTTATTTATTTATTTATTTATTTATTTATTTATTTATTTATTTATTTATTTATTTATTTATTTATTTATTTTTGGTCCTGGTTAAACGTCACACTAATACATGACTGTAAAATATTCGGCGACGCAAGGATGGGAAGGACTAGGATTGGGAAGGAAGAGGCCGTGGCTGTAATTAAGGTACAACCCAGCATTTGACTGGTCTGAAAATGAAAAACCATGGAAAACCAGAGTTGCTTAATGGTGGGTTCTAACACACCATCTCCCGAATGCAAGCTCACAACAGGAGGAATTTCTCTGACGAAAACAGAAAAAGACAGTAGATAAGTCAGCGTATGAAACTTACTAGTAAAAACGAAGAGAAAGGATGTCTGGTCCTAAGTAGACCGGGTACTTAGTATAATAATAATTATTTATTTATTTATTTATTTATTTATTTATTTATTTATTTATTTATTTATTTATTTATTTATTTATTTATTTCCCTAATTTAAATCTCAGCACTGCTGTTGTTATTGCTAGTGTGCTTTTGCCTACATGGGCACAAGAAAATGTTGGTAGAGTTAACTTCCTGACTATTCTATGCAACGTCCAGAATCAGAAATAGTACGAAAGGAAACAAAAGCAGTCATCTCTGTACAGGCCATGAAGACCTTGGAAGGGTGGAAGTTAAAGGCTCCCATTATCCGTAACCTCGGTACTTACTGGGGTAAAGTGGGGTAAAGGTCATGTTTGCCCCCCAGAAATTAACCTGTTAATCATTTTAGGTGTAGGATGAGTGAACCTTGGGGCCATGTGCACCTCTGGAAGTAGAAATCTCGTTTCTTAATTTTTTTTCCATTTCTGACGGGGAATCGAACCCACGTCGTTCTGAGTAAACCGAGCGCACCCTTTCCGCTTCGGCCAGGCAGCCCCTTCAAAGGGCACTACAGTCACCAAAATTACTTTGAGTATTAGCTGTATCGATTACAGCGGCAGAATAGTAGCTTCGAAGAGTCAATCAAAAAGTCGTTAGTGAAAGGTTGGATAGACAGATTCAAAGAGTGCATTACGTCCCCTCATGTAAATGCAAAGCCGCACTGGTTAAAAGAATAGCCGGAGGGTGCGCGAGTGATCGTATCAAATTTGCTCCTCTACCTTCTGCCATTGCCACACGAAATATATATATATTCTGGCTCATTCACGACTATTGACGTGAGTGAGATGGTATTGGCACGTGTGCCTGTATTGAAGCCGAAAATGTCCTCACTACCTACAATACATCAAAATGAAATCGTGAAAGGGCATAGATTCATTCACACATATTAAACTTGATAACAGCGTTTTACGTTCCGAACTACAATTAGAAAACTCCCATATAGCTAAGAAGTTTCATGTGATATTAAAGGGGGTAGATGATAGGGCGGGCTTTTAAAACCAAATTCCTTACTGTAAAGTAAACGGGACTAAGTGGTAGACATATAAAGGCCTACTCAGTAACATGGTGTTGGTAATGTTGGTAATGGTAATGGCCGTGCAATTTGGGTCACGTACCTATGAGCTTGCAGTCGGGAGATATAAGGTTTGAACCCAGTGTCGGCAGCCCTGAAGATGCTTTTCCGTGGTTTCCCATTTTCACAGCAGACAAAGTCTGCGGCTGTACTTTAATTAAGGCCACGGTTGCTTCCTTCCTACTCCTACGCCTTTCCTAACCAATCGTCGCCTTAAGACCTATCTACGTCAGTGCAAAGTAAAGCAACTTCTAAAGAAAATAGTCCGCATCTGTGGTGTAGTGGTTAGTGTGATTAGCTACCACCCCCGGAGGCCGGGATTCTAGTCCCGGCTCTTCCACGAAATTTGAAAAGTTGCAACGGGATTTACTCAGCCTTGGAAGGTCAACTGAGTAGAAGGGGGTTCGATTCACTCCTCACCCATCCTCGAAGTGGTTTTTCGTGGTTTCCCACTTCCCCTCCCCGCAAAATGCCGGGGTGGAACCTAATGTAAGACCACGCCGCTTCCTTTCCTCTTAATTGTACCCTGGTTCACGTACAGACATTCTACTCTATCAAAGGGTTGCTTGTGTGTGTTATGTGCCTTGAACGATCCATTAGCTCTTAGTTGCAACTCATATCTGCGAAATACGAATATAGAAGACAGGTGGCTATTTTGAAAGTCCTGTGTATACCGTCTACAAGTTTCGTCTGTATTCTGACCATATTCTCCAGAGATTAAAATTATGTCTGTGTATCCCTCGTTGCTGAACACACTAGTCATTTCCAATGTGCAGACAGCAAGTACAGTGCTGCTGTACCAATTACTAGCCTACTACTATGAGTTTAAAAATGAGGCTGACTGACGCAGAATTCTTTGAGGCAGTAGATAATTTGACACCAAAACTTTCTATTTGTTGTGGTCTGCTTGTTATCTAGTGCAATGAGATTAAAGTTATACTAATATATTTAAATTCCCGAAAGGTAAAATTAGACGAGCAGAATTTGTGCAGAATTGCCGACATGATAAATGACAGTCAACAGAACGGTCACAGCTGCGTAAGATTAATATAAATGTTGCTAGGGAAGAATTAAGTAATAAACACCAATTTTATTATATTTGATTTCGTAAATGCCTGTCTATCAAACTATTTTTACTAACTATACCTTCATTATAATCTTTTCCTGCAGCTTTATTTTGAGGAACGTCAATACGAAGTAAACAGAGAGGATGGAAGGAAGCTGCTAAAATGGACTGCCATCCCTACACTCTTCCACGTCCCCAATACCCCAAAAACGTTCTAGTTTGTCAGGAAGGCCCCGAGGGAAACAGGGCTGCTTCGATGCTTGTATATAAAAGTCGTATTTGCCAATTAATTGTAATAGATTGTAATAATTTTGTAAATTCATATAAATCCTTGAACTCTCGGATTCTTTAACCACCTTCTTCAGGCACAACTCCAATGGATGTGAGCTGCATGTTAAGTACCGGGAATAGAATTCGGACCCTGAGGACGGCAGCTAATATCACTAACCGTTACGCTACCGAAGCGGACACTATTTTTTCTTTGTTTTTTGCTATTTGCTTTACGTCGCAAGACACAGATCGGTCTTATGGCGACGATGGGACACTAAAGGCCTAGGAATGGGAAGTAAGCGGCCGTGGCCTTAATTAAGATACAGCCCCAGCATTTCAATGGTGTGAAAATGGGAAACCACGGAAAACCATCTTCAGGGCTGCCGACAGTGGGATTCGAACCTACTAATCTCCCGGATGCGGACTCTATTATAATGCATCGCAGTGTTCTAATATTTGCATGTTTTCGTGTTAATAGGGACGTAGCATAAATTTCTGTCAGTAGTATATGCCCATATTTATTTTAACAGTGTTGTTTATAGGTCTTAACCTACCTATATGTAATCATTTAATTTAACTGTTCACACTCCTTTGACCATTATATTACTTTGTTCATACTTGGGTACCTTAAATTAGGCCTACTGGCTGAAAAAAAAAGATCTTTTTTTCATAGTTTGGTTTTAATTCCATTTCAATTGTTCACAATAATTTTTTAGAAACCAGAGTTCTTATAGATGACAAAATAGATACATCAACATTATATCGCAATTCGCTGGTTACAGGAAAAGCATTAATTACACTCATGTTCATAAAAACCAGAACACCTTGAAAGACTGGAGATAAGAAGTTCATATTTACAGGACGTGGCACTAGTATGTTCTAAAGAAATCATTAGCATTTGAGCCATGCCGGCCCAGGTTCAAGGTCTATATCGATATATCGGCGCATCACCACCAACTGGTTTTTTTTTGTTTTTTTGCTATTGGCTTTACGTCGCACCGACACAGATAGGTCTTATGGCGACGATGGGACAGGAGAGGACTAGGACTGAGATGGAAGCGGCCTTGGGCTTAATTAAGGTACAGCCCCAGCATGGTTCAAGGTCTATATCGATATATCGGCGCATCACCACCGATTGTTTTTTTTTTTTTTTTGCTATTGGCTTTACGTCGCACCGACACAGATAGGTCTTATGGCGACGATGGGACAGGAGAGGGCTAGGACTGAGATGGAAGCGGCCGTGGGCTTAATTAAGGTACAGCCCCAGCATCTGCCTGGTGTGAAAATGGGAAACCACGGAATACCATCTTCAGGGCTGCCGACAGTCGGGTTTGCACCCACTACCTCCCGAATACTGGATACTGGCCGCACTTAAGCGACTGCAGCTATCAATTTCGGTCCGACTGGTAAAATATGCCTGCGACTCTCGTTGTCGCTTTAAACCGAAAGTAATGGATCATTGTGACTTGAGCAGACGTTCAGGATGCCTCGCAGACGTACGCGAGAACCGCACCATCAAATGAGCGAGTTTGAAGCTAAGTCGTAGAACACGACGAGATGGGTGTGGTCGCACCACCAGACCAGCCCCCGAGAAGATCGACACCTCAACCGAATGGCATTGCAGGACAGATCTGCGTCCTCCTCCGCTCTGGCGCAACAGTGGAACAGTGTAACACATCGTAAACTATTTGGAGTGACAGTCCGTCGCCGTTTATTACGGTCTAGGTTACCGGCAGCGTCGTCTACTTCCCCGCCTACCTTTGACTAATGTGCATAAACTTGTTAGACTGCAATGGTGTATGGAACGACGTCACTGGGGGCAGGAATGGCAGCAGATAGTGTTTTCTAACGAATCCAGATTATGTTTGTTTTATAATGATGGGCGCGTTTTGGTTCACCGCAGACAGGGGAGGAGCCATCACATTGGTTGAATTCTTCGCACAAGACATATAGCGCCAACTCAAGTCCTTATGGTGTGGGGTGCTATTGGGTACAACCACAAATCACAGTTGGTGCGTGTCCAGGGCGCTGTGACTAGTTTAATCTACGTGAATGACATCCTGCGACCCGTATCCATACCCTTTCTCCACGACACCCCAGACGCCATATTTCAGCAGGACAATGCGCGACCACATGTTGCTGTACGAACACATGCCTTCTTGTTGTCACAGGTTGTCAGACTGTTGCCCTGGCCCGCGCGATCACAGGACTTGTCGCCAATCGAAAATGTGTGGGATATGGTGAAATGACGGGTGCGGCGCTGTGATCCAATACCAACCACTAAAGATGAACTGTGAAAACAGGTGAATGCAGCATAGATGGCTATACCCTAGGATGCTATTCGCGCCTTATACGCGTCGATGCTATAACGCATGGAACAAGTTATCAGTGCCCATGGAGGACCCAGTGCTTACTAGGGAACGGGACACATGCCTGAACCTAGGTGACTGAAATGTCAATCTTCCCGGCAGAACACACTTATGAACATTCCCATGATTTGAACTTCCTATCTGTAGTCTTTCAAGGTGTTCTGTATTTTATGAACATGAGTGTAGTGTACATGTAATCCGAGACAAATACAAGTAATTTTAACAGCTTTTGTGTTCTTAAATCCATTTTTAAAATCATGAATTCGCCTATATGCAACATGGAAATGTTGTAGATAATGCCCACATTGAGTCCCAAATGGCGGCTCCATAAGTAACAATCGTGTCCTGTCCTATATATATAAACCTTGAGCGCTGAGGAACATGCATTGAGTGGCCGTCAGGTTGTTTATCTCTTCGTATTCTGATCTAACAAACTTGCAATCAGTAATACCCCTGTGAGAAACAGTTATTAGGCATCCCATTCATCATTAATGCAAGCGAGCCACTTATAAGTAGATTGTACAGCGCTGGTGGGCCACCTGGTGTTTAGTAAGATAGAAGATGAGTACATAATCAGAAATTATAAACCGTCTTTCATGCATTCAAGTTCAAACTTCATTACTGGTCTAAATAAATAAGCATCAAATTAGAATTGTCGTTTGAAATCCTGAGAGCTGCATCACACAACACTTAAGAACAAACTTATCAGACGTGCATCATTTTATAAAAGCTACACTGAAAGAGGATAACGCTTTGACAAATGTGTTTCAGCATTTCCATATCCCTGTCTATACTACATAGACGACTTGTTATTACATCGTTTCTGTCGGTACACCAAGGAAACGTAATTTTCTTATTAATGACATATCCTAACTCAATCAACGTACACGTAAATGCCACAAGTTACAGGCTAAATACACTATTACGATCCTATTACATCGTTACTCCAGTTCATAATTTTAATGACATTTTAGTTACTCTTTGGAGCAGAGTATACTCACAGATTGAACTTCGAGATGTTTCAGAGCATCATCGTGTTACTGTTGTACAAAAGGTTATCCTCACAAAGAGCGTTCAGATCTTAGAATGTCCATTAACGTGCGTAAACAGCGACTTTCACACCTGGTTGTATAAGGTCCGACATTCCAAAGAATGGGTGTATGAAGTATAGACAAGGTAGCTGAAAATTAAAGATTTCCTAGGTATCACATTCCTAACACTGTCACAGCTGAAATGTCGATGGTGGTGCTTCTGGTAGCGGTGGTTGTTGTTTTAAAGAGAGAAAACAAGATCATCAGCTCCCTGAGGGCACAGACTGAAAGAGGCAATGAAAGATTTCTGACCCTTCGAAGGTTTATTTATTTATTTCTTATAATTTGCTTTACGTCGCACCGACACAGATAGGTCTTATAGTGACGATGGGACAGGAAATGGCTGTGAGTGGGCTTAATTAAAGTACAGCCCAAGCTTGAAGATTGTTCTTGCTTTTGATGATGTTGTTACCGTTGTTAAAAAGACAACCAAGCTAGTAATTTTTTGTGGCTATCGATACCATTATCACAGCCAGGGAACCTCAAATTATACGCGGAATCCGAATCACACGGACGTGAGTTTCATTTCAAAAACCCCACATCAACTTGCCGGGATTCCAACCGCGGCTGTTTTACTGAGGATCCAGTGAACAAGCACTTGAGCTAGCACGTCTCTTTTACTACTTTTGTTGTTGTTTCCCTGTAAAAGGGCATCTTTATCAACAACTGTCCTGTGTAGTGAGAATGACTGAGTGGGGAAAATGAAGGAGAGAGAATCTGTGCGACTGTTTGATCCTATAATGAAGGTATCAACTTAAAAAAAAAGCAGAAAAGTGAAGGAATTCTTTAGTCTCCGACTTTAACACAGTTGGGATTTGAAGAGAATCAGAATAGATGAAAGAACGTCTAGTATGAAAGCAGAGTCGCATTACTCTACTGTAGCAGTTGAACAAAAATATGATTGTTCTCGCAAAGACTGCTCAGATCTTGCATTGCCCGATAGAAGCACACACAAACGTTGAGGTTTAAAACATTATTAGGCTCTATTATTATTATTATTATTATTATTATTATTATTATTATTATTATTATTATTATTATTGTACGCCTCTGTGGTGTAGTAGTTAGCTACCACCACCAGGGGCCCGGGTTCGATTCCCGGCTCTGCAATGAAATTTGAAAAGTGCTACGAGGACTGGTACGGGGTCCACTCAGCCTCGGGCGGTCAGCTGAGTATAGGTGGGTTCGATTCCTTCCTCAGCGAACCTCGAAGTGATTTTCCGTGGTTTCTCATTTCTCCTCCAGGCAAGTCCCAGGATTGTACCTAACTTAAGGCTACGGCCAATTCTCTCCCTCTTCCATATCTATCCCTTCCAATCTTCCCATCCCCTCACAAGGCCCCTGTTCAGCATAGCAGGTGAGGCCGCCTGTGCGAGGTACTGGTCCTCCCCAGTTGGATCCCCCGACCCAAAGTCTCACGCATCAGGACACTGCCCTTGAGACGGTAGAGATGTGTTCCCTCGCTGAGTCCGAGGGAAAACCAACTCTGAAAAGTAAACGGATTAAGAAAGAAAAACATTTATTATTTATTATTTATTACTTATTATTTATTATTTATTATTTATTATTTATTATTTATTATTTATTATTTATTATTTATTATTTATTATTTATTATTTGTATGTATGTATGTTGGGTAGTCAGCCCGAAGGCTGGTTTGATCCTCTGTAGCTCCGCCAACAACTGTCATAAACAGCCTAGGCGTCACTGAAGAGGCGTACTAGGGAAATGAGGAGTGAGGTAGTTTCCCGTTGCTTTCCTCACCGAGCCAGCCGTTGCTATTACATATCAGTCTGCCAAGCCCACTGAAATGCATGCACCAACCGACCCTATGAGCGATATTTTCACACCATTCATAACAGGGACTGGCTGCATAAGGAATGGTATTACTAGCATCACTCGTACCTCAGTCACTTTCATATCGTCAAAGCCAAGGATGAGACTGAGACAGGTCAATGAAAGTAACAAATTTGATATAGCCCATACCAGAAGACATAGTGCACTGTAAACACTACATCTCGCCAGCAAAGGCATTTATTATTTATTATTTATTATTTATTATTTTAGTGTCCACTTTCGTCATTTTTAATGCCTGTGCTTATTATTTTACTGCCAAAATAAATGCCTGAACTGCCGGGTTCTAATTTATTATGAACCACGTGACTACATTCGATTGTGTTATTTACCTGACCTGATTTAGTTCTCTCGTATCAGGCAACCCTTAAACAGAAAAGCTTGGAAAAACCAATGACAGACCAATTTGTCTCGCCCTGGAATTATTTAACTTGAAAACATAATTAAAACTTCTAATTATGTGCCTGCTATGAGCTGCAGTGTTAAATCTGATGTTGAATTACATGTCATGAGGTAACTTTACTATGTAAGTCATAGTGATGATGTAATAAGCAACGCTAGTTCCAAGTGTGCACTAGTTACTCTGTAACTGCTTAAGCATAGTTAAATATGTCCTCCTCTACTCAAGACTTTTTTTTAATATCCTTTACTTCACACCGACACAGGCAGATATTATGGCGACGATGGATAGGAAAGGCCTATGAGTGGGAGGGAAGCGACCATGGCCTTAAGTAAGGATCAGCCCCAGGATTTCCCTGGTGTGAAAATGGAAACCACGGTAAACCATCTTCAGTGCTGCCGACAGTGGGGTTCGAACCTACTATTTCCCGGATCCAAGCTCATAGTTGCACGCCCCTAACCGCACGGCCAACTCACCCGGTGTACCCAAGACGAATGGTATCGAATTATTTGCAATTTCAGTAGGCATTTAAAAGTGTTAAAATGCGAGGGATGCAACTAATAAATTAACTGAAACATGACCGGGCGAGTTGGCCGTGCGGTTAGGGGAGCGTAGCTGTGATCTTCCATCCGGGAGATAGTGGCAGCCCTGAAGATGGTTTTCACTCTAGGTAAATGCTGGGATTGTTCATTATTTCCGGCCACGGCCGCTTCCTTCCCAATCCTAGGCCTTTTCTATCCCATCGTCGCCATACGACCTATCTGTGTCGGTGCGATGTAAAGCAAATAAAAAATAAAAACTGTCCGCCTCTGTGGTGTAATGGTTAGTGTGATTAGCTGCCAACCCCGGAGGCTCGGGTTCGATTCCAGGTTCTGTTACGAAATTTGGAAAGTGGTACGAGGGCTGGAACGAGGTCCGCTCAGCCTCGGGAGGTCAACTGCGAAGAGAGTGTTACATTCCCACCTCAGCCATACTCGAAGTGGTTTCCCAATTTTCCTCCGGGCAAATGCTGGATTGGTACATAATTTAATGCCACGACTGCTTCTTACACTATTCCTTGTGTATCCCTTCCAATCTTCCCATCCCCGCACAAGGCCCTTGTTCAGCATAGCAGGTGAGGCCGCCTGGGCGAGTTACAGGTCCTGCTCCCCAGTTGGATCCCCCGACCCAAAGTCTCACGCTCCAGAAGACTGCCCTTGAGGCGGAAGAGGTGGGATCCCGCGCTAAGTCCGTGGGAAAAACCAACCCTTGAGGGTAAACGGATTAAGAAAGAAAGAAAGAAAGAAAATTAGAAACTGAAACAATTGGCACTCTACTCCCATTCATACCGGGCGAGTTGGCCGTGCGCGTAGAGGCGCGCGGCTGTGAACTTGCATCCGGGAGATAGTAGAATCGAATCCCACTATCGGCAGCCCTGAATATGGTTTTCCGTGGTTTCCCATTTTCACACCAGGCAAATGCTGGGCCTGTACCTTAATTAAGGCCACGGCCGCTTCCTTCCAACTCCTAGGCCTTTCCTATCCCATCGTCGCCATAAGACCTATGTGTCGGTGCGACGTAAAGCCCCTAGCATTAAAAAACTCCCATTCATGTTAAAATACGAGCAATTCCACCTCTCTTTAAATCATTAATAATTCAAGAAATGTTAAACATGAAACCTAATAAAAAACAGAAAAACATATGGCTCATACAAACCACTAAAAGCTTCGGATTACCAAAACGACTGTTCCCAAGTCAGATACTGGTGTTCTATGTAGTCAGTGCAACGACCATCTCAGTCGATTGCATCGCTTTGGTGAACGAGTCCACTGCCTCTCGTATCAGTCAAATCCTGAGCTGGTCCCAAGAGGCTAAGTGAACCACGTTCCAGCTCTCAGTCCGGAATTATAATCCCCTGACTTACTGCGAATCGAGCCCGCGTCTTCCATGTACGAGGCAGACATGCTAAATCTCCGCCACCTGAGTTGGTTAGGAAACAATATGATTATAAAAAGAAGCAGCTCAGATAATTTCTGATGAGACAGTGCTTACAGTAACATATCATATCCTGGTAAGGGCTAGAAATTAATATTACTTAAATCCACCTTCCTTAGTCATCCCTTAGTTTGATATTATTAAGCCGACTCTACGGTCTAGGGGTAACGTGCCTGCCTCTTAACCGGAAGCCCCATGTTTGTTTTCCGGCCAGATCAAGGATTTTTACCTGGACCTAAGGGTTGTTCGAGGTCCACTCAGCCTACGTGATTAAAATTGAGGAGATTAACTGACGGTGAGAAGTTGACGCCGGTCTAGAAAGCTAAGAATAACAGCGCAGAGGACTAACTGACAATGCGTCACCCCGTACACTAGCTTGCTCTGTGGATCAGTGGTAGAGTGTCGCCCTCCGGATGCCAAGTTAGCTAGTTCAAACCCAGCAGAGGTAGTCGAATTTTTGTACAGTGGAAAAAATGCCTATTCGACACTCTAAAATCCATATCGTACGATGTCGGCATGTAAAAGGTCTCTGGTAAAATTCATTAAAATTCAGCCAAAGACGCCCAAGAGAGATTCCATTTACTCTGATCTAGTAGGCCGAGAGTAAAACGGAACGTTGAAATTGACGAGCAAGCAGTGATATGGCATCAAATTAAAATGCTTGCACATGGTAGCTGAGGCCATAGATTATTATTATTATTATTATTATTATTATTATTATTATTATTATTATTATTTCTTATACTTCTTAATGTGTTTACCCTCCAGTGTCGGTTTTTCCCTCGGACTCAGCGAGGGATCCCACCTCTACCGCCTCAAGGGCAGTGTCCTGGAGCTTCAGACTCTGGGTCGGAGGTTACAACTGGGGAGGATGACCAGTACCTCGCCCAGGCGGCCTCACCTGCTATGCTGAATAGGGGCCTTGCGGGGGGATGGGAATGTTGGAAGGGATAGACAGAGAAGAGGGAAGGAAGCGGCCGTGGCCTTAAGTTAGGTACCATCCCGGCATTTGCCTGGAGGAGAAGTGGGAAACCACGGAAAACAACTTCCAGGATGGCTGAGGTGGGAATCGAACCCAGCTCTACTCAGTTGACCTCCCGAGGCTGAGTGGACCCCTTTTTAGCCCTCGTACCACTTTTCAAATTTCGTGGCAGAGCCGGGAATCGAACCCGGCCTCCGGGGTTGGCAGCTAATCACACTAACCACTACACCATAGAGGCGGACTATTATTATTATTATTATTATTATTATTATTATTATTATTATTATTATTATTATTATTATTATTAATCTTGGTGTATTACGACCAAGTTCATGTGAAACCAAAGCCGTCAAAATCTCATGTTTGGGCCTTTCATCTTCGCAACAGAGAAGCAGGAATTTGTCTAAAAGTGTTGTGCAGGGGTGTGAGGCTGAAACGGTGCACAGAACCGAATTACTTAGGAGTCAAGTTGGGTCACACTTTGTCCTTCAAGAAGTATTATCGTAAATATAACACTGCTTGAGCTATAATAACTTTTTGCGCGCCATGGAAAGCATCACATCAATTTTTCGGCGAGAGACCAACGACCTTAATTTTGAATAGCGTTCTACGACAAAATAAATCCACAGAGATAGTTCAGGAGGATCAGAATCTAACCTACTAGTACCTAAACATCGACTCTCCTGGAATATATACACGCTTTGATGCTTTGGTTCATTTATCCTTCTACCTTCAGCAAATCGTGACAGATGACACAATAGAATATTACAAAATCCATAAATACAGAAACCAATAAGCACCTACCAACCAGTTCGTAATTAAAATGAAATAAAGCATTAAAATAATAAAAGGATTATTGCATTTTAATTGACTATCAACTCTGTCCAGCACCCTGTCTGACTAGTCAGCGTACTGGCCATCCGTTCAGAGGAACCCGGATTCAATTGCTGGTCGGGACAATGATTTTAATTGTTTTTTACAATCTGTTTTAGGTCGAACCGACACAGATAGGTCTCATGGCGACGATGGGATAGGAAAGGGCCAGGAATGGGAAGAAAGCGACCGTGGCCTTAATTAAGGTTCAGTCCCAGCATTTGCCGGGTATGAAAATGGAAAACAACGAAAAACCGTCTCCAGCGCTGCTGACTGTGGGGTTCGAACCCACTATCTCCCGAATGCAAACTGCTAGCTACGTGATCCAAACCACACAACCACTTGCTCAGTGATTTTAATTGTGTGGGGTTGATTTCTTCGATTCGGGGACTGGTTGTTGGTGTTCATCTCCAAAGTATAAGTTCATCTCAGCACGTCAATTCACAATTAATATAGAACATTACATATAGTAGTATAATAAAGAAGCATGTATAGTATATTTCTGCCAATTTCCTCGTTAACGAACGGCGACTCAAAGTCTATGCAAGTGTCACCCCTGACAGTAACCAGATATATGATTGTCTACAGTCGCATGTACTGTGACCAATAGCATGCTTGCTTCGTCAGTGACGGTCCATGTGGAGTAATTCAAAAACGTGCCGGTCCTGGGGCCGGCTCGGGTGTCAGGTTTACAGTATTGCACAGCTGCACGCAGTTCTGTCCAGTCTCAGTGCTCCTTCTCAGTGGCTATATGACGAAAAGTTTAGGATTTGACGAGGCTGTGTTCTCGAGTTGTGAAATCCTCGCACTCCGCAAACAAGAATATAAATACAGCCGGCCAGCTAGGCTTCAAAAGTGTGCTAGTCGTTCACG
This sequence comes from Anabrus simplex, assembly GCF_040414725.1. Classification (NCBI taxonomy): domain Eukaryota; kingdom Metazoa; phylum Arthropoda; class Insecta; order Orthoptera; family Tettigoniidae; genus Anabrus; species Anabrus simplex. Next base: position 873,470,442 of record NC_090265.1, on the reverse strand, counting down.
AGGGAATTTGAAAGAACTATATAAAGCAGAGTCCCACTTATCCGATGTAAAAGTGCCATCTGGCGGAACGTTATCGTAAATTCTTTACATATGTATTGTTGACGCAGTTTATATTTACATTCACTGTACAATACAATAAGTGGATGTGGATACAGATTTAAATTTGTTTTAAAATGTTCGTAATAGATGATGATGCTTGCTGTTTAAAGGGGCCTACCATCTAGGTCATTGGCCCTCGTAATAGACTTCCGCCTGCCTGCCAAGAATTTTCTTCACGCCATCATGTCACGTACTCTCTGTAGAAGTAACACATAAGTGCTGGAGATATCTTTTTATTGCTCCACGTATTTCAATGCCGTTTTAAGGCCTTTGAAATCCTTCATTACGGCACTACCTTTATTTTCGCACCAGCTTCTTCAACTACGTAGTCTTCCTATTTTGTTCTTTTACGCCGCTTTTGAGAATGCCGACAGCGTCTTCACCAGTCACTTCAAATTGATCATCAAGGATAAACCACTCACTGAAGTCTTCATCAGCCGCATTTGCACGTCCAAGGATTTGTTTCAGCAAAGGCAACATACTGTCCATGCTTTCCGTGCTAGTTACATCATTGTCAAAATTATTTTCTGGCAGTTAACAAAATTGTCCGCCTCTGTGGTGTAGTGTGATTAGCTGCCACCCCCGGAGGCCCGGGTTCGATTCCCGGCTCTGCCACGAAATTTGAAAAGTGGTACGAGGGCTGGAAAGGGGTCCACTCCGCCTCGGGAGGTCAAGTGAGTAGAGGGGGTTTCAATTCCCTCCTCAGCCATCTTCGAAGTGGTTTTCCGTGGTTTCCCACTTCTCCAGGCAAATGCCGGGATGGTACCTAACTTAAGGCCACGGCCGCTTCCTTCCCTCTTCCTTGTCTATCCCTTCCAATCTTCCCATCCCCTCACAAGGCCCCTGTTCAACATAGCAGGTGAGGCAGCCTGGGCGAGGTACTGGTCCTCCCCCCAGTTGTATCCCCGAACCAAAGTCTCGCGCTCCAGGACACTGCCCTTGAGGCGGTAGAGGTGGGATCCCTCGTTGAGTCCGAGGGAAAAATCAACCCTGGAGGGTAAAACAGACTAAGAGCGAAAGAAAGTTAACGAAATTTTCCACGATTTGCAACTTATGTCGGATAAAACGGAGAGTCAGATAATCAAGATCCGTTAGGCTGTTTCTGCTGTGTACAGGTGTAACAATAAGGTATGTCCGAACTTTTAGGATACATTCCTCACGCGTAGAAGAAACGATACATTATATGGTCATGGATTCGGAAATGCTTCATTTCCATATTAGAAGTAATTCTATAGAACTCTGCGTACTGCATTAATCATGGGAAACACACAGAAACATAACGTAGGAACATGCCAAAGGAAACTCTTTCCTATGTAAAATGTTCAAAATGTCCTCCGTTAGACTTCACACATGCATCAACCAGCCCGTTGCATTGAATCCCGGGTCCGCTGATGCATCCCTGTAGTATTGCGTGTGCTAAAGGAGGGCATTTTTAACATTTCATATAAGAAAGTATTTCATGTGGTATATAAATACATTCTGTTCCTGTGTGTTTCCCGTGATTAACGTAGAGTTGTAGAAATAACTGGCTGAGTGGCCCAGACGGTTGAGGCTCTGGCTTTCTGGCCCCCATCTTGAAAGGTTCGATCCGGACTCAGTCCGGTGGTATTTGAACTTGCTCAAAAACGTCAGCTTCGTGTCGGTAGATTTACTGGCACCCTAAAAGATCTCCTTCGGGACTAAATTCCGGCACCTTGGCATCTCTGAAACCCGAAAAAGTGGTTAATGGGACGTAAGTCCATTATTATTATTATTATTATTATTATTATTATTATTATTATTATTATTATTATTATTATTATTATTATTATTTGTAGAAAATGAGTTCTAACATGGAAATATTGTTACACCCTGCATAGAAATACTTCATCAACAAGTACGAGAAAAATACAAATTTAGGCTGACCACATGGTTAAATAAATGCGAAAGCCATTCCTTAAACCTGCCCATTCCCTTATTTATTCAGTTATTTCAATATAATGCGTTTTATTTCATAACATACATTGCGTGATACAATCTCACAGTCAGAAGAACAAGTGTCTCTTTTATGGTGCAGCGTTCCAGCGCGAGAGCGATACGAATCTGCGGCTCTGTGAAGCTCCATCTGCATCACTGATTTTCATTGATGACGTCCATGTTGTGCATTGAAATAAGCCAGGCGTAACAAACGTTTCTGCTGAATATGCAGAGTGGTTCAAGGAATACATTTGTCACCAAGCTCAGCAGAAGGATGTGAATGTTACAATGGTCAAAATATATATTATGCCCTTATTATACTAATCTATCGAAATTCTATTAATGTAAAGGAATGCTATGTAGGGAAATCACTTCATTCCTCATATAATATTGTTCCTGGATTTTTCCCAACTACAAGGGTTCGGGGCTTTGTATGAATATAGCCCAGTTTCATGGCATGGTGCCCATCCTGGCGACAAAACTGTGTGGAGGATGTGTTCAATATTGCGTATTTCTGTGGTGGCTTGCAGTGTGGTGTGTGTAAATGGATATGTGTATGAAGACGAACACAAACGCCCAATCTCCGAGCTAGAAGAATTAATCAGGTGCGGTTAAAATCCCGGATCCGGTCGACAATCGAACCCTGGACCCTCTGAACCGAAGGCCACTATGCTGACCATTCAGCTGAGGACTTGGACCCCACACCTCATACACTGTTATTATTTCTTTCTTTCTTTCTTTCTTTCTTTCTTTCTTTCTTTCTTTCTTTCTTTCTTTCTTTCTTAATCCGTTTACCCTCCAGAGTTGGTTTTTCCCTCGGAGTCACCGAGGGATCCCACCTCTGCCGCTTCAAGGGCAGTGTCCTGGTGCGTGAGACTTTGGATCTGGGATACAAATGGGAAGGAGGACCAGTGCCTCACCCAGGCTGCCTCACCAACTAGGAGCCTTGTGAGGGGATGGGAAGATTGGAAGGGATAGACAAGGAAGAGTGAAGGAAGCGGCCGTGGCGTTAAGTTAGGTACTATCCCGGCATTTGCCTGGAGGAGAAGTGGAAAACCACGGAAAACCACTTCGAGGATGGCTGATGAGGGAACCAAACCCCCTCTACAATACTCGGCTAACGTGCTGGTTGAGCTAGAAATTGAAATCCCGTGTACTCAGTTGACCTCCCGAGGCTGAGTGGACCCCGTTCCAGCCTTCGTACCACTTTTCAAATTTTGTGGCAGAGCCAGAAATCGAACCCGCGCCTCCAGGGGTCAGCTAATCACACTAACCAGTATACCACAGAGGTGGACCTGACTTACTGATACCATCTTAGAATCTGACTTTCTCTGGATGTTTGCCGTAAAGATGATGGAAAGCACAACTGAATTTTCTCTTATTGTGTCAACATCCGCCTCCGAAGCGTAAAGGTACTATAAGCTGCCGTCCTCTGAGAACTAGATTCGATTTCCAGCACACCCGGAAATTTACGAATGGCAGCAGGTATGATATGTAGTTAAAATGGTACATGCAGTTCACCTCCATGTGGGGTGTGCTTGAAAAGAGGTACACCACATCGGGATGAGACATGAGTTTACTAGCCGTCAACGAATTAATTTTTTATTATTGTTTTATACTACACCCCGGATGTGCAAACCTCGTACGAGGGGTATCATACAGGATATGGGTTTAAAAACGAGCTATATTTCAGCAATAAATGAAGATTTGTGTGCATAAATATACGAATAACATTAAAACAGAACTCATTACCTAATCTTACACACTGGATATAATTAACATAAAACAAATTCATGTACATGATTGTTATAACACAAGTATTATGGAAAACTTCTACGAAATGCTGTATTCTGCAAGATAAATAGAATAGAATATTAATTGAAATTGATACTGTTAAGAGTGTATCAAGTAACCTGTTATATAACTTTCGTATCGAACACATTTTTTTTCACATTTTTACAAATACCTATAGGCAAATAAACACTATATCAGTTAAAAATCAACATTATGTACATTTAATTTGGATGTGTTAAATATCTTTGTTTGTATTTCATTACATCTCGTATGAAACAGCATGCTATTCGATAATTCTATATCTCCGAAAAGTATGCATACATTAGTTTTACTTCCTATCAGTTGATTAAATATTAAAGCTGACCCGTATGGCTTGTCAGGCTGGATAACATCAGGAACAATAAACCTCCCTTTCATTTGTTTATTGCTTAAATATTTAAATACTAAGATCAGCAGGCGGATGTAACTCTTGGCTTAGATGTGAGATTGTGAAACTTTACAAAGCGTCCTCTGATGGTGCGTTGTAGGCACAAACACGGACAGATCTTTGATGTTGTATTTAGTTACAAACAAGGTCAGCCCAAGGGGCTCGGATTGCTGATCTGAAGAGGCGCCAAAATAATGAAGTACTTACTCACATTGGAAGGGCTAAAAGTGAGATTTCACAGATGAGATTAAAGAATGTAGAAACGAATCGTGAAACAATTTCGCCCGTGTAAGAGTACGGTATTTTATATACAGTATACTATTTTTAATTTCTCTATTTGAATAAAATTAAAGTAAACACATAAGGATCAGTTCAGTGCCCACTAACCAAATAATAGATATGAAAGTAACCTGTTATATAACTTTCGTATCGAACAAATTTCCCCCGCATTTTTACAAATACCTATAGGCAAATAAACACTATATCAGTTAAAAATCAACATTATGTACATTTAATTTGGATGTGTAGTCAATATATGAGTGTGTCTTAAAAAGAAATTTAAGAGAAAAAACACAATTTGTAAATGTTTCAGTTTCTTGAAGCCTTGACCAAGAACAAGTGCCGTTACGTGTTCCTCTAGGCCTGTGCGGAGTTCTTTTGGTTGTGTTTATGACAACGCCGGCCCCGTGATGTAGAGGTAGCGTGCCTGCCTGTCGCCCAGAGGCCCCAGGTTCGATTCCTGGCCAGGTCAGGGTATTTTCTCTCGACCTGAGGGCTGCTTCGAGGTCCATACAGCCTACGTGATTAGAATTGAGGAGCTATCTGACGGTGAGATGGCGGCCCCGGTCTCGAAAGCCCAGAATAACGACCGAGAGGATGCGTCGTGCTGACCACACGACCCCTCGTAATCTGCAGGCCTTCGGGCTGAGCAGCGGTCGCTGGGCAGGCCAAAGCCTTTTCTAGGGCGTTACGTGCCGTGGGAGTTATGACAACCTTCTTTTCTACCACATTCCCTACACCTGTGTGTCGCACATGAGGAATTGGCCTTGTTTCACGGCTCTTTCCGACGCCAAAACTAAGTTATATGTAAGGATGTAATCAGTATTGCGTCTTTCTGTGGTGATTTGTAGTGTGATGTGTTGTCTGAATATGAAGACGAAAGTGTTGGGTAAAGCACTAACACCCAGTCGCCGAGACAGAAGAATTAATCATCAGCGATTACAAACCCCGAAATGGTCGGGTTTCGAACTTGGGACCCTCTAAACTGAAGGCCTCAACGCTGACCATTTGGCCAAGGAGTCGGACTCAGTTAAAATTTTATAAAGGATATTATTTAAGTTTCAAAATTTAAGATATTTAAAACATAGAAAAACCAAATGAGGGGTCGTTCTGTGTTATACAGTAAATCATTTGGGGTTGAGCATCGCCAGAAGTTAATCACGTATTCCACCGTCATTTTCCTATATCCCTGTGAATATTATGGTGTATGCAAAAGGATTTTCATTATGATTCAAATACTCGTCAGACGTTAGACATACAGTTGCATTATCATGATGTGAGGACACTATTCCGCCTATCAGAGGCGTAGAATACGTCAGATTTTTCTCCGTCATCGCACAGGCTTTTAACTTGTTAGATGCGTTGATGTGCCAGGGCATATTATCAAATTTGTTATCCTGCGGCAGATTTCCTCATAGTTCTTGGAAATAAAGTTCCAAATCTCGATCCCTTCAAGCCGGAGTCTTATCTGGTCTCAGAAATGTTCTATGGGTGACTTATCAGATGACCTGGCAGGACAAGAAAGTGTTTGAACACGAGCAGTGGGCGTGCAAGTGTTATATTGCTGGACTATGGCTCATGCGCACACAGTTGACACATGTGGCCACACGACTTCTTCAACGCACCACTGGGGATTCAATGGTCCTGGTATCAATACCAGTCACGAACAACGACCACAAAGCAATGGCTTGCACACTAGACGCCATAGTGAAGAAAATGTACAACTGTACAGTTAGATAAGTTTTGTAGTCATCACCAATGGTCACCCTCCGTTGTTCCGGCCTCCCAACACTGGGTTCCTTGGTTCAAATCCCGGTCACTCAATGTGAGATTTGTGCTGGAAAAAGCGGATGCGGGGCAGATTTTTCTCCGAATACTCCGGTTTTCCCTGTCATCTTTCATTCCATCAGCACTCTCCAATATCATTTAATTTCATCTGTCAGTCATTAATCATTGCCTCAGAGAAGTGCGACAGGCTTCAGCATCCGGCACAATTCCTATCCTCGCCGCTAGATGGGACTTCATTCATCCTATTCCTGACCCGCTCAAAAGACTGGAAACAGGCTGTGGATTTTCATTTTCATTTTCACGAAAGGTCCTCCAAATTCTAGACGGTGGTCATCAAGGACTCGTCAACAGAGACAATTTATCGTCAGTAATGGCATTCCTACGCTGATAACATAGCAAATGAAGGCAACGAAGATGAAGCGTAAAAGGCAGAAAATATCAACTTCAGAGAGACCGCGGGTTTGCCGCGGTTGACGTCATGAAATGAGCCTGGCAGAGATATGGAGCTCTAGGAAGCTGCTAGATGTTTCCAAGTATGATAGAAAAGGAGCCTGTTAGATCTGTTCGTGCCTTTTCGAGAATCAGATGATCTTATATTTTGGTGGTATGTCAGGTTTTTCCAGAATTAGTCGTCATGTACGGCTTCTCCAGAGTGCAAAATCTTTTTTTGCTAGGGGCTTTACGTCGCACCGACACAGATAGGTCTTATGGCGACGATGGGACAGGAAAGGCCTAGGAGTTGGAAGGAATCGGCCATGGCCTTAATTAAGGTACAGCCCCAGCATTTGCCTGGTGTGAAAATGGGAAACCACGGAAAACCATCTTCAGGGCTGCCGATAGTGGGATTCGAACCTACTATCTCCCGGATGCAAGCTTACAGCCGCACGCGCAAAATCTTTTATGATAACCAGAATACCTAGCCTATAATTTGAGGCTGATTGTATGGTGGAGTGAGATCGAAAGCCAAAATTAAAAACGAAATACTAACCCCTATTTACGCTTAATTAAATAGAGCTTTTCGGGTTATTAAAAATAAACATGCGTTAGGGATAAACATAAAAAATGTCTATGGCTTACGCAAATTTTTAGCATCACCGTCAGGATAAAACAAATATTGATCAAGAGAAGTGAACATTCGAAGCAATTTATCTATCGTAAATCACGGAGAGCAACACAAGACTTACTTTGGGATCCCTTGCTCTCTTGAGTTGCAGTTTTGTTAATTGTCAAACGTAGGCGTCTTCCACCCATGCGAGAGTGTTCCCAAGTACGCAGGCATCATTGCATTTCAGGGTCGGATAAATTCTATTTGTGTTCCTGTCGAAATGGCTATATGGTCGTGTAGCTGTAATCTATAAATTATGAAAATGGTAGGTTCGAATGTCACCTCCGGCAGCCTTAAGTATGGTTTTCTATAGTTCCCTAATTTTACTTCAAGGCAAATACTAAGGCTGTACCTACATTAAGGTCACGACTCGAGGGAGACCTTTCTCATCACAGCACCGCCAAACCCTACCTGTGTTAGAGTGACGTTATACCGCCATCAAAAGAATAAACCACAATCTTGATTATGAATGCAATTATCGACAATATAATATTTATGTTAAAGCTTATAACGTAACGATATGATTCAGATGCCCTTGTACTTTCTTTGTTGTTAGAAGTAGTTTACAAGTTCGCTTTGCAGTGTGTGTGCATGAAGCTTGTCTAGTTTACAGCACGTCACAACGCCTTTCTGTCAAACTCGTCAACTTTGTTGATCTCAATTAAAAGTTTCAACTCTCTTCGTTCCATGACTGGCTGGTGTCACAACGAAGACGAAATCACTACATCCGACGTAAAAATGTCTTCATTTTTAAAAACTGAAAAAAACCGCCGTTATTAAAAACTTCAAATATCTTCCACTTTCGTAGCAATTTATCAACTTGCTTCTTTATTTAGTCAGAGATACCTCAGGAGCGTACATTAATTTTGTCTTCAGCAAGTGATAGATTGAAACAGTTTTACTGGTCATAAAAATATAAAAACTTCTGTCAATAATTCATTTGCAAAGTAATGTTGGACACTCTTTCTTTCTTTCTTTCTTTCTTTCTTTCTTTCTTTTCTTCTTTCTTTCTTTCTTTTCTTCTTTCTTTCTTTCTTTCTTAATCCGTTTACCATTCGCGGTTAGTTTTTCCCTCGGACTCAGGCAGGATCCTACCTCTACCTCCTCAAGGGCAGTGTCCTGGAGCGTGAGACTTCGGTTCTGGGGATGGAACTGGCGAGGAGGACCAATACCTCGCCCAGGTGGCCTCGCCTGCTAAGCTGAACAAGGGCCTTGTACGGGAATGAGAATATATTAAGGGATATACAAGGAAGGGGGAAGGAAGCGGCCGTGGCTTCAAGTTAGGTACCATCCAGAAATTTGCCTGGAGGAAAAAATGGGAAACCACAGAAAACCACTACAAGGATGGCTGAGGCGAGAATCGAACACCCCCCTCCCTTCTACACAGTCGACATCCCGAGGCTGAGTGGACCCTGTTCCAGTCCTCGTACCACTTTTCAAATTTCGTGGCAGAGCCGGAAATGGAACTCCGAGGATGGCAGCTAATCGCACTAACCACTACACCACAGAAGCGGACAGTGTTGGACTTGCAGGATAACTTAAGTGTGAAATAGTATTGCCAGTCGAATAATAATAATAATAATAATAATAATAATAATAATAATAAATGGCGTATGGCTTTTAGTGCCGGGAGTGTCCGAGGACATGTTCGGCTCGCCAGGTGCAGGTCTTTTGATTGGACACCCGTAGGCGACCTGCGCGTCGCGATGAGGATGAAATGATGATGAATACGACACATACACCCAGCCCCTGGGCCAGCCAAATTAACTGACGGTGTTTAAAATTCCCGACCCTGCCGGGAATCGAACCCGGGACCCATGTAACCAAAGGCCAGCACGATAACCATTTAGCCATGGAGCCGGACATAATAATAATAATACCACATTAAAACGATCTCTAAACTACAAAGAGCATACAGACTCACTTGGAACAGATATAATAAAAATCCATATCCCGAAATCCAAAATTAAGTCATTATTACACTGTAATCAAGCCTGAAGCACTATATGCATATGACACATTGATTATTGGGGGCAGATCATTGCTTAGAGATGGAGGAAAACAAGAAAGAAGAATCTTAAGGAAATTTTTTTTGGACCAGTCTACACAAGTGGAATCTTTATGAAAAGGAAATCGCATGGCCTGTACCAGCACTCAGAGAATATCTCACACACATTTAGTATATTTTTTTTACAGTTGGCTTTTACGTCGCACCAACATAGATAGGTCTTATGGCGACGATGGGATAGGAAAGGGCTAGGAGTGGAAAGGAAGCGGCCGTGGCCTTAATTGAGGTACAGTCTCACCATTTTCCTGGTGTGAAAATGGGAAACCACGGGAAACTATCTTCAAGACTGCCGACATTGGGGTTCGAACCCAATATCTCCCGAATACTGGACACTGGCCGCACTTAAGCGACTGCAGCTATCGAGCTCGGTGACACATTTATTGAAAGTCGTTTTAAATTTTATGGACATATTCTCAGAATGAGTAATCAGAGATTGACTAAAATAATTCTGAACCTTGCCCTATCAATGAAAGTTTTTAAAAAAATGATTGCTCGAAACTGGAAAAGATCTTCTGAAAATATGCAACACAGATTACATTGTATTAGACAGATCGAAGTTCAGAAAATTAGTCGGCAATCACAGACTTAAACACCATCCAAGCAGTATCACCAACAAAACTGGTCAGAATGTCGCAAGAAAAGCCACAGCGGGAAGGTGAAGAGATTTTGGGAGAAGAAAGAAAGAAAGAAAGAAAGAAAGAAAGAAAGACAGAAAGAAAGAAAGAAATAATAGCACAATAAAAATTTTAACTGGCGCCATTTCGAAAATTCACTTCCTAGGATAAATACCTGACGTTAAAACACGAGCCAGGCAAGAAGATGGACGATCTCCGCTATGATTCATTCTTAACACAGAAAAGGTAACTGGGGGAGAAAGAAATAAAAGGAAGAACCATTGGCAGATTACTAAAAAAGCAAAATTAATTTGCAGTGTCTGGCTTTCGCAAATAATCTAACCTTCTTTCCAAGCATGGGCGAGAAACAATTCATTCCCATAAAATGGAATGAAATCCGGACTTCAAATCTTATATGGAAATACCCACCATATGAAAGCATTCTCTGGATACCCAGATGGACAACCTATGACAACCCAACTTGGAACAGATTCTCAGTTAAATACATTCAAGAAGCCTCCGTGGCTCAGGCGGCAGCGCACCGGCCTCTCACCGTTGGATACCGTGGTTTAAATCCCGGTCACTCCATGTGAGATTTGTGCTGGGCAAAGCGGAGGCAGGACAGGTTTTTCGCCGGTACTCCGGTTTTCCCTGTCATTTTTCATTCCAGCAACACCCTCCATTAACATTTCACTTCATCTGTCAGTCATTTATCATTGCCCCAGAGAAGTGCGACAGGCTTCGGAAGCCGGCACATTTCCTATCCTTGCCACTAGATGGGGGCTTCATTCATTCCATTCTTGACCAGGTCAGATTACTGGAAACAGACTGTGGATTTTCAAATACATTCAAGTAATTAGTGAAGCAAACTAAGAGGGAATCTCTGAAGTACAAAAAGCCTGTATGTAGAACCATTTGGAACAGATATGACTAAAAATCAATACACCTGAACGCAAAACTAAGATACCATAACTAAGTAACCAAACCTTGATCACTGGAATTAGATCACATTAAAAACATAGAAGAGCAAGGAGGGAAAATCCTGATCAATATCTTCGGCCCATTAACCACAGAGGGAATCGCGATGAAAAATAATGTCATAAGCTCTATCGGAATTTTGAAAAGAATCTTGGACACTGTCTGGAAAAGTCAATTAAAGTTCTACGGTCACTGGAATTCCAGAACGTTCGGCTAATTTAAATTGAAAGTGACGTCCAGGAAGTGAGAATCACAGGTGAAATTGTACAGGACAAATCTACATTCAGAGCACTAGTCGACAATCACCAATTTTCAGACAAACCCAAAGTTTTGCCAACCTGGACAGAAGGACTCAAGGAAATTTCAGTGAGATGATGAAGAGACTTTAGGAAAACAAGAAGGCAAATATATCAACTAAATAAGTTCATCTTTCTCTTCAGTTGGACATAACAATGTAAAAAGTAGCATAGTGAAAACCAGTATGTATAAATGTACGAGGTTCAAAGCACATAATGCCTTATTTAATTGCATCTAATGAAGAGATGTCTGCAGATAATCCACGTCTGGTGGAAAAGGGTCTCATGACAAATTGTCTAATTCAGAATTAATTCGAATCCTGATTTATCTCTACTGAAAAATAATTTAATGCCTAATTGGAAGTAATAGTTATTCAATAATCACTGAATGATATCACTACAACATTGTGCAGACATTAAACTCTTTCTAAGCACCTTAAGCCACAGGCTCAAATGGCGAGCTGAGCCATTAGAGGAAGATTTAAACGGGTTGAATTACATTTTCATTGTACATACTGTACTTACAGAGATAAACAAATATACATTTTATTGTGTCTCCAGGGTGGCCAGAATCAACTTGAAACGGATATATGATCGTTAGAGGCTTGGTCATACTTATAAATAATATGGAAGAAATCCACAGCTCTAGCCCTTTAGGCAAGCAACTCAATGTTGAAAACATCCTAGGGATATGAGCTAGGAATTTTTGGTAAATAAAATATAATATCTATATATATAAATAGACGTGAATTAATGAGGCACTTCCAGAAATCACAGAAATTTGAAATTTGGTACCGAATAAGCTAATTCCCCGAAGGAGGTACGCTGGGGTCTTTCAAATTTTGGGTTAAGCACAAGAGCACAGTCGTATAATTTATCCAAAGCCACAACCTATACCTTACGTGGGCTTAAAAAAATTCGTGAATTTCCTAATTTTTATCCCCCTTCCCCCAAAATCAAGATGGCGGCACAATCTGGCAGACGAGCTAGAGAATTGAAATTTGGCGAAACTATAGTTTTTAGCCAGTAACCGAAGGAAAAATTTCAAGATGTTCAAACTTTTCACTCTTTACCCCCAAAAATATCGAAATATGGAGGATATTTTAATGACTGTGCAGACAGACATTCCTTTCGAGCTATTTATTGGCTAGACGGTAAGTCGTATCTCAAAACAGATGGCACAATCTCCGTTCAATTTGGAGTGATATACAACTTTGGTCCTATGATTTTTTGCCGTATATCTCTCCCTTATACGTTAGAATTGACTGTATTTCTGGATTGTTCGTAAATTTGGTGATTATTACATGCATATTTCATTGTTTGACACACTTATGGGTAAGATACAGTAATCAAGTTTGCTGCGCACATTGGCACTTTGAAGGACCATATTTGGACCAAATTATGTAAAGCGTTAGAAATGTACTCTAATTCCACCCAATTCGAAGTTTCGAACTCAATTTAACCCATAAATATGGAACGATACCGCACGAGAAAATGTTTTAGAACCAAACATGTAGAAGGATAAAGGGGACGTCGGGCGGGGCAAACTGTTTGTTAATATGATATACCGCTTAGAAGTCGTGAATCCAGAACTGGAGGCCTGCACTTTAATTAATAGAATCTCAATTAGCGGGTGTAAAGTAATTTATGTATAAATTTGTATATGACGTAAAAAAATAGTAGTGAAGCACGGGCACATTTGGTAGTATGAGAATATATTTTTTATTTATTCCTATCAATTACAATTATTTTCTTAATCATCGTTACCCGGTCGATTAGATGAGCTGTTTTCCTGTTTCTATCACTACGAGCGCTAATGTGGGTTAATACATTGCTTCACTTAAGCACTAATATGAACTCTAATGTGAGTCAATGCAGAGTTCCACTTAAACACTTATAACTAAATTCGGTATGGACATTTTTCAAAATCTCAAAAACCACTTAAGGTATTGAACCAAGGAGCACAGTACAGAAATATTGTTAATTTGGCTAGGATTTGAATCAAGAAGAAAACGAGTAAAGAAACAGGCGATTTTAGGCTGTTTTTCAGGACTGCATTTAGGCCAGAAGTGTTTTTCGATTTCTTTTCAGTTCGATAGAGCTATCTAAAAATTCTGGCACAATTGAGGAAATTGCTTAATATTACGTTTTCCGTACTACGGGGACCCCAACTTTGTCTGCTAAGAAATATTTTCAACATTAAAATTGATATCTCGTGCCGTTGTTCTTTTATCAGCTGCTGAAGTTAGCCAGTCAGATCGCTTCGCGGGCAAATTAAACGGGGCTTTGCGAGGCTGTGTTGCTAAATCTGCGCATGGTTTAACATCGACTTGAGAGCACCTAACCAAGAATCGGGGCCGTCAATTTAATGGCGATGTCGACACTGACTAAGCTTGCGTTGGGATGTGAATCTAAGTCCACCGTACGTATGACACAACAAACATTTCGTAAATGATCGATCACCTATCAGCTAGCGGTGCCGAGAAATGAGCATCAAACACATCGTTGATTTCGATCAGCGTCACCGTAGCGTACTTGCTATGGCGCGATTCTCTCAGCTCGGAAGTCCATGTTCATGATGATGATGTTTGCTTTTTTTTTTCTAGTTGTTTTACGTCGCACCGACACAGATAGGTCTTACGGCGACGATGGGACAGGAAAAGGCTAGGAGTGGGAAGGAAGCGGCCGTGGCCTTAATTAAGGTACAGCCCCAGCATTTGCCTGGTGTGAAAATGGGAAACCACGGAAAAGCATTTTCAGGGCTGCCGACAGTGGGGTTCGAACCTACCATCTCCCGAATACTGGATACTGGCCGCACTTAAGCGACTCCAGCTATCGAGCTCGGTTGTTTGTTGTTTAAACGGGCCTAACAGCTTGGTCATCGGCCCCTAATGGTACGTGGTGCAACTACATGAAACTATAATTCAAACTTCAAAATGTATCCACTGACTACAACCTTAAACGAATGATTAAAAAAAACGACCATGAATCCAAAACAATCAGTGGATCCAATTCACAATGCCGTATTTTCTGAAATGATGCTTGTTGTCCAAAGAGATCCAAAATCCAGGTAACCGGCCCTTCATAATAGTAATAATCACTGGTAAAGCAGAACCATGGTGCTCCTCCCATAGTAGTACCATTCACACGTAACGTGGATTCACTGTGTTCCTCGCATGGTGGTACTAATCACAGGTAATGCAGACCCATGGTGTTTCTCACATAGTGGGACTAATTACTGGCAGTGGACACAATAATCACCAAGTCTCGCCAGCATAGGCACCACCTTCACCGGCAGTATTTTGTAACAACCTAAACAGATTACAGCAATCCTCGTCTGCAACCCAACAATAATTATTAATATTATTACTAATATTAATATTATTTTTACAATTTGGTTTACGTCGCACCGACACAGTTAGGCCTAGGAGTCGGAAAGAATCGGCCGTGGCCTTAATTAAGGCACAGCCCCAGCATTTGCCTGGTGTGCAAATGGGAAACTAAGGTACAGGTTTTGGAAAAGCTGGGATTAGATATCGGGTGTCGAACTCATGGGATCATGCTATATTGCGACAAGGAAAGACTCCGAAACACTGACAGAGAGTTCCAGAATTTAACCAAGGAATCCATAAAACGACGTATAGCTGCCAGGGGGAAACTGCGGGATAAGTTTGAAGAGGAGGAGGAGACGGAGGACGCAAGTCATGGGGAAGACTTATTTGATATTATATTTTTAGAGGCTTACTTCTTTATTACTTAATGTACCTTTGTAAACTTCCAATACGTGTAGAAGATTGAAACTTTCATTGTTGTTCATTCAAGTTTTCTACATATATTAAAGTCTCTAATTGCTTGATTTCAAATTTTTAGTCACCTAATGCTGTAAATAAGAAAATATATTAAAAAACAATGATAATTTAGCATTGCATGTATAGGGCAATCCATGTCCCCTTGAATGTAAATTATTTGCCGGTCGTAAGAGGTAGTTGAAAAAGGGATCAGGGGCTTAGAAATTGCAAGCGTGGGTTGGCGACCACGGTTTCCATTGCTGAATCTGGCACTGCTTTCAATTACTTTAGTCTCCTCGCTTTTATCATTCCTATCCGACCTCCCTTGTTCAATTCTTGTTCTCGTCCGAACCCGAAGGTATTAGCTTTGCAAAGCCTAGGGAGACATTTATTTTCACGCCTTTCGTGGCTCTTCTCTTTTTGTCGATGCCGAACTGTGTGGCTCCAACGGTTAAGGCGCTGGCTTTCAGTGCCCAAGTTGGCAGGTTCGATCCTAGCTCAGTCCGGTGGTATTCGAAGATGCTCAAATACGTCAGCCACGTGTCGGTAAATTTACTGTTCCGCGGGACAAAATTCCGGCACCTCTGCGTCTCTGAAAACCGTAAAAGTAATTAGTGAGACGTAAAATCAATATTATTATTATTACTATTATTATTATTATTATTATTATTATTATTATTATTATTATTATTATTATTATTATTATTGTTGTTGTTACGGAGTATAGTGGATGTGCAGAGGTGAAAGAAGGTGCGGGGGTGAACAGGTCTCAAAATACGAAATTAAAGTTAAGATAAAATTTAACAGGTTATATTTTCTTTTCAAGATTAAGAAATAACTAATAGAACAGGTACTCAGTAACCGAAACACAATTCGAAAATGTACAATTACAGTGATTACAGGATTTGGGCTCCGAGAGCCAGACACACAATTCTTGAGCTATAAGCCCAACCTTACGATATACAGAATTCAACAAAGGGGCAGAAGACCCCTATCATGCCCAGGAGCACTTGCTCCCAATTACACAGTAAAGCCTCCTCGAGGCGCGCAGAAAACAAAATTTTAGAAAGAGCAACCTGCTCTTAAGTTCGAGCCTATCAAAGGCCACATCAAACTCCACTTTCAAGTTGTCCTCCAAGGACATGAAAACAGGGGTAAAAATACCCAACCTACTGAGGCCTATTCAGTAAAGAAACAGGTCAATTACATGGCCTCTAAAATATCAACTTGAGAGGAGGCGTTCTTGCACTCCTAATACACTTTATATAAAACCTACTTGGCACTAGGCCGTTACTGCAAGGGCTAATCCCATACTAGAGAGGTGACTTATAGAAGAAGACAATTTACATTACATTAAGGAAGAAACGGTTGAGAAATTAAGTTCACCTCAACGCAATATGAGTAGGAGCTCGAGAGGGTTAAGCACTCTCTATCCCAATATGTAGTTTAAAAGATAGAATTGATACTAGGTGTCTTTACATTTTAGGGGAAAAGTTACATGGTAGAAAGGCTTCGGACCTGCCCCGAGAGTTAAACTGCTGAGCTAGCAAGAAAAGAAGTTATTAAACGGCCATTACCTGGTGGCTGAACTGCTGCCCGAAGAAAGAGGCGCTCCCCGCCCCCTGCTACGTACTTTACACACTGATAGATGTTAGTGAAGTGGCGCGGAGACCCGAAAATCAGCAGTTTATATACCCTCGTGGAAAGTTCGAGGCGTTTCAGGAATGAGAACACCCTCCCACAAGAATTTTATTGGCTAACCACGAAAACCCCTACACAAGATGAAGAAGAAACACATTATTGGTGGAAAATTAATTACAGAAATTCCCTATTGGTTAAATTCAAAACTGGCGGAAAGAAAGGGTTAATATTGCCAACTTAAACAATAACTGAAATAAACTTAACAAAGAACAAACTTATGAACACAAAATTTCTCCAAAAACATAGTTCTATCACTTCGCAATAGGGTGCACAATTGTAGTTCTTCAGTAGTGCCATCTGGAAGAGAATGTCCACACTTCTTACTATAGGCAAAACAAAAATACATCGAAAACGACCCAGTTCAGAAACTTCAAAATTTACAAGTAGGGACATCTTCTGAGAAACTTTAGAATTAACACAGTAGATAAAGTTCAGACTTCCTCCAGTAGAGGAGTTTCAACTGGCGCAAAGTTTGAATTAGCGGCGTGGAGGTGTACCCGGTACTATTATTATTATTATTATTATTATTATTATTATTATTATTATTATTATTGTTGTGAACCTGATATGGGTTTTTGGGCTTATGCCGCGTCAAGAAGCTCTTTACGTTTCGCTGAGAACTTTACTCCGCGTCTTCAGAAGAAAATCTCGACTGTTCACGAGGAACTCTTCTACAGTAATGAAGGTTTGAATTTAAGAATGCCTTACCGCTGGAGCTTGTATTGGTACGCTCGTTCGTCACCAGGTGGCTCGCTGTATGCTGGCACAGCGAGCGCTCCAGGCGGGAGCTGACTACAACATTAAGCTCCAATTACGATATTCTATCACCTCGTGTGAGCGTGAGAATTATCAGAGGGGACATGAAACGAATCAGTCGAATTTTATTTTATTTTATTTTAATAGTTTCCATTTATTTTGTCTACCACATTCGTCCGTAATTCGTCCGATGTCCTTTGTACTGCTTGATATCATTGGACATTCAGTTCTGACAAAGTCGCTATTTACCCGTGTACTTTAGTATCTCCAGGAAGTGTTGACAACAATGTTTCTTCACATCTTGATAACATGTCCTCATAATGTTTGTTGTATATTATGTATCCTACATTGTACCAGTTTCAAAATTATTGTATGCCCATTTAATTATCGTAAAGGTGGCATCCCTCTGTGCAGAGTAGCAATCATGAAGTAATCATGGCAGCTCTTTCTGTACTGCCGCTACCAATTATCCAGTTCTTGATTGAGAAGGGAGAAAAGAATATAGTTTATGCACGATAGGACCAATTTGTCTACTAATTGTGTCCTCGGATTGAGGCGTGTTTTTGCTCAGAGGTGAAGTCTTTCGTATAACACGATCATTATTCATTCACTGCTCTGTGATGTTTAAATGGATACTTGATACCGGAAGATTTATGCTAACACATTCTCTCTCTGCTGGACCATACCGTTGAGCATAATTTAAATAGAATCCAGTGGCGAGGAGCAAACAAAAGTCGACCACCTAGTCAATACAAAGTTGTAATAAATCTTTTGGTCCCCGGTAATCATTTTTCAATACTCCTTTCCGCCTGTTCGCCTGTCAAACGCCGTGGCGGCGATATTGAAAGGCGAGCGTGGTAATTGATGTCTCCTGCAAACTGCGAATACTAAGTGACTCCCCGGTGGCTTTATGGTACTACCGTGAGTAATGACGTACAGATGGAGCTTGTTTCTTACACCACTCTTCCCATATGTAAGTCTGACGGAATTTCACAGGTTTTGATGAATTCATCGGCTTCGATATGTTCCTTTCAATGTGAGAATTGTTCCGCTATGTTAATTTCTGCCTCGTATCTTTCCCGGTTAAAATCCAATATTTAATATTTTTATCATGTATTCTGCAATTGCAAATATAACTGCAAGGAAATACATAAAGAACAGAAGACAAAACTGTTCATGGATTTCTGTAGACTAACAGATGCTTCGACACAAAATACATTTCTTACGGGCCACATTATACTTTGATCCGCAAGCTTTCGACGGAGAAGTGTTCATCAAGATGAAAGTCATAAACATACCACCGCGTCGTTTTCTATTCCTGATGGATCAGGAAATATCGTCAGAGTATGTAAAAAAGAAGTTTCCGGATGTGTTTGCTATAACTAAAAACGAATTGAAACCCTCATTACCGGGCAAATTGGCCGTGCGGTTAGGGGAGATAGTGGGTTCGAAACCCACGGCCGCTTCATTTCCAATCCTATCCCTTTCCTGTCTCATCGTCGCCAAAATACCTATCTTTGCGGTGCGACGTAAAGCCAATTGTAAAAAAAAGTAACCCGCATTAAACACCTTACTTTAGGTGAGGTATTACATAAAAAAGAGACAGGAAACAAAGGGAAAATTTTTAAGTACACCTGCATGGAAGAGATCCCAGAAGATGGATAGAGCAGATGAAAGACGCAACTCACTCACCTCTTCGAGTGACACTTGGGAAAGCAGAAGACGGTACAGAATGGCGACTGCTGATGGATACCGTCGAATAGTAAAAGTAAGCATAAGACCACGATACTTAGACATGAGTTGTGCGACTGAGTGTTTGGTTTATTTTATATTTATGCTCTTTTATTATCCTGACTTTAATAGTTTACGAGTTGTATGTATTTCGACTATTTAACGAATAATTACAAGATTAAATATGTAGTTTGTTGATAAAGAAATGGATAAATATAGAACAAATATAATACGTAGGTATTCATAATCTATAATACCAATATAAATGGTCCGTTTTTGGACATTATAAATTTTCCAGCTAACTCATTCCTGGTTGGCAGCGTTTCGCCCTTATGTGCTAGGCTGGGCTCATCAGTTGGTACCTAGCACACCTACCAAGACGCATGGCTAGTGCATACCGTGGAGGCCACAGCGTAGGCTAATTGTAGCCACCGGCAGTGCCAATGCACTGTGAGAGACTTTGTCTCACTACCAAAAATTGATGCCTGCTTGGCCATCAGAACGCTGGCAACCAGGAATGAGTTAGCTGGAAAATTTATGGTGTCCAAAAATGGACCATTTATATTGGTATTATAAATTTACTCATTCGGAACAAATATTTCAGATTCCCTATTGGAATCAACATCTATCTCATTCATAATCTATACAAAGAACGAAGTTTTCAGCGTGGAGTATACCTTTGTATCTTTGCATTTAACCTCTTTGGCCCGCCATTTCGCAATATGATGACTGTCGGCTTTATTATAATAACACAATTACGTTATATATAAAATCATGTTCACGCATTGTGTGATTAAAGTGATAACACGAAAATGATAAAATTGTGGAGGTGGACACCTGTTAGTTGGTTGAAGATCCTGATAATTTCATACTGGATTGCTCGTTGTCAGCACGAGCTGGAGTCTGCCTAACTTCCTATCGCAGTACTGGGTACAACATTCAATGAAGATTTAAGATTTAACGACCAAATACAATATTTTACTAATAATGCACTGAAAATGTTTAGCTTTATTATACGGAATTCATTATCATTTCGTCCAAAGACACTCGTAACATTATTGAACTCAGTTGTAAGGTCCAGACTTGTGCATGGCTCAATTATTTGGAATCCATTGACCACAAAGAACATCAATATTATCGACAGGCTTGAAAACAAGATTCTAAAATTTATGAATTAGAAAATCACGGTAAATTACCCAACCTTCATAAATTATTCAAATGTACTGAAGGAACATGGTGTGAAGAGCTTGTACCACAGAGAAAACTGCAAATATTTAACTTTCCTGTATAAAATAATTATAAAATTGATGACTCAAATATGTTGCAGTCAATAACTTTCCATGGGCCACAGAAACTAAATCGTCCTAGAAATATCTTCCTTCTTTCAAAGGCTAAGACTGAAATTCATAAGAGCTCCCCAATTGACAGTGCAAGGAGACTATACAATAATATTTTCACTACGTTTATATTTTAGTATGACAGAAGATACATTCACATCGTCATGTAACACTCTACTTTGCAACATAATTTAATACGAGTATATTATGAAGAAATTAAAGAAAAAAATTAATTGTAAATCATATAGTTAAAATTATTAGATCGCAAAAAAATATCCTGTTCTAATAATTGTTTTAAGGATTATATTAAATCTTAATTAGTATTAATTAGTACTGCAATTTAATATCTACCTACTTACGGCCTATATAAAACGCTAACGTGTATGTTTAAAGAACTCAATCTCTTAAACCAGAAGGAGTTAAAAGATGCGTTTTGTACCAAACTCTTCCAAATCGTCTGAATAGCATAGGAAAAATCTTAGGTTTCTTGAAAAGTCAACGGGAAATACATTTATTTTCAAGATCAAATCATTAAATGATCACTTTAATAATTGCAGGCGAAGGCTTCCCCTAACCCGCAATACATTCTGTACTTAGCGACTAACAGTTTCAATAAAACGCTAACGTGTATGTCCTTAGCAATGCCATTGCATGCAATGACGTTTGATTACTACCTGTCAAGCCAGAGAGTGTGCACTTCCTCTGAAGGAAGAATACTATTCCCTGCTAGATACTCTTTGATTCCCTGACCTTTCCCAGCTTCTGAATATACTCAACAGATGGCAGAACGTTCCTAATCATGTTCCTAAGGGAAAACAGTCTACGTATGTACAGACGGAAAGGTATCAGGTATGTAGTATTATGACCATTAATAAAGCGCAGGATCAAACTCTTGAGAAAGTGGGTGTCTACTTACCCGAACCAGTATTCAGCCATGGCCAATTGTTTGTTGCACTATCTCGGGCCAAATCGTTTGAAAATATTAAGATCCAGATACAGCCCATGGTCGAAGCACAGATAATATTGTATGCAAAGAAGTGTTATAAACTAAATTATGAATGAATCAGTTATTATGTACCGGTATCAAATGTTCATAAAATTATTGAACAGGGCAGGCAAGACAATATCACTGCGACAGGCATATCAAGATGAGTTATCTGACCTGTTTTTATGGAATACGCCGCAGAAGCACGGGTCCACTACTAAGTTATATTATCCGTAATGTTCTTTAATGTGACTAGTGTGTCACTGGAAGTAATTTTAAGAATATTCTAGCTATTTTCCCTTTTTACGTCTAAGTGAGAATTTTCGTGAACATTGTAATTGGAATTTATGGCCTGTTGTGTTCGCAATAAATAAATAAATAAATAAATAAATAAATAAATAAATAAATAAATAAATAAATAAATAAATAAATAAATAAATAAATAAATAAATAAACATGTTTCTGTCAGAATAGCTAAAAAAATACTTACGCACAACAGACTTATTCTATATTTCATGGTCTAGTTTTCTCGCTTCCCATGTGGTAATTCAGCGTTTATTGGTTTAGTTGGATTCAAATAAAATCGTTTGAAAAGTATTTCTCTCTCGACTATGCGAATGCAGCAGTGACAGAAACTGAAAGCGCAGATGAAACGCAATAAGGCAGTATGGTCCATTAAACTGTGTTGCAAGCTTCCCTGTGCCATCGCTCCGAGAACCAGCAGGAGGGTCAGCTGTTCGTGTCACATTTCAGTTCATTTTAATGGGGTAGCAGGAAGCCCAGTCTACATAACAAGGACTTGGATATCTCTATATAGAGTGTTCCTAAATATAAGTGCATCGTTTTAAGAATATGTCGTTTGTTGAATTCCACATCGCTTTAATCCGACAGCTTTTTGTGAAAATTCTAAAATATTACCAGATCGATAAGCGTGTAGCCTGAAACACAAGACGACGATTTCTGTTGTTGTTGTTGTTGTTATTATTATTATTAGTAGTAGTAGTAGTAGTATGTTGTTGGATTTACATCCTACTAATTACTTCTACATTTTTCAGAGACACCCAGGTGCTGGAAATTTTTTTCCCGAGGAAGTACTTTCCACGGCACAGGGTGGTGAGAGTGGTGATTTGTAATTAATTAATTAATTTATTTATTTATTTATTTATTTATTTATTTATTTATTTATTTATTTATTTATTTATTTATTTATTTATTTATTTATTTATTTTTACCTTGTTCGATGGTGAAGTTAGTGTCGTAGGTCTTCTCTCACACTTAGTCGCATTATGGTTACAGTCTCACATTAAATAAATAATTAATTAAAGTAGTTCAAATATAATTAATAGAATCAGTATTTAATTTAGTCCGCCTCTGTAGTATAGTAGTTAGTGTGATTAGCTACCACTCTCCAAGGCGAAGATTCGATTCCCGGCTCTGCTACGAATTTTGAAAAGCGGTACGACGGCTGGAACAGAGTCCATTCAGTCACTGAGTAGAGGGGAATTCGATTTTCCCACTTAGCCATGCTCTAAGTGATTTTCCAAGGTTCACCCTTCGAAGAATGGAGGATCGGCGTAAGAATAGAAAGGGCCATGGAGGGGTCAAAATTAAATACCGCAATATCCTCACAAACCTAGTACCGTCACGGTCCAAGGAGAAGAAGATCTGACAAAGGGTGGTCGGATGAGAAAGATGAAAGTGAGAAGCCTGGCACAAGTTGTATTTTACTTTTCTTTTTACAAATTGATTTACGTCACACTGGCACAGATAGCTATCATGGCGACGATGGGGCAGGAAGGGGCTAGGAGTAAGAAGGAAGCGGCCGTGGCCGTATTTAAAGTACAGCCCCAGCATTTGCCTGGTGTGAAAATGGTAAACCACGGAAAAACATCTTCAGGGCTACCGACAAAGGGGCCTGACATAAGTAACAGTAAGAAATGCCAGACTCAGCAAGGGGAACCGTGGTCACCAAACCCCCTCATTGCCAATTCGAGATACCCTGTTCCCCCTCTTAGTAGTCTCTTACAATTGGCAAGGGATACCCAGGATGTATTCTATCACCCCAACACGCAGGGTTTACCGACACAAGATTGGCGTATTTGAGCGCCTTCTAATACTACTGGACTAAGCGGGGATAGAACTAAACAACGTCGACTCAGAAGGAAGCATTCATCTGATCCACTCAGGCCAACTCGTTATTTTATTATTATTATTATTATTATTATTATTGAGCGAGTTGGCCGTGAGGTTAGTGGTACGCAGCTGTGAGCTTGCATTCGGGGGAGAGTGGGTTCCAATCCCACTGTCAGCAGCTCTGACGAGGGTTTTCCGTGGTTTCCCACTTTCATTCCAGGCAAGTGCTCGATCTATACCTTAAATAAGACCACGGCCGCTTCCTTTCCACTTCCCACTGTCCCATTCCATCGTCACCATAAGACCTCTCTATGTGACGGGGCCGATGACCTAGATTTTAGGCCCCTTTAAACAACAAGCGTCATCATCACGAGCAAGCAACCTATCTGTGTCGGGGCGGCATAAAGTCAATTGAAGAACTTTATTATTATTATTATTATTATTATTATTATTATTATTATTATTATTATTATTATTATTATTATCATTATTATTATTATTACCAGTAGGGTGTTAAGAGTGCAAAAGTATTATTTGTGTCTAACTTTTGTGACAGTCGTTGACTGGTTAGTGTTCGTACAGTTAGAGCAGTATTGCCATCTAGTGCAGGTGAGTTGGAGCAGAAGAGACAAAACACACTTCAAATAACGACGACGGTCAGACAGCTTAATGATCACACGATCTGTTTTACGTCCCATGGACAAAGACAGGTCTTATGGTTACACTAGGATAGGAAAGCGTTAGGTCTGGTTGGAAGCGACCATGACTTTAATTTTAAAGCCCCGGAATTTATCTCGTGTGAAAAAGGGAAACTATCATTGCGGTTGCTGACAGTGGGGTTCGAACCCACTAACACCTCGTTACAAGCGGACAGTTACATGACACAAGCCGCGTGGCCACTCACTCGTTTCAACTCCATGTTATGTTGATCAATTGTATAGGCTTAGGGTATCGCATATAATCACAAGTTTTTGCGAGTGAGTAATATCAGGACATCCGAGGCCTCGGGATTCTTTAATTCCCCCGACTATTTTATGACTCACTTCCCCATTTACGTCAGCTATGCTTGATTGCTGCAATATAAATCTAACTTCTTGAATATTTCCGTTCGTACGGTAGGCAAAAGTGTCTTGAGAAATAAAAGTTCTGGAATTGAGCTTTCTATGACGTTAGTTATGTATGGTCGCTAATATGTATTAAAAACGAATCAGCGCATGGTATCGTATTTTCGAAGAAAAGTGTGTTGGAAAAAATTGGCATGGTCTTCACCTTTGTAGGCTACCTGTTTGCGATTTTTCCAGTTTTTGTCCAGCGGTTGCTGCGAACAATACACGACAGCCCCCACTCGCTTCTGGCATCAATCAGTCGACACGAGTCGTTATTTGTACCACTTTCGCTTTTTCCTATTTTTTTTTTTTTTGCGTCGCACCGACACAGATATATCTTATGGCGACAATGGGATAGGAAAGGCCTAGGAATGGGAAGGAATTGACCGTGGCCTTAATTGTTACATTTGTCTGGTGTGAAAATGGGAAACCACGAAAAACCATCTTCAGGGCTGCCGACAGTGGCGCTCGAACCCACTATCTCCCGATTACTGGATACTGGCCGCACTTAAGCGACTGTAGCTATCGAGCTCCGTGCACCACTTTCGATACGTGCTCTCAATAATCGGGAGCAGCCCACAAGCCGAGCCGTTTCAGACATGCTTGCACCAAGGCACCGTGCACGCACAATTCAGACCCGGAGACATCGGTCGCTTTTCCCGTTCTGACGCCGAAGACACTATTAACAGCAAGGTACTACTACTACTAAAACGTTTTCAATCCGTCCCTGAACGGGAAGGCGGGCCTCCTACGCGGTAACGCCATCTCTCAGGCCAGGAAGATGTGATACGCAGAAGGAGATGTTCGGTGAAGATTAGGGGGTTGGCGGCCGTGGCCTCTACTAGGAACTGTTCCGGCATTCTCCTTAGTGCAAGAGAATGGATAACCACTGAAAAACATTCTCAGGATAGCCAACAGTGTGGACCAGCCCCTCTCCGTCTCCCGAATGCAGAGGCACAATCATCCCTTCTCTGCTCGGTTGGTCGATCGGAGTGGAGAGCCGTCGGACCACGGACTAGCCGTGCCACCTGTAGGCTGAATTGCACTCTACATCCGCCGACCGTTACACCTGTGACCAGTGTATACCCCCCCTCCAAATAAGGGGGAGGTGTTTGTTGTCACCGGTGCGTCTATGCGTTCCTCTTACGACTGTTGAGTGTTTTAAATTAAATTTCTGAGACCGACCATGAACTAGCCTGTACCCTCTATTCCTTCAGCATCCACGGTAATACAGCGGGCATTCTAGTTGTATGTTTATTTCAGAAAAAAAAACATTGCAGTGACATTTTGATTTATGGACAAGGGTGTATGTGTAATTTAGGGTATTAGGGAGACACTTTCGCTGCTCCCTAGTGTGAGAGAGAGAGATACACACACACACACAGGGTAGTCACCCATCCAGTAAGTGACCACGCCCAATGTTGCTTAACTATGTGTATGTGATTGTGTTTATGGGCACCCTCCCACTGTACACGTGACTAACAGCAAGCTTGTAGACCTGCTCTATATGCTGTATATTGTGACCGTTCGTGGATGTGGGTGGTTCGAAATGATATGATTTTCTTCAATTAAACCTCGGCTAGTATCAACGGTTCGCAAGAAACTCCACTCACGGGCATGGTCATTCGGCGAGTACCGGTCAAATCTCTTCCAACATCAGCTCAAACAGAGTAATTTACACGTGCTACCTAACTATGTAAAGACTCTTAAATTGTAATTTAAGAATGAAATATTGCAATAAAATTTGGGAAGGATATTCCATTTAATTAATTATTCATGAAAGGAATATAATAATAATAGTAATAACCATCTGGTTGAACAACATGACGGAGAATTACAAGTATCACATTGATCAATCTTTGTTGGTTCCGCAAACACATTTTTTTTTTAACATTACCTGACGTTAACTTTAAACTCTTAAATAATTCATCACAATATTTGAAACATTTTCCACAAATAATAAAATTATTAACAGTTCCGAAAATCTGCCAGTCATGAATTATCATTCACTTTGTTTATTCTTCTGAGTCAATATTTGCCCATAGTCTGCCTTCCCCAGTTCTATCTGTTTGATCGTTTAACTGTCTAGCTATCTAATATACAACTTGAATATCCTGTCGGTTAGTTTCCCTAACGTTGCAAGAGAAAATATAATCATCTGTCAATCATCCAAAAGACACAAATAAATTCAATAAATGAACAATCATGGGTGATGTCACACTCATCTGGAACACTCGGCTTTGTCGTACCTGAAAATCAACAACATCTAACTACTGGCATATTTAATGAAACGATAATATCGGAAGGTCTACCGCATCTGCTCTCCTCCATTGTTTCCTGAAAATAATTCTACTGCCTAAATAACTACAGCAAGCAATTACCTTGAATGCCAACGCACTTCATCAGGTGACATTAACCTCCTAACACAACTTACTTTATTGTTTAGATATGTCATTTACCGAAGATCCTAACAATTCATCCGGTAGTATATCCGTTTTACCTCTATGCTGTGCTTTAACTTCGTATTTTGATGATTTCTACACGCTTAACATTTAATCTCTCCGGGATATCTTTGAAAATACTAGCATCACATTATTCCGCTTGCCTATTCAAAATCTATAAAATCACATGATGAACATCTCACTTAACATTACAACCCTAGGCTCATTGACATTCTCGAAGATTTACCACGTTACCGTAGTGTCAATCCCAACAAACCACATTCTTATAATAATCACAGTATCTTATCATAACATATTAGACGACCCTAATATTTACCATATCTCATCAAAAATGTGCACCATGTCTACATCATTATTCAAATATACAAGCTCAGGTATCGCAGAACCTCACTATACGCATATAAAATCATCATATCATTTAGCATATACACACTTCATTAAATTATTCTGCGGCACAAGTTATTCCAAAGAGGATCTCGACACTGACATTAATTACGTATAATCACTCACTGAACTTACCTACACAGCACTCGATATTATCCCACTGCAAACAGATTCTCACGATTATTCACACAGTATCACGAAATTAGATTCAATATAATCGCGCTTGTATACCTTTACTACTTGACACTGACGATAGACCGAATTGCACTCTTATCAATGATTAGATCAACACTTCACACAGATACATAATGACAGACACGTTAGGTTACTCAAGCCGTATTCTTAAAATGTGACCCGCATTATGATGACAAATCTAACACTACTACTACACTTCTACAAATAGAATAAGGGAAGACAATGCTTGGGTACTTAACATCCGAAGACTCTGTTGTTCATCCCATCCTTTAGGTTGCGGTAGCTATGGACATCTGTTTTCATGTCATTGTGGCCACTCCAGCAGAACTCGGACCCATAAGGATCCCAGTCTCGACTTAGGCACACATCTCCGTCTTAGTTGGATCCTTCATCATAATAACAACCAGTTTCGTTGTTCCTCCACCCTTAAACTTGTACAGACCAGATTAGAATAGTGCTAAACAGAGTTTAAAATTCTCAATTTCGTTCACTAAACTCGCCTTCGTATATTGACGTCGTATAATTGGTTATTGAGCTCCTTTAAACCTTGCAATATCTTAAAAACTCTTATAATCTCTCAATTCCTTTCAATATGCATCAGAGCGATTCTCGATTCAACCTTCTACGATGTTTTTTTCTTCATACATTGTCATAAAACAAAATTCAATTTTAATAACATCACAATAATACTTTGGTTCGCATTTTATGATTCATATTAAAATTCCTATGTCATAATCTCCGTTACATATGTTTTTGACATTTGAGGAACTTTGCCTAACACAGTCACTCTCTTCATTCACGGAACTGCACAAAGGAACACATTCTGCTATTCATTTATTTTCTCAAATGCATACGATCCGTCACTCCGCATACGCCTTCTTGATGGTTGAACTTGCACTGCTCCAAACTGTTCCATGGCCTCCGCCGCGTGACGTTTCTGGACCTGAATGTTACATATGAGATTTCTCCTTCACAGCTGTTGATATGAGATGTTTCATTTGCTGGTCCTATTTGTATCCCAACTCATGTTCTTAATTCAATCATCCAAATACCACGGGGTTCTGAGCTTGTGAATTTCCTTATTTCATTCCATTAGATTTCCTTTTTATGAGCGAGTTGTCTCGGTTTACGTACGTAGTTGGACGTATAGACTGGACGTATTCCGGCTGGCTGTATACTTATACACCGCTTCTGTTGATCTTCCAATGGCTCCTTTGCACTCGACCTCGAGACCATTTAAAGGATATAATATCATGCTACCAGCATGTCACCTGATACTCTCCCCGCTCCAGGCGGGCTGGATATTCCCGGGAAGGGTGGTCATAATGCAATGGTGTAAAACGCGGCTATCCATGACCTTAATAACAGTTTTCAAGAAATTATGTACATCCATTTGCCCCTGATATCAACCCATCAGTCGAACAAAGAAACAAACAAACAAACAAACGGACAAATATTTAATGGAACCTACTTGAGACTTTTGTGTCCTTAATCCGAGATTAAGATGAAGTATGAAGCAATAAATTTAAGAGTACGGGAAAAACTATATTTACAAGTGTATAGATGAATTTTGATATGGAGCAATATTCAATGAGTCGAACAAAAATTAAATGTTCTGAGAAATATGTCAGGTGCGTTAGAAACACGCCCCTCGCTAAGGATGAAGTAGTGTATATCGGCTGTGTAGGCCGTGAACTATTGCTGTGTTCCTCATTGTCCGGCAAGGCGGAGTTCATGTTTTTAATAGCGCACACGCTAATTGTCTCATTAGGCGGCGGTTCCGCCTAAACAATACCTCTGCCAACATCAACTTGGTGATTTCAGCCGCAGGTGTGAACGCTTTGCAGGTGTTCGCCCGATAACATATACACCCAACCCTTACTGCAGTGAAAATAAATTCTCAGCCTAATTGCTGAGGGAGAGGTACAGTATGTGAATGAAATGCTCCGTCGCTACCAAATTATAACTTCTAACAGTATAGACTGGTGTGGATCGAACTGTTGAAATTTATCGCTACTCCTACAGCACCCAGCACGTCTTTTAGTTCAGTGAAGTACTAATGCGTCTAATTTCATTCACTGTAATAAGATTTTACAACAACAAAGTTGTAACTTTAGATGTTTCCTACAGAAATTAAGTTTACAGTAACTTTAAACATTCTTTGTTGTTTAACGAATAAGATATTAGTTTCCGAACAAGAAAAAGTTATTGAGGTTCAATATCTGTAAGTGCAAGAAATGAAAAGCGGCAGCTTGTGCTATCCGTAAAACGTTTAGTGACACTTCGGCTCCCTAGTGCTGCGTCAGTAGACCTCGGTTATCTTCGAGATGCGGATTGACAACTTATGACACCAAAAGTGAATCGATTATGCATCGCTTAAGACATCTGGTGGTGTAATCGCAAAACTTCGAATATTATTGATATTTTTTCAATAAAGCAAAGAAGTATATGTGAAAATGTACTTTTGAAACCTATTGCAATGGCTGAGGAAAATCCAAGTACATCGCGTGAATACTTTAAAACTCCTACTTGGAAAAATACATCACGGTATCTACAGAGTGAGGGCAGAAAAATAATAGCAGACGTAGAGGTCTTCTGCGAAACAGGGAAAATAACATGAACAGTTCTACTTCCCCCTCAGTAAGTTGATTGAACGATCTGGTACATATATTGGAAAATCTGTTTCTACAATTAAGTGCATAAAAACAGGCATCGTCAGTCGAGAGCGAAATGCCTTCGGAGCCAGTTTGCTCCCCGCTCTCGAGGAAAGAGAGCAGCTTAGCGAGCAAGTAGGGGAAGTGCATGACGTAGTACGTACTGCAGGTCAGTGGCGCAAAGGTATAGCACATCTTTCTAGGCAGGTTAGATTGTGACACGATACGCGTGAACTCATGAGAGGTGACATTAAAGAGATTTCAGCCCAGCATAGGATATCGACGCCAACAAGTTTCAAACCTTCTTGGGAAGAAGAGTATTTAATAGTTCAAGAAAATAACACAGCAAAATGTGTAATAAAATATGGAATCACATTTTTAAAAAACATCAGAAGAATATAAAGAGGTTTTAATGTCACTATGAGAGTAGGTTTCACGATATTCAGGCGTTAGAAAGGGATCTGCAGGGGTTCGGTATTCCCTTCTCAGTGGATGTGCAAACTGTTAGACCAGTACTGCAACTAGAACTGATTGACTTACAGTGCGATACTCAAATGAAAGATAGGTTTGCAAACACAAACAGCTTGACTGAAATTTATGTTCGTTTTCCACGGGAGAGATTTCATAGTGTGTACACATTTAATGCTTATATTGTAAGTATATACGGATCAACTTATTTATGTGAACATATGTTTTCATTAATGAAGATTTGCAAATATAGACACAGAATTAGGCTCACCGATGAAAACTTGAAATGAGTTTTGCGACTTACCAGTACGCAAACGATAGTACCAAACATTGACACACTACTATCTAAACGAGCCCAAAGGTCCCGTGAAGGAGGAGTACACCAGTGATATGTTTCAGTTCGTGTTTTTAATTTGTTGTCATAGTCATCAATGCCATACAAATATTGAAATGTATGTTAATGAGAGTGCAAAGAATATGTATAAATCACGTAAATTGTATTTTCTTTCGATAAATGTACGTATTTGCCTGCTGGCAGGACCTAGTGTTTACCGTGCACTATGTCTTCTTTTATAGGCTAGGGCAATTTTGTTACTTTCATAGATCTGCCTCAGTCTCATCCTTGGCTTTGACAATATGAAAGTGACTGAGGTATGAGCGATGCTAGTAATGCCAATCCTTATGCAGCCAGTCCCTGGTATGAATGGTGTGAAAATGTCGCTCACAGGGTCCGTTGGTGTATGCATTTCAGTGGGCTTGGCAGACTGATATGTAATAGCAACTTCTGGCTCGGTGAGGAAAGCAACGGGAAACTACATCACTCCTCATTTCCCTAGTACGCCTCTTCAGTGATGCCTAGGCAATCTATGAGAGCTGATGGCAGAGCTGTTGAGGATCCCACCAGCGGAATCGCTGACGGACTGAACATACAAACGTACGTGTCCCAGAGCTTCAGTTAATCGTGAAAATGTATTTATTCAGGAAATACTGCACACTGCTCTATATTTCCTTTGTCAATGAATAATTTTCTTGTCCTGTTATACTTCGTAATATGTGTCCTGTTCGTCTCATATGATTCACGCTTCAAATTATTATTATTATTATTATTATTATTATTATTTTGAAAGTTGTTATTCGTACTGTATGGGAACATTTCCGAGCAGCAAGTACAGTATGGTCACGGTATGCAACCCGCCTGTCCACTGCTCTCTTGTCACGTGATCAACACCCGACCCGAGCGGAGCAAGTAACACCGGCTCCCTAGAACAACTACGTGATGACGTCTGCATTAAAACATTTCCTGACTATCCACGCACCCCTAAAAGGAACTGTTTCATTATGATTGATATTATATGAGTATTAAAGAAAAATATCACAACAAGACTATATACATGTACGGGTGTAACGCAGTTGTGAGTTATAGGTAATAAAGGTTTGGAAAATTCATATCGATGACACTATCGATGCAATTCAGATTTCAATTCCATTCCTTTCGCAGTTTTGCTGGCAGAGTTGAGTTCCCTCTTTGTCCCTCCTTGTCACTAAACGTTTTGCGAAGATTAAATTTGCGTTACTGTTGATATCGTGGTCATAACCAAGGAACACCCAATTTTTCGTTAATATAAACCGCAGGGACATGAGATTCAATTTCAAACATTCCATATCCATCAGTTGAGAATGGAGCCAAGCACCTTAGTAGTAGCCAGTTACAATGCCAATCGGCTGTCAAGTCCCCGGCATGAAATGAAGAATATCTTCATTGTAGACTGCTATCCCTTTCATGATACAAACTTCCCAACACGATGTGTAGAGTATGTATGTATGTATGTATGTATGTATGTATGTGGATCAAAAGGTTAGTTTTGCACTAACGCGCCGCAGCAGCGCGCTGTGTGTTGCAAACGTGGGCACAGCGGAGAAAGGGACAGACACTGCCCACACGTCTGTTAGGCAGGTCGCTGTGGTGTCTCGTCTAGTATTGTGTGAGTAGCGGCCAAATGCAATGGCGCGTCAACTGGACGTTCACTCCAAATATGAGGTGCGTGTGACAATCCGATTTCTACGGGCCAAAAGGAAGAATTGCACGGACATTCATCGTGAAATTAGTGTTGTGTATGGGGAGTGGGCCATTTCCCGACAAGGTATCGTAAAGTGGTGTCAGCAGTTCGAAGCCGGACGCACGGATATCACGGACAACCATCGCGAAGGCAGGCCCGCAACGTCCAGGACCCGTGCAAAGGTCAACAGTGTGAATGCGATCATTAGACAGAACCGGCGCATTAAACTGAGAGAAATCGCGACGCAGCTGAACATGTCGTATGGCAGTGTGTTCACGAGGACCTTGGATATCGTAAGCTGTGTCAAAGATAGGTCCCACGTCTTCTCACCGATGAGCACAAAGGACAACGTTTCCAATCCTCCCTGGCATTTTTGCAACGCTATGCCGCAGACGGTAACGGGTTTCTGAGGTGAATCGTCACAGGCGACGAACCGTAGGTCCACCACTTCATCCCCGAAACGAAGCGAACATCAATGGAATGTGTGCACCCCTCATTACCACAACGAAAGAAGGCCAAGGTTCAACCTTCAGCCGGTAAGGTTATGGCGACAGTGTTCTTTGACGTGGAGGGTTTGCTGCACGTGGAATTCATGCCGAAAGGAACGACGATTAACGTGGCGTCGTATTGTCAAACGTTGCACCGGTTGCGTAAAGCGATTAAAGAGAAGCACCGGGGGAAATTAAGCGCCGGTGTGATTTTGTTGCACGGTAACGCAACACCTCACAAGGCCCGCCAAACGAGAGAACTGCTGCAGCGTTTCAAGTGGGAGGTCTGGCAACATTCACCCTACAGTCCCGACCTAGCGCCATGTGAATTTCATCGGTTCGGTAAGCTCAAAATGGAGATCGGTGGTCGACGTTTCCAGCCCGATGAGGAGGTGAAGGCCGCTGTCTCCGAGTGGTTGCAGAACGCTGGAGGAAATTTCTATACATCCGGCATCGACAAGTTGGTTGTGCGTTCGCAGAAATGTTTGGAGTCTCTTGGAAACTATGTGGAAATATGACTTTACAGTGTATGTCATTATAGTCATGTTGCTGTTGTATAGGTGGTGTGATAAATGACCTTAACTGGGAAATGCAACTTATTTTCTGATCTGCCCTCGTATGTGAACGGCTATAGGCTGGTTGGTTTCTCAACGATTCCACAATCAAATACTATAGTTGACATAGATGTCACAGAAACGGGGGAGGTAGTTTCCCTTTGCTTTCAGAAGTTCCAATTATATATATCAATCAAACGGTAACAAAAAAAGCAAAGTATCTCCTTTGATGCCATGAAGGTTCTTGAAGGAGTGCATCTTCCGTAACTCCGTAACCTCGACACTAAAAATGGATGGAGTTGTTGGTAATACGCAGCGTCGCCTTTAGGAATTAATCCCTTACCTCAGGGTTATACAAAACTTCAGAAGTGGAATTCTCCTTTCTTAATTTTTTCGTCTTCGTGACGGGGAATCAAACCCTCATTCTTTTGGGTGAACCAAGCACGCCTCTGCCGCCTCAGGTAGGCAGCACCTCTGTGCCAAGTCAACAACCGACCGTACATGTTGTGAAAGCCAGACGAATGAAAGTAACGATTATTTATCCATGCCCTTATAGTGCACTAAAAATACCCGTCCTCACCAGAGACAGATCTTAGCCACAGTGTAACTTTTCCTCCTCTAACATTTCCGACAGTCAGAAGGAATCGTGGTTGTGTTTGCATCTATTTTACAACGTTTATTTCACGTGGTAGAGTGTCAAATGTAGCATATCCATTTACTAGTTCAGACAGTGAGCCTGAGACGTCCCAGAGGGGCTAAGTTTCTCTAAAAGTATCGATCCGAATGACTGAAGATAAGATTATCAAATTAGAAGCGGTGGTACGATTGAAGTCGTGATACGATAAAAATTTAAAATAACAAATTTACTCAAAATATTGTACCATTCTAATTAGGTGCGATAGAGGAAGTGATCGTTGCGTTAATAAGTTGAATTACATCGAAATTAGAAAACGAGTGTGGTGTAACATATATATTCCCTAAAATTTCTATTAAATGAATGCTTATCCTGAATTGAAATTCGTTTCTCAATTTACTCTTCAAATTTGCTTTTACTCACAAATTACTTTCTTGAAATTAGATTAGTGTTTAAAATGTGTCAAAATGAAATTCAAATAATATTGAAAATATCTCCATTGATATCGACAAATATGAATGTTAATTTACAGTACAACGTTGAATTAGAATATGTATTTATAATGTTTAATTATTCACTTTTTATCATTCACTATCTAGATTTAAAGGAACAAACAAATTATTTGACGTTAGTTCACAATACAAAATAGTATTTCTGAATTAATTCAAGTAGATATCTGCCAGTGCTGGCACAATGATCTCAACAACTTCAGTAAAGAAGTACAAATCCAACAACAAGCATTACTAACATGGTGATAAAGAAGTAAAATGACACAACATACGGCACATATCACAACAGTACACAATAAGTAAATGTGTCCAGCAAAATAATCCAGTGCACAAGAATAAATATCACAAAACACACGTATTGGATTCCGCGTTTTCATTTGCACAACATGTAAGTACGAGATTAGGTTAACGTCTCAAATCGAGTCAAAATAACACAGAACTACTCAGGTAATTAAATGTTATATCCAGACGGTAGTATTTTATCTTACGTCAAATATTAATAGATTGCAAGTTGTTTTACGTCGCACCGACACAGATAGGTCTTACGGCGACGATGGGGCAGAGAAGGGATAGGAGTGGGAAGGAAGCAGCCGTGGCCTTAATTAAGGTACAGCCCCAGCATTTGCCTGGTGTGAAAATGGTAAAGCACGGAAAACCATGTTCAGGGCTGCCGACAGTGGGGTTCGAACCTACTATCTCCCGAATACTGGATATTGGCCGCACTTAAGCGACTGCAGCTATCGAGCTCGGTAATATTAATAGATTGTGACTGTATGGAGGTGTGGTCAATTGCTTGGATTATCACATAACTCACAAGGTCATAAATATCGCACCTGAAATAAATCATCTTCGATATCAAAATATCGAGAAATATCACATACACACGCTGATAATATAATGGTAAAACTCACTTAAAAATACATGAAGGATCCATCATCCTTGAAAGTATTAATCATTTGAGAAAGCAATATTATATCTGTCGCATCGTAGTCTAATCCTTAATTATTGGAGTGCATGGCGAATTCATTATCATCCGTGAGGTGCTTGAAAATATATTACGAAACATCCAACAATATCCTCGCTAAATTCACAAAGATACTCCAAAGATCTGACTCAACGGGCAACAGTAACAGGAAAAACAGCATAATTCGAACAACACACAATGGAAGCGTACACAAACATTACCCACAAACACAAACATTGCACATATTCAAGGTATCTCAAGTACGAATACATGATTATTCATTTTAACTGATTCATGTTATTTAAATTTATTATTATTATTATTATTATTATTATTATTATTATTATTATTATTATTATTATTATTATTATTATTAGTATTATCATCATCATCATCTGTTTACCCTCCAGGGTCGGTTTTTCCCACGGACTAAGCGTGGGATCCCACCTCTACCGCCTCAAGGGCAGTGTCCTGGAGCTTCAGACTTTGGGTCGGGGGATACAACTGGGGAGAATGACCAGTACCTCGCCCAGGCGGCCTCACCTGCTATGCTGAACAGGGGCCTTGCGGTGGGATGGGAAGATTGGATGGGACAGGCAAGGAAGAGGGAAGGAAGCGGCCGTGGCCTTAAGTTAGGTACCATCCCGGCATTTGCCTGGAGGAGAAGTGGGAAACCACGGAAAACCACTTCTAGGATGGCTGAGGTGGGAATCGAACCCACCTCTACTCAGTTGACCTCCCGAGGCTGAGCGGAACCCGTTCCAGCCCTCGTACCACTTTTTCAAATTTCGTGGCAGAGCCGGGAATCGAACCCGGACCTCCAGGGGTGGCAGCTAATCACGCTAACCACTACACCACGGAGGCGGACTATTATTATTATTATTATTATTATTATTATTATTATTATTATTATTATTATTATTATTATTATTATTATTGAACTTCGCTTTCCCAAGTGGTTTATTGAAGATTTCACAACAATTTAACTACTATAAAGCAACGAATGTAAAAGTCATGTAATATTATTCATTCAAAATATTTGGAACGGATAGACTTGATATTGTTAGATCACATATTATCAATCCATGACCTCATTTACACCCTAGTTATCGTAATATGATTCAAAATTACTTCTACCAGAAAATATGTACGTCGAAAAGTAATGAGAGTTTACGTTCACATTCACTGCCTTCCTTCCTTTCTTCCTTCCTTCTTGAAGAGTTCTTGAAGTGGAAGTTTTTCGAACAGTATTTCAAACTTGTACAAAAGAATTGCCACAAGCTGACTTCGCTTATCAACACACACAGTTTTTCCCAACACGTACATTGGCAATCAACGTCATCAAGATCAACGTTAAAATGGGGAGAGTTACGAGAATGCAATCTATTTTATACTACACAATGCAGAAAACGTGAGAAGATGTAACTCAATTCACGCTCCGTAAGTTCATTTTATTTTACCGGTCAGTTTCCCCAAACGCCACTGAAGATGTTAAATATGGTTGAAAATGAAAACCTACAACCTGTTTTGCAGTCATTGACCGGGTCAGGGATGTAATGAATGAAACATAGGCCTATATAGGCTGTTATTACAATGGGGTCGCCACTCCCAAGGTGATTTATTAATGAGTGATAAATGCTATGAAATGATAATGGAGATGTTGCTAGAATGAAAGATGACAAGGAAACCCGGAGTACCCGGAGAATAACCTGTCCCGCCTCCGCTTTGTCCAGCATAAATCTCACATGGAGTGACCGGGATTTGAACCACAGTATCCAGCAGTGAGAGACCGGGAGGCTCCCTTTAAATATGGTTATCTTCGCATAATAATAATAATAATAATAATAATAATAATAATAATAATAATAATAATAATAATAATAATAATAATAATGAAATGAAATGGCGTATGGCTTTTAGTGCCGGGAGTGTCCGAGGACATGTTCGGCTCGCCTGATGCAGGTCTTTTGATTTGACTCCCGTAGGCGACCTGCGCGTCGTGATGAGGATGAAAATGAAATGATGATGAAGACGACATATACACCCAGCCCCCGTGCCAGCAAAATTAACCAATTAAGGTTGAAATTCCCGACCCTGCCGGGAATCGAACCCGGGACCCCTGTGATCAAAGGCCAGCACGCTAATCATTTAGCCATGGAGCCGGACAATAATAATAATAATAACAATAATAACCACCGGGGCTTCATCTCGCAAGTGATGAGGAAGGAGGAGGGGGAGGAGTAACACCTCGTAAAAAAACCAGGGTTCATCTGGCTCCGGATGATAGCACCCTGTAAGGGCCCCTGTCTGGGTTACAGACGAAGAAGGCGATCAACAGCTTTCACAGAAATAGAATACCCTCAATAACCTCAATGGTGTTGAAGGTGAAGAATAATCTATCCCCGACAGTTGAGCTACAATCCACATACATCTGCTGGAAAGGAGCTGACCCCGGTCGGCTCCCCCAACAACTCCCATTAACTCGCATGATGGAAACATTTCTTACGGAAACTACTCCAGGTGGCAGCCTCAAGAGGAAATCCACCACTGCTACAAGCAGTGCATTTGGGCCATCGGATTCTGGAGAGCCCAAACCACCATGCATAGATGAGTCGGAGCATCTAGGAAACCCATTGCCATCAGACACATCCAGACTGAATACAACAAAATTAAAACCTAAATGGAAACACTTTTTTGGCACGCTGAACATAAATTCACTCCTAAAAACAGGAAAACTTAAACAACTTACAGACGTAATGGACCAGCAAAATATTCTGATCATGGCACTTCAAGAAACAAGATTCATGGATGACATCGCGATGGAATCAAGCAACTATAGAATCCTGAAAGGCAAGGTTGGCATAAGGATCATGAAGAATATGCCACACTTAGGAACAGCATTTGTAATCAATAAAAAGATTCTAAATTCGGTTATAGACTTCCAGTCTCCAAATGGAAGGCTCTCACTACTAACCATTAAGTGTGCAAAGAAAATATACACCCTCATTAATGCTCATGCGCCAATTAATGACGACAATCGAACTAACCCACAAAAGGTAGATGATTTTTGGGAAGAATTAGAATTGGTGACATCAGAAATTCCTGATAATCATGTGAAAATACTACTTGGGGATTTCAACGCACAGGTAGGACGAGAAAAAGTCTACAAGAGAATAGTGGGGGATTTCCCAGCTCATAGAAGAACCAACAGAAATGGGCAAAGACTTATAGAGTTCTGTAGGAACTTTAATTTGAAACTGATGTCCACTCATTTCAAGAAGCTTCCTAGGAAACAAACGACGTGGGCATCACCAAACAAACTATTAGGAGAATATCAAATTGATCACGTTGCAATCTCCCATAGAAGTCAAAAAGAAATCATGAATGTTAAAGTTAAGAAAGGAGCCAACATAGAAACAGATCACTATTTAACAATCATCAAGATAAAGTTTATTCCCAGCAGCAAGAAGAAACGAACAAACAACAGAGTACTAAGATTCGACACTCAAAAGCTGAAACAGAACAGCAACAAGTACCAAGAACTGACGAACATTGAAACAACTGAATGGAAGCAAATGCAGCAGACCATGATAGGAGCAGCCAAAGAAACAGCATTACTCAAGAAAACACGAAAACATCCATGGTGGAATGAAAGATGTGAACAGGCAATATCGCTCAGACTACAAAGATGGAAGAAGTGGTACTCATCACAGAAAGAGGAAGATTACAACAGCTTCAAAGAACAAAGAAAATCAACAGCAAAAATCATAAGAGGAGAAAAAAGAAAATTTGAGAAAGAACAACTGGCTGCAATAGAACAAAACTTCCAAAAGAATAACACAGGGCCTTTTACAAGACATTTAAGAGGAGTCTTTCTAAATACCAACCACCGAGCTTGTGTTTCAAGAAAGAGGATGGCACCATCGCAACAAACAATGAAGAAAATTGCCAACTGTTAGCAGAATACTTTAAACAGCTACTTAACTGCCCAGTTCCAGAGGAGAAGCTCGCCACAGAACATACTCAACAGAACCCAGACTCCACACCGCCAGATGAAACAGAAATCACAAATCTAATCAAGAAGCTTAAGAACAACAAAGCAGCTGGTGAAGACTCAATAACGAGTGAACTATGGAAGCATGTGAGCCCCCAAATGATCAAGAACCTATGCCAGTTAATGCAAGAAATCTGGAACACTTGTAAGATTCCTGATGATTGGAAATTAGCCTTAATACACCCACTACACAAGAAAGGGGATAGAACAGATGTCAGCAATTACAGAGGCATCTCACTCCTTCAAGAGACATACAAGATACTATCTATGGCATTGCTATCAAGATTAGAACAACAAGTTGAACACAAAATTGGCGAATACCAGGGAGGCTTTCGGAAGGGACGATCATGTGTGGAACAAATTTGGAACCTTAAGACAATACTGAAGGACAGAGTTGCCAGGGGCAAGAAGTATGTAGCAGTTTTTGTTGACTTTCAAAAAGCATATGATTCAGTTGATAGGAGCACATTGTTTAACATCCTTAGAGAAATGGGTACAGATAACAAGACATTACAACTAATAAAGGAGACCTTAACAAACACATATTCAAAGGTTAAGTTTATGGGAGAGATATCTGAACCCTTTGAAATCAAGACAGGTGTAAGGCAAGGAGATTGCCTATCCCCACTGCTGTTCAATTGTGTCCTGGATAAAGTTATCAAAGAATGGGAAAAAGAACTCGCAGAAAAAGGCATTAAAGACCAAATAAGGATAGGATACAAGAAAGAGAACATCACTATCAACTGCTTAGCATTTGCTGACGATCTTGTACTGTTATCAGAAAATATTGAATCGGCGATAATACAAGTTAACATTTTAAAAGAGGTAGCAATGAAAACTGGTCTGCAGATATCATTTGAAAAGACACATTTCATGACCAACATTAAAGAAGCCCCAAGATACATAGTAACAACAAACAATGATAAGATAGATAAAGTTGTTAAATTCAAATACCTTGGCGAGATTATACAACCTAATGGGCTTGATAAAGAAGCAAACCGCGAGAGAGCCAGAAAAATGGAGCTTGCATTCCACCTTACAAAAAAAACATATAACAAGAAAGCGATCTCTATTAGGACAAAACTACGCCACTATCAGGCAGTAATTCAACCAGAGTGCTTATATGCTTCAGAATGCCTGGGATTAACAACCAGGAAAGACATTGAAGAAATCGAGAAGAAGGAAAGAAAGATTCTAAGAAAAATCCTCGGTCCAAAGAAATGTACGGACACATATCGATTACGCAGTAACAAAGAAATATATAAAATATGCAGTAGGATTTCAGATGTCATTCGAAAGCGAAGAGTTAAATTTTTTGGACATATTTTAAGAATGCCTGATAACAGACTTGCCAAGAAAATCTTTAACCACTTCAATAAGCCCAATAGGAAAGGCAGCTCTTATGAAAAATGGTTTGTTAACACGAAGAAAGATTTGCAAGAAATGAACATCACACATCAAGACATCCACAATAGAACCACCTTCAGAAACAAGTTACACACATTTAAGGGTTTCCTAGAGCCAGAAACAGCAACCAAGAAGAAACAACAATGGACGGCTGAAAGAAAAGAAGCAGCAAGCAGGAGGATGAAGGAGTACTGGCGCCAAAGAAAGTTTAAATCATGAGGAGTTATTTACGTGGTCCACAGCTGGCCAAAATCGATAGAAGAAGAAGAATAATAAAGTTTAATATTATGTGAGTCCTATGTGTATGGCAAAGTAGTTTGTTGATTGTAAATTAAGAGCTGTGTATTAAGACAAACAGCCAGTCCCCGAGTCAGAGGAAAATCCCTGGCCTGGCCGGGAATCGAACCCGAACTCTTGGAACTGAAGACTGCAAGTAGTCGGATGATACCCTTATTTATGTAAAGTGGGCCTTTTTTGTTTTTTTGTTTTTTTTTCATGTTAGGAAGTAGTTGAAAGGCTTCCAAAGGTGCATTTTACGTAAGCACTGCTTTCAGCAGTCAAGTCATATTTGCCCGCTCGACAAATAGCGGACGACGGCCTTACTTGGAGCCTTAGAGTCTACGATCTAGTTAGTTATTAGAATATGATCATAAGCCACTCATTCGTCAGTAGTAGACTGTATCAGACGAAAGTCTAATTCGAATTTTTTTTTCTGCTAGTTGTTTTACGTCGCACCGACACAGATATGTCTTACGGCGACGATGGGACAGGAAAGGGCTAGGAGTGGGAAGGAAGCGGCCGTGGCCTTAATTAAGGTACAGCCCCAGATTTTCCTGGTGTGAAAATGGGAAACCACGGAAAACCATTTTCAGGGCTGCCGACAGTGGGGTTCGAACCTGCTATCTCCCGAATAGTGGATACAGGCCGCACTTAAGCGACTGCAGCTATCGAGCCCGGTAATTCGAAAATTATAATTGTAGACATGTTTTGTTTCACCAGACTCATTCTTCAGTGTCCTTTAATACGTTTACAAAATATGTAGATGGTCATCTTTGTGGAAATAGACGACTGAATGTGTAAGCGGTATATGTGGAAAGTACTTTGTTTTGGTTGTAAAAATATTACGAAACTTCTGAAACAGTTTATGAGAATGACTGCGCGTGCGACCTAAGCCTTCACGACAGTGAGTGTGTTACCGGTAGTGGGAGCTTAAAGTGATGGTAGGGAACGCTTATACTGACGGAGACAAAATCATCGTATGTGGTAGAAAGGGTAGATGCTCGTTTTAGCTCTGTTGTATCTATCGTCAGCTTCGCTACCATCGCCGCATAATACCCTCTCCACGGTAACTTTGCAAAGCCCACCAGTGAATGAACAAGTGATCAGACAACGGTGATATTCACTTATGCGTGCTAGTTTATAAGATAGTGTTGTTGCCAATGTCGGAAATAAAAGGTACAACAGTTTCCTGAACTGAATAAAACATAAGAATGATGATTAAGTGAACCAAAATTGTAGTGGACAAATATGGAAATCCAGAAACATGAAAATTTTAAACCGGTAAATGAAACTGTACAGACATACGAAACACTATTGCATATATCTCCGTACCGAGACCTACGTTGTTGTAACTACCTGTGCGAGTACCTAAGGTTACATACACTAATCTCGACAATATCGTCTTAGATTTGCACACCTCTACGACCAGGTTTTCAGGGTTTAAAATAAGGATTGCACGCACTAAATGATCTACACACTTCCCCCGAATAGGTACAAACACGTGTAGTGGTATTTTCATAAGATGTGAGTTCATAACGTTATTGCACAAAGTCTGTGTCATGCTAAAAGTGGAAAAAAAAATTCCACAGGAGGTGTTCGAAATGGCATCCGTAATTCGTTCCATTGAGTCTGGGTATGAGAAAATATGTGCCTATTAAGCAGTCACCACCACGCCCGTCTTCAGGCCGAATTGATGATGTCGCAACTACACTACATCGTGACGGCTTACTTCCACCCATGGGTGATTGTAAAAATTCACTATTCCGTTCTTGTTAAATACTGCTTCGTCAGTGAATAATACACGCGAAAATAATTAGGGTTCGAGCATCGGTCGAAGAGACATTGGCGGAATATTTCCTTTTGTGGAGATTTTATATACATATAATTTGAATTGCACAAATATGTGCAAGTAAAAGTTATGAAATTCAGTCTTTACTGTAATCTTCTATCGATCTCACTCTCTTGGCACAGTTATATGATACTTGTCACAGTATTTTCCACATAATACGTACACACACTCAAGATATTTCTTATGAATTTTCTTGTTAGTACACTATGATGAAAGCCATAAATTGCGAGTCTTGTCAAAACATATCTTAATGGTTGGTATTCGTTCTTCCATCTCCTGTCAATCATTGCGTCAGCAGTGTAGAATTCTTGAGGTATTTCTGCACGTTTTGGTTTTCTTCTCTGGACCACTTTAATTACTAGATTAGTAGCAGATAGTAGATCTTATAAACATAATTTTTCTCTTGCCAGTGCATAAACTAGACGAAAAGATGCTGCCCTTGAGACTCCCAACACTCTTTTCAAGTATGCTACTTTTATTTTTTCCAGTGTAGTTAAATCAGTTAAAGACATTTTCCCAAATCAATTATATACTTCAC
Source organism: Anabrus simplex (assembly GCF_040414725.1). Taxonomy (NCBI): domain Eukaryota; kingdom Metazoa; phylum Arthropoda; class Insecta; order Orthoptera; family Tettigoniidae; genus Anabrus; species Anabrus simplex. The sequence goes on along the minus strand of NC_090265.1, from coordinate 873,426,005 downwards.
GTTCGTACTGGAGATAATTTTTAGTGGAATAGCGTTAAGTCTCTTTGTAAGACGATCTCGTAATGTTCTTAACAGTGTATATCCCTCTGATAGCAGCCGCAGCTCTCTTCTTTAAGTAAAACTGGAATGAATTACATGAAGTCTGTAGGGTAATGCCAAGATACTTATATGAATTTACAGTCTCAAACTCTTGTTTTCCTAGGGTCACTTTTTCTTCTGCTGAGGCTTTTTTTCCTTTCCGGAAGATGATATTCAATGTTACGGTGAAAATGGTGGTGAAGACTTTGTAGTCGGTACAAATGACAGAATTTTTATCTTGCCAGTACATAAACTAGACGAGAAGATGCTGGCCTTGAGACTCCCAATACTCTTTTCAAGTATGCTACTTTTATTTTTTCCAGTGTAGTTAATCAGTTAAAGACATTTTCCTTATTCAATACACTTCAGATAATCATTGTGTACACTTGAAGTCCTGTCGCCATTTTTCTCGTTATGATACCTGGATTGTCTTCAAAATGAGTCAAAATACGCTCCTTCTCATTGGGTGTTCGGATACTTCTTTCTCCACCTTTCTGAACGCGAGAATAGCTTGCTGGATGATGATGCTTGTTGTTTAAAGGGGACTAACATCGAGGTCATTGGCCCAACGCGAGAATAAACAGTGCCTGCGTTTCCCTCAGGCGTACTTCAATGGCTGCAAATGTTGGGTGCCTTGGAAGGTGAAGACGTGAGAATTAATCATGATTCGGGCGTCTAAATTTTGCACTTCTTCCATCTGCACAAGCACACTTTAACTACATATCCACCATATTGTTTTTGTGGTTCGTTGCTATGGTCCTACTTTTAGGATGAAATTACAATGTTTCCACTCCGCTGTTGTTGTAACATACACTGTTTGTTTCGCATGTATGCCTTACCGCAGTCTATAGCTTCATTGGCTTCTTTACAGGTATTTATAACTTCTGATTCATTCCTTATTCAGTGGATAGTGGGTTCGAACCCCACTGTCAGCAGCCTTGAAGATCGTTTTCCGTGGTTTTCATTTTCACACCAGGCAAATGCTGGAGCTGTACCTTAATGAAGGCCAGGGTTGCTTCCTTCCCACTCCTATTTCTTTCCTGTCCCATCGTCGCCATAAGACCTATCTGTGTCAGTGTGACACAAAACTGTTAAAAAAGTCATTCCTCTCAGACAGTCGGAATGACGAGAACCACTCATATCACATGTTTCTACAGTATTATTTTATCAATATTTTCACGATTTAAAAGTCCTTGGTAGGGTTGAAAATTAGATAGATAGATAGATAGATAGATAGATAGATAGATAGATAGATAGATAGATAAATATATAAATGTCTTTATTGGCGTAGTTAAGGCCATTGGGCCTTCTCTTACACTAAACCAATTAGTATACATCAAAGTCATAAATAATTATACTTTAATTAATACTAGAAGACACAATTAAAACACAATCAAAATACAACTGAAATAAAATTCCACCACAGTAGGACATACATACAATAATAATAATAATAATAATAATAATAATAATAATAATAATAATAATAATAATAATAATAATAATAATAATAATAATAATAATAACGTTATCACAAAAAAAGCTTGTTTAACCTACACGTGTAATACATTATTTTCTGTTCAATTCATTCACAAACACATCTCGACACTGTTGAAGTATGCTCTAAGGAAGTAGATCTGACGGCCTACGGCCTCATTTTCTCAGCAACGAGACTTATCTTCACACTGGAACAATGCAAGTACGTCTCTCTGTCCTTCAGGGGTACCCATTCTGACATAATGAAAAGTATCTCAGATATAACAAAAGCGAAAGACAAAGTCACCTCCGTACGGGCCATGAAGGCCCTTGGAGGAGTGGAAGGTAAAGGCTTCCACCATTGTTAACCAAGGCACGTGATGCGGTAGAGTGGTTACCTATACGCCCGGCCGCCTTTGCCCCCAGGAATTAACCTGGTACTCATTTTTGGTGTAGGCTGAGTGAACCTCAGGGCCATATGCACCTTCGGAAGTGGAAATCTCGTTTCGTAAATTTTACGACTTCCTGGCGGGGATTCAAACCCAGGTCCTTCCGGGCGAACCAAGCACGTCTTTACCGCTTTGGTCATGCAGCCCCTATTTCAGATATACCCTCAACATATTCTAACAAATATGTATAGGTTAAAAACAACAGCACAACGTACATTGTCTGAAATCTTGTTTAAATGCAACCACCATGAAAAAATAATTTTCAAAATTGATCACGAGTTGACCGGCCGAAGAAACCAAATTCTTCTTCTTCTCCTCCTTCTTCTTCTTCTTCTTCTTCTTCTTCTTAATCTGTTTACCCTCCAGGGTCGGTTTTTCCCTCGGACTCAGCGAGGGATCCCACCTCCACCGCCTCAAGGGCAGTGTCCTGGAGATTCAAATTTTGGGTCGGGGGATACAACTGGGGAGAATGACCAGTACCTCGCCCAGGCGGCCTCACCTGCTATGCTGAACAGGGGCCTTGTGGGGGAGATGGGAAGATTGAATGGGACAGGGAAGGAAGCGGCCGTGGCCTTAAGTTAGGTACCATCCCGGCATTTGCCTGAAGGAGAAGTGGGAAACCACGGAAAACCACTTCCAGGATGGCTGAGGCGGGAATCGAACCCACCTCTACTCAGTTGACCTCCCGAGGCTGAGTGGACCCCGTTCCAGCCCTCGTACCACTTTTCAAATTTCTTGGAAGAGCCGGGAATCGAACCCGGACCTCCGGGGGTGACAGCTAATCACGCTAACCACTACATCACGGAGGCGGACAGAAACAAAATTACTGGATTATTTGTAGGAAGAGGAACCAATTTTTGAAAGAAATTCAGGCTGTAACCTTACATTCGAAACATTTCAGCTTAGGAGTAACTTAATGTTATATTTGTAATGTATTTCTCAAGGGAACCGCAAGCGAGGTTTGCAATGTATGACTTGAAGAGCAGCTCAACTCATTAAGGTAGTAAACTTTTATTCCCTACTTCACCTATAGCAGTGATGCATGTGTGACAATATTTAACATTTACCGAAGTCAAGGAGTGCTAATCCCATTAGCAGTGCAACTCAACGATTTGAACTTTACTTAACGATGTGCTGACTGCAACGGTATGTCGCATATATATTTCTTTCCTAACTAGTCACTTCATGCATAAATAGTGTATAGTTTTTACTCAGGAAGTACAGCGAATGTCAGTAGCTCATTTGCTTAAAATTCATGTAGATGACGACAAAGAGAAATCATTTCTTATAAGTAGCAGTGCACAAATTTCTCAACACATTTAGTTGTATGCAACCCGCAGTGCGTATTCGACTCGAAAATATCAGTCCCTAGAGAAAGAAATCATTTCATATACGTAATAGTCCAACTGTTTCTTAACACATTTAGCTGTATGCAACCCGCAGTGCGTATTCGACTCGAAAATATCAGTCCCTACTCCTACGCAGAATTAGTATAATATTACGTTTGGGTTTACGCTGGAAAATACGAAGAGAATCGGCAGTATCAACTGTAGTTCAGTGACAGAACCTATAATAAACGATGTAACGATATTATCTGCGAAGAACGCGTACATTAGGACTATGAAAAGCAAACCTTATAGATTAGAAAATACCGATCTTATGACAAACCTCGTCGTAGCTAAGCTGGTAAAATCACGCACTATTATGTCTATTAAACCAGGCCGTGCAGAAATAGGTTCGAACGGTTATTTTTTTCCACGAATTATTTTGGGTGTAGCATTGTCACCTATTCGGTTTCAAAGAATGGCTATTTGTTTGACCCTCAGAACAGCCATTTGTGTTAGCTGAGTTGGCCAATAATAAGATAGCTTAAGTATAGAAAGCAGGTATGCTACAAATTCCAACCCAGCAAGTGCTCGAAATGATGACCACCTTCATTTACATAGAGAGTGTCCCCGAATCGCCGTCCGCTTTGTTAAGAAAGGCAACGAAATGCCAGCATAAGAGATTACCGAGGCAGCTACTATAAAACCTCCACTGTTTTACCAGTATATTAAGTAGGGCTTCTTGGTTCCGTTTCTTCTTCTTCTTTATCTGTTTACCCTCCAGGGTCGGTTTTCCCTCGGACTCAACGAGGGATCCCACCTCCTCCGCATCAAGGGCAGTGTTCTGGAACTTCAGACTCTGGGTCGGGGATACAACTGGGGAGGATGACCACTACCTCGCCCAGACGGCCTCACCTGCTATACTGAACAGGAGCCTTGCGGGGGGATGGGAAGATTGAAAGGGATAGACAAGGAAGAGGGAAGGAAGCGGCCGTGACCTTCAGTTAGATACCATTTGCCTGGAGGAGAAGTGGGAAATCATCGAAAACCACTTCCAAAATCGCTGAGGTGGGAATCGAACCCACCTCTACTCAGTTGACCTCACGAGGCTGAGCGGACCCCGTTCCAGCCCTCGTACCAATTTCAAATTTCGTGGCAGAGCCTGGAATCGAACCCGGGCCTCCGGGCGTGGCAGCTAATCACACTAACCACTACACTACACAGGCGGACGGTTTCGTTTCAGTTATTTAATTTAAAACTTGCTTTCTGGTATTGATAACACAGTCTCACACACACGCGCACACCATGAGGCAAGCGTATTTGGTGTTCTAATTTTATTTTTGATTCTTACATCGATCTCACCGACGTATGTTTATTGTTAATTTGTAGACAACTGTAATCTTAATAATATGAGCACTAATTATATATTCCGTAATAATAATAATAAGAAGAAGAAGAAGAAGAAGAAGAAGAAGAAGAATATATCTCGTCCGTAAAGAATCAGAAATCTCACGATTATCTGTTAGGTAGCGACTTTGACTTTTGCTTTTTGTACGAGTATTTAAGGTGGCCCGTTTCTAAAGGGTAGGTCGCGGGTTCGAATCCCACCCCGTCTACAGATTGTTAACATGAAATACGTTTGTATATTTACGCAACTATATCCTATTTCTAAGCGTTTAGAGAAACATTGCCTTATATTGGCCTAGCAGAATATGTTTTCAAAATATTCACGTCGGGTATAAAAGCTATGGTTCTCTCGTACAATGGCGTACTGTAACGTACGAAGAATACACGATGATATAAAAGTTGATGAGGCTGAAGGAAACCTTCCTGCTGCACTAGAAATAAGCGCAGAACCAAGGCTGGTGCAACATTTTAAAATGATATATGCTTATGAGACAATAGCAACGCACCTGATTAATAACAGTTAGGCAAGTCTGGCGGCTATCTTAGTGGAAGTGTGACCGCTTCGCTGTACGGAGTTGTGAGATAATTCCCATCCACGACAACAGGAGTGCTTCCATTTCACTATACTAATGTCCAGCTCTATGGCTAAGTGGTTAGTGTGCTGTCATTTGGTCACAGGGGTCCTGGGTTCGATTCCCGGCAGGGTCGGGAATTTTAACCACAATTGGTTAATCCCTCTGGAACGGTGACTGGGTTTATGTGCCATATTCATCATCATTTCAGTCTCATTACGACGGCGCAGGTCGCCTATGGGTGTCAAATCAAAAGACCTGCACCAGTACAGCTATAGTGTACCAGTTATGCGCAGTCAAACAACATTGGGTGTGATCACTACTTGAATGGATACCCGTTCAGGCCCTCTCTCTCACACACACACAAGAAAGCACAGTAATAGCCTCCCCGCGCCCCCCTTACGACAAACAACACACATATACACTTAAGTTACATATTCGACGATGAAAGAGTTTGACTTCAAAACTTTTTGACGTTACAAAAACTGTAATTAGAATGCGGGCTGCATCGGCACTGCCTGGAGCAGAATTAATTCCTCTCCTAAACCTATAACACTACACCAACTCAGATCCTAAAGTGCAGACTCTGAAATGGTCGGACGTAGGAAACTACAAATTCATAATAATAATAATAATAATAATAATAATAATAATAATAATAATAATAATGTTATTGCTTTCACGTCTCACTAACTACTTATGATGGTTTTCGGAGACGCCGAGGTGCTGGAATTTTGTCCCGCAGGAGTTTCTTTACGTGCCAGTACATCTACCGACAAGAGGCTGACGTATTTCAGCAGCTTCAGTTACCATTGGACTGAGCCAGAATCGAACCTGCCAAGTTGGAGACAGAAGGCCAGCGCCTCAACCGTCTGAGCCACTCAGTCCGGCGCAAATTCTTACACTCAAACACCAGAAGAGGAACACACTATTGAACAGGATCCAGAAGCCAAATTCTTCCTCTTCTCTGTCCTATACAGCAAAAAACAGGGGAGCGTAAACAGAGGATAAGGTGTTTCAATAACAAATCTAGGTGCAAGAAAAATCTATGATGTCATTAACAAGATGGTGCCTCTTTAGTACCTCTCTTGGATAATGAGAATTAGAATAAAAAATAAACGTTAGTGATGCGACATTAAAAAATCCGTGCAAACCATACCGACTGTAGTATACACCACACCCATTTTATTCGACGAAAGTTAATGTATTTTCATTAGTCGTATTATGAATCGTGACAAATTATTTTGATAAACACATACCATTATTCTTCCTGAGCCACAACCCTTACACCCATTTAGTTTTCGTGTCATACCTCTGATTCATGGTTTATATTGTTCATTTATCATTCCACCACAATAGATCACTTCGCACAACTTATTAACTTGATCGTATATCGGTACATGTATTATAACAGCAAGTAATATACAGTATGTTTGCAGAATGTTCTGTTCCTTTAGGCACGAACATTACATATATTTCCAGTTGGTCTTTACTGGCATATTTCTGTCCGGGCAGTGGCAGACAGCAGTTCATTGCGCTCTGTTCGTACACCGAGGACTAGATTAGCACGACAGTGTGTTGTATTGAGTAGTGTGACAACATGAAAGTTAAATGACCACCACCAATATCAGTAAAATCACAAATTAAATACTTATTTATGGTCAAAATCAACCAATCAGGGCCAGCAGAAAGTTCATTAATAGATACACGACACGCAAACACCGAGAATCGACCAATTGAAAGCAATTCAGCTGAATAACCTAGAGATAGCAGCAGGATGACAGGGCACAGGTGGACTGCCTAGCCCTTGCAGACGACATAGCCATAGTAAGAGAAACGGAAGAAGATGCAAAGAAATAACTCAGTAACATGAGAAAAAAATAGAAAAAATACGGATCACCTACGAAAAGGCAAAGATGCTGAACGCCGCCGGTGATTGGGAAACACCAGAAGGCATCGTGAAAATCTAGAAAAGTGTAATTACCTTGGAGAATATGTAACAGGAAGGAACTGTACCGAAACACGAGGATTATCTCCGTAGAAATGGTTCTCAAAAGAGCAAGATTTTCTGGGCACGTGGTCAGGATGGACATGGAATGACTAGAAGAGTATGGGAGACAACGGGTAGGGCGAGAGGAAAGATGGGACGTAAGTGGGTTATCTGGAATGAGGTGTGGATCAAGGTGGAAGGGACAGAAACCTGGAAAAATAAATATACACCAACCAATATTCCAGAACTCAATGACAGAGGAAGGTACAGGAATAGGATAGAGAAGCACCACTGGGGGTGACAGGAAAAGAGGATACTGAAAATATCAGCAGAAGAACGTAGAGAAGGACAGAAAGGATTAAGAGTTTCGGGGAGGAGAAGAAGAAAACCTGAACCATGACAAAGCTGTCCATGGTCCTACAGGAGTGGAGGAGAAATAATAGGAAGAATCACTAGCCTATATCAAGGACATAAGTAAGGCTCGGATATTCAGGAAATTTCATAGTTTTTCCCGTCTTCTCTTTTGGCTGTGTATTGGAATTACCACGAACTGGACGTTTCTAAGCATATTGAGCCTGATTATGTCCGGCATATCGATACATATTTTACCATTTGTTATTGTTTTGTCATATATCAATCATTTTGGTTTAAGGTCATATTTTGGTTATATTTAGCACGGAAGATGAACTGTACTTCGAATGTGATATCTTAAGTTGCTTGCGTTAACGTGTTTGTGACATTGTGATGAAACCTGAAGATCAGGCATCAAAGCTGAGTATTTGTATCTCGTCTGAGTTTACATCCCTAGTTTTAGAATAACTTCCTATAATGTAAGACTTGTTGTGTTGGAATTTACGTCCAATGGAATATCGCTATTGTTAAGATACAAAAAAGTAAATGCCACATTCAGCAAGGCATTAGAAAAAGAGCATATTACTTCTCCCGATATTATACAACTGAAAAGGTCAGGGCTGCGCAGCTGTGAGCTTGCAGTCGGGAGATAGTGGGTTCGAACTCCACTGTCGGCAGCCCTGAATATGGCTTTCCGTGGTTTCCCATTTTCACACCAGGTAAATGCTGGGGCTGTACCTTAATTAACGCCAGGGCCGCTTTCTTCTCACTCCTAAGCCTTTCTTATTCCATCGTCGCCATAAGACCTATCTGTGTCGGTCTGACGTAAAGCAAATTTTTATGGAAATCTATATTACTTCATTTTAATATTAAATTAAATATTTTGTGGTCACGGCGACAGTCGACGCATTCTTAATTCCGCTACCCAAAATGACATTCATTGGTTTTCAGGAGCAGCGATCTGGTCTCTGTCAACAATGTATAAGAATGCAATATTAAGGTATGTATTCACGTTTGAAATTGCGATTTAGGTCAAAATAATCAATATTTAGCTTTTGATGTCAAATGAAAGCCTGGAATTTCTAGTTTCCAAATATGTAAGTATCATTGGCCTGAGACATATAGAACGGCCGTAAATTGCATTTAAATGGACCACTGCATTCATGATTTATCTGCTCTGGGGGCGTGGTCAGGCGCTAACATTCACTAGCTTTCCATACTCAAGCAGTTTTTTCCACATAATTACATTTCAATACATCGCACTGGTGTTTCCCCATGTAGTACCTTTGTGAACCAAAAGATAGCAGTGGTTGTCACATGATATATCTCTGGAGAAGGAATGTTGAATCTTGCATAAATGATGTGCAATCCAACTATGAATGCCATGTGCTGTGTTATTTGTGTTTATATCGAGTAACTAACTTCTGCTAAGTAATAATGGGTAGTAATAGACATAGTGGTTATAAAAGAAAGCGCCGTTGCTATGGAAATAAGTATACAATGAATAAAAAAAATATTACTGAGACAGTAGTCCAAAATGAGAACAATAAAAATCAACTTCCCAATGTCAGTAGTGCTTCCGAGTCAAACACTTTCTACTTCGCATTATGACAGTTATTGTGGTGATCCTCGAGGTAGTTTTAACATTACATTTAGTGTGTAATGTGTAGAAAAACTGTTATCTTTGCTGGTATGTCCTGTCTGTATGAAATGTGGATCAATATCGCTGAAAAACTTCTGTAAACAGAGGTTAGGTTGGGCATTTTTTTTTTTTTGTTAGTTTGGTGTGTAGTAATAGTGATTTTCAATCTGAACCTCAGTGTACATCAAGGGGAAATTGTCAGATTATGAAATTAATAGAAGACTTGTGTATGGGATGCTCTTCAATGGGTGTGGTGGAAGTGAAGCAAGAAAATTTTCGAATATTTTGAATTTACCTCCACCACCCGCACCTGCAGTATATACTGAACATGTCAAGATTCTGGCTGAAGTTACCACTGAAAGTATCTCAGAGGAAGAAAACGACTCAAAGAGGGCAAAATACTACAATAAGAGGGACCTACTTATGCATCAAACCAAACCAAACCCACTGGCACTAGAGCCCTTGAAGGGCCTTGGCCTACCAAGCGACCGCTGCTCAGCCCGAAGGCCTGCGGATTTCGAGGTGTCGTGTGGTTAGCATGAAGGATCCTCTCTGGCATTATTCTTGGCTTCCTAGACCGGGACCGCTATCTCACCGTCAGGTAGCTCCTCAATTCTAATCACGTAGGCTGAGTGGACCTCGAACCAGCCCTCAGGTCCAGGTAAAAATCCCTGATCTGGCCGGGAATGGAACCCGGGGCCTCCGGGTAAGAGGTAGGCACACTACCCCTACACCACGGGGCCGGCACTTATGCCTCAGGAGGGTTTTAATTAGCCAAAGTAAGCAATTTCAATCTCGAAATAAACTTCCAAGATTCAAGTTCAATTTTCCACACAGTGAATTTCTCCAGATTTTTCATAATTCAAAAAATCATAACGTCTTCAAATTTTAAGTTATAGAATACAATGATATGTCAAATTGAAGCTTATTAAAAGTACAATGTTCTGAACTAAACATAATAATAAATAAGACTATAATAAAAAGGTACCAAATGAAAAAACAAATCTAAATATTCTAAAATTTTGACTGCCATGAAAAATATATTATAAAAAATATGATATCAGTGAATTATTAAATTCTGTTTAGTTCATCACATTATATGCATTATTAGGATGAATTATGCGCAAAAATAATTGGAATTGAACTATTTTCCAGAAAGCTATGATTTTTGGAAATTTATGCAAAATTTCGGAGTTTTTGTCAATTATTTAGGAAACGGTACCTTAAGTGTTAAATTTTTATAGTGTAAATATATTCCGTAAGTGCAAGTATTTCATTGTAAAAATTTCAAAAACATTGATAAAATAGTATAGATTTTGGTCCGAAACGTGAATACATACCTTAAGTAAACAATATCTTGAGTGCTGACCACAGTTTAATGTTTGATAACGAATGTATGATACAGACTATTGGAATTAAGTTTAAAGGATTAGTGTGGAAATTAATTGAAGTAATTCAATAAGACTGTATAATGAATTGTATCTTTCATATAAAAAACTAGTGGCAAAACTCATTTGTTGGAAGTATATAATATGTTTGATCATATGTTTTTATTTCTTGGTTCATATTCAGCTATTCTATTTAAGGTTTGCAGACAACATTACACTGTCCGCCAACGACATCGATGAACTACAAATTCGAATACAAGATCTTGTCTCAGCCTGTCAAAAAGTGGGACTATCCATTAACCTTTCTAAAACCAAAGTAATGCTCAACAAATGGGCCCCAGCAGGAAAGCTGCATGTGGGAAACTCCACATAACAACAGGTCAATGAGTTTGACTATCTTGAGCAGCTTGTAAACATGAAAGGGAACTTAAGACCGGAAATATTCCGACGTATCAAACTAGGATGGCAAGCTGACGGAAGAAATTCTTCAATCTTCAAATCCAACATGCCAACCCACCTGAAGAAGATAGTCTTTGACCAGAGTGTTCTCCCTGGACTGACTTACGGTTGTGAAACCTGGACATTGAGCGAGTTTGTCAAGCAAAAACTCAGAACAACCCAAAGAGCTATGGAACGGTTTATGCCAGGCATCACGAAGAAAGACGGGAAGAGAGCAGATTACATAAGGTCAGTCACAAAGGTCAGTGACATTTTAGAAAGTGTATTTACCCTAAAATGACAGTGGGCAGGCCATGTTGCTCGGAGAACTGATGGTAGGTGGACAAAGCTTGTGCTTGAGTGGAGTCCGAAAGATCATCTGAGACCTAGGGGAAGACCGCCGGACAGATGGGATAAAGACATCCGGAAGATTACTGGGATCAATTGGCAGAACACCGCTCAAGACCGTTCCAAATAGACAGACCTCATGAAAACCTACCTTGCTTCGGACTTAAAGAGGCCACATCGTAAAAACGATTGAATATGGCTGATAGTGATAGTGATTCAGCTATTCTTAAGAGCATATTCACCTGCATATTTTGACTATATTTAGGACTTAAACATTCGAACACTACCCATAAGTAAACTTCTTGAGGAGAAAGACCTGTCCTCAGTCAACGGAAATTCTCAGGTTCGTAAATTTAATGAGTATCACACGTTCAGATGTAGATACTAACTCAGGACCATGAAACTTCCGATAGAATTGTCAGCCAGGCTGAGTGGCTGAGACGGTTAAGACGCTTGCTTCCTGAGCCCAAGTTGGCAAGTTCGATCCTGGCCCAGTCTAGTGGTATCGTAAGGTGCTCAAATACGTCAGCCCCGTGTCTGTAGATTTATTGGAACGTACAGGAACTCCTGCGGGACGTAATTCCGGCACTTCGGCATTTCCGAAAACCTTAAAAGTAGTTAGTGTGGCGTAAAATCAGTAACATTATTATTTATTACAGAATTGTTAAATGAGAATATACTGAACTTTCCTCCACGTACGGGGCTTTAGGGAGATCTGAAATGAGCGATGGCCTCGAAAACTACATAATACGTAACATTTATAGCGGGATCAAAGCAGTAACGATAGGTGTATAGGGTGGACAATAGAAACCATGTTTTTATTGCATCGCAAGCAGGAATGCTCGTGGTGAGCTATCAGTGCAAGCGAAAGAGGGTGCAGGCCATCAAGATAGACAGTTATGACCGCTGAAACCCGTTCCGGCAGTTTCACGTTTACTGATCCCAGCAAATGGCTACCGGAGGTAAATGTGTCTGATCACTCGCACGCTGCAGAACACCACAAGCAGGATTTTATGCAGGTTACCTCATCGCCGACACCATTCACCTCATTTACACAACCAAAATATACCATCACGTAAGAAAATCGAAAACAGGCAACTAAACAAGACATACACTATGAAAAACAGGTTATAACAAGCAATTCCTAGATTAATCAGCAGACTACCATGGGACATAGCAATATAACGAAACGATATCCCACCTCTATTACTGGAACAGGGAACAGATACTTTCAGAACGCAGCATAACACTTGATAAGAAACAAGACATAACCACAGAGGATTCTACGGGAATACATAATCAAGTTCATTTTAGACCCGAAGCCTCACCATATTACAAGGTCAGAAAAATACAAAACATTAATAAGATAATATAGGGAGCCTCCGTGGCTCAGACGGCTGCGCGGCGGCCTCCTCTAACCGCTGGGTTCCGTGGTTCAAATCCCGGTCACTTCATGTGAGATTTGTGCTGGACAAAGCGAAGGCATGACAGGTTTACCTCCAGGTACTCCAGCTTTCCCTGCCAACCTTCATTTCAGCAACATTCTCCAATATCATTTCATTTTTCAGTCATTAATCATTATCCCAAAGAAGTGCGACAGGCTTCGGTAGCCGGCACAATTCCTATCCTCGCCACTAGATGGGAGGCTTCATTCTTGCCATTCCTGACCAGTCGAATGACTAGAAACAGTCTGTGGATATTTATTTTATTTTACTGAAACAAGATAACAGAGCTCAGAAGAAAGTGAGAGCATGGACACAAGTGGAACATAACTGTAAAAATCCATCATGGACACCAGCTGAATACCTCTTAAAGAATGTGAAAACACAAAGAAACTCAAAGAAAGGAACATCGAAACCATACAAAAATTCAAGAGACCCGCGGTTACATGGAAAGAGAGTGCAGTGGACAGACATCAATTACCATCAACAATGAACACCCTGATGACTGATGACACTCATTATAAAGTGCACACAAACAGCTAGTAAACAGTCACAATGGAATGAAATGAAATGAAATGAAATGAAATGAAATGAAATGAAATGAAATGAAATGGCGTATGGCTTTTAGTGCCGGGAGTGCCCGAGGACATGTTCGGCTCGGCAGATGCAGGTCTTCCGGTTTGACTCCCGTAGGTGACCTGCGCGTCGTGATGAGGATGAAATGATGACGAATACGACTCATACACCCAGCCCCCGTGCCAGCGAAGTTAACCAATGATGGTTAAAATTCCCGACCCTGCTGGGAATCAAACCCGGGACGCCTATGACCAAAGGCCAGCACGCTAACCATTCAGCCATGGAGCCGGAAAACAGTCACATTTAAAGCAATCAATTCGTGATCCAAACATGGACATTGAGAGGAAATCGCCACGGGGACTACAGTATTACCATCGCAGGATGTAATAAAATAGTTCATATTAATGAACACAGACGAGTTATAGCCATGTATAATAGTGATAATATACCTCACGCGGACTTGATATTACTGTCAAATTCACGTGTAGTCAGCCTTGTGTTTAAGACTCTCTAGTAGTGAATTTTCACCAAACAGATTTTCAGACAATATCACAAAGACATCAGTTCTTTTCCTCATGAATACTACCTCTCATTCATAAACATAGAGGAAACATGGTTTTCGGATATGACTTCAGCGCTGTTCTGGCAGCAAAAGGTCAAAGCGGCCCGTTCCTCTAATGTCCAGCGCTCTTTGCTCTAATCTAGATTTATAATTAACATATACTTCGGATATTAAACAATCGGTTTCGGCCTGGTATATTTTATATAAACATATTTATTTAGTGTATGTAGCGTATGGCATAAAATGTACACATAGGTCTATACCAGGGCCTCTCAGGGTGCATGCACCAGTGGATTGTGCGGTGCACGGTGCAAAAGGAGACTTCGCTTGGTTGACCAGAGTTCAGACACCACTCATCGATTTGCATCAATAGCGTTGTCTCTCTCTTTCCCCACGCCTGTCTCGCTCGCTCCGCCTGTCTCCCTCTTCCTCACTTGCCCCGTAGCTCTCCAAATCCGAGCCGAGTTGAGCCGAGCTTAGCCGAGTCGCCCTGAGACGACGCGATGGTCCGAGCCGAGCTGAGTGGGATCGATGCACTGTGCACAGGACCTTTGCGCCTCAGCTTGCACGCGTGAGATTTTGGACGTTTGAGAGGCCCTAGCCTATACAATTGAATATATGTAATATAATAACAAGGAAAAATAATTTCTAATCAGAATGTCCAGTCCTTCAATCCACTCTAATGCTGCTTCCGATGGAATCAAGAAATCCGCTCAGCTACCCGAGTAGGCGCGTAGCTTCCAGCTGCCGACGATGTGAGGGATGGTTTGCCATGGAGCATCACAGTGGCATTCCGCTCACGTTAAGCAGTTCCATTTGTGGAGCATCATGACTGGATAGAATATACGCCAGTAAGAACTTAATAAGTAGAATTCTATGAGATGGATGTCTACCCAGTAAAAATTACGAATCACTGCGCTCATATTTGCAAGATACGACAACCAGAACTTAGACCGGCGTAAGGAAGACAAACCTGAAATCTAAATCAATACATCCTTCAGAATGAAGAGCTAAAGAATTGTTCATCTCTGGTTGGCAGAAATCGAAACAACATATGCATCAATATAATGACGCTCTTGATTAGTGGCTCGTATGATAAGGCTCATTAGGCATACAGTGCTGATCGAAGAAGACATATACAGCATACGACATAATTTTACTACAAGTTCCGAAGGCAACTACAGTATATAAGGAGGACTTCACCGACCAGACATATACCGCATTATTGGGAAGACAAGGGGCGAACTACCGGCCCTTCAACGATGAGAAATGGAAGGACTACAAGTATAAGGCTAAGGCCAGCAAATTAACAGCACAGAAAGCAAACCACTTTTCATTTTATAAGGACATACCGGAGAGAACACCAGAGGTCCATATGATGTATCATGATAACTGATGGACAAATGATAGATAATCATGGGAAAATTTAGGATAAAATAACGGAGACTTCCGAAACATACATGGTAAAGTCTTTCTGTCAGCTTAAACCACCAAAATCTAATTATCGATAGCATAAGAGTTTTGTATCGAGAACATTGAGGCACTCATCCCACCGATAAGGTTGAAGATTCCCGTGTGGCAAAACACCATGTCCTGCTGCGTGAAGAAGTCCGTAACCGCCTGCTCCAAGTCCTCGTCCGACAGGAAGTCTCGACACTTCAAGGCTTGTTCGAGGGGGCCGACGGCGTGATAATCGCATGGGGGAGGTCAGAACTATAGAGCCTTATCCACCACCCACTCATTGACCGTAATGAATGAGGCTGGCCTCCCAGATCGACCGGTTACTTGTGTTGAAATGCGACCTACATGGAACTTGGTGCACTATTCCACAAGGGTGGTTTTCGACAGACATACTGCCCCATACACAGTCTTCATTCTCCGATGGATGTCCACCGGTTTTTGTCCTTCGTCAGCCAAGAAAAGAATAACAGCACGTTAGTTCTGTTTGAACGCATTTGGTAATAATGTTGTCATGGTTCATGTGGGTGCACCTTGGCACGTCACGACTGCCACACTAATTTCTTTGCCTACATGTCCGTGCTTATATACCCTCATCGGAATCACGCTACGTTGCATGTCCGCTGCTGCAACGCCCTCAAACGGAAACTTTTTGATCACGCCTCATACTTAAACCAGGACCTCTTCTAAGAATAAGTTTCTAAAGCCACTTTACATAGTGCTCCTAATAGAGACCCAGGGACAGATGGTCCTAGAAGTGCCTTTTACTCTCATTTTTAGCCAATTATACGAGAGGGAATTGTACCAGCTGTGAATGATGATTGTGCTTCGGAAAGTAAACTCGTTCGTTTTAATGAAGTTGCTCACAAACTGAAACCACCAACTGAATTTCAGGACCTTCGATCCCTTTGTCTCCAGAATGATAACATACATACATACATACATTATCATCATAGAGTGTTATGCCTTTCAGCGTTCAGTCTGTGTTCTGGTTGAACACCAGAATTATAATTGTAAATAAATAACCAGATGCATGAAAAAGAGGCTCACAGCATTTATGGAAGATGTGTCATCCAAACGTGTCTTAACGATTGCGGGAAGATTCATTATAAACTCGGCGTGTGTCATTAGGGATGGAATCAGTGTAACCATAATTAACAAGAAGAAAAAGTCACTAATGTCACTACACTTTGATCACACATTCGACAGAGCAAACCATGAATATCTAGCTGAAACAATGCAGTTCTTGGAATTGCACTCATCGGAAAATTTCTCACTGGAGCCACTTCAGGTTCATTTTTACTGGCACCCTACGAAACCGATCCAGATTCGGAGAACTGTAGGGCAGGGTTGTCTGTTGCCAATGCTGATTTTTGTTGTTTCTCTGGAACTTCTTATTAGAAATTCACTGCAAAATTCTCCCACAGGCATCAATAATATTGCTTACGCAGATGACGTCATTCTGGTCACAAATCAAACTGCGGATATCCACTGCTTACGCATGCAAGATTACGCTTATAGAAGATATACAGGAACCAAATTGAAATCATACAATACAAAGACGATGTGGATAGAAATGATCATTCGAGTTCAAGAGGATCTTCTGGAGTGGATGATGGTTAAACATCATATTAATCAACAGTATCCACATGATGCTCAGGAAGAACTGGTCTAACACTCTCGTATCGTATCCGTTTATAGTGTACTATTTCTCTCTGTTCACTGAAAGAATAACAAGCAAACTAAAGGTCGTTTCTATTACGGAAAAGAATTAAGCATTTAAATACGTTCAACCTGGGTAAAATCTGGTATCTGAACAACAACATTTCTACATCCATAAGGAATGGCAATCAAATAACGTCTGATGTTGAATCGTGTATTTGGCAAGGTTCCCTGTTACATCTTGGAAGAATCACACTCGCTCTGCGGAAATCAAAAATGGGTCTTGATCTAACAGTTGTTCAGATGTAAACTATGTCCCTTTTCTTAAAATGCAATCTGCGGCATTTTAACGGACTTGGAGACATGAAATCTGAATTATTCTTGCAGATATTGGTGCAGTTCCGACAGTGCGTAAATCCATCAGTGTGTTCATCAGGTTTCTCATGCACGGCACTTACGAATCGAGATAATTTCCATGCCACATGACATAGCACTTTCTACGAACGTTACAACAAACCAAATCTAAAATCTGTTATCTAGACAGTACTTAGCACGAAGAATAATGAAAACTGCATTGAAGATCAATTGGTACCGAATATGGAGGATGCCAGTTTTTGGGTACTGCCAGAGCCCACAATAGAAAGTTGGTTCAAGGTAATCCATAACTTTATTCCTACAAACAACCAACTACCGAGCCAGTGGCTCGCGGTTTGAGTCACGTAGTTATAGGCTACGATTCGGGAGTGAGTGGTTTCGAACCCCATTGTCTGCAGCCCTGAAGATGATTTTCCGGTTTTCCACTTGCATGTACTTAATTAAGGCCACGGCCGTTTCGTTCCCATTTCTAGCCCTTTCCTATCCCATCGTCGCCATAAAACCTATCTATGTCGGTGCGATGCAAAGCAATCGTAAAAATAACAATAAAACAGACATCTGCAGTCCGTGCACAGCTAGTGGCAGCTCTGCATTTCCATTACCTATTTTCACACCAGGCAAATGCTTGAGGTCTATCTTAATTACGGCCACGGTCTCTTCCTTCCTTCTCATCTACAGCCCTTTGCTAACTCATTGTCCCATAAAACTTGTCTGTATCAGTGCAACGTAAAACAACCTGTATAAATAAAATCGTAACAACCGTGTGTCTGTACATTGACTATTTTGGCGAAATTTCCCTACAGTTATCCGTTTCAGGTGTAATAACGACCATCTGCATATTTTTTAACTTTGGTGTTTGTTTGTTTGTTTGTTTGTTTGTTTGTTTGTTTGTTTGTTTGTTTGTTTGTTTGTTTGTTTGTTTGTTTGTTTGTTTGTTTGTTTGTTTGTTTGTTTGTTTGTTTGTTTGTTTGTTTGTTTGTTTGTTTGTTTGTTTGTTTGTTTGTTTGTTTGTTTGTTTGTTTGTTTGTTTGTTTGTTTGTTTGTTTGTTTGTTTGTTTGTTTGTTTGTTTGTTTGTTTGTTTGTTTGTTTGTTTGTTTGTTTGTTTGTTTGTTTGTTTGTTTGTTTGTTTGTTTGTTTGTTTGTTTGTTTGTTTGTTTGTTTGTTTGTTTGTTTGTTTGTTTGTTTGTTTGTTTGTTTGTTTGTTTGTTTGTTTGTTTGTTTGTTTGTTTGAGTTCTTATAACTTGAAAACTACTCTATATGTTACTACCAAGCTTGATATTTAGAATCCATCTGTCCTCGGGTAGGTACTAGGGTCAATATTATTTCTGAGTACCTAAATTTTCTGGGGGTTTATTCGAAACCGAAACCATGATTTTGCACTCCAGCAAAATATGCACGTCCAAAATTAATGGAAATCTACCATTCTTAATGGAAATCAATTTCTGAAACCTTTTTCTCATGTACATAATTTTGATAGGAGGATTAATAAGGAAGATATAATGGCCAGTCGGTTTTTTAGCTAAGTCCAGCGGACATAGCCCAAGTGTGTTGTACGTGGAGCAGATTCCTTACCTATCGATATAAACAAAATCGTAACGACCGTGTGTCTGTACATTGACTACTTTGGCGAAATTTTCGTACAGCTACCAATTTAAAGGGTAATAATGATCATCTGCATACTTTTGGCTTTAGTTTCCTGAAAGTTCTCATTTTTACCGCCCTTCCCCAAAATCAAGAAAGCGACACAATCTGCCAGACGAGCTAGAAAATTGAAATTTGGCAAAATTATACGTTTTAGTCTGTAACCGACGGAAACTCAATTTCGAAATATCGAGGCAATTCGAATGACGCTGCTGACATTCGTTTCGAGGTATTTCCTGGCTAAACGGTAAGTCCTATCACGAAACGGATGGCACAATCTCCGTTCAATTTGAAGTTATCTACAACTTAGGTCCTATGACATTTGTGTCAAAGCTCTCTCCGTTATACCTTATATTTGGCTGTACTTCTCGATTGTAAGTAAATTTTGCACTTTTTCACGCAAAATTCATACACTGAATCACTTACAGAAAAGGTACAATCATAAAATTATACACGATCACTGGCCCACACAGTAGCCATAAGTGAACCAAATGCTATTTTTGTAGCTGTATCATAATTATCCGAAAAGTAATGCACTGTGAGACAATCTTACCTAAATCTCACACTATTCACCGTTTCTCAATCTGACCCATGAATAGATGAGATACGAGAAAATATCATAGGATCAGCCATTTAGACCGCTAAATACGGCGTCTTAATGTACAATCCGCTTGTCGATATGACGTACCGTTTAGCAACAGTTAATCTGTAAATGAAGGTCTGCAATATTTTAAACATCCATATACTTTTGTATGTCGATATAAATATATTGGTGTCCATTTGTAGCGATCAAGAAAGGGTGTGTCTGCTATTGTAATCAGTACTCCCCAAATCGACTTTGACTGGCAGTAGGCATGGAATCCTTTTCCAACTCCTGTGTAAGTGGCAATAGTAAGGAGGGCCCACCATTGTAAAGAATAATTCCCTTCTCGATTTCACTTGCAGAAGGCAAGGGAGCGTGCAAATTTGTTCAAAACACCTCCTACCCGATTTGTGATTGGCTGTGGGGAACGGTGCCCGCCATTATAAACAAATGTAGCCATCTAAAATGTGACTGGCATTAGGCATAGTGGCCTGCTATTTTAATGGAAACTCACCAGCTCGGTGTGACTGGCAGTAAGCTGGCTGGCATTAGAAAAATGGGCCTGTCCTTATAATGATAACAGCACAACTCAATTTTGACTAGCAGTAGGCAAGTTGCCCGCCATTATATTAAACTCTCCTCAACTGTAATCTGTTTGGAAGTAGGAAATAGCGATTGTAACGAAAACTTTGCAAATCGACTGTGACCGCGCATTAGGCAATGGGGCTTAGTTCCGTGGTTTCGCATTTTCACACCAAAGAAATACTTGGGATGTACCTTAATTAAGGCCACGACCGCTTCCTTCCCACCCTTTGCCATTTCCTATCCCATCGTTGCCATAAAATATATCTGTGTTGGTGCGACGTAAATCCAAATGTATTCCCCCACCCCCAAAAGTATATATACTGTATTTATACACCACTACCGCATGTGAAGGTAGCAACAATCATCTTCGTTTGATGTCTACATCAGAGGAGGATTTCAGTTCCACACCAGCCTATAACAACATAAACCTCGGTGAGGAGTCGACCAGCCTCAGGGCTGATGATTTAATGTAGAAACAAAGAGAAAGCTGGCAACTACATAGCATTCAAATCATTTGATGTGGGCTGGCTAAATATGCGGCAGCGAGCGAATGACGACAGGTTACGAGATGAGTGTGAGAGAATTCAACAGCCTCTGACAGGTGGTCTAAACTCGCACCATCATTACAATAGGGATTGTGTTTATACCACTCTAAACACAGTGATTTACAGACAAATATGACAATTCGAAACAGATTTGTTCTTCATTACAGTACAATAACAAAGTACTCGGCTTGAAACCTTGTAGTGTTTTGTATCCTTAGAATATATTACGGAACCACTTATTGTCAAGCTTAGAAGCTTAGAAGCTCCTGGCAAAGTTTGAACGTTGACGGCCACTTTGAATGTCGTGAATTTTCATACTGACGTTTCAAAATGCCTCAGGAATATATCTGTGGCATTCGGATAAAAGTACTCAAGTCCAGTTTTACTTATATTAGTACCAGGGAATTGTTTTGTTTTTGAGTCGAAATTGTAAAAAAAGAGTTTTATTCATCGAGAGTTGTCTATCTGTCGTAAGTGACCGCAGAAGCTAGCCCTACGTTCGGGCACTGTTTCCGTGATCTTCTCTATCTTAAAGTAGATTTCTTGTCTGAATTTTCTTATGTATATCCAGTTTTTATAGTTTGGACCGGGTATGTTGTGGAGAATCTTTCCCTCTTTTTGTTCTAACTAAGCGAGCGCACATTTCTGAGAGAAGATAAGGCATTCTGACACATAGAGAGATACCAGCTTGGCGACAATGTTGTAATGATGAATTTTAGTATTTATAGAAAAGCCCCATTTGTTATATACTGTATGTTCCTGGTGATATTGGCCTATACATGTAACTTTCTTTAGAAAATCCGTTTTAAAGTCAATGCTGTCATAGCACTGCATACATGTTACATTTTTCATGTTATACGGTAAAATTAACAACAATATTACATTTTCGACTGTGAGCTTATTTCTGGTTTCTCTTCTGGGTAATTTATAAGACCTACGTAACTTCTAGCTATTCAAATTTCAACAGTATTCACGCCTTGTCTGCAACCCACCGAACTGAGAAGCATTTCATTTTTTCCATTTGTTAGCAAAACTTCGCAACTTCTAGCAGAATTCTGTTAGAAGAATTCAACAGGTCAAAAGTTTGCAATAGTACAAATGCATCACTTTAAGTAAAACAAACACAATTTAAGTACTGAACCCATAATTCTACTTTACTTTGTATGTTACTAGTCGGCCAGCATTTACATTAATTTGTTTGTGAATTAGTACATAGCTTTTGTATTTTTATTGAATATCTCCTCCTCCTCCTCCTCCTCCTCCTCCTCCTCCTCCTCTTCCTCCTCCTCCTTCTCTTTCTCTAGCCAACGTGAAAATTTGTTCCGTGTTGTTGATGCAAATTCAACTTTGATGCTTTGGAGCCATGACATCGGTGGTCTACCAGCTCCTCGCTTACCTTCTATCTTTCTTTGTAATGTGAGGTGTAGAAATCCGTACATTCCACCTCGTAGAGCGTGGCCTAAATAAGCTGATTTCATGGCTTCGATGATGTTTGCCAGCCCACGCTCAGTTCTAGCTCTCTTTAATCCTTCATTAGTTGTTACAAAATCTGTCCAGTGCCTAGAACTTCATATTTAGAAAGATAATGCAATGAGTAAATGAAATTAAAATCCTCAGGCTGCCTTCAGTCATTCGATCGGGTCAGGAATATAATGAATGAAACCCCCATCTAGCGGCGAGGATAGGAATTGTTCCGGCTGCCCAAGACTGTCGCACTCCTCTGGGGCAATGAATCATGACTGACAGATGAAATTAAATGATATTGCAGATTTTTGCTGGAATGAAAGATGACAGGGAAAACCGGAGTACCCGGAGAAAAACCTGTCCCGTCTCCGCTTTGTCCAGCAAAAATCGCACATGGAGTGACTGGGATATGAACCACGGAACTCAGCGGTGAGAGGCCGAAGTGCTGCCGCCTGAGCCACGAAGCGTTTCACTGCAATGAGTAAATATTATCATAATAATTTTTGTGTGTATCCCTAAACAAAATTATATGCATATCATATTATTTTTCCATTGGAGGAAATATAGGCTACACAAGTTCACTAATGCAGATTTTCCTGCTTTCACAAGAGCAGTGTTAAAGTAAAATAAAACCATTTATGAGTAAATTATTCTCTCTCTTCTATTTTTAAATAAAACATACGTGTCCTTTATCTGGCAGATATGATAAATATGTTATACACCTTCATATGTCAATGTTTTATATTAATTTCTATTCAAATATTTACATCAATTTTATTCTTTCTTTCTTTCTTTCTTTCTTCTGTTTATCATCCAGGGTTGGCTTTTCGCTCGGACTTAGCGAGGGATCCCACCTCTACCGCCTGAAGGGCAGTGTCCTGGATCTTAAGACATCGGGTCGGGGATACAACTGGGGAGAATGACCATTACCTCGCCCAGGCAGCCTCACCTGCTATGCTGAACAGAGGCCTTGGTGGGGGATAGAAAGATTGGAAGGGATAGACAAGGAAGAGGGGAGGAAGCGGCCGTGGCCTTAAGTTAGGTACCATCCCGGCATTTGTCTGGAGGAGAAGTGGGAAACCACGGAAAACCACTTCCAGGATGTCTGAGGTGGGAATCGAACCCACCTCTACTCAGTTGACCTCCCGAGGCTGAGTGGACCCCGTTCCAGCCCTCATACCTCTTTTCAAATTTCGTGGCAGAGCCGGGAATCGAACCCGGGCCTCCGGTGGTGGCAGCTAATCACACTAACCACTACACTACAGAGGCGGCTTACATCAATTTTATTTACATTGTAAAACCAGATGTATTGGAACTACTTAAATGTTAAACGCTCTCTCCCGAAAATGTATGTTTTGCCCTACGTCCACATCATCTGAATCTACTGACCTGATTCTGTCCCAGATCTGGTCAGGGATAGAGTCCGAAGCAAACGCTACAGTAATCAGATTATGTTAACTGCAAGGTCTGTCACACTACTACGCAGTAGTTTATGCACGAGATATATTACAAAATAACAACTATACACTGAATTAAAAATTGACGGTCAAGTTGTCATGAATATTAGAATGTATACTGACAAACAAGAACAAATCCATCTGTGTTGACATATATCGTTTATAGGGTACTATGTAGTCTGTTATGCTATCTCCACGGTCTAAGGGTAGAGAACCTCCCTCTTACTGGGAGTCCTCTGGTTCTGTTCTCGGCCATGCCAGGGATTCCTGTCTGGTTCTGAGAGTGTTTCGAGGCGTCCATTGTGTCTACGTGATTACAGCTGAGGAGCTATCTGACGGTGAGGTAGAGGCCCCGGGCTAGAAATCCAAGAATAAGGGCCGAGAGGATTCGTCGCGCGACCATGAGTTACTTCGTAATCTGTGAAGCCTTCTGGCAGAGCAGCAGTCACTTGGTAGGCCAAGACTCATCAGGATGGTAGCTTCACGGAGGTTGGTTTCTTATATAATCTGGTATAGGCTGCAGCAAGTCGAATAATTTCATTGACATGATAGTCCGGCTCCCTTGTTGAATTGTCAGCATAGTGCTCTTCCGTTCAGAAGGACCCGGGTTCAATTCCCGGCCGAAGATTTTAACCTTAAATGGTTACTTCCCTTGGCTTGGGGACTGGGTTTTGTACTGTCCCCAACATCCCTGCAGCTCACACACCGTACAACACTATCCTCCACCACAACAACACCCAGTATCCAACACACGGCAGATGCCGCCCACTCTCGTCGGGGGATCTGCCTTACAAGAGTTGTATCAGGCTAGAAATACCCGTAATACCCGTAATTATTTCAAATCCCACTAACTACTTGTACGGTTTCCGGGAACACCGAGGTGCCGGAATTTAGGCCCGCAAGAGTTCTTTTACGTGCCAGTAAATTTACCGACATGAGGCTGACGTATTTGAGCACCTTCAAATACCACCTGCCAGGTTCGGGTCAGAAGGTCACCGCTTCAGTCGTCTGAGCCACTCAGCCTGGCAGAAATACCCATACGATATTGTAAAACTATTATTGGCATTACAAACATTGCAAACTTAAAAATCAATAGTAAGAAAAACAAAATTTCAGTTGTGAGCATAAATGGCAGGGAAGTCAATAAGAACAGAACATAAGAATAGGAAATACCAAAACAGAACACGTGCAATTTTTCTGTTACTTAGGAAGAATTATAACTGAAGACAATACATACACCAAGGCAATCAAAAGAATAATAGCTCTTGTTAAACAAGCCTTTCAAAATAAAAGGTATTTTAACAAATGCCAACATTGACTCAAATAAAACCCGCACCCCTATTTCATGCCTCAATTTTGTTTAAACATATGCGGGTATTATTCGCGTAAATACGGTATATCAGCTTCGTATTGGTAAACTTTGTGATACGTAAAAGAACCGTGAGGGACATAGTTCTGGCATCTTGGCATCTGTGAAAACCGCCGAAGTTACTGTGATCTTGAACCAATAACATAATTATTGACTCCCTAGCACGCACTTCAATAACGGATGCGACAGACGACGGTGGATCTGTTGGAGATCAAAGCAGCCTTCGGACTAAGGATTCAGAACACGTCAAAGGAAAAATGTAATTTACTTAGTGGCTGTTCTGTTAAGGCGACTCTAGTACAAAATGATTATATCAATATTGGGAAGGAGAGAGAAACAAGGCACAGCCCGTATTCTTGCTAGTAAAGCATCCGCAAGTTTCCACTCAGTTCAGCATCGTACAAGACTATATAAGGACTGATTCCTTCTTCAGTACACAATGCAATTTCTCAGTTTTTGTATGTAGGTTCTCTCTTTTCCTGATATCCAGAATCGATACTATTGAATAGTCTTGCGTCTAATTCTCTATCTCTGTATAAGTTGTTTCGCCGATTATAGAAGAAGAGATATTAGACAGTGGAGTAAAATGTATAATCCTCTAACACTGATTGTACTTGTAGTAATATTTTTGTCCTGGAACAACACGTGAGTCCCGTTCTCACTGACACTAAATTACTAAAATATATCAGTCGTTTGCTTCTCGTTACAGAAACATTCATGCCAATGTGCAAACTGCTATGGATACCCTACGAGGAGGTAACAACTTGAAAATGCGGTTAGGGCTTAAGTGCATCTCTGCGAAACTCGAGGTAGAAACATTCTGCAGGTATTTGCGACGTGTTAGATAACAATACAAACATCCTATAATATTTACAAAGTTAAAATTACTTACTTACTTACTTACTTACTTACTTACTTACTTACTTACTTACTTACTTACTTACATAATCCGTTTACCCTCCAGGATTGGTTTTTCCCTCAGACTCAGCGGGGGATCCCGCCTCTACTATCTCAAAGGCAGTGTCCTAGAGCGTGATACTCTTGGTCGGGGGATACAACTGAAAAGTAGCACCAGTGCCTCGCCCAGGAGGCCTGACCTGCTATGCTGAATAGGGACCTTGTAGGGCGATAGGAAGTTTAGAAGGGATAGACAAGGAAGAGGAAAGAAGGTTCTTTATTTTATTTTTTTTGCTATTTGCTTTACGTCGCACCGACACAGATATGTCTCATGGCGACGATGGGAGAGGAAAGGCCTAGGATTGCGAAGGAAGTAATAATAATAATAATAATAATAATAATAATAATAATAATAATAATAATAATGTTATTTGTTTTACGTCCCACTAACTACTCTTTTACGGTTTTTGGAGACGCCGAGGTGCCGGAATTTAGTCCCGCAGGAGTTCTTTTACGTGCTAGTAAATCTACCGACACGAGGCTGACGTATTTGAGCACCTTCAAATACCACCAGACTGAGCCAGGATCGAACCTGCCAAGTTGGGGTCAGACGGCCAGCGTCTTAACCGTCTGAGCCACTCAGCCCGGCATGCGAGGAAGGGGCCGTGGTCTTAATTAAGATACAGACCCAGCATTTGCCTGGTGTGAAAATGGGAAACCACGGAAAACCACCTTCAGGGCTGCCGACAGTGGGGTTCGAACCCACTATCACCCGATTACTGGATACTGGCCGCACTTAAGCGACTGCAGCTATCGAGTTCGGTAGGAAGGAAGTGGCCGTGGCCTTAAGTTAGGTACCATCCCGGCATTTACCATAGAGATTGGTCTCCCCTGATTTCACTTCGGCACTGTACAGTTCCCGTATGCCTTGGATGTTCGACTGTAGGGCTGTGCGTTGCCAAAAGTCCATGCCCTGACAATGCACGTATCGCTTAAATTTCCATGAGGTATGTTGTCCGAGATGGACTATTGTGTTGCAGCTTGCGCGATGTACTATTTCCCTTCCTCCCACAATTATTAGGTCGAATACAACTTTTGGTTTGTTTCCCACCACGCGCTCAATCAGCACGTGACTTTGTTAACACTTCAAATGTACACCTCTCGATATCAATTGAATACATTTACAACAAGGTGTATGATGGCAGTGTATTCGTATTTATACATACTATTTCAACTTACCTCGGGTAAACGTACGATGTTATTACAACATTACAGTCGCTTAAGTGTGGCCAATATCCAGAAATCGTGAGACAGTGGGTTCGAGCTCCACTGTCGGCAGCCCTGAAGATGGTTTTCCGTAGTTTCCCATTTTCACACCAGGCAAATACTGGGGCTGTACCTTCATTAAGGCCACGGCCGCTTCCTTCCCATTCCTAGGCCTATCCCATCGTCGCCATAAGAGCTATCTGTGTCGGTGCAACGTAAAGTAAATAGCAAAAAAGAACATTACAAATTTTAGTATTCACCGTACAAAATCTTCAAACTCTTTGTTCTGAAGTAGTACAAATGCAGCCAGAAACGAGCTCATTTTCATAATAAAAAAAATCAAATGGCATATGGCTTTTAGTGCCGGGAGTGTCCGAGTACAAGTTCGGCTCGCCAGGTGCAGGTCTTTTGATTTGACCAAAGGCCAGCACGCTACCCATTTAGCCATGGAGCCGGACGGCTCATTTTCATTATTACATGTAAACGCTGGAAATAATGGTATCGGGTCGCATGGTGTTTTTGTTTACTTGCAGAATGGCTCCAAATCATTGCGTAAGTGTTCTCATACCTACGAAGTACAGAAAATCGTATTTCAACGCAATGGGATGCAGTAAAATTGGTGAGCAAATAGTCATGATTGATACATTAGGTTGGACGTGCCGGATGCTTGCTGTTTACTGTCATGAAATCAGTGGAGCAACGGCTCTGACGGCGGCAAGGGTAGGAAGGAGGCCAGCAGGAAAGCAGGCAAGGATAATCGTCCAAGAACGACAACACCTAGAAATAACGTAACAGCGGTGAGTACCAAAGATACTAGCACTAGCATATCGTCGAGTATATTACCGGTGACTCGAAGCTCGAATCAACGTTCGCATACCACGGATTGCTTTGGTACGTTATCGTCATAATTCAGCGAACCTTATGTTTGTCTGTCACAGACGAATCTTCTTATGCTCCAATGAAATCGACCCAAGTCGATTCAAGTACCAAATTCGTAAAAATGCCTTTACAAACTGTCGCTGTTTTAACATATGCCTACTGCATAATTTTGCGAGTTTACCAAATACTTGACCAGCTTGTCCCCTGAACTTCGGAAACAGGTTTTTATAACAAAATAATGGATTGCTTGTGTCAGCAATAAATCGTTGCTGCCGAATTTACTTGATGAAGAAAGTCATGCATGAAGATGATTTAACGCGTTTGCATGAGTACTCAAAAAATTGCCGTATAGGCGTGAATGGGGTGAAACAATTTCTGGAATGGTTATTAGAGGGATGTCAATTAACCATGAAAGATGAAATTGGTAATTCCATTCTCTCAGAAAAACGCCTTGAAATCCTTATCCGGCCTGACTTGATAAAACTGAGTTTCTCCACAATTCGTTAGCGTTGATAGAGAATTCATTTTTTCGAAGCCACATCAAAGCGATTGTTATATTCCTTTTCAAATTCGAATTCCATTATTTCATCTACATTTGGTCTAGAAAGACAATAACAAGTTTCGGACATGTTTGTGTCAGCTTTGGACCTTTGAAAAAGATGTTCAACCTCCCCATTTAGGAGTAACGGCACGTTCTCCAGAAGACCTGATAACAAATGAAACTTTCTTTACGGCGAACAGATTGTTTAACACAAATTATGGTTTGGCGTTAATTTTTGATAGCACTTAAAACCCACATGAGAAGTTTCAGTAATGAGTACCAGGCGCCAGAAGAAACGTACCTTTGTGTACGGTTTGTACTACGATGGATTATGTAGTAGATGTGCTCGGTCCCTATAGCTGCAACCTGGACGACGCGGAAATAATTAAACTAGTCCTGCAAGGTCCGAATGGGCTGACACTATTCATGAATAATGGGACGTTTGTTTTGTAGTCCGTGCCTATAGGAACGCCATAGAAAATTTCAAAGAGAGATTTCATTTTTCATGGTGGCACCGAAAGGCCATCGCAAGCTGTCGAGCATATCAGAAGAAACGATTCTTGCCGTGTGACGAAGATACATTGGGTAGTGAAGGCTGTCCACGGGTTAATTGGACAAATGAATTGTCTTCTCTATCGTTCCGTGTAAAATAAGGTTCTTCCACGAGTTCAACTATTACGTCTTAACAATACTTTTGCAAAGCGCTTAAAGTCGGACGTCAGTCAAATTGAAGAATTCTTCGCACAAATGGAGTGGCAAAATGCCATTTCGAACACGCTACTATAAGATTATATCATCCATTTCAAACTGTTACAACACAAGACATTCTCGATTTCTCGGAGATGACGTATAAAGACTTGACTTGTAGATACATTCACGGACACAATTCGGCTTCACAGGCGGTAGCACACCTCACTGATATGAGTATTGAATATTACACCGTAAGCCATCGAATTTTTAAGGAAGTCCCAAATAACTCGAAATTCGAAATAAAACCGTTATATTTTAATAGCAAAACGTTCTGCTGTTACGTTGACTATACACCACATTCAGCTGCATATTACGAACCAATCGATACTACTGCGAGTGAGCTAACAGCAACAGAAACGTACTGTGTTGTTCACATATTTCCTGTATAATATTCTTCCTTTCCCGTGTTCATTATCTTTCATAAATCGTGGCACTGATTTGCAATCAAATTTTCAGTGAAGGACACGTATGCCCACTAGGAGCGATGTGGATTAAATACATTGCTCCTTTTCCATAATATTCAGCGATATATAAAGTGGTCAGCTGTACAAAAACACAATAAATTGTGTAGTATGACGTCCACTTGCAGAAAAAAATGCATAGCAACAGCTTAGAAATAGTACGTTATTTATACTGTACTCCGTTGACGACACAGGACGTACTGCTACTGTACTTCCACGTCTCACCTACCGGAGAGCGTTCTAACTGATACGATATATACTAGGATTATTGAGTGGCAAAGGACATTAAGTCACTCCAACATTACTATAGTATTTGTTCTTACCAAAATTATTACAATAAAAATAGAGCTGTCGATTTAATCGACTAATCGAACCGATTAATCCAAAAATCCGATTGACAGATCAATGTGCTTTAGCCGATTAATCGAACCGATTAAAATTGTAGTATGATGAAGGAATTAATTTTATTTGTTATAATTGAATACAACTTCCCCCATGGGGAAGCTGCCGCAAGGGCAAAGTATATCAACTACAAATTAATTATGTCTTCCAAGTCATTGGTGAATATGCTAGAATGTGCCAGATGGAAATAACAATAACCACAAGGCTCAGAAATAAAGTTGGAATATACCATGATGTACATCTGGTCAGATAGGAGAGACTCGTGGCACAAAACTTGTGTATTGTATTGTAATGGTGTTTGCCAACTGGTGTGCAAGCCTCAGATATTGCAGGCCTATGATTGACTGGTCATTAAAGTTAGCTGATGTTCACGTATTTCCTTCCGAAAGGTAAAAGCAATCATATCTCTTAAATCGCTTTCTAGTAAAACGAGACATTTGGCCATTGCTTTTACAAACTATTGGAAAAGAAATACCGTGCCGGTCAGGCTATTGTAGTATATTGTGGATCTTTACAAAATACAGTCTGGCGGCATAATGGATGGACGTGGGGAAGGTACTTGAAGAGACTGTCATTAAGGAATTTCCATGAAATGCCAGGTTATGTCCAATGGACGGATACTAACACAGTACAAAGTGTGACAAATTAACCCTCAGCTCGTATTTGGTTGTCGGCCCCGCGGTGTAGGAGTAGCATGCCTGCCTCTTAATCGGAGGCACCGGATTCGATTCCCGGCCAGGTCGGGAGCTTCTACCTGGATCTGAGGGCTGGCGTGAGGTACACTCAGCCTACGTAATTACAATTGAGGAACTATATGACGGTGAGATATCGCCTCCGGTATAGAAAGCCAAGAATAACGGCCAAGTGATTCGTCGTGCTCACCACATGACACCTGAGCAGCAGTCACTTGGTAGGCCATGGCCCTTCGGGGCTGTTGCGTCATGGGATTTGTTTTTCGTGGCTGGTTGTTATTCAGAATTCGCATTCAGTGTTTGAGAACTTCAGTTACAAACGTGGCTTATGAACCGATGCGAGGAATTCCGGACATAAAACGATTGTTTTATGTTGGAGGATAGAAAATCAGTGTTTCACAAAATATGCGGTAATCGTTCAGTTATACAGGAAGTAAAAAGAGTCTTCAATATCATCTTAAACATATTTATCCCTTCGAAAGTATATCTGCATCTTTAAATGTCACTACTAGTTCATCTCCTCAGTCAAAGTTGGAGCACCAAGTAGTGAAGCCTGTGTGCTCTAGTGCGGAAACTGAAATTACAAGTAAACTAGTGAAGTGAATTGTGCAGGATAATAGGCCACGTAGTACTTATTGTGGCAATGGAGAGGTTTTACAGGAAGCTCTCTTCCCTCTACAGACAGGGTAACTGAAATGAAAATCCACAGCCTGTTTCCAGTCATTTGACCGGGTCAGGAATGGAATGAATGAAGCCCCATCTAGCGGCGAGGATAGGGACTGTGCAGGTTGCCGAGGCCTGTCGCACTCCTCTGGGGCAATGATTAATGAATGACAGATGAAATGATTGTGGGGAGTGTTGCTGGAATGAGATATGACGGGGAAACCGGAGTACCCGGAGGAAAACCTGTCCCGCCTCCGCTTTGTCCAGCACAAATCTCACATGGAGTGACCGGGAATTGAACCACGGAACCTAGCGGTGAGAGGGCGGTGCGCTGCCGCCTGAGCCATGGAAGCTTACACGGTAACTAAATAAATAAATTTATTTATTTATTAAAAATACTGTAAATACATACAAAGGTGACAAGTTGTATGTCATAGAAAGATCAAAATTGTTAGCGGTGAGAGGCCGGTGCGCTGCCGCCTGAGACATGGAAGCTTACACGGTAACTAAATAAATAAATTTATTTATTTATTAAAAATACTGTAAATACATACAAAGGTGACAAGTTGTATGTCATAGAAAGATCAAAATTGTTAGCGGTGAGAGGCCGGTGCGCTGCCGCCTGAGACATGGAAGCTTACACGGTAACTAAATAAATAAATTTATTTATTTATTTATTAAAAATACTGTAAATACATACAAAGGTGACAAGTTGTATGTCATAGAAAGATCAAAATTGTTAGCTCAACTGAAACAAACATAATATATTAATTTCAGGGGAGATGTTTGGTCCTCCATATGTAACCGTAGCTACTTGGGGGTTACAGCTCACTGGACTGATTCAAATGGGGAATATCGCAATTCAACATGTTAAACATGTTAGAGAAAACCACAATGGCGCTAACTGCACACAAAAATTTTAAGATGTTGTTCGTGAATGTAGTTTGGAAGACAAAGTTGTGGCTGTTTCCGCTGATAATAAAGCAAGAAATATCGTTCTAAGAGTTGAGAGAGTAAAGTACAACCATTTTCGGCCTGCAGCTCACTGTACCATTACGTTTAAATAAAACCATCAAGGATACTGTGTGAACCCAATTAAAATTCGAATAATCACCGATTAATCCATTAAAGGTTAACCGATCAAAATTTTTAATCGATAGACAGCTCAACTTGGCAGGTTTGATCCTGGCCCAGTCCAGTGGCATTTGAAGGTGTTCAAATACGTCAGCCTCGTGTCTGTATATTTACTGGCACGTTACAGAACTCCTGTGGGACTAAATTCCGGCACCTCGGCATCTCCGAAAACCGTAAAAGTAGTTAGTGGGACGTAAATCCAATAATATTATCATTATTTTTTCTTTAATGAAGGGCTCATAACCGGTATATCCCTAGCCCGATTTGACTCAAGGGCAATTTTCCTTATTTTATCTGTCAGCAGTCTTTAGAGAGTAGATGCCATGATCCTGATGTTCGTTCGTCCTATACCAAAAGTGAGTACCGGGTTGATTCCTGTGATCAAATATAGCCGGGCATAGCGCTAACCACCCTATCCCACTTAAACCAAAACCCACGGCGGAACAGCCTCGAAGGCCTGCAGATGTGTCAACTGGTCAGCACCACGAATCCTCTCAGCAGTTAATCTTGGCTTTCTAGACCGGGGCCGCTATATCACCATAAGATAGCTCGTCAATTATCACGTAGGCTGAGTGGACCTTGAGCCAGCCCTCACTTCGAGGTAAAATTCCCTGCCCTGGCCGGGAATCGTACCCTGGGCCTCCGGGTAAGTGGCAGGCACGCTACCCTTACACCTCAGGGTCGGCTAATCCCACTTACTGCTGAGGTTAAATATACATTTCACAACTCCAAGGGCATTCATATTCTGTACACAGATTACTTTGTCTTATGTATAAGTAACATTTGACATCGGTCTTAAAAGACACCAGAGTGCGGAAATTTCATCTCGAAAGGGTGTTTGGTCTTTATTGTGTCAATAATATAGATTCAGAAGTATTTCGTATATAACTCTCAGGGCTATCAGACTGTATCAGGATTCGATCCCAGGACTTCGATCACAGAAGGTGAGCGTCTAACCAATTATGCTAATTATCACGCCAGATAACATTTAATACGAATATTTTGGCATTATTAGAAGAGTCCTGATTTCTTCTCAGAACAAACTCAGAACATCTTTGTGAATATTCAAGAATCTCAGTAGTTTGGCTCGTCTCACGGGTTTAAACCCAGAACAATCAATCACACACATTAATTTCCACTATGAAGGACTGCTGAAAATTATTATTACTATTTCTTCGATTTTGGCCTACTTTGGACCATGGTAAACAATTGAATTGCTGGTTAGTATTTTTTCTTCTTTCCCCCAGAACTTCTTCATCATTTTGCTGTGGTTCCTCTTCCACTCCTCTGACCATGTGTTCTTGGACTTCTCATTTTTCTTTTCCTAGAACCCCTTGAATTTATCAATTTGAGCTCGAAACATATCTCTATTAAAGATTTCCTTTGGATTGATGTCAACTTCCTCCATATCTTTTCGTGTTTCTTTTACCCATTTAGTAGTTGCTTTTAATTTGATGATTTTCTTTGTTAGACGACTCTCGTCCATTCTTGTGAGGTGCCCATAAAACTTCAGTCTCCTCTTATGTATGCTGTCTGTGATCTTATCCGTCTGCCTGTGTACATCTTCATTTCTCCTCTTCCTTCGTGTACCTGAGATCTTTCTAAAGATTTTTCTCTCTTTCTTCTCTAGCTCATCTATTTCCCCTTTCTTATTCAGTGCCAGACATTCTAAACTGTAAACTGTAAAGTCTCTCTGGTTTGATAACCGTAAGATATCTTTCTGTTATATCTATCTATAGGCTAATTGGTTCTTCCCTTATTTGCGTCTTTATCAAGCCCATTCGGCTGGATCCATTCACCAAGACATTGAAATTTATCTGACTCCTTGACTTTCCCATACGTTGTCTCTAGGTGCTTTTCTTTATCATGTTTTTATCCTATGTACTATGTCTTTTCATTGAGATCCTCAGGCCTGCTTTCTCTGCGATTTCACATAATATTTCAAGCATTATTTGGGCTTCTTCTTTATCTTCTGCTAACAAAGCCATGTCATCAGCGAATGCTAAGCAATCCACATTCTGCTTCATTGTATCTAAATAATGTATATTCATTCATTCCCTTCTTCTTTTGTGGTTTTTATCCAAGTTACAATTACTTCTTCCAAGGAAGTTTTAAACATAAACGGTCATAATCCATCAACTCGCCTGACTCCTGTCTTTATCTCAAAGAGCTCTGAGATTTCCTCATGAAATTTGACTTTTGAGATGGTTTCCGTCGGTGTTGAGTTATAATTGCCCTTGTTTTACCATCATTTCCAAATTCTTCCAAAAAATAAGATTATCTTTTGGAATAGGAGACAGAATTGTTCTAGTATTATGAAGTTCTTTGGTTTCCTCTTCTCTATAAAGGAAGAAGTGTAAACAAGTATTTATCGGTTGAATAACCCTCGTGTAAGATATTATGTAAATGGATATTATGTAAGTGGAGTTATCTCTGCCATGCTCGAGAACGTGGCTCAGGGAAACTGAGTTGAATTTACCAAATTATATATGCATTACTTAAAAGGCAAAGCGATTCCTTCCAGTTGTCACGCTGTAAGAGACGAAGTTAATGATATGCAGAGATACAAACTTCCTTTCGGAATCTAATTAGCAATTTAAAAAATCATTTATCTCTCGAATACAATTCGCAATGCCTCGGATAATTTCAATCCTTGAACATGTGAGGATCAGTTTCTTCTATTTATAGGTGTGCTGAAGTATAGGGAGTGAGAAATTCAGTTCTTACTCAAAACATTTTTTTTAACAAGAAGCTGTTTCTTGAAATAAGTATACAGAGTCCTCCTCCGTAGCGTAACGACTACTACTGCCAGCTACCCTCCTCGCATGTCCGGGTTCGGTTTCCCGTACTATCAGAAATTTAAGAATGTTAGGAGGGCTGGTATGTGGTAAAAATTGTACATGCATCTCACGTCCACTTTTAAAAATGGGTCGTTCATTCCAATAAGGTTGACCACTAGAATCCAGAAAATACGAGTATTAGAAATTAGCTTTTGTATCCGATACTGCCTGGTTCCTTGGCTGAATAGTCAGCGTAGTGGCTTTCGTTTTGGAGGTCCCAGGTTCAATTCCCGGCCGGCTTGGGGACTTTAAATGGTTAATTCCCTTGGTTCGGCTGGGTATTTGCAACTCACGTACCACACACAACGCTATCCAACAGCACAACAACACGCAGCTTCCTAAACAAAGTAGACGCCGTCTTTTATTATTATTTATTGATTAACTGTGTTTTATATGGCGCGTATCAAGATATGAAGCCTGTTCACCCTCTTCGGGGAGTCCGGCATATAAATGTTGCACCAGGCTAGCAAAAACTACACGAATTATTATTATTATTATTATTATTATTATTATTATTATTATTATTATTATTATTATTATTATTATTATTATTATTATTATTATTATTATTATTCCCGTCTCAGAAGGCCTCGTTTTTTAACAATTTCAACTAGCGAAAATGAGTGACAAAGAAGCTCCAGTGCATACCTCAACTAACAACAATGACTCTTATGTTATTGTTGATCAGTCCGGCTCCATTACAAACTGGTTAGCATGTTGGCCTTTGGTCCAAGGAGCCTCCGGTTCGATTCCCGGCTAGATCTGATATTTTAGCCTTCATTGGTTAATTCCTCTAGCTCGGGGACTCTGTGCACGTGAAGTCTTCAGCATTAGAATTCGTCCTAGGTAGGGCCCTAGTCTCAAAGTCGCGCAGGTTGTCTATTACCGTCAAACCGAAAGAGCTTCAGGGGGATCGTCCAAAGGCCATACGTTATTAATATTATTACGATTAGTATCTCTTATACTTTTGTCAGCTGTGGACCACGTGAAGGAACTTCATGACTTTTTCCTTGATTTCCTGGTTTTCCAGAATCTCTTCATTCTTTCATCATGTTCCCTCCTTTCCTCCGTCCAGAAAGATTTCCTTTGCTTCTTGTCTTTCCTGTGTAACTTCGATTTGTATTTTAGGTTTTTATTGAAATGGTCAAATATAATTTTCGGTAGCCTTTCTGGGTTCACATTGGACCTTTTTCTCCTTTTTCTGATATTATCTGAAAGCTTTTTTAATAAAAGTTATTTATTGTTCCTTTTCTCCTTTCATTTTCATTTTTCTTTGAACCAAATATTTTTCTTAGTACTTTCCATTCCTTCTTTACTAATTAATAAATGCTTTTTAATAAATGCGTTTTTAAGACGAAACATTCAATTCTATGCAGGCACTCCGATTTTGTTATAATGATGAAGTTTCGCTTTGATTGGCATTCATTTCTTGTTTTAATATCTACCCTTCATTGATAAGCTAGTTCCATTTCCGTACTTTTGTCTGCTTCTCTATCAACCATTACGCTGAATTATTTATTCGAGGTACTTACATGCTTTTTCTTTATTTTCCCACATTTCGTGTTAAGATATTTTGAATCATCTTTAATTTTTGTCATACAGTTAGTTTCGTCTTGTTAAACGAAATGGGTAGCCCTGCTTTTTCTGCTGTGTATTATTTTTATTATTATTTTGATCAATATAAGGGGCTTTTAACAGTGTAGGTCGTTACATTTTGTTTCCTTCCGGCTTGGCAACATTAGAGTTTCATAGGCCCCCATGTCAGTCTTAAATCTCTAACGTGACCCAGAATCCAACCCAGGCCTCCGAGGATAATAGCTAAAAGCATTAACAGTTGCTCTCCGAGTGTGGACGTATGACACATTTTAATGACCGATATGGAATATTCTGTCATTGCAATACTTTCAACTTGTTTACTAAGTATAACTTTTTACTTTCTCCTATACAATTACTCTTTCGTTAATTTTGTTTGTGTGTGCTTTAAAGTTCCTGCATTCTTCTTCTTGTTTCTACCTCGTTCCCAACACCTCTGGGGTTGCGGGTGTGAACCGTGTCGCACATGTGGATTTGGCCCTGTTTTACGGCCGGGTGCCCTTCCTGATGCACCCTATGTTGAGGGATGTAATCACTATTGCGTGTTTCTGTAGTGGTTGGTAGTGTAGTGTGTTGAAATGGAAATGGCGTATGGCTTTTAGGGCCGGGAGATCCCAGGATGGATTCGGCTCGCAAGGTGCAGGTCTTTTGATTTAAATCCCGTAGGTAACGTGCGCATTGTGATGAGGATGAAGTGATGGTGAAGACAACACATACACCCAACCCCAGTGCCAGGGAATTTAACCAATGATGGTTAAAATTCCCGACCCTGCCGGGAATCGAACCCGGGACCCCTGTGGCCAAAGGCAAGCACGCTAACCATTTAGCCATGGAGTCGGACGGTGCAGTGTTTTGTCTGAATATGAATTTAACGTTCCTGCATTAATCAGAGAAGTGTCTAGAAGAAAATTCCTAGTACTTTACACGCATATAATTTCCGTTCAGTGATTATTAGACATGGGATTATAGGCAAAAACCTATTCTGTTCCTGAAGAGATCACTTAAAATGAAGTTATATTTGCATGTTTCATGTAATTATAAGCTTAGAAATGGTGGTCCTATAGTGCTCAAAAATGCCTATACTGACCTTAGAACCTATATTTTCCTATAATTCTATTTTTATACCTAACGTGATTAAGAATACTATTAATTTACTCCGAGAAACTAAAATATTTTCTGATAATTTTCCAGAATCTTGGAATAATTTACAAGCAAAATCCTAAACCACATTCCCCAGAAGTCCTTAATAAACTCCCTCAGCAAGCATGCCCGTAGTCTGGGTGTCACGAGGCAGGAGACAGTGTTCATTGATCTACTGGAAATGAAACTTTTCATTTCATTCTTTTACAACATCTCATTGTTTCTGTTTGGGCAGTGTATGAACTATGCCGAAAGTGTCAGCTTCCAAGTCATATTTAATTAAACAGTGGTTATAGGAGTTTCCCCATTTCACATCGGATAACAAAATTATATTCTTTGTCGTTTGCAGCAAATAGGTGAGTAAAATTTGCTTTATATTTCCCCTTAAAGAATTATTATCAACTTGGCAAAGTAAAGATATTATTTTAATCGATGCTTATTAAAATATATAAAGTTGAAACTGCCTAAATATTTCATATTTGAGAGCCTATTTTAGGCACCTAAAGTAACATTTTTAGCACATAAAAGCCCGAGGTCTAGTTATTATGCATTTTAGTCTGGCATGAAAATATTACTGCGATTTATTTCTTCCCCCTTTATTTGCATGACTCTGAAAGGGTTAAAACATCTACTTGCATTGCGAATGATTCTAAATTAACTGCTCTAAACTACACCAGTTTGCAATTCCTCGATTTATAAGTGGATAATTTACTTTGCTATTTGTTTGCCCTCTTCCCTTAATTTCATTAGGGAGATCTGCTCTGCTTATTTACTCTTATTACCCAGTACACAGTGTGCACAAGGCGAGAGGATGTTGCTTGGAATGCAGCGCA
Organism: Anabrus simplex; assembly: GCF_040414725.1. Taxonomy (NCBI): domain Eukaryota; kingdom Metazoa; phylum Arthropoda; class Insecta; order Orthoptera; family Tettigoniidae; genus Anabrus; species Anabrus simplex. The sequence goes on along the minus strand of NC_090265.1, from coordinate 873,386,729 downwards.
CCAGGCACAGACTCCAGCTTCAGGCGGTGCCTATCACATTGTACCAGTGAGAAATGCGGTCACGGGTCGCTGTACAATTTAAAGGAAAGTCTGTCCGTAGAACGTGCAAATGAAATTTAAATGCAAAATACAACTTGTCACATAGTAACGCTTAAGTGCGTCCTACATTTTAAGAAGAACTTTCTCTGATTGCCACGTCTAAACTTTCCTGCGATGTGTAGATATTCTTCCTTTAGAATATTAGAAAGCTAATAGTGACTTCAGGTGGTGCAGTAGCCTACCCAGTCGACTGACAACCTTGATGTTCCGAGTTTGAATCTCACAGACTTCAGGAAGGAATTTTCAATAAGATGGTAGTATGAAAAGCATTAGGTAAATGAAGAAAATCGGTCCAGTAGAACGGACGGACGGACGGACGGACGGACGGATTTGCCAAAGTTGTGTCTAGTAAAACTCTTTTAATATATAGATTCAAACGGTTAAGAACACAACGATAGTTGAGGAACGCGATATGGTTACTCTAGGTGCTCATTTCACAAAACAGAGACTAAACAAAGAAGTTATGAGTAAAGGCTAGTACACACCAAGCGACAAAGTTGCGGAACACGTCCATCGCGACAAGTTCCATGGATATCTTGCGACATTTTTTCCGTGTTTGGGGCTGTCGCGATACAAAAGTTGCATGTCGCAGGTCTCCCATTCGAAATGGGATGCATGATAGAAATGTTACGCAACATGATGTAGTGTGAACGTGTCGCGAGACAAAGTCCCGGGACACGCCGATGCCAGTGTGCAGATAGCCGCCAGGTGTTGGTGTTGTGTTTCGTGTTCTGTTGTTTTGCTATTGAAACTACTCTAAAAATCATTGAGGATTTACACACCCGCCCTTGTCTTTGGGATGTTATGTCTACCGAGTATAAAAACAGAGACAAAAGGAGGGAAGCAATGGAGTCTCTGGCTACAAAGTTCACTATGTCCATTCACGAGATGGAGAAAAAGATTCACAACATTAAAAGCACATAAAGCAATTTGTTGCGCCATTTCCCGCCGATTCCTGTGGTGCAACTGGCTCTATAGATGTAGACGCTGGACATTGTATCGCAACAGTCTAGGGACAGTGTCTCGCAACTGTCCTCATACAATGTCCCGCGACTTTGTCGCTAGGTGTGTACTAGCCTCAAGGAACTAGTTACTAAAATTGAAGGGGAAAATATCTTCGACACGAGATGCTATACGAACGTCTACTAGCGGCACAAAGAAAAGGAGAATATAGAGCTAAGATAAGACAAATATACATGGAACCATGAGTAATACCTCACAATACATTTCTAAAACCGCTCCATTCAAAATGATCATGCTTCCTAGAATGGAAAATTCCTCTACGCATTACCTATCTACTCCACCTAGTATCAAGCTAGAATTATTTCTTGGCTGATGTACGTTTCCTTGGTAATGTATCTTTAAGCCTTTTAGCATCTATTGAAGTCGTTCAGTTTGATTTCCATGTTCGTAAGCGTTCTGCCAGAAAGCTCAACTCAACCGAAAAGTAAAATTTTTGCTTACAGTGTATGAATGAATGATTATAACTGGATTTTTATATGATTGACATTCTTTTCTAAATGACGGTGACGATTCACTGAAAGAGACGTTGCTCTGTTTCATTCGAAGTACAAATAGAAGAAGTAGCGGTAGATGTATTGAATGCGCCCTTCCAGTTTAACAGCCATTTAATATGCACAAGTCCAACATTAATCCAGAGAGTCCCGATCAATACAGTGAAACATGGAAAACACGGGCTTCTTTGATGAAATTTGCTAGCTAAACATGGCGGGTGAAAAACACAGCATGCCCTTCACACATCACAGGGGCATGCTGCGTCCATCAATACAATTTAAAATAAACCAACTTGTGATTACATGTTTCAATACTCTAATTTAAAATCAATGTTAGTTGATGGAAACATTCTAGGTAATGAATGGTCGGTGCAGTTTGAAAGCAAAATATCGGCATGCCCAAATTCATTAAATATTCAATAAACAGACAGGAGCAATAATTATTATCGGAATACAGCTGACGTTACTAAAATATGTGTTACATAATTATCGAACGGGTATTTTATTTTAACACGCAGGATGGTACCGCGACATTTTAGCTAGTGTCATATCACTGCTCAGTTACGGCATATCGTCTGTTTTTGTGAATTCTGTGAACGTATTGAGACACCGGTGTCGAAAGTTTCGGCTATGATATAGATATAAAATGTGACTTGAGGACTGGACAGCGCTGTTCTCAGTCTCGTGAGAGCAATTGAATAATGATAGGTTGAAATTTATTATTATTATTTTCTTTTAGAAGCAAACGGACCACTAAGGATCGCTCTACAACTTCATTTCTTTCTCCTCGTGCGGAGTTTTCTCTGTGTCCAGTACTCCTTCATGCTTTCCCTGGCCTGCTTCCGTTGTTCATCTGTCCAGGCTCTTCCGGTCTTCCTAGTTCTTCCTGCGGCTTGAACACCTTCCAAATTCTTTAGTGTGTTCCTAAACGCATTCCTTTCTAACGGCTGGTCTTCCAAGATGCTTAACCTTTCCATACCCTTCTTCGTTTCCTTAATCCATGCTGTAGTGGTCTTTTTTCTCCAGAAGTAATCAAATATCAGTTTGGTAAGTCTGTTTGCGTTCATTCTGTATAGATGTCCAAGAAACGCCAGCCTCCTTTTCTTCATGGTCTCTGAGATTCTTTCCACCTTCTGGTAAACTTCTTTGTTGCTCCGAAGTTTCCATCCGCTTTCAATTTGGACAGCTCCCATACTTTTTCTGAGGATTCTTCCTTCCAGGACCTCTAGCTTCTCCAGCTTGTAGTTCATGGACAGGCATTCACTGGCATACAGGCATTCTGTTTTGACCATGGTGTTGTAATGTTTTAATTTGGAATTCCAGGATAAGCACTTCTTATTGTAGATGTTTTTGTCAAGCCGTATGCTCTCTCCATTTTTGAGATCCGATCTTCCACTGCAGCTTTTTCTAGTCCATTCTCCTGTATCGTCTCAACAAGGTACTTGAACTTCTTGACCCTTTCTATCCGTCCTATCTCTGTTTCCAGGAATTTTAGTCCATCTTTGATGTTCGTCATGAATTTGGTCTTTTCTGCTGAGATCCTCAGTCCTGCTTGGCTGGCGATTCTTTCCAAGAGGTTAATCTGGATGGTTTCGACCTCTGGACTTTCTGATAGTATAGCAAAGTCGTCAGCAAAAGCCAAGTTGACTTTAATCCTTCCTGATTTTATCCCCAGTCAGATCGAGATTATCCCTTGATGTTCAAGTTCTGAGTTCCATATTCTCACTATCTTTTCCAGGACACAGCTGAATCCCCTTGCCTCACGCCTGTCTTGATTTCAAATGATTGTGAGAGATGCCCGAAGAATTTTACCTCGGAGGTTGTGCCCGTTAGGGTCTCTTTGATTATATTTGCCAGTTTGGTTTTGATTCCAAATTCCTTAATGATCTTATCCAAAGTCTCACTGTCCACCAAATCGAAGGCTTTTTTGAAGTCTATAAACGACACCACAATTTTCTTACCACTCAATAATCTGTGGCGGTGTATTGACTTGAGGTTGAGTATTTGTTCGACACAGGAGCGGCCTTTCCTAAACCCGGCTTGGTATTCCCCTAGTTGTTGGTCCAGATTCACTTCTATTCTATTAAGAAGCAGCTTTGAGAGGATTTTGTGGGCGATCGGGAGGAGGGACACATCGCTATAGTTGTTGACATCCTGCTTGTCCCCTTTCTTATGCAGCGGATGGATAAGTGATGTTTTCCATTCTTCTGGGATTGTCTCCTTCTCCCAGATTTTCTTGATGATTTGGTGAAGATCATCTAAGATTTCCGGTTCTGCCCATTTCAACATTTCTGACGTTATTGAGTCCTATCCACTTGCCCTGTTGTTTCTGAGGGTTTCAAGACCTTCCTTGACTTCTTTTGTTGGTGGTTCGTCGTCTTCTGAGTTCTCTGGTATGTCTGGAGATTCTAGTCTGGAGGTTGGAGAAGGACAATTCAATAGTGTGTGGAAGCATCTGGCTAATATCTCACAATTTTCTTAGTTCTTCAGTCCGATATTACCCTGTTCGTTTATGAAGCTCAAACTTGGCGCTTCGTATCCTTGAAGGTCTGAAAAAAGTCTCTGTAATTGTTCTTGATAAAGTCGGTCTGGATCTCTTCCAGTTGAGCTCTTTCAAATGATCGTTTAGTCCTTCGAAATATCCTGGATGTTTCTTTCCTCTGTTGCCTCAATTGTTCCATGTGTTCCTTTCCTCTGGGGCATTTCCATTTTCTCCATTTCTCGGACCTCTCCCTGAGAGCTTCCTCGCACTCTTCATTCCACCATATTTCTCTTTTCCTCCTAGCCTGTCCGAGTAATTTCTTTGCGGCTTTATTGATTCCCGTTCATAGTTCTTGCCAGTTCCCCTTTCTGCTGGTCCGGATTTCGTCCCTCAAGTTTCTAATGAAGTCCTCAGTGATGTTCATTTTGTTTGTGTTGTATCTCATTATTTTAGGTGGGTCTCTCTTTTGTCCTATTGGGAGAAAACGGATTTTAACTTTGGAGAGTTAGTGGTCTGAATCGAATTCACCGTTCCTAATCACTTTGACGTTCATCACCTCCTTTGAGTTTTTCCTTGTTATCGCTACGTGATCCAATTGGAATTACCCTAGTTCGGGATTCGGAGATACCCATGTCTTTGATTTTCTCGGGAGTTTCTTGAAGTGTGTTGACATAAGTTTCAAATGAAAAGCTTTGCAGAGTCCAATGAGTCTTTCCCCATTCTTGTTTGTCCTCTTATTTGCTGGATATTCCCCTACGACGTCTCTGTAGTTTCGTTCCTTATTATTATTACTAACAAATACATCGTAAATGGGGAAATATCTCGGTGTTAATGATCACTTACAGTAGTGTGATAATTAGGACTCGGAAGTTGAGGACCTGTAAATTGCCTAAATAATCCAATAAAAATACCTAAAAACATCCAAAAAAGGACGTAAAAACTGCGATCCAAATTCATCCAAAATGTTAGTTTTAATTACATATTTAATGAAGAAATAAAAATAAAATAAAATTCTCATAGTAGCAACATAAACAAACCAAACCAAACCCCATGGCACTACAGCCCTTGAAGGTCCTTGGCCTACCAAGCGACCGCTGCTCAGCGTGAAGGCCTGCAGATTACGAGGTGTTGTGTGGTCCTCCCGGGCGATATTCTTGGCTTTCTAGACCGGGGTTGCTATCTCACCGTCAGATAGCTCCTCAATTTTAATCACGCAAGCTGAGTGGACCTCGAACCAGCCCTCAGGTCCAGGTAAAAATCCCTGACCTGGACGGAAATCGAACCCGGAGCCTCCGGGTAAGAAGCAGGCACGCTACCCCTACACCGCGGGGCCGGCATGGTAGTAACATACAGTGCAAAAATATATGCGTGAAATACTTCTTCTTTGAGGCAGTATATATATATGTACGAGGGCTGATCAACAAAGACTGAGACTGATTAATTTTCACAGGTCTTCATTACTCCAGTTAAATGTTTACATGATCTTTTCCAAAGCAGTCCCCTCCTACTTCAATACACTTTTTATAGCGTCTCAGCCAGTCCTTGAACACACGCTGCAGACCATTCTTTGTCAGATCCTTGAGAATCGCCTCACTTTTCTTGAGCACTGATTCAGAGTTCTCAAATTCAATGCCCCTAAGCTTTGTCTTTAGTGATTGGAATAAACAAAAAATCACAAGGTGCACGATCAGGGCTATAAGGTGGATGCGGTGAACAGGTAATGTTGAATCGAGCCAGAAACTGCATGACTTGATTTGCGACGTGAGGCCGTGCATTGTCATGATGAAGTCGCCATCCATCCGAGAAAGCTCTGGTCGTTTCTTTGCAATACGCTTCCTCAGTGTACCCAATACTGACGTTTATTAACAGTAGTGCGAGGGAGAACTGCATACTGGTAAATCATTCCATTACAGTCAAATATTGTGATTACCATCACTTACCCTGCAGATGGAACAACTTTTGCCTTTTTTAGGGATTTTCACACTGTGCTGGCTTGTTTTCCTTCAGGATCATTATGATGCTTTAGCTTTTCGTAAGTTTCAGTTGCTGTGTGGTTTAAACGAAAACAGAATTTGATTGTGCTGTACTGATCCTCTCGCATCACCTCCATTGTCTGGTATGTGAAATGCACGTAGCGTCTACAAAACAGAGCATTACTACCAACCTACCGATACGAGTGTGCTGCCGCCTACGGACGTTATACATAAAAACCTGCTCTTTTCAAATATTTATGTTACAGATAGGAAACTATCACGAAAGCTACAGGAAAAATCAGTCTCTTTGTTGAGCAGTCCTTGGTTTTAGATTAACATAATTTAAGAAAGGAATTATGAATTTGTTTAAAACTGTATCTGCAAAATTTAGAATGAAATATTTTTCCATCTAGAATGAATTCATTGTACCCGCAATGGATATCCTGGACAATGAAATTGAAATTAGTATAACTGGAATCATATCTGGCTTAATCACATTAGGGTTACCTCAGTTGGCTGCGCAGTAGGGCCTATGTCACAATAGTCATCTCCAGGTTCTTACGTGTAAAGGATCGTCTGTTTTCAGAGAGCATGTTGCGAAAAATTGAGAAAGTTCTCTCCACATCAACGGCTAATTATGATTATTATTATTATTATTATTATTATTATTATTATTATTATTATTATTATTATTATTATTACTACTATTATTATTATTATTATTATTATTATTATTATTATTATTATTATTATCATCATCATCTCGGGTGGCCTCCGAAGAGGCCTGATGCAGGTCTTTCGAGATGACGCCGTATAGGCAACCTGCGCGTCTGTGAGGATGGGACCATATTTATGATGAATTCCAATGATGAAGACGGCACAAAACATCCTATTCCAGAGCCATCGGAATCATCCTAAGAATGTTAACAAATCCCACCCGGTCAGTAATCGAACCCGTGACCCTCTGGACCAAAGGCCAGCACGGTAGCCATTTAGCCATGGAGCTGAATACATCAACGGACCTTAAGGGTTCATACTTGAAGCAAGGGAGATCCTTCTCTCTAAAAACACATCAAAATGGCCTCCTTTCAATACTTCACTTATCTTGCACATAGTTTGATACTCCTGATTTATTTCAAGCATTAGTTTCATCTTTCATTTCATTTCATTTCCTCTCTTTTCAGATATGATTCAAATGTGCGTACTTACTAGAGAAAAATGTTTTAGAGATGATAGATGAACTAAGGATGATTCAAATTGAGAATGGGCAGTAAAAATGTAGTCTAAAGAAAATGTTGCAAAAAATACCATTAAGGCCTAAAGAAAGGCTAAAAAGGACAAATAAAACCTATCAATTTCTGGCTTGTCTGCTTCTGTGGTGTAGTGGTTATTGTAATTAACGGTCACCCATGGAGGCACGGGTTCGATTCCCGGCTCTGACACGAAATTTGAAAAGTGGTACGAGGGCTGGAACGTGGTCCACCCACCCTCGGGAGGTCAACTGACCGGAGGGGGGTGCGATTCCTATCTCAGCCATACTCGAAGTAGTTTTCCGTGGTTTCCCACTTCTCTTCCAGACAAGTGCCGGGATGGTATGTAACTACAGGTCACGGCCGCTTTCTTCCCTCTTCCTTGTCTATCTCTTCCAATCTCCCCATCCCCAACAAAGCCCCTGTTCAGCATAGCAGATGAGGGCGCCTGGGCGAGGTACTGGTCTTCCTTCCCAGTTGTATCCCGCGAGCCAAAGTCTCACGCTCCAGGACACTGCTCTTAAGATGGTAGAGGTGGGATCCCTCGCTGAGTCCTAGGCGAAAATCAACCGTGGACGGTAAATAGATACAGAAAGAAGAAAGAGTTTTCTGGCCTACAACATATATTGAACATATATTATGTTGGGCCTCGTCTTTGGACACCCGAGAAAAAAAAAGGATTTTGCCTCAACTTTCGAGCTCTAGTACAATAAAGTAAAGTTAACGTAATTACCCAACGGCAACAACGAGAGTACAACACGCAAATCCACGGAAGTAAAATATCATAAGAAATACTAATATATAAAATTCTAAATCCAGTATACAAATTCACGCACAACTTAACTATTTCCAGTGCTTAACACTACGGCTTACACTAATATAAGTTGATCTTACAACATTTTACACTATGCCTTACTGTAGATTGAGCTGTCTAATTACAATTATATATACAAGTTCACGCATACCTTAAATAATTCAGATGCCTTAATACAACAATTCACAGCGGGATGAGCGTTGCATTAAAATATGACACCAATACATAGACATTTTCACACAATTTACAGACTGCTAGAGTCTATTCTTGAAGCATCTTACATTTTTGGGAAAAGGCCGTAAGACATCTACAGGTAATGTATTCTAGTCATCAATTCCCCGATTTACAAACGAATATTTACTATAGTTAGTTTTCTGCGATCTACCTTTTCCTTCATGTGGATGATCTGTCCTGCTTATGTAACATGGTTTTTCTAGTCGACTGGTTAACTCTCTCCTAAGCTGGCTTATTCCTGTAGGCATTATACATGTACATAACCGTGTTCGTTTCCTTCTAGTCCCCAGTGTCTCCCACGCAAGTGTTTCTATCAAACTTGTCACACTACTTCTAGGATTAAAATCGTTAAGCACTAATCTTGCAGCCTTCCACTGTAGCATCTCAAGTTCCTTAATGAGCCGTGCTTGGTATGAATCCCATACGGCTGCTCCATATTCCAGGACTGGTCTAATGAGTGATACATAGCCCTGCACCTTCGCCTAGAAACTGCTGCCCTTTAGTACCCTCATCACGAAGTGTAAGGTCTTGTACGCTTTAGAAATTACACTTCCTACGTGGGTGTCCCATTTTAGATGTCTCTTTACGTGGATTACTAGGTACTTTCATGAGTCAGTCTCTACAAAAGTGTCCGATCCAAGACGATATTGGAAGTCCCCTTGCCTATGTTTCTTTCTCATTCTTATGAGACTGCATTTCCGAGAATTTATTTTCATTTTGTTATCGAGTGCCCACTTACGGCGTATGTTTAGATGGGCTCGTAATCCTCGGACGTACTTGAAGTAGTTTTCCGTGGTTTCCCACATCGTCTCCGTGCAAATACTGGGTACCTACTGCAGATATCATCTACTTGCACCATCGTATTTTGCTTTCTCGCACGTAGCAAGTTTGTCAGACAGGGACAGACATTGAGTATAAAGACATCACAAAGAACGCATGTGCATATTTGGTAAAGCAGCATATTCAGTATTCAAAGCAAATAAATGGATTTTTAATCATGCTTATAAATAAATTTAACAACACACTTAGTATTGAAAGCAAAGAAATTATTTTTGTTTAAGTCACTCGGCAGTGAGGTCACTGCAGAGGTATTTACTACCACACTACATTGTGCATGCGTGTAAAAATAAATTGGTTCTCCACGCCAAGAAAATTACAGGTAGGCTCTATAAAATATGTAACGACTGAATTACCTAGACATAGTTAATTATAATGACATTCAGCTTACAAGATATGTTGAAATTTTAAAAGTAGTTACTTCCAAGAGCATCTTTTGGATTTACCGCTATTTATTTTATTTTCTCTTCCTTATAATTGATCTAAACAGTGATCAAACCTGAAGCTCTTTATGCTTCAGAAACGCTCAATTTACATCATAAAAATTTAAAGAAAAAATTATAGATTAAATAAAGGAAAATCATGAGAAAATTCTTAGGGCCAAGAATTAAAAATGGTGTGATAGTACATATATCACACCCCAGAATTATATGTAGAAGTTAGAGATATTATTGTCAGTATTCGATTTATTATTATTATTATTATTATTATTATTATTATTATTATTATTATTATTATTATTATTTCATTTGTATGTTTTGTCATTTATATTGGTAAGCTGGAAGATATCCACATATGTAGGTATGAGTAATTTGTTTTGCACGAGTGGGAAAACATTGCTTTAATAACTCTGGTAATTCGAATGAGTCATATGGCTACCCCAGTGTCTGTTGTGATGTACTTGTGTCGGGAAATTCATGAGTCATATATATATCCCAGCCTGATGAGATGAGCTTGTTGTTGTATCAGGGAAATTTGATGATTCATGTAAAACTCCCCAGAGTTTGTTATTGTCTTGGGAGGAAGTAGTAGTTCAGGGCTTGGTCTTGACAAGAGGTTCACTCATGATTGGTGGGCAAGCACCAATCAAGATGTCTCATCTGAGAGGAGGGGGATGTTGATGTCTATAAAGGTTGAACATACGGCGGCAACCAGGACATTGTATGGAACATTGTAAGGGTGATTGTAAAGGTTAGGGTAAAGGAACGAGAAGGAAGATAACTACAACTACAACTGACGCACTGTACGGGAAGGAAGTGGTGCTGATACACGGCACTGGAGTGACACGGCTGCAATGGACTGGACTTCAAACGTTCGTGGAGCGTAGTCTTGTTATGTTCGTGGAAAGTGGATGATTGTGGAGAGTGCTTGCGCATTAAGTATGGTAGCACTTGTGGCGGCCTAGCATTATATGTTGGTGAAAGCTATCTCAGACTTTCCATAAATTTATGTTGAGGATCGACAGACGTGTGTATATATCTTTACAACAAGTGTTAAAATATGTGAACACAGTAGTACAAGGTACAGTATCTGTGTGATGTGATAACTGCCGATTATGAGAATCGGTAAGTCGAATTAATATAGAGACAGTGAAGGGTATTTATCTTCATACATGTACATTGTTCATCGGACTATTTACAAATGGTAACTTAGTTCTCGCTTTCGTTTTCCCACGATTTTCATTATTATTGTTGTTGTAAATATGGAGTCTTCCAGCAATATCTTATGTGTGTATTATATGTATAATGTTGTATGTTGATGAGGTGCTCATGCACGGAATTTGTTAAGAATATAGTTAGCTATTTTAGAATCAGTGTTATTGATGAACCTAGGTGCAGTTCCTACCTAATTAGTCGTTTTCAGGAGGTTAGGTAAGGCCTGCAGCAGATGTACCAGTACGCAGCATTATGTACACGCCCTGGGATATAAAGTTTATCATGCTCTTATCTAAATTCGAGGGATCCATTCTGGTGAACTCTGGCGCCCATATTACGGACATTTCGGATAATTATGCTTATTAATTTTATTAAGTTCTTGAGTAATTTTATTTAGATATTTTTATTCATGATTTTATTTATTATTATCATCAAAAATGTTACAATGGAATACATTACCCCAAGCCCAACTCGGAAATAAATTTTTAAATATCTAAAATTGACACAACTAGACTGCGACGAATTCAATTTTTGAGCCATTTAGAAAGAATGAATAACACCAGAGTTAGTAATCGAATACACAAATTTTCCAAATCAAACGTACGAGATCGAAATGGTACAGGCAAGTAGAGAAAGACCTCACTGAATTAGGATCACCAAATCATCAGGGTAGAAGTGTAATCAGGAAAATTGTTCACACAAGGGTATTTGAGGAAGACGAGAAGAAACTAGCACGACGTACTTGGTCGGAGGAACAAAAATTACAACAATAAATCGATGAAAATGAATAACTATTGGGCAAGGAGGAATGGTCAACAAATGTTGACTACGCGTGGTCCTTGTGACCCATTCGTGCAGAAGAAAAATAATTGTCAAATGCTTGAGCATGGCACAAAGCGCAGTGTCGATGCAAATTTAACATTTTTACAATGTTGAATTCGGTAAAAATAAATGTTTCCTCTCATTCAGGACTGAATACTTAAGTCAATGGTGTAATAATTCCGTTTTGATGGATCAGAGAGATCAGTTAAAGCGCACGCGTCAATAGTCTGCTATCCTCGATTCGATCTTCCTTGCGCTGCGTTGGATGTTACTCGCAAATGCGTTTTGTGCACGGCAATAATGTATTGACCCCAACCGACCTAACTTAAAATCACAGCCGACTTGTACGAAATCTCAGCCTATCCCTTCCTGATTTCTGTTCATGGAAAATGCCAAATGGGCGTGGCTGTTTCGATGTACCAAGTATATTCTCTTTTATACCCTCTCAGTGAAAGTCATTGGATCTTGTTAAATTCATATACTCGTGTAATCATGATTCAATAATTTTCTTGTTTTGTTATTCTTTCAGTTTAATTATTTACGAATAATGTATGTATTCACTTTTATTTATTTAATTATATTACTTATTAATTACTATTTTATACTATAAATAATATTTTGAACATGTTTATCAACTTCTTCTTCTTTCCTATCGTTTAGTTCCGCATTGGTGCAGGGTCCGCTTTAAAACATGCCATCCTCCACGTCCTGCGATGAAAGCCTACAAGACGCATGTCTTCTTTGACGCAGTCAAACCATTGCTTCTTGGGACAACCTCGGGATCTAGAACCTTCAAGATCAAATCGGAGGGCTTCGGACGACATGACCATATCATCTAAGTCGTGTTTCTCGCATCTTGTCTGGAATAGGTACCACTCACAATCGCCTTCGGAAGTCTTCGCTTCTGATATGGCCCAGTCTTGTAAGGCCCAGTGACCAACGTAAAATTTACATCTCCATACCATATAGGACCTGCTCGTCCTTTTTAGTTGTAGACCAGCATTCCGACCCACAGACTGCAACTTGTCCTTTCAGGCGGGTGGGAATTTTCTTGTCACATAGCACTTCACCCATGTAGCATTTTCTCGTGCTCGGGTGTTTGGTAATTTCTTTCCATCTGAGGTAATGAGTGATCCAAGTACTTAAGCTGGTTGGCTTTAACTAAGTCCTGTCCGTCGATGCGAATGGTACCAGCAGTCTGCAAGCCAAATTGCACGCGCTCCTTTTTAGTGATGTTAAGTCGCAAGCCATATTCCCCTAAAGGGTCTTTCCAAACTTACAGATTTTCCAGATTCCTTTGGGACTGATCCGCAAGGCAAGCATCATCAGCATATAATGACCTTTTAATAATATTCCAATATGGTCTTCACCTTGCTAGGATAAACAAACCATTAATCAGACAATCAATTAAATGCTGCTTGTGACTTTCCTGACATAATACAAATACACAAGCTTATTGGCAAAGCATAAATTCGACAAATGAATAAAAGAGCAAGACGACGTACACAAGGTTTGATGCTGAGTCTTCCATACAAGAGTCTACTTTTTGTTTTCTGTGAATAGTGTACCTGGATTTTTTGTCGATATTTTTATCGTGTAGCTAATTAATCAACAAAAAATGATTATAAATACCAATAAAAGTATTTCAAATTAAATGTAAAATTCTACTGTGACCTATTGTCCGCTGACATTTCAGAAAGATTAAACCTATCATATATCCACAACCTGCCATTTAACATTCTACAGAATTTCAGTGACAGCTGCAATATTGCGGGACCAACGAGACGGGAGAGTATTGGCGATTGAAACGCTGGCAGGCTTTTATCTACTGTTTAAAAACAAAAGCTTGTTACGTACTACAGAGGGAAAGAAAATTAGATTTCTCCTCTATCGTCCAGTTCCATCTCACTACGTATAAGCCCTTTATTTAAATTCATCAAATTATGGTCAACCTAACGATCGAAAAGGGAGTGTTCTCTTTGTTCTCTTCGTTATACAGTAACATGACTCTCCTTGCCTTGACAAATTTGTCAAATATAAAGCAGTTAAAATTTGTAGTTATCAAATCTTTACTAATAAAATAAACAGTTTATTGATTGATAAATACTATTGCATCCGGCAACCATTTAGTCTGTCAGTAAAGAGTACTGAAAAATCTAGTCTTCTACTGTCTAGGATTTCAGTCTCCATTGGTCGCAGGGTGAATCACATGCTCACTCTTATTTTTAAATGTCGATTTTAAATTCGGTGAGTGAGATACTTTTGACCGACAAAAATTGCGATTTTTCAGTTTATATGTTTCACTTAAAATTGAACGTTTCTCTATATAACAGTGCTTTTTTTGTTAATATCTCCAACATTTTTGCAGTTATTACCAAAAATGTAAAGCTATGTCACCCAAGCAAGCCATTTATCGGTAAGTTTGTTGCTTGTTTCACGTAACATTTGTTTTTCAGAACCGTTTCCCTGATAACTCTGAAAGTTTTAGATATTAAAATGAAATTTTGCATGCATATTGATTTCATGGAGAAGAAGAAGATATACTAGAATTATTGAGCTACCTTTATGGTTATTTGAAAATCCACAGCCTCTTTCCAGTCATTCAGGAATGGAATGAATAAAGCCCCCATCTAACGGCGAGGATAGGAATAATGCCGGCTACCAGAGCCTGCCGCATTCTTCTGGGGCAGTGATTAATGAATGACAGATGAAATGTGATGATATTGGAGAATGTTGCTGGTGTGAAAGATTACGGGGAAAACCAGAGTGCCCGGAGAAAAACCTGTCCCACCTCCACTTTGTCCAGCACAAATCTCACATGCAGTGACCGGGATTTGAACCACGGAACCCAGCGGTGAGGGGACACCGCGCTGCCGCCTGAGTCACAGAGGCTACATGGTTATATTTTAAAAAAGAATATTTTCAAATGGAAACGAAAAATTTGACTACTTAAAAGCAAATACCGACACATGAAAAAAGATTTATACTTGTTGGATTGACTGATTCTTGTATATGTTTTCAGTATAACATTACTAATCGTAATTTAAAAAAACATAGAAAAATATTCATGTGTTTGGAAATGATTAGGAAAACGGCAAAAGTGTGGCCATGATACACTACTATTTTGAATAATTAATTATATATAATGGCATAGGTTTATATGATTTCTAAATATGTAGGCATATTACTAAGGAATAACCGAACTCGATAGCTGCAGTCGCTTAAGTGCGGCCAGTATCCAGTATTCGGGAGATAGTAGGTTCGAACCCCACTGTCGGCCACCCTGAAAATGGTTTTCCGTGGTTTCCCATTTTCACACCAGGCAAATGCTGGGGCTGTACCTTAATTAAGGCCACGGCCGCTTCCTTCCCACTCCCAGCCCTTCCCTGTCCCATCGTCGCCATAAGACCTATCTGTGTCGGCGCGACGTAAAGCAACTAGCAAAAAAAAAAAAAAAAAACTAAGGAATAATGTGTTTGTCATACTAAGTTTCCTTGTAGTATTTACTTCCATTGCTGCGGGGGAATAAAAAGGTTCAATACACCCCCATTTTTTCTATGTTCAAATGTGTAGGTCCCCCCTTACGAAACAGAACTCCTACGTACCTTACCTTTGCAGCATTGTGAACTAATGAACACACACACTGTTAGAGATCAACTGTGGTACAATGGCTTGCCAGACCATCTTTCCAAGACAGGGCAGTTTTCACCCCGATCAAACGCGTTCCAAACAGGAACGCGACCAACGACGAGTTAATATTACACTATAATGTTAAGCTCAAAGTTGGAAAACTCTGGCTGCTTTTAAACAGCCAGAACGCGTTGTGATGCATTGAAAAATTTCACGATTAGGATTTTATGTCAGGAATATTAAAGAAAGTTCCGGCATTTTCAGAATACCACAATGCGTTGTGGCCGTCTCTTGAATAACACTTTTGACATTTTATATTCTTCGAATGGCCTTTAACCGAGCTCGATAGCTGCAGTCGCTTAAGTGCGGCCAGTATCCAGTATTCAGGAGATAGTAAGTTCGAACCCCACTGTCGGCAGCCCTGAAAATGGTTTTCCTTGGTTTCCCATTTTCACACCAGGCAGGTTGTACTTTAATTAAGGCCACGGCCGCTTCCTTCCCACTCCTAGCCCTTTCCTGTCCCATCGTCGCCGTAAGACCTATCTGTGTCGGTGCGACGTAAAACAACTAGCAAAAAAAGAAGCGGATGGCCTTTACAATTTACAGCCATGCGGTACCTCTTACAGTTGCATTTTACAAACCCCTATGTACTTTCAGATGTTATTACTGAGGCTAATTGAAGAGATGCTGGACCTGAGGATTCATTTTGTGCGTTTGTTGTAACCCATCATGAACTCCTTTCGAGCATAAAATTACTCAAATACGCATTCTTTGGTGCCAAACTGATAAAGTCGAGAAGAATTTACATCCACAACGAGTGACAGATTACTTGTGGGAACTAAATGTCCCCGATCAACCTCAGGCACTCTTACCACAATTTTCATCCTAATATTAACTGCAGGAAGTTTTATATTGGAGAGTGAAATCGTTCTTTGAGCTTGTTCCTGACCATGTTTAACTTCATCTCGCTCAATGCTGACTTCATTCTTCCTTACACAGGGATAGCATCTGACTTTATGTCCAAAAAACCGCCACAATATTCATCGTATTGACCACAAACAGTCTGTACAAACTAACCACATTCTCTACATTTTAAAGTACCTGATAACTCCTCCTTGCGAATGACGTAGCAATTTTTATATGGGAGATGCTCGAATGAAAAGGTACGAAACGTTCTGAAAACCAAACCGGTTGAAATTTGAATGCGCCGCTTTGTGAAAACGTAGTGCGACATTTAGGGAAGCGAATGCAGTATCCAGCATGGTGGTGCGTATTGCGCGAGGTCTCTCACATGACGCAATGTGATGCTCACCGCCTTTTTCGACGCCCGAGGTCCGATACTCAAGAACTCCTCGAGCACGGAAAAACCATTAACAGTGGAGTGTACTGTGGGACACTCCGTAGCCTACGTAAGTCCATCAAGAGCAAACGGCTTGGAATGCTCACGGAGGGAATGATATCGCTCGCCCACACGTCTCCGAGGTCACACAAAGTGTACTGGGCAAGTTCAAGTGGGAGCAGTTTGAGCATCCGTCCTACAGCCCGGACCTGTCACCCTGCAAATTCCATCTGTATGGTCCGCTAAAAAAATATCAAACCGGGTGAGTCGGCCATGCGGTTAGGGGCGCGCGGCTGTGAGCTGGCATCCGGGAGATAGTGGGTTCGAATCCTACTGTTGACAGCCCTGAAAATGGTTTTCCGTGGTTTCCTATTTTCACACCGGGCAAATGCTGGGGCTGTACCTTAATTAAGGCCACGGCCGCTTCCTTCCAACTCCTAGGACTTTCCTATCCCATCGTCGCCGTAAGACCTATCTGTGTCGGTGCGACGTAAAGCCACTAGCAAAAAGAAACATCTCAAAGGGAAGCGCTTCCTCTCAGACGACGAACTGAAGAACACCGTGAAGGAATGGCTCCTGTCACAGCCACAAGAATTCTGAGAGCAGGGAATCCTTCTACGCGTGAAACAGTGTGATAGTTATGCTTGGGCCTATGGCGACTACTTTTGAATAAAGACGTAAATGAAAATGAAATGGCGTATGGCTTTTAGTGCCGGGAGTGTCTGAGGACAAGTTCGGCTCGCCAGGTGCAGGTCTTTTGATTTGACACCCGTAGGTGACCTACGCGTCGTGATGAGGATGAAATGATGTTGAAGACGACACATACACCCAGCCCCCGTGCCAGCGGAATTAACCAATCACGGTTAAAATTCCCGACCCTGCCGGGAATCGAACCCGGGACCCCTGTGGCCAAAGGCCAGCACGCTAACCATTTAGTCATGGAGCCGGACAAGACGTAAATTATACTCTCAGTGCCGTTTAGTACCTTTTTATTTGAACACCCTTCGTATTTTATCCTCCTTGTTTATTCTTTTCTTCTGCAGGGCCCTTGATTTAATTTATATATTTATCTTTTGTGGATTATTATTTATTTATTTCGTTTTCTCGGTCATTCTTCAATCTAGCACTGAAGACACGTTCTAATTTTTCAGTTTCTATCAAAGAAAGCACGTTGTCAATGAAAGGCCATCCGGAAATCCGATCCGGTGTGCATTTCTAAACATTGCCTCTAAAGCCAACATGGGGAGCTCGGCTCTTCTGGATAAATTGAAGTCTCTTGGATTAGCTTTTCGTGTTTATATCAGACAGCTAAGATACCAGCATGTCTCGAATATCTTGGTTGGATATTTCAACTGGTACTTTAAATTTCGAATGTATTGGTGTGACATGCACGACATTCATTCCTGCCCGCAGTTCTGCTAGGATTACATTATTCTCAAATTCCGGACGTTATCGCCCTGCAGTATTAATTAAGCATCGGACATATACAAGATCTCCATTAGCTTATTGGTGAAGATAATCTATGCTGATTATCTCTGTCTGACAGCACAAAGGGAAAAGTTTGAAGAGGTGAAGGAGCAGTTACTCTCTGGTGCACTGAAAGATCTTTCGACTTACTGAAAGAGAAATCAACTCAAACCTAATTAATCCAAGACGCAGGTTCAGGGGTGTAACACTAGGGCCTGCAGGACCTGCAATGCAGTAGCGGCCCCCCTGATCCCCCGTCACTTTAGGGAGAAATCATTATATTTTTATTCCATTTTAGCCGGCTGAGCCACGAAATTATCGGAATTATTAAAATAAGCAATTTTTACAAGCCCTGTTGTCTTATCGGCTCATTCTTCCCTTTATTTCCTTTATTACGAGTATTGAAAGAATTGTTATCGATAATACGAACAAAATGTCGTTCGTCACGGCTGACCGTTTTGTATAGCGCCACAGCAAATAGTGGAGACTTTGCACGTGCTGTGAGGAAGGGTAGGTAGATAAGGGTTATTCTGCCCGAAGGCAGGTACGAGCCTCCACAGAGGTTTGCTTGAGTCGGAGTTTACGTACGGTAGGGTGGCCAGTTCCTTTCCGCTCCTCCATTCCCTTACCCCCCACCAACAGCGCGTGGCAACCTATCCAAATCTTCACAACGCCCAATGTTGCTTAACTTCGGAGATCTCACGGGATCCGGTGTTTCAACATGGCTACGGCCGTTGGCGCGAGGAAGGGTTGCAGGGGTATATTTTTCTACCAAGGTCAGTCTGGCAGTTTCTTCAGTGTTTGTTGGTGTGTAATCAAATGCGGTATTAAATGATTTTTTTTAAATTGTATAATCTCCTCGTAGTCCCATTTAATTGTAATACATATGTAATATATTTTCTGTGGTGAAAGTTTTATTGTATAGCATTGAATCAAAGTCAGGAAAGCTATTATTACCGCACTTAAGTTGATCAACTCTCAACCTTTACCTGTGAGTCGAAATTCGCTCAGAGAACATTAAAAAAAATATACCATTTCCTACTAGTTGTACCTTTTGCTTTCTGTACATTTTTGCCCTCCCCCTCTACTTCTAATTTCCATTCGCCGCTACTGGGCCCGGGCCATTAAGGGGTTCCGCAGACTCCTAACCATAAAATAAATTATTTATGTCCAGCCTTACATCACTCTGGATAGAAATGGTCAAGGCAATTTTGTAGAATCACCCTTAATAGCTTGTTTTATATATTTTACGCAGAGGAATTGTCATTTGGTTGGATATAGCAGCAGTTATTATAACACAGATATAAAAAATGCTTGCCCTTGCCGCCTCTCGCAACTCCGCGACACGCTCCTTACAAAATACCTGCAACAAATTATTGAAAAATAATTACAACAATGGAAATGATTTCCAAAATATCATATCTTAGTTAGAAAATTATACTTTATTGGATGTGTAGTACATCTGAGATGATATTATGCACACATTTTGGTGAAAGTTTAACTAATAATAACAGTAATAATTTCGTGTGGCTATTTCTAGCTTGTAAGGCAGACCCTCCGGTGAAGGTGAGCGGCATCTGCCATGTGTAGGTAACTGCGTGTTATTGTGGTGGAGGACAGTGTTATGTGTGGTGTGTGTGTTGCAGGGATGATGGGGACAACACGAACACCCAGTCCCTGAGCCAAGGGAATTAACCATTTAAGGTTAAAATCTCCGTCTCCGACCCCTGCCGGGAATCGAACCCGGGACCCTCTGGACCAAAGGCCAACACACTAACTATTTAGACATGGAGCCGGAAAACATTTAAATTTTATCACACAACAACACAAGAACAATTCTGTCAATTCAGTTCCGAACGAGCTCTCTTTGCGCAAAGGCTTTTCAAATATGTTGTTTGGTATTTTTCAAACTTTATTTTTTAGATTTAATTCTGTTAGTATTTTTTCTGTGTTGTAATCGAATAAGTTATTATAACTGAGGCTGTGTCCTTTAGTAACAAAAAATTAAACCTATTTTATGTACGAACAGCTAATTGGTGTATGGTATCTTATAGTAGTGAATAATGCCTTTGTTGATATAATTTGACAATATTTTTTGCATAAAAAATACCTGCTGTTATTAAATTTATATTGGTAATTCATAGGTTTTACATTTTATTTAAGGGGGTCCGAATTGTTTTTCGTTCGTTGCGCCCCTGCGCAGCTTTGTGCTTTTTAACTCAGAAAAATGGAAGCAGCAAGGAAGCTCAGCATTGGCTGGGAAAGAGATCTCCTGGAACATTGCTTAGAAACAATGAAAGTTTCCTTTTCCTCGTGTCTGAAGTTCTTTAACTTCCTGCAATATCGTATCGTAACGCTCATGATCAAGGAACAAGCTCCTATCACTGCTTACGTCATCCCCATCTTCCCATTAAAGATCTTCCCCGCATTATAGAGAGACGCAACTACAACTAACTAATAGCTCGATCAGTCACTGACGAGAGGATTACAGTGAACCATTCGATAAGTTCAAGCTTGTCTCATATCACGTCGTGGTAATGAAAGAAAATGACTACGACGCACTTGCTTGAACAACCACGACACTATATGCGTATGGTTCAACTTTTCAAGGTACCAAAACTCGTTTTGGATGTTTAAAAGTAGCCAGAATCCAAAATATATTTTTGTGTCTGTTTCTGAATGGCCACAATGAGTTCTGGTCGTTTTATTCAGTCATTGAGAGTTTCTAATAATAATGATATTTGCTTTACGTCCCACTAACTACTCTTTTACGGTTTTCGGAGACGCCGAGGTGCCGGAATTTTGCCCCACAGGAGTTCTTTTTACGTGCCAGTAAATCTACCGACACGAGGCTGAGTATTTGAACACCTTCAAATACCACCGGTCTGAGCCAGGATCGAACCTGTCAAGTTGGGGTCAGAAGGCCAGCGCCTCAACCGTCTGAGCCACTCAGCCCGGCTTGAGAGTTTCTATCTTAAAGCTTGACATGTATGGTATACAAAATTACTCTAATGTGGCTGTTACTAGTCTTTTGCAGAACATACATTTAACACAATGCTGTTCAAAATAATATGACCGACCTGAATAGTTGCCGGTCCTATGAAACGCTGAAATGTGGAAAAAAATTCCACAGAAGAATGGCCTTTTAACGTATCATTAAAAGCGACAGGGATGTTCCTTAACAAGATATTCAAACGATAATGTGCTTAGGTAGAATTCAATCACCCCACCCCCTCAATCTTGAATACATGAGGCTATCGACTAGAATGTAAAAAGACTTGACTAAGAAATGTTTCCTAACACTTCTTCTGCCTATATAAATTTCTCAAAAAATATGTTTTTTGCCGTCAATAAAACTAAAATCAAATGTCAACTTGTCAGATTTCCTCCCATAAAGGAGGTTCATATGCATAGCAGCAAATGTGCCAGCACGACGCCTTCACAATTAATCTTCATTAAATGTCAACCATTTGAACTGGATATCGATTTCAAAACCTCGAGCACAAAAGTCATAACATAACAGTTCTTTATATAGAGACTTAAATAAAAATCTAACTCTGTCTCTATCAACGTAGCTTAGTTCTTAACATTGTGAGAGAGAACTGGAGGCTATGGGCTGGGAGAGAAATCTGCCGTAGAAAAATTGGTTTTCTGACAGGACTGACTAGAACTAGGACAACCTAAAGACTGTTTACATATCAACAAAGAGCAAACTCCCTGTTACACACAGCTCCCCCGTTGCAATGACTGCTGCTAGGCAGATGACCTGTGGATATTGGACAGATCATGTGGTCAACATAACTACACCCTCAGCCGTATTACTTGGCTTCCATAACATATAACAGACACCGTATCTCGGCATTTGGTCTCAACAGCGGAGAGAACTCCATTTTAGCCCTCAGCCCAGGAATTGAACCCGTGGCCTCCACGTAAGAGGCATGCACACAACCCCTTATATATATTTTTTATATTTTAAGTTACAATTTTGCTTTACGTCGCACCGACAGAGATAGGTCTTACGGTGACGATGGGACAGGAACGAGCTAGGAGTGGGAAGGAAGCATCCGTGCCTTAATTAAAGTACAGCCCTAGCATTTGCTTGGTGTGAAAATGGGAAACCACCGAAAACCATCTTCAGGGCTGCCGACAGTGGGGTTCGAGCCCACTATCTCCCCGATGTAAGCTCACAGCTGTGCGCCCCTAACCGCACGGCCAACTCGCCCGATAAATATATTTTAATGTCAGTTATAATTAATATTATTTTTAATATTCTTGAAGGGGTGGATGAACATTAACGTGAAATTGATCTCGTGCCTAACCTAGAAAAACGTTTTTTCTTATTGTTACACCTTCCAAGCTGAAATCATGGTCTAAATGTTTCTCTAAAGAATAATGGATATAAACCAACTATACTCTCCCTGTATATTGTAGCACTTTAGCAATGCTGTCATTGTGCGACCTTTGTGACCCCTCCTTGCTTACCGTTCTTGTTCTACATGATGTGTCCCAATATGATTTATGGAATGCGAAGGCTCCAAAAATCAATCATGGCTTGTCAAATGACCGCCAATATGTTTGCCAGTTTAATAACATGTGATGTGTGCTTAATTTTGAAAGCTGTCCCCAGTCTGATGCTGTGATGTAACAAGTACGAAGCCTTTTTTTAATTTTTATTTTTACTGGAGTAGGCCTATGTCGATACTCAGCCTCTATCACAGGGTGAACAAAAATTATTTATGGTTATAACGTACATCCAGTATTCAGTCTGCATTGGATTAAAATTTTCACAACAGTATTAGTATGTTTCTAATACCCTATAGAGTGTATCAGGAGGAATAGAAAACTATTCCTGGAAGCAGTAATATGGACTACTTCAAATACAAAATGAATAGAAGAATGCGTCCATATTCAAAGTGTGGAGAATTACAACTATTCGTATGAAACACATAAAAGCAACCATACAAGAATCATTAAAGACACACAAATGATTTATTGATGTATTTTTATGCAAAATTCCTGTATTCTCGAATCATACATAATGAACAACATTTCAACACGAATGACTTACGGATTTATTTATTAATTCACTAACCTATCGTTCGGAACAATTCACTGTGCATGTTTAAAAATTCTGCCCCCGACTTCACTGCACTTTTCAGTTGCCTTAGCAATTGCATGTGTAACTCGTTGGAGGTCGTCTTAACGTTCCTCGATGAGGGCAGAACTATGCGTAATGCAAGCGAGTAATTCGTCTCTTATGTTAACGTTTTCTTTTTATATGTCGCTTTTCATTGATCAACAGATAAAATCTAATGGAGTAGAGTCTGTGAATTGTAGTAGCCAATGAATGTTCATAAATACGCCAGTAAGTCATTTTTGTGTTTTGAAAATATATATTTAGTTGTTCTGATGCATATAGTGCACATTGAACACACGTTTATTTGGCCATGTTTACTCGAAATAGTTCGCATTTCCTCCCGGAAGTATTTCAGGGTTATAGTTTATGGCAATACAATATTAAATGTTGTTAATGCATTACCTAGTAGAACAAAATACTGCAAAGAATATTACAATGAGTTAAAAACATGTTCTAAGAAACAGATAAAAGCTGAAGTGCAACACCTTTTCAAAAATATATCAGAAACTGGCGGGGAAAAGTTTACATTGCAGCAAGTCAGGTGTCCTAACAAATTGTTATTTTTGATAGCGTGTAGTGGACAGTAGATAATTGGCACTTACAAAGGTATCCCTCTGATGATTGTATTTTAAACTGTTAAAAATAACTTCTAAATTGACCATGTCCAGTAATAAAGTATGTAAGTATTAAAGTGGGTTCGAAGAATTTTGAAGTTGTTGATGAACGGTTGGAAAGAACAACTCCCATGTGATATGCCCCTTCATGCTATTTATCCATACGGAGTTCCAACTCTCTTCCATTTCACTTCTAAATACCTTCTTCAGATGAGATACGGGACACGTGGAGAAGCTGAAATCTGTATCCCATCTAGCTGAGGTTCTTGCTAACGTGTCCGCCCTTTCATTTCCAATAGTTCCAGCATGACATTTTACCCAATTGAGACAGATATGCAAGTTGCTGGATAAGATTAAATTGCTAATGTTTGAGGCCAATGGGTGTAGATTATATTTGTCTCGTACGGCGGTGATGGAAGATTGAGAAGCACTGGATATTTGGGCACTATAATTATTTTGTAAGCACCGTTTTAATGCCTGTTTTATAGCTTGAAAAATGTTGCTAGAAGGTGCTAACCTGCAACCCTTATTCAAAAGTTCTGAATTATAATATATACAACGAATGAGCATTCTACATAGACCTTTTTGAGGTCTGAGACAGTTACAGTTATTGTCCATTACACGCTATGAAGCAGTGATGTACATTGCAGCTGTAAATAGTTAAGTCGCCTGATGGAATTCACCAGAACTTTCCTGTTGAGCAGAAGCCATCGAATATCGATACAGTATGTTTCCGCATCTCAACTTCATAATTTCTATGAAATCCTTACAGTATATCCATGCCAATTTAGCAACTATACTTCTTTGTCATCCATTCGTGCTACATAGGAGGGTCGAGTCATAAGTCATGGCAACGTTTTTTCTCGCGAACAGGAGACAACACGGAAAATATAATATATGCATTTAGAAATATAGGGCATGTACTTATCCATAGTACCTGAAGACAAATTCTGACTTTAGGGGATTCTCGTAGGAAAGTGACAGAACCCAGGCCATTGGTAAACATTGTTTTGTTATGGTATAGACAGCAAATACACAAGACTACGTACAAAGGACAGGTCTCCACTGGTTACAGACCTTCGAAATAATCACCAAGGTTTCCACTGTGCGTTGCCAGCGGTGGGGCAGGCGCTGAATACCATTCGCTGCATGTGTATCACTAACGTGTGACACCTGTCTCCGAAATGCTGTTACGATGTCCTCTTTGTTAGCAAACCTTTGTCCACGTAACGGCTTCTTGACTTTGGGGATTAGCTCATAGTCACACACCTAGTGCTTCCCGCAGCTCTGCATGGCATTGGCGTGCATTTCTGCCGCGGAGAACTGCTATTTTAATATACGATGTTGCTCCTGCTTGTTGACTTCCATTTTGTGACACTCTCACTCACACACTGAATTTTGGGGCATGTTTAGACCCACACTGTTGTTTACATACACCATCTAGTGGCATCATACGCAAGTACATACCGTACGATTCCAAATACATATCTTAGATAGTTGCCATGACTTATGACTCGACCTCCGTAAAACAGTATTTTATTTGCCACCTTCATCATTTGTCATCTAATTTGTATCTTTCCTGAATTCGCACGAGATATTACCAGAATATTTCACATACATGATCACAATTTGGTTCAAAGTAAATAAATTCAATAATAATATTAATAATAATCATTATCATGTTATTGGATTTTACGTCCCATTAACTACTACTTGAAATACTTTTACGGTTTTCGGAGACGCCGGTGTGCCGGAATTTAGTCACAGGTTTATGACCCTCTAACTACTTTTATGGTATTCGGGGACGTCCAGGTGCCAGAAAGATTGTCCCACAGACGTTCTTTTATATTCCGGTAACAGACAGAGCTTGGTGTTTTTCAACAACTTCGAATGTATCTACCACCAGACAAAGCCGGGTTCGAACCCACCAGTTAGGATTTAGGAAGCCAGTGCTCTATCATCCAAACCACTCAGCCCGTCATATAAAATGTGGTTTATTGTAAGTACTGACTTGTTATACAAAATAAGCATTTACAGCATTATTTATTGATATCTTCCAACTCACGGCTATACAACTTCTTCTTGTTGTTGTTCGATTATTTTTTTGGAAGTAAATTCCTCCTCTTCTGCCACTTCTCCGCTACTCACTATGTTTTTAAATTACATATGTACTCTTTGCATTTTCTCTAAAAAGTGGCATTGATGTACTCTGAGTTATTCTCTTCCTTGTCTACTATCTACCATTCAGTCTAACAGATTTCAGCAACTTTCTTCCCCTGTCCTGCTATCTATTCTTTACACACTGTATATCTATACTCCTATATCTTCTCCAAACAGTGATATAAAATATAGTCAGACCGGGATTTTTTCTTCCTCTTCTCCCATCTACCAATCCCTCCGTTATATTTGCTTTGAGGCCATTCTGCGTATACAGAATGCTCCCTAATATGTGGAAAGACCGAGCCAGTTGGCCGTGTGGTTAGGGAAGCGCAGCTGTGTGCTTGTATTCGGAAGATCGTGGGTTCGAACCTCACCGTTGGCAGCCCTGAAGATGATTTTCTGTTCTTTCCCATTTTCACAACAGACAAATGCTGGGGCTTTACCTTGATTAAGGCCACGGCCGCTTCCTTCCCACTCCTAGTCCTTTCCTGTCCCATCGTCGTCATAAGACCTATCTACGTCGGTGCGACGTAAAGCAGATTGTAGTATATATATATATATATATATATAAAGAGGAAGTACAACTGACGAGAGGGGGGGAGGGAAGAGGTCCGGTCCTTCGCAACAAGAAAGGGGAGGGCCTTGAAAGGTGTGAAAATGGAAGATTCTGTACGCCTCGCAAACCTAATACCTTCTGAGTTGGAAGGGAACAATAGTTGCCCAAGGGAAGTTGGATGGGATAAATGAAAGTAAGGAGCCTGGCACAATTAAGTGAAAGCAATGCCAGGACTCACCTAAAGGTCCTGTAGACGCCGACACATGCGGGGAAAAATTAAGAGCTCTTGAGGCCCCTTTCTATCTCCTCTTACGTTACGACAGGCAGAGGATACCATGGATATAATCTACCGCCCCCACCCACAGATAGAAATATCGGCGAGTCTGAAGAAAACAAAATGCGATGGTGTGAAATACCCGGAATCTGTAAAAGTGTTCCCTCGAAGAACGAGCGGAATAAGGAATCATAATAGGGGTATCGAAAGCCTAGTCTCCGAATGCCGTGATGTCGCCACGTCAGAAGAGAACGTATCAACAATACACTGACTATTGTTAAGTGAGGTGTGCTCTGTCTCTACGAATGCTACTCATTTCCGCTAGGTGGCATTTCTGCTTGTCAACGACAGGTACACACATCTACTACCTAATAAAATACACGACAAGGTATTTATGACAAAAGCGGAGTCCCATGGCGTTTATATAACACTAGCAAGATACCCGTGCTTCGCTACGGTATTATACTGAAATTTATAATTGAATGCTTATTGTTTTAGATATATAATCCGACGAAATTCGCGATCTGACTCGTTTTCTGCAAGAATCCACCAAAATTCCCGATCTGACTGGTTTTCTATTATTTTACGGCACGTTTCCTCCCATTTTTCAATCTTCCTTTCCAGCAATCGATTTCGTACTTCCCGGGCTAGGCTGAGGTATTCCTCCCGGTCAGATGGGTCCGTAAATATTTGCCATCTTTTCCTATAATCATTTTTAATATGGATAAAATCCTTCAGGAGATCCGGCGTGGTGTCATATTGGGTGGCTTGGCGGCACTGAACCCGCGGCCGGACTGCATTCTTAGTCATTACCCGTCCAGGAGCCGTTTCCAGCGCGGTCCGCACATTTGACGACGGTCCGGAATATTATTATTATTATTATTATTATTATTATTATTACTATTATGTGTTGCTGGAATGGCTGATGACAGGGAAAACCGGAGTATCCGGAGAAAAATCTGTCCCGCCACCGTTTTGTCCAGCACGAATGTCACATGGAGTGACCGGGATTTGAACCACGGAACCCAGCTGTGAGAGGCCAGCGCGCTGCCGCCTGAGCAACGGAGGATCCTTATAAGTACATTAATAACAGCTAAAATCAATTGGTCTCACCTACTTCTACACCCCACCGCCGTTAAGTTTATTTACCACCATCCCCCCCAAAAAAAATTTAATAATAATAATAATAATAATGTTATTTGCTTTACGTCCCACTAACTACTTTTACGGTCTTCGGAGACGCCGAGGTGCCGGAATTTTGTCCCGCAGGAGTTCTTTTACGTGCCAGTAAATCTACCGACACGGGGCTGTCATATTTGAGCACCTTCAAATACCACCGGACTGATCCAGGATCGAACCTGCCAAGTTGGGGTTAGAAGGCCAGCGCCTTAACCGTCTGAGCCACTCAGCCCGGCCCAAAAATTTAAAGAATGCTTGTTTCTTTATGTTTAAGGGAGATTCCAAACACCAATGTTCACGTCTATTACTTTCAGTTTTGAGATATAAGTATCCCAATAAAAATAATTTACTTTCTGCACTTCATATCACAATACTCCCCCCCCCCATCTGAATTTTCCGGCAAAAAATACTTGTTCTTTAATAGTAAAGGATCTTCTTAAATACCAATGATCACGACTCTAACTTCTTCAGTTTTTGATTTATGAGTCCTCATGAAAGGAATTCAACTCCTTTACACTCCCGCCCTCCAAGATGGTTTCCCCACCAAAACGCGCTTTTCTTTGTTTTTAAAGGAGATCCAAATACGAATTTTCACGTCTGTAACAACTTTAGTTTTTATTAGATGTATGTATTCTCATACAATTAAGCCAATTAATTTTTCAATTCTTCCCCCCACCCCTTTCATTGGATTTTCCGAGAATACGTGTTTCTTTACTTTTAAAGCAGATTGCAAATATCAAATTTCACGTCTGTAACGTCTTCATTTTTGTGATATCAGTAGCCTAATTAAAAGAATTCAACACCATTTTCAGTCACTCTTACCACCCCCCTCCACCCAAGTGGTATTTCCGAAAACTAAAAACACACGTTTCTTTATGTTTAATAGAGATAAAAAATAACTTCACTTCTGTAACATGTTAAGTTTTTTTTAGATATACTGTAAAAATTCTCATTTTAAAATTTCACCCCTTTTGAGTACCCCTTAAGTGGAGTTTCCAAAAACAAATCACCTATGTTTATTTACATTTACAGGAGATTCCAAACACCCACTTTTTACGTCTGTAACATTTTACGTTTCCAAGATATTCTGTAGATATAGTCTTTCAAAAAATTCACCCCAATTTGTCACTCCTGTTTAACCGCCATTAATTGGATTTCCCAAAAACTAAGAATTACGTGTTTCTTTATTTTTAAAGGAGATCCCATATACAAATTTTCAGTTCTGTAATATCTTTGGTTTCTGAGATATATGTATCCCCATTAAAGGCATTCAACCCATTTTTCACCCCTTTTACACTCCTCCTATTAGGATTTACAGGAAACAAAAAAATACGTGTTCCTTTATTTGTAGAGGAGATTCTAACTACCAATTTTTACAGGTGTAAATTTTAAAGTTTTAAGATGTAGACGCACTCATTTAAAAAAATTCACCCCCCCTTTTCACCCCCCAATCTTTGGATTTTCCAAAAACGAAAAAAATACGTGTTTCTTTACTTTTAAAGTAGATCCAAAATACCAATTTTAAGGTCTGT
Organism: Anabrus simplex; assembly: GCF_040414725.1. Lineage (NCBI taxonomy): Eukaryota > Metazoa > Arthropoda > Insecta > Orthoptera > Tettigoniidae > Anabrus > Anabrus simplex. Next base: position 873,357,161 of record NC_090265.1, on the reverse strand, counting down.
AATATCTTCAGGTTCTGAAATATAAGTAGCCTCATTAAAGGCATTCAACCCATTTTTCACCCTTTTACACCCTTCCTATTGGGAATTTCCGAAAACAAAAGAATACGTGTTTCTTTATTTTTTAAGGATTCTAAATACCAATTTTTACATCTATAAACTTTAAAAGCTTTGAGATATAGATGCACTCATTTTAAAAAATCACCCCCTTTTTCACCCCCCATTAATTGGATTTTCCACAAACAAAAAATACGTGTTTCTTTATTTTTAAAGGAGATCCCAAACACCAATTTTCAGGTCTGTAATATCTTCAGGTTCTGAAATATAAGTGCCTCATTAAAGGCATTCAACTCATTTTTCACCCCTTTTCACTCCTCCTATTGAGATTTTCCGAAAAAAATACGTGTTTCTTTATTCTTAAAGGAGATTCTAAATACCAATTTTTACATCTATAACCTTTAAAAGTTTTGAGATATAGATACACTCATTTTAAAATATTACCTCCCTTTTCACCCCTCCCCCCTTAATTGGGTTTTCCAGAAACAAAAAAATAAGTGGTCCTTTATTTTTAAAGGAGATCCCAAACACCAATTTTCAGGTCTGTAATATCTTCAGTTTCTGAGATATAAGTAGCCTCATTAAAGGCATTCAAGCCCTTTTTAACCCCTTTTCACTCCTTCTATTGCGATTTTCCGAAAACAATAAAATACGTGTTTCTTTATTTTTAATGAAGATTCTAAATACCAATTTTTACATCAGCAAACTTTAAAAGTTTCGAGATATAGATTCACTCATTTTAAAAATTAACCCCCTTTTTCCCTCCCATTAATTGGATTTTCCAAAAAGAAAAAAATACGTGTTTCTTTATTTTTAAAAGAGATCAAAAGTACCAATTTTGAGGTCTGTAATATCTTCATTTTCTGATATATAAGTACCGGTATCCTGATGAAAGGCATTCAACCTATTTTCCCCCATTTTCAACCTTTTTCACTCCTCCTATTGGGATTTTCTAAAAACAAAAAAATACGTGTTTTCTTATTTTTAAAGAAGATTCTAAATACCAATTTTCACATCTATAAACGTTTAAAGTTTTGAGATATAGATACACTCATTTTAAAATTTCACCCCCCCTTTTCACCCTCTTACCGAAGGAATATCCAAAAATCATTTCTTAGCGAGCACCTACATCATAATGTGAATATATCCCCAAAATTTCATTTCTTTATGTGCAGTAGTTTTGGCTCGGCGATGATGAATCAGTCAGTCAGTCAGTCAGTCAGTCAGGACAAGCTATTTTATATATATAGATAAATCATAGTCAGTGTAGATAGAAGACGTTAGGGTTTAATGAATTTAACTTCAAAAGCCTGTTTCATTTCCCTTCACTAGAATAATCTTATTTTGTTACATATTTACCACTAATCCCTGTAATACGGAAATCACATTATAACTCGAAGCTATATCTGAACATCGTAAATTCTCACACTAATCATATTAAGAGGAGGTTGAGTTTCATAGGGCAGCTAAAGTTGTGAGAAACTTTGTAGCACGTCTCCAACTTTGGAATGTTTCAATTTGTGTGTTACTTTCCTGCTATTGGAAGATAGTCTCAACTCTGCCGGAATTAAAGTAAATATAAGATTAAACAAGACATGAGGAGGTTATTTCTTGGGGAAAGTGAATTCAATATCCTGCCGTGTGTACAAACTGAACTCTTTGGAAAAATCTACGTCACAAATCAAAATTCAAAATTACATAGTCTAAGTATTTACTACAACTGAAAAATTTGTTCTTTTAACGGACCTTATTAAAACAGCTATTATTGGAATCGAGCAAACTGCTCTATGCCGGGCTGAGTGGCTCAGACGGTTGAGGAGCTGGTCATCTGGCCCCATCTTGGCAGGTTCGATCCTGGCTCAGTTCGGTGGTAATTAAAGGTGCTCAAATAAGTCAGTCTCGTGTGAGTAGATTTTTTTGGTACGTAAAAGAACTCCCGCGAGTCTAAATTCCGGCACCTCGGCCTCCCCGAAAATCGTTAAAATGCAGTTAATGGGACGGTAAGCAATTAATATCATTATTAAAATGGCCCACTTGGAGAGCACTGATCTTGCTTGGTCGCTCGAATTCTTCTTCTTCTGTCGGGCTGAGTGGCGCAGACGGTTGAGGAGCTGGCCCTCTGAACCCAAGCTGGCAGGTTCTATCCTGGCTCAGTCCGGTGGTATTTGAAGGTGCTCAAATACGTCACCCTCATGCCGGTAGATTTACTGGCATGTAAAAGAACTCCTGTGGGACTAAATTCCGGTACCTCAGTGTCTCCGAAAACCGTAAAAGTAATTAGTGGGACGTAAAGCAAATAACATTATTAGCTTATTCTTCTTCTTCTTCTTCTTCTACTGCTACCGCTTTTCCCACATATGTGGGGTCGCGGATGTGAACTTTGTCGCACAAGTGGTTTTGGCCGGATGCTCTTCCTGACTCCAACCCTATATCGAGGGATGTAATCATTATTGCGTGTTTAAATGGTAGTCTGTAGTGTAATGCGTTGTCTGAATATGAAGAGAAAAGTGTTGGGACAAACACAAACACCCAGTCCCCGAGCCAGGATAATTAAACAGACGAGATTAAAATCCCTGACTCGCCGAGAACCGAAGGCCTCAATGAGTCGGACACTCAATAATAAGAACTAGGTGATGTATATTAAACATAAAGGTGGTATATAAAGACTACATGTCTCGCTTTCATTGCTTTAACACTTTACTGCATGAATTATATTTCATTTGTGTTTGGTGACGAAAATTTAAATCATTAACCCTTAAATGCACACATGCATTACACTACAGACTACCATATAAACACGCAATAATGATTACATCCCTCGATATAGGGTTGGAGTCAGGAAGAGCATCCGGCCAAATCCACCTGTGCGACAAAGTTCACATCCGCGACTCCACATATGTGGGAAAAGCGGTAGCAGTAGAAGAAGAAGAAGAAGAAGAAGAAGAAGAAGAAGAAGAGGAAGAGGAAGAAGAAGAAGAATAAGCTAATAATGTTAATAATGTTATTTGCTTTACGTCCCACTAATTACTTTTACGGTTTTCGGAGACACCGAGAATTTATTTGCTCGCTATATCTAATTTATGATTTTAAAAGTGTTCATTTACTTCTACCTTACAGACGAACTCACTAGGGGTCGCTAGTGCATTAAAAATAAAATATTTTCTTTTATGATTTTTCTTGCTAATCAGCTGGGGTGAAGTGTAAATCATGAACAGTTAAGGTAAAACAAACGAAATGTTGTTCACCTCAGAGAATTCGTGCCGAACATTGAACTTGGGCAATCGTACAGCTTTACATATAGCGGTACGTAAAACGTTCAAAATTGACTGATCTAAGTAAATAAATAAATAAGAAATTAAATTATATTTATTTATTAAACATTAAAGTAAATATAATATTAATGAGAAAGGATTAAGTTTTTTTTCTTGTCACAAAGTTATTCCGCTGAATTTAAACAATTTATCACTGTAATAATGCTCTGTTTGCCAATTGTAATTTTACATTCAAATCCCATTTTTCCCCCGTAATATTCAGCTAAATGTAACAAAATTTGTATGGTATATGTATCACAGCTACATTAAGAAACCTGCAGAATTTACATGTTAACATGTTAATTAAATTTCATGTAAAAATGGAATTAAAAAATTCAAATAAATATTTCGGAAAACTATTAATTGTACATGAAGGACATGTTCGTGATATCTAAACTTTTATATAGATGACGTGCCCACAAAGTTTCAGGAAAATCCATGCATTAGTTAAAAATATCTTTTTATCTCCGGACTGTCTTCTTAAACAAGACATAAGGACGTTCTTCCATGGGGAAAGTGAATTCAATAACCTTTCGTGTGTACAAATACTCCAGCTTAAAAATTTGTTGTATTTACCTCACCTCATTCAAACAGCCATTGTTGAAATTGGAATCGAGCAAACTGATCCACTTGGAGAGCACCGATCGTGCATGGTCGCTCAATAATAAGAACTCTTCTTCTTCTTCTTCTTCTTCTTCTTCTTCTTCTATTTTACTGCTTTACCAACATCTGCGGGTTCGTGGGTGCGAACTGTGTCGTGATGTATTGAACCCTTTATGGCCTGGGATACGAAGCCACCACGAAAGCAAAGTTCAAGTACCTTTGACAACAGATGTGGCAACGCCCAAGGCCTGCGCAGGATTCGATCGCACACTTCTCCGCACCTTTGCTCTTGACACTTGGACCTCCCGGGGTGGTTTGTCCGAATCTAATGATTTATATCTAGCTTACAGGCTTAAGGTTGTCGAGGTAAACTCAGGATTCTCTATACTACGGGAAATGAAATTCTTCCAATATAAGCAAAATAAAATTCAATGTCCTTGGCAAAAATAAAAAATAATCATCTTAAATAAAATAATATACATGTTTACATACAGTAAGTCTTTGAGACAATACTGCAGAGTACGTGAAACTCCGAAATACATAAAATTAACCCAAAAAATCACGTCACGAAATGATTTCGAGATATATTTATTCAGATAAATGCATTCCCATTATAAGATTTAATTAATTACTTTAATTACGAATGCGTAACGCACCCTATATGCAAATTTGTAAGCCATGGACCTTATGCTACAAAACTACTACTAATCTGACATTTAAAAGAAAATGTATCGAGTGCATTCCTACATCAAAACAAAAGCATGCATTAATTATGCTCTATTTACATGCAATCATTATAGGCCTACTATTATATTCCATCACCTTGATCTTTAATCTAATGCACTCACAAAATAAATTTTAAAATGTCTCTTCTCAAACTGCACATCTGATCCGTTCCACAAAAATTGAATTATACGATCACTGTGAACCAATGATCAAAGTGGATTAATTACAACGGTTACTTGCGTAAAATAACTAACGATGGCAGAAGTAATGAGGACATAAAATGCAGACTAGCACAAGCAAGGAAGAGCTTTCTTAAGAAAATAAATTTGCTCACTTCAAACATTGATATAGGATTTAGAAAGATATTTCTGAAGCGTGGCATTGTATGGAAGTGAAACATGGACGATAACTAGCTCGAAAAGAAGGAGACTAGAAGCTTTTGAAATGTGGTGTTACAGAAGAATGATGGAGGTGAGATGGTTAGAGCGAATCACGAATGAAGAGATATTGAATCGAATCTGTGAGAGGAGATCGATTTGGCTAAATTTGACGAGAAGAAGAGATAGAATGATAGGACACATCTTAAGACACCCAGGACTTGTTCAGTTGGTTTTTGAGGGAAGTGTAGGCGGTAAGAACGGTAGAGGTAGACCAACGTATTAATATGACAAGCAGATTAGAGCAGATGTAGGATACAATAGTTATGTCAAAATGAAAAGTTTGGCACAGGATAGAGTGGCATGGAGAGTTGAATCAAACCAGTCTATGAACTGATGACTCAAACAACAACAATTCTGCGAGCACTTATTGCGCACCAAACTCCTATCTTTACATCATGAAGTCGACGGACATGCAGCTGGTGGAGATTTTCTGCACACCAGTAGCGATTGTTTTGACTATTTACATAGCCACTTAAGTGTAGCTATGCTTCATCTCATCACTAAAAAGTTATGGGTCAACATACCCATTGTGAACTGACTGAAGCAACCAGTTACAATACCGGACCCTAGCGAAACTGTCAGATCCTCTTAAATATTGGGCAGGGGTGGGTTTGTACGGTTCTGCTTTTAACAGTTTTGTTGCTTTTTCAGCAAAAGATAATGACACATTAGCTTGTACGACGAGACGCGACAGGGATTTTGTTGGAGTTCTTTCCAAGGGAGCTCCTATTTTGTCAAGCTTTTCCTCTGTTAAAACGGTTCGTCTCTTGCGTGATTTCTTGTTAAGAATGGACCCAGTGGTGCGGAACTTCTTTACTAATTTACGTACCGTACTCCTATGGGGAGGGAGGATGCCAGGAAATTTGCGAATGAATCGAAAGCGGCACTCTGTATAACAAGAAAGCACAACACAATGAATACGCGCTGTTCTACTGTATATATCACTCGTTAAAGACACCATTATAATATTCCTACAGAAACGACGCTACTTTAAAGCGAACACGTTGAACACGCTACCAATATCACAGATGTTATACTAGCTGTGACGCAATAGTTATCGCTACCGTACTGCATTAGATCATCTTAGCTGGTCATGAAGCAATATATCTCCCGAGAAATGAGTCAGTTGGCCGCGCTATCGCCGTCCGTTCATGTGCCCCTGACACACGGAGCGAGCCTAAAAAACAAAAAGACCCTGTAGTTAATTCACTAGCGTACCGGATGGTTGGTCCAAAATTAGGTATTCGGTATTGACAAGGACCCCTCCTCACAAAGATGCACGTGGTTCGCTCGGTTGGCTCCATAGATACGTTCTGGATGGATTACTTTTATACAATGACTACTTAGGCGAGTGCAGAAGGGAAATGGTATTGTGCCATCATCAACGTTATTTCTCATACTAGATGGCAAAAAGCATGAAATATCAACCTCTCCTCCATTCTGACCAAAGGGTCAGAACAAGTACTCAATTATACACGATAATGTTATGGGTTCAACTTCCCACTGAAATGAAAACTACAACCTGTTTTCCAGTCATTGACCAGGTCAGGAATGCAATGAATGAATGAGATGTAGGCTATTAGTACGATGGGGTCGCCACTCCCAAAGTGATTTAGTAATGACTGACAGATGCTATGAAATGAGAATGGAGAGTGTTGCTGGAATGAAAGATGACAGGAAATCCGGAGTACCCGGAGAAAAACCTGTCCAGCCTCCGCTCTGTCCAGCACAAATCTCACATGGAGGGAGCGGGATTTGAACCATGGTATCCAGCGGTGAGAGGCCGACGCGCTGCCGTCTGAGCCACGGAGGCTCCCTAGCTTCCCACTAACTAATTTTATATTCGGAAACGAGGAATCGCCAATTTGTTTTTCACTTAAGAGTTCTTTTATGTACCGGTAAATCTACCAGCACGAGGCTGGCCTGTTTAAGCACCTTCAAATTCCACCGGACTGAGCCGGTATCGAATGCGCCAACTTGACCTCAGAAGGCCAGCGCTTCTACTTGCTGAGCTACTCAGCCCCGCCCCACTATACGTTGCTTACCCTGGTCTTTCAACGTAATAATTTTCTTCTTGTTCAATATATCATCATCATCATCATCATCATCATCATCAGCTATCCCTGATATGGATTTTAGTGTGACCAGTTTGATGTTCTTGCGACTTTACTTCCCTAGTATCTATCTATGTATATAAAATAAGAGTTTTGTCTGTACATTGCTCAGAATTTAAAAAGGATTGTATTTCTGTATCAGTCGTGTCCACAGTAAGAAGGATATGCACTTTTCAATTTTCCGAAATGTCTGTCTGTCTGTCTGTCTGTCTGTCTGTCTGTCTGTCTGTCTGTCTGTCTGTCTGTCTGTCTGTCTGTCTGTCTGTCTGTCTGTCTGTCTGTCTGTCTGTCTGTCTGTCTGTCTGTCTGTCTGTCTGTCTGTCTGTCTGTCTGTACATGCATCACGAGAAAATGGCTGAAGAGAATTGAATGAAAATCGGTATGCAAAGTCATGGAATAAGTCACTACAATCTAGGCCATAAATAATTTTATTTACGATGATTGAAATGATAGTTTAGGGGAAGGTCTAAAATGTAATTCTCAAATATTTATGTTATTAGTGGTCGTATCTTAATGAAAATCGGGATGCAAAGTCGGGATAAAAGTCGATATAATCTAGCCCATAAATTATTGTATTCACGCTGTATGAAATGGTAGTTTAGGCGAAGGCCTAAAATTTAATTCTCAAATATTTATGTCATTAGTGGTCGTATCGTAATGAAAATTGCACCAAAAGTCGGGGAATAAGTAGATACAATCTAGGTTATAAATAATTAAATTCACGCTTTAGAAAAATGGTACTTAAGGGGAAGACCTAAAATTTAATTTTCAAATACTAATGTTATTAATGGTCTATTAAATTTCCGATCATTTATGTCTTATACATTGTTACCGACTGTTATCACAGAGATATTCATGAATTTTGATTTTTGTTACTAAGTCCATATCAGCGCCGAGTCACGAGAACATGGGTAGGCAGAATTTGATGAAAATCGGTATGTGAAGTCGGAGAATAAGGAACTACTGTCTGCGCTATAAATAATTTTATAAGACGCCCTAATATCACAGAGTCGAAAGAAAACTAAATGTGAAGGCCTACAATGTAGAAAGTTCACAGAATTGATCAACAGTAACATTTCATTCACCATTGTTTGTTGTGATGTGCTTTGTGTCTTCTGTTGCCACTCATCTCCGATAGACAGGATTACTGCTGCGTACCGAGTATGTTTTTATTCGCTTTACGTCGCACCGACGCAGATACGTCTTACGGTGACGATGGGATAGGAAAGGGCTAGGAGTGTGAAGGAAGCGGCCTTGGCCTTAAATAAGTTACAGCCCCAGCATATGCCTGGTGTGAAAATGGCAAACCAAGGAATGCCATCTTCAGGGCTGTCGACAGTGGGGTTCAAACCCATTATCTCCCGGATGAAAGCTCACAGCTGCGCACCCCTAACCATACGGCCAACTCGCCCGGTCATACCGAGTGTAACAGCCTGCCTGAATATTGGTGGAAAGTAGCTGGGGAGTTAGATAAGTTTCTTCTTTAGCATGCCATTCCTCTGGTTCATAAATTTTCTGATACTACTGGTACGTTGCGCACTGGTTCATCATAGCATTCGAGCTATTCAATCCCTGCTCTAAGGCACTGATTGAAATGAGTAGTTTGCATATTTAACGGAATAAGGACAGAGGAGTGTTCACGGCTGTCTGCGGCCTGGTCATTCCAACACTGGAACTTTGGACTGTTAGATCGGGACCGTAGTACTTTTCGTTAAAAGTGAGAAAATATGCTGTTTTTCATTTGATCGAGTATTTTTATATGATAACAATGCTTTTAATCCCTGCATTCCTACTGATGTTTTTGTAATGACCTATGTTGACTTCAGTTAAAAAACCACAAAGTCAGTCTTCCTGAGAATCCCGTAGTGAAGCACGGGTACATCAGCTAGTCTATCTATATGTCTGAAATAACTGTAATAATACAAATGTCTTACGCTTCAATATTGAGTACACTGTAAGTTTTAATCGCCTGATAAACTTCCCTAGCAATTACCAAAACATTCGCGCTCCCTTTATTTTCAACGCTAATATGGCTTGCATTCAGTTAAGGTACACAGCACACACACTATCTCTCTCTCTCTGCCTCTCTATTTCTCCCTCTCTCTCTCTCTGTCTCTCTCTCTCTCTCCACTTCTTTAGCTACAGTAGATGGAATTCCCTTGATCAAAGACATCAAAGATTTTCTTCCTATAGCTATAATGGCTTAGTTGGAAGCATTTATAAATGACTGTATTGGTGAGGATGAAAAATAGTGGTTACGAAATCTTTGAGATAAATACCACACCCCTCGTGATCAAACGAATTTTCGCTGTACCTTATAATTAACTAGCTGATGTACCCGTGCTTCGCTACGGAATTCTAAATTTTATACAGAATTCTAGGTTAGGTAGTGTAAACGTTGTGAGCAAGGTTGTATTAAGTTGCATAGCTCTTAACGTTGCCCTAGAAGCACGACGGGCAAGTCACCAATGTCTTTTCTCATATGAAGACTGGGTTGGGTAATTTTAATTGTAATGGTAGGCCAGCTTGCCTACCGTCAGTCACAATCAGGTTGGGGAGTTTTCATTATAGATTCTCAGAAAGACTCTCTTAGTGGTTTTCCCAACTGAAATGAACATGGGTCATTACAATGACGTCAGTAGGAATGGAGCGATTAAAAGCAATGCCTTCATATAAAATACTCGATCAAATGAAGAACCACACATTTTCTCACTTTTAACGAACAGTACTATGCTGCCGAACTAACAGTCCAATGCTACAGAGCTGGAATAACCAAGACGCAGACATCCGTGATCCGTGAACAATCTTCTTCCTTTTTTTCGGTGGTGGGGGGGGGGAGGTCAAATAGTGGATAGTCCCAGGGCAAAAACTATGCCCGTTTACTTATCTGTTTCCTGGGAGTACCCGATGAGTCGGAAAATCTCAATTCACTACACTGGCGGAGGAAAGAACTATCTGTCGTGGAGGTAATTTTTCCTCCAAGCCAGAGAAGAAACCACATCTTCGCTGCTAATTAGGAATAAAATGAATGTAGATTTAATGAAAGTGAAGAAGAAGAAGAAGAAGAAGCTTTTCCTAAGAAACGGCTCTTTTCAGGGTTGAATTTTGAGTTATTTAGTGAACTGTGGTACTATAATTTGGAATAGGGCTAAATTGTAATTCCAGACCAGTTCATACTACTACTCCTACTACTACTAACTGAGCCTCTGACTTAAGTGAGTACACTGCTCATTCAAAACAGCGCGTCAGAGTAGGTATCGAATACTATGATGAACCAGTGTGTTACGTACCAGCAGTATCAGAAAATGTATGAACCAGAGGATTGGCATGCTAAAGAAGAAAGTTATCTAACTCCTCAGCTATTTCCCGTCAATATTCAGTTAGGCTGTTATACTCGGTACGCAGCAGTAATCCCATCTATCGGAGTTGAATGTCAGTATAAGAGACAAAGAACATTACAACAAACAACGGTCAGTGTAATGTTATTGTTGATCTATGTTACGCGCCTTCGACATTGTAGGCCTTCACATTATTAATTGTCTTCCGGTTCTGAAATACCACTCTTATCATAGTCGGTACGGTAAAACTGAATAAAACATAAATGATCGGAAATTATATTCTCTATAACTTTTGTTATGTAGTACTTTTCCATAGGACCAAGAGCATAGGTATTTAAGAATTAAATTTTAGGTGCCTTCCCCTAAACTACCATTTCACCCAGGGTGAATAAAATTGTTTATAGCTTAAACTGTACTTTCTTATTCCTGGCTCTATATACCGATTTCATTAAATTCTGTTTACCCATTTTGTCGGGGGTCGGCGTTGATATGGACTTAGCAACAAAAATTCAAATTCATGAATATCTGTGTTATCATAGCCGGTACGGTAAAAATGCATAAGACGTAAATGATCAAAAATTTAATTCTATATAACTTTAGTTATGTAGTATGTATCGATATGACCACTAATAATATAAATATTTGAGAATTGAATTTTAGGCCTTCCCCCTAAACTACCATTTCACTCAGCGTGAATAAAATAATTCATAGCCTAGATTGTAGCGGCTCACCCTCCGACTCTACATACCAATTTTTATTAAATTCTCTTCAGCCGTTTTCTAGTGATGCGTGTACATACATACAGACAGACAGAAATTACGGAAAAGTAAAAACTGCATTTTCTTGTTACTGTGGACATGATCGATACAGAAATACCATTCTTTTCAAATTCTGAGCAATGTACAGACAAAACTCTTATTTTATATATATAGAAGATTATAACTATTTATCAAACGGTATGTATGTTCAGCCCGTCAGAGATGCCGCTGGTGGGATCTTCCCTCAACAGCTCTGCCATCAGCTGTCATAGATGGCCTAGGCATCATTGAAGAGGCGTACTAGGAAAATGACGAGTGAGGTAGTTTCCCGTTGCTTTCCTCACTTATCGAACGGTGGAGACATTTTATTCCTTACTTAATCTTCTTCTTAATCTGTTTACCCTCCATGGTCAGTTTTCCCTCGGATTCAGCGAGGGATCGCACCGATACCGCCTCAAAGGCAGTGTCCTGGAGCTTCAGACATTGGGTCGATAAATACAACTGGGGAGGATGACCAGTACCTCGCCCAGGCGGCCTCACCTGCTATTCTGAACAGTGGCCTTGCGGGGGGAATGGGAAGATTGGAAGGGATAGACAAGGAAGAGGGAAGGAAGCGGCCGAGGCATTAAGTTAGGTACCATCCCGGCATTTGCCTGAAGGAGAAGTGGGAAACCACGGAAAATCACTTCCAGGATGGCTGAGGTAGGAATCGAACCGACCTCTACTCAGTTGACCTTCCGAGGCTGAGAAGACCCCGTTCCAGCCCTCGTACCACTTTTCAAATTTCTTGGCAGAGCCGGGAATCGAACCCGGGCCTCCACTACACCACAGAGGCGGTCTTATTCCTTAATAATGTCATTCAATTTGACCTGTGGTGTGTTTCATGAAAATATACAGATTAAAGTAGAAATCTCATTTCAGGCTTATCTCTATCCCTTACACCTGCCATATGTTACGCAAACACGAGATGTGAACCGCTTAGTCTGATTGTGATGGTTCAATCAGCTTCCGCTTCCGCTTGTGCCACGTCCTGGAGGCCATCTGGTGGCGAATGAACGTACCATTTCCACTTCTATTACAACGTTCCGAAATGCAAAGTGTCATTGTTTAAGAAGCCTTTCTCGTGGACAGTCGAGATTTCTTCTGAGGACGCAGAGCACAGTTTTCTGCGATACGTTAAGAATTTCACATTATTTTCTTGACATGGCATAAGCCCATAAGCCAATACACTATCATGCCTCGCTGAGCGAGTTTAGATTCGAATATATAAAGTAACAAATACCTTACCTTTCGATAACCCGTTACATTGACAACTTGCTGACTTGAAGAAGGTTAACCAACGGCGCGTTGTAGTCGGTTAGGCGTTTGCATCCTATGCACAGGGTTGTGAGATTTGATACTGGCATACCGAGTATAGGAGAACGGTGAGATTTTAACGTGACACTACTACTGTCGGATTTTTTTACTATGGAACACTCGAGTTTAGGCTGCAATTACAAACGAACCTATAGGCCTGTTGCAAAGTGAGTTATACCAGTATTTTCCTTGTTTAAGTCTGCACTAGGATGTATAAGACACATTGTTTTTGAAGTTCATTAATTACTTTTTTGTGGTTGTGGTAAATATTGTCCGGGTTTTTGGCTTCTTCTCTAGCAAGCGCTCACTTAGGAGTATATAGAGAGAAAACAACTTGTCTGAACATAATTAATTTTTATATGTTATAACCACATGTATTTTTAGTGTGATAATCAAGTTATATATTTTCTAAACCACCTCAAAAGTTATAATTTTTCTAAAGCAACTCTTCCTCAGCTGAGGATATACAATGAGAAAGGCTTGTTTTGAAGTACTCCATTCATGATTATCAGAAACTACAACCATTTTAACCATATAGTACTTAATTTATGATGAGTAATATTGAAAGGAGGTTTTGTGTACGCCGGACCGTGCGATTAACAGCAGGCGAAATGGTGAAAACGGGTACAGTGTTGACGAGTTCAGGAGTAAACAAGCGCACAACGAACACAGATTTTCATTTACTTTCAACCTTTAATTTTATTTCCTCTTATAAATTCCATTTTCCATCACTTTTTCTCATTAGAGCTTTGGACCCTCAATGGCAGGTTGGCTTCCAAATTTAGAAATATCACACTGTACAATTTTTACAAGTGTTATTTACATTAACATTTACGTATATTTACAATATTTAATTCTGTCAATTTTCTTCGTCTGAAAAATCATTGTGTTCCGGTGAATCGGTGCTGCTGTCATTCACGCTGATTATGACTGGCTCGAAACAAGGGTCATTTTCACACAGTCCATCTTTATCCCAGTAGTGGTCTGCAATTTTCTTATTGTGATTAATACGCTGTTTCCAGAGTTCAGAGGTAGCGGCACGTAAGGCTTCTCGGCATAAAGCGTTAATTGCCTCCATACCTCTACTCTTTTCTAATGTGTTACCCAAGAGCCCTAACTTCGCCACCTACAAAGGCATAATAAATAAATAAATAAATATTTGTTTTTGCTACTTTCTCTTTTACGTAAGCCCAAATGAGCTCGACTGGATTAAGCTCGCAATGGGCCACTAGTTACCAAACAAGCTGTATATCTGGTTGAAGTCGTTTAATCAGTTGTTCCAGCTTCTTTACCGGTGTTCGAAAATGAGGCCTGGCGAGGACAGTCAGCTCTGATTCAGTTAATTTGTTATAGTCGTCAACTCCAGGTGGTAGTGAAATATTCCTTGATGTCATCCAAGATATAATTTCAGGTTACAGCCATGACATGATCGGGTTTTTCGTTGAAGGATCGACCATCGTATGATATGGAGCTTGATCTATAACGACAGCCGACCTTTCAGGCAATAAGCTCAAGACTGTCGCGAGCCATTCTTCACAATGAGTCGAGTTCATCTGATTGTGGTAAACACCACTCCCCTTCTTGCCAATAAAACAAAGTTCTGCACCGTCAAGAAATCCTTCTTCACTTCCGATGTGTAAAATTATGATGCGTTTCCCAGCTCCAGACGGTGTTTTGAACCCTCGAACCCATCCATCAATTTTCTGAATGTACCCTCTGTACAGATTATAGTTGTCAAAGTTGTTTTCTAAAGCATGAACCACGTTTTCTTGCCACCCATATTTTATCGTATGGCTCTGTCCGCACCAGGTCCCGTCTGTAAAGAACATTTTGTAGCCCTGTGCTCTTAATCTCTAATTGATGTAAGGTAGGTACTGTATGTCAGGATGCAGTAACTGTCACAAATTCCATTAGCACTGGTTTTCTGTTTAGTTTCTTGAATTGGATTCCCAAGCTTTTAATTGCCTTCGAAAGCGTAGACAATGGCATATCAGGAAAATCCACCGTATTTTCTAACAGTTTCATACGGAGGCCTTTAATTGTGGGAAATTCCGTATTCATATACAAATCGTGTATATTTCTTCGTATTGTGCCCAAAGTAAAATCACCGAGATGGATTTTCGGACGCTCCAGTCTCACACACTGCTTTTTTCTTGACCTAGATGACGTATTTCCCTGCTCTAGACCTAGCGGCTCCTATTATCACACCAATTTAAAGCAAACGGTTGCCGTTGTTTCTAGACGATATTTCATGTGTGACACTATATCTATTCTATTGTACAGCCAGTGTATGGTCAGATATGAGCGTTCCTAGTGTGCCAAGACCTTGGCATACGTATGTATTCCACTGCTGTCCAGAATCAGGAGTAGGTTACATGTATGCCTACCTAAGGCAGGGTCTCGCAGGGTGCATGCGCCTGGTGCATGCACTGTGCACGGTGCAAAAGACGACTTCGCTTGGTTGCCCAGAGTGCAGACCCCCACTCTTCGGTTTGGAGCAATAGCGCTGTCTCTCTCTTTTCCCACGCCTGTCTCGCTCGCTCCCCCTATCTCCCTCTTCCTCACTTGCTCCGTAGCGCTCCAAATCCGAGCCGAGTTGAGCTGAGCTTAGCCGAGTAGCCCAGAGACGAAGCGTTGGTCCGAGCCGAGCCGAGTGGAACCGATGCACAGTGCACGGAGCTCTTGCGCCTCGATTTGCACGCGTGAGATTTTAGGCGTTTGAGAGGCCCTGGTCAAGAGGAACAAATGACAAAGCGCTGTGATCTTTGAAGAGAGCGGATTCTGCCTTACGTTAATGATGGCCTTCTGTGTGTTTAATAAAGATAAGATGAGAGAGAGAGAGAGAGAGAGATAGAGAGAGTACTAACACCTGGGATCATGGTGCCATTGCAACTGAGTCCTTTATTTATAATATTTGTGCAGGAACCTTTGAAAAATGCACCAAATACTCAATACACCGTTTAGTCCTTTACATATCCATTCGTGCAATAACAGGAAGATGTACACCACCTGACACAAAAAGAGGTTGTTAAAGTCTGAAATTCTGTGAGTTCATGCCCGATCGAACTTATTATTACAGATATACTTGCCTGTTTTATACACTAAAATTTTGTTTTAACTCTGTCCATAAAATGGTGCAATTCTATGCTCTTAGAACGAGTTTAAACAACAGTTTTCACCACATATTGCCCTAAACGCTGTTTGTAGCCTTTCTAATGTAATAAAATTCAACGAGTTTTTATTGACAAATATTAGAGAAATAAGACATAATAAAAGTTAACTTCGTACAGGTCATTAAAAACCCTGGCGAAGTGGAAGGTACAGGAGTTCAATGGGATAAAGTAGTTAGGTCTGTGCTCAGTCTTCTTTATCCCCAAGAATGAGCCTAGTATTCGTTTCCTGTGTAGACTGAGTGAATCCCAGGATCATGTACCTGTTCATAAATGGAAGTCTAATGTCAATTCCTTTTTTGCTAGTGGTTTGAGGTCGCAGTAACACATCAACGGTTTTCAGCAATGCAAGGATGTAAAAGGGCAAGGATTGGGAAGGTAGTGGCCGTGGTGTTAATTAAGGTACAGCCCCATTATTTTCCTGCCGTGTCAAAATTTTCCCGACTTTCTGACGAAAATCGAATTTACGTTCCTCCATGTGAGTCGGGCACGCCTACCTCATTTCAGCTAGGCAGGCCCCAAAGAACAAGACAAAAATATGTTATTACCAAAGACCAAATCACGGGGTGATTCCTCTGCACAAGAGTCTGCTCAGTTCTTGTGTCAGTACCTGGCCTATTCTACAAGCTTAATACCGCTCGTGGAAATCAGTATTCTATTGTATCATCATTAACTCCGTCTGTCAGTAATGAAAGTGGGTGATCTGTCGTGTAACGTGTTTGTCTAGTATACTCCATTTCATCCAACCTTCTGATTCATGGCTTAATTGACCTACCCTTCCGCTAGTTCTCCTTTTCACCTGGTCTATCCATTGCATTGGGAATCTTCGTCTAGGTCACTGTTCTTCAGCGTATCCCAAAACAGTAGTTTCCTGTACTGTAGCATACTTCTCTCATAACCACCCAATTAAATATAAATGAATATAAAATCAAAAATTGCATGCAGGTAAAAAGAAGTTTTAATTTTAACCTGAAATTCTCATGAGTTTCATAACAAAGCTATTTTTTACATCTATAATAACCCTGGAATAATAAAAATTTGTTTTACAAAATTTACAATCATTTTCACAAATGAAAATGAAAACCTACAACCTGTTTTCCAGTCAGTGACCGGGTCAGGGATGTAATGAATGAATCATAAATAGGCTATTATTACGATGGGGTTGCCACTCCCAAAGTGATATATTAATGAATCATAGATGCTACGAAATGAGAATGGAGAGTGTTGCTGGAATGAAAGATGACAGGGAAAACCGAAGTACTCGGAGAAAAACCTGTCCCGCCCCCGCTTTGTCCAGCACAAATCTGACATGGAATGACCGGGATTTGAACCACGGTATCCAGCGGTGAGAGGCCGACGCGCTGCCATCTGAGCCACGGAGGCTCCCATTTTCACAAATAACATATAAAATTAAAACTTGGTACACAGATCGAAAATGAGTTCCTTCACGTCGAATTAAAGTTTTGTAATGATCATATTAATACTTTTAATGTTATGAATTTTCGAAATGAGCGCTCCGTTGGAAATGGAAAATATACCGGCACTTCTTTTGTTCAACCTGCGTTAAAAAATGTAACTGGGTACGGAAAAAAATTCTGCTCCACATAATTGAACGTAGAATAAAATAAGCTAAATGTTTGTGTAGATTGGTTCTATGTGGAACAAAGGATAAACTTTTATTAATTTCTAAACTCGGGTTTCTATACTTTTTTTCCACGACTGTAAGTTGTCTTCTTGTCGGCGTACTATAAGACCATGAATTACAGAATCATCTTGAAACGAATGAAAGATAGCCTTTTCTTCACAATAATCTCACTCAGAATTGATTTACTAGTTATTTTATCTATCCACGATATCTTTAGGATCCACCGAAATGATTACATCTCGAAAGCATCATTTTAATGCTGAAAACATTTCTTAGCAGACAAAGTAGGGGTTCCCAGAGTACGAACAACGTAAAATTAAGCAATTTCCTCAATTGTGCCGAACGTTGACGGCCTAAAGGGCCCCAGAAAGGTTCCAAATTGTGAGTCTTCGATAGTTCTATCAAGCTAAAAAATACATTTGGAAAATCACCTTCGGCTTAAACGCAGCCTAAAATCTCTTGTTTCTTTACTCGTTTTCTTTTATATTCAAATCCTAGCCAAATTAATTTATTCACGTAATTCTTTCTGTAATGTGTTCCTTGATCCGATACCCTCAGGCGTCTTCTTTAATGTCCACACCGAATGTAGTTATAAGGGCTTAAGTGAAGCTCTGCATTGACTTACATCAGCGCTCGTAGTGGTGCTTAAGTGAAACAATGCATTGACTCACATTAGCGCTCGTAGTGGTGCTTAAGTGAACCAATGCATTGACTCACATTAGCGCTCGTAGTGGTAGAAAAAGACAAACTGCTAATCTAATCTACCAGATAACGATGATTAAGAAACGGATTGTAATTTTTAGGAATAAATAAAGGATATATTCTCATACTTTATTATATATTATTTACCTAAAATTCGAAGCTCATATCCCTAGGAAGTCTTCAATATTGAGTTTCTTGCCTGACGGGCTACAATTGTGGGCATTTTTCTGATCTGATTTAAATGTATGTACAAGTTCCTGTACTACGAAGGAAAATTTTAAAAAAAACAGGTTCTTCTAGGTCATTTTTGGTTGTGTCTGCATATCGTTCGATCCTTCCAGATGACTGGCAACTTCGACACACTATGTCTTTCTACAGAAATTTTCCACCGTATTTCGTACCTCGAGCTATCATATTTTTCAGCACCAGAGACCAAATGCGTTTATCTACTTTCTTGTATTCGGACGCTAAGTTGGTTCAAAGTGTTCGTCAAATCCTCTGGCCAGCACGGACACCAGACCTACAGAGAGTTTCACACATCGGTTGGCCGGCAGGCGCGCCCAGCTTATCTGGCTCCCGTTGACTCATCACTCCCCACTCCGAGGCATGGCAACAAGGACAACATTTCGCTCACTACCTGTGCATGTCATGGGATAACGATTAAAATTAAGAGAATAAGTAATTAAAAGTGAAGAATATAAACTCGTACCTTATGACAGGAGATGTTGGAAATGTTCTCCTCCTGCATCCACACATTTCTGGCATCGTCTTAGGAAACTCCGATTCTCACGCTTAAGTTCATCTTCCGTAACTGAGGCTATTTTAACATTGTCGTAGCACGCCGTGCTGAGCTCTTCGAAACCCCGGCTTCTTGTCCAAGTCATCTTCAGGATTTTGTAGGCGTATGTTCAAATCTCTCTACGATTTCATTTACTATTTCCTCGTTAAGTGCACGTTTATTTAACACTTCGCTTCTTATCGAGTAAACAACCAGTTCCTTTCAATTTGTTTACGAGTTTCCGCACGGTCTTACTATGTGGAGGGCTTACACCTGGAAATTGTCTTACAAATCGTCTAACGACTTCCCTACAAGACTCTGTTTTTACATAATTATCGTATATAAATACCCTTTCCTCTACCGTGTACACATGTGGAGGTATTATGAGAATTATACCCCGAAGTAACACTTCACAACTCGAGGACAGTTGGAACGACAGATCAACACCTAATACAGGTTCTAAGCACGGACCTGAACTGCGAAGTGTAGGCTGTCGGCTGCGCTGTGCAACGGGAAGTGATAATCCAACGGGCCTGCCGGCCAACCGATGAGAGAAACCGTCACTGTATTTCCCATTTAGCATGGGAGGTACTGGGAGGGATGTCGTACAACCTGGTATTTTATTCTAGCAACAATCTTTAGTCAGATCCTCCGTCTTAAGCTTGACAACACTTACGCCGGATTGTTTACTGGTAGTCTAAAAATGTTAGTATTCCATCCCAGAACCCTTGACATAGTATATCCAAGCAATAAAGACATGGTTACATGGATACAGTAGCCGTTCATGTTACTTGAACAAGTACCTGGAAGCAGAAAAGCTGATAGTATAAACAGCTATCCAAAAGGCTTGATCAAGTACTTGAACCATTGGGCAGGCCAGTCAAGTCACGTGAACGGTACTCAACTTACTTGTCCAAGTAATTCCACAACCACAGTAGTGAAAATCCACAGCATGTCTCAAGCCATTCGATCGGATCAGGACCTTTAGAGCGTGCGAAAAGTCGTAAACAAATTACGAGGAACTGGTTCTTTTAGATTTTTTTTTTGCTAGTGGCTTTACGTCGCACCGAGGCAGATAGGTCTTATGGCGACAATGGGAGAGGAAAGGGTTAGGAGTTGGAAGTAAGCGGACGTGGTCTTAATTAAGGTACAGCTCCAGCATTTTCCTGGTATGTAAATGGGAAACCACAGAAAACCATCATCAGGACTGCCGACAGCGGGATTCGAACCCACTATCTCCCTGATGCAAGCTCACAGCTCTTTAATAATTAAGAAAATAAGTTCGTACCTTATGACAGGAGATGTTGGAATGTTCTCCTCCTGCGTCCAGATATTTTTAGCAGCGTCTTAGGAAACTCCAGTTCACACGCGTTAATTCCTGCATAAAAATCACATGGAGTGACCTGGATTTTAACCACAGAACCCAGCGGTGAGAGGCCGGCGTAGTGCAGCCTGAGACACGTAGGCTCTAGAACTACAGTAGTCCTCGCTGGAATGCAGGTAGAATGCCACACTCACCCTTTATTAACGCATCCACTGACACAAAATTTGAAATTGCAGCTTTTGGTATAGGAAAATTGATTGAGACCTATTGATATTCCCTCAGCCGAAAAGTATAATGCCATGTTTTCTTCTTTTTACAATTATTGGCTTTACGGCGCACCGACACAGATAGGTCTTATGGCGACGTTAGGATAGGAAAGGGCCAGGAGTGGGATGGAAGCGGCCGTGGTCTTAATTAAGATATAGCCCCAGCGCTTGCCTGGTATGAAATGGGAATGCACGGAACACCATTTTCAAGGCTGCCGACGGTGGGATTCAAACCACTATCTCTCAAATACAAGCTCACAGCTGCGTTACTCTAACCGCATGGCCAACTCACTCGGTTCATAAAAGTATGCGAACATGTATATACTTCAATCATTCCCAACCAATTGTCAAAATTTGCAGATTTCAGTCTCAAGTAAGCCTAGCATTCCTTTAGATCCTCCAAAGCGAGTTCGGAAAGAAGTAAAGTTGAAACGCTACGATTATCCCGTCGTTGAAACCATTTTCTAATTCAGATTCCTTAGTTACTTCTAATCTTCAGTCATTTTCTCCAGCTCATTACATATAATCCTTGTAACATTTGCTCAGTACAGTGCATTGTCTGCGATTCAGTTTTAAGTATCTTGTATTAAGTCCAGAACAAATATAAATATCTATTTCAGTAACTTTGACTACTTGAACACTTTAGTCCATTTACTCGTTCAAGTAACTTGAACGGATACTCGACCCATGTAAAATACAATAGCATTTAGTGGCATTGTAATAAGCATGTAAAGCATCTTAAAAGAACTGAGTAAAATTCAACCTGCAGCGTATCTGTGTTATTATCACGTACGCTCCATCACACATTTGACATTTGCTATCCAGTACAAAGTTTAACTTGAGGTTAGTATTATCATCATTCACGCTCCATCACACATTTGACATTTGCTATCCAGTACAAAGTTTAACTTGGGGTTAGTGTTATCATCACGCAGGCTCCATCACACATTTGACATTTGCTATCCAGTACAAAGTTTAACTTAAGGTTAGTGTTATCATCACGCACACTCCATCACACATTTGACATTTATTATCCAGTACAAAGTTTAACTTGAGGTTAGTGTTATCATCACGCACGCTCCATCACATATTTGACATTTGCTATCCAGTATAAAGTTTAACTTGAGGTTAGTGTTATCATCACGCACGCTCCATCACACATTTGACATGTATTATCCAGTACAAAGTTTAACTTGAGGTTAGTGTTATCAACATGCACGCTCCATCACATATTTGACATTTGCTATCCAGTATAAAGTTTAACTTGAGGTTAGTGTTATCATCACGCACGCTCCATCACACATTTGACATTTATTATCCAGTACAAAGTTTAACTTGAGGTTAGTGTTATCATCACGCACGCTCCATCACATATTTGACATTTCCTATCCAGTATAAAGTTTAACTTGAGGTTAGTGTTATCATCACGCACGTTCCATCACACATTTGACATGTATTATCCAGTACAAAGTTTAACTTGAGGTTAGTGTTATCAACATGCACGCTCCGTCACACATTTGACATTTCGAGTACAAAGTTTAACTTGAGGTTAGTGTTATCATCACGCACGCTCCATCACACATTTGACATTTGCTATCCAGTACGAAGTTTAACTTGAGGTTAGTGTTATCATCACGCACGCTCCATCACACATTTGATATTTGTTATCCAGTACAAAGTTTAACTTGAGGTTAGTGTTATCATCACGCACGCTCCATCACACATTTGACATTTGCTATTCAGTACAAAGTTTAACTTGAGGTTAGTGTTATCATCACGCACGCTCCATCACACATTTGACATTTGCTATTCAGTACAAAGTTTAACTTGAGGTTAGTGTTATCATCACGCACGCTCCATCACACATTTGATATTTGTTATCCAGTACAAAGTTTAACTTGAGGTTAGTGTTATCATCACGCACGCTCCATCACACATTTGACATTTGCTATTCAGTACAAAGTTTAACTTGAGGTTAGTGTTATCATCACGCACGCTCCATCACACATTTGACATTTGCTATCCAGTACAAAGCTTAACTCTATGAATTGTTTGTTACTTCATGTCACTATGTTTTAATCTCCACACTTGTACCGAAATGTTTGTAAATTGACGTCTGCGATGAATTACATTAGTTCCACTGATTGTTTTATGAGGTTGTGTACATGTAGCCCGTAGTGTGATTGATTGTGATATTAACAATATTATGATATTTCTAGTTCGCTGAGCTTGCGCAGCAATAAAACAAATCAATTAGTGGAGTTGAATTCATTGAAAACGAGCTCGCGCTAGCTGGCCTATATCATACCACCCACATCACAGACGGGCGATTTGTAACAGTGACAGCTTCCGTTTCCCACCTAAAACACAGCGCCCCCGCAAACCGTGAAAGACGCAAGAAGAATGGATACGCTTTTACTGTTCATTTAAAACAAAACGTTGCGGAGGTTGTAGGAATACTTTCTCAGTGGAGATGGAAAAGCTCTGAAAGCTAAAGCAAAGCCGACTTCGGACACGCCATGAAGGTCCTTGGAGGAGTGGAGGGTACAAACTTACAATATTACTGAACTCGTCACTGACACAGAGTGGGTACCTTTAAAAACGCCCGCCTTCGCTTCAAGGAATTACCCCGGCACTCATTTTTGTTGTAGGCTGAGTGAAACCAAGAGAAGTGAACATCATGTTTCTAAATTATTGACTCGTTGCCCGTGGCTCTGAATGTAGATCTCTGGTTTTCTGAGTCCCAGCTGGTGAGTTCAATCCCAGCTCGGTCTTGTGGTATTTGAAGATGCTCAAATAAATCATCCTCCTCTCAGTAGGTTTACCTACAATTAAAAGAATTACGGGACAAATTTCCGGTATATCGGTGTCTACGAAAACAATAACCGTTGTTACTGGGGCGTAAAATAACAAGAAGAAATAAACGAACAACAGGCAATCAGACAAGTCGAAACCCTCAAGAAATGCTCAGAAAAGTTCGGCCTACAAATCTCCTTCTCAAACCATTCGAACCACTGCAACATCCGGAATGTGAACACGAAATTTAGCATAATCGAAAAAGTAACTGAGTTCTGATATCTCGGAGGAATTGTAGTACCAACAGGAAAAGAACAGAAGATCCTCGAGGTCCGCATCCAGAAAATAAAGAGAACCCTCGACCGAATGCAAAACATTTACAAACAAAAAGCGCCTCCCAATCTTCATCAAAATTCGACATTACAACACTGTGATCAAACCTGAAATACTATAAGCGAGTGAAACACTGGATCTCCACATAAAAACGGTGCTCGAAGACATCCTGAAAGCGGAACGTAAAATCATCAGGAACATTCTCGGCCCAAAACTGACTGACGAAGGATACCGACTGCAATCTCGTTCAAAAACCGAGGAGCTCTCAAACCTTGCGACCGACATCAGAAATAGACGCCTGAAATTTTACGGACACATCAAACGCCTTCCAGAAAGCAGCCTGACAAGAATCTTACTAGAGGAAACAGAAAACATCAAAACAAATAGGACCGAGCTCGATAGCTGCAGTCGTTTAAGTGCGACCAGATCCAGTATTCGGGAGATAGTAGGTTCGAACCCCACTGTCGGCAGCCTTGAAAATGGTTTTCCGTGGTTTCCCATTTTCACACCAGGCAAATGCTGGGGCTGTACCTTAATTAAGGCCACGGCCGCTTCCTTCCCAATCCCACCCCTTACCTGTCCCATCGTCGCCATAAGACCTATGCGAAGTAAAGCAACTAGCAAAAAAAAAAAAAATAGGTGGACATCGGAAATCCTCCAAGACTTGGAAAAATCAGGAATCAAAGTGGCCGACATCGCTGACCGAACCTGCTACAGAACGAAAATTGGCAAGTGGGAAGAAGTCAGAGAGAAACCACAAGAAGAAGACAGGAGCCAAGTGGACAGAAGAACGAAGAACCACGATGAGACAAACATTGAAGGCTGCCTGGCAAAATGGAAATGCACAACTTCTGACTGAGGTTTGCGTGATCAGTTTTCTGGTCCTTTTCGCATCTAATAACAATAATAATAATAATAATAATAATAATAATAATAATAATAATAATAATAGCATAAATAATATATAATATATAATATATAAGTTAATTATATAATTAAAACATATATAAATATATATATTAATAATTATTATTATCGACCTACTAAGGACCACTTGAATTCATCTGTCTTCTCTGGACTTTGATCTTTGCCCAGTGCTTCTTCATTCGTTACCGGTGCTGCTCTCTTCTTTCCTCCGTCCACGTATTTTCAGTCTTCAACTTTGGCCTTTCTCGAAAACCTGGTGCTCCTTTAGTTTCCTCGGGAGTGTGTTGCGTTCGTGTTTACCTTCATTAAGTGACCCCATGTCCTGCAGGTCACTTTCCACTTCCTTAAACCAAGTTGTTTGGGGCTTCTTATCTTTGAAGGTAAAAATCTCGTTCGTTAATCGTGTGGTTTTTATTCTTAGCAGGTTGCCATAAAATACTACTCTCCTTCTCCGCATGACATCAGAGATCTTCTGGACATAAGTGTACAGCTCATGGTTACGCCGACATCTATATTCATCTTTGTATTTAATTGGGCCAAGAATTCTCCTTAAGATCTTTCTTTCTTTAATTTCCAATTTTTCTATCAGGCCTTTCTTGTTTATAGCAAGGCATTCCGCTGTATACAAAGCCTCTGGTCTTATGACAGTGCAATAATATCTGAGTTTTGCGTTCAAGGATATGGACGTTTTGTTGTAAATGACTGTGGTCAGTTAATAAGCCATTTCCATTTTATTCATGCGCGACGTGAAAGCCTTTCTTTTCAGAGGTATTTGGTTCTACTGACTGGCCGAGATATTTAAATTTATCTGTCCGTTTGATTGACCCCTGGTTTACTGTTAGCTTTATTGATGCAGGCTTGATGTTGGTTATGATTTGCGTTTTCTCCAAAGAGATCTGGAGGACTGCTTTTCCGTCTGTGCCTTGAGGTGATTAATTTGCTTTGTAGCCATGTCTAAAGAATCAGAGAAAATTGCTAGATCATCTGCAAAAGCTGGGCAATCAATTGAAATGTTCATGTTCTTGTAACCCAATCTCTCAGCATTTCGGAGCCCATTGTTGTTAATTTTTTAGGCCACTCGCGAATGACGCAGGTAAAAAGCAGTGGCGAGAGCCTATCTTCCTGGCTATAGGCCACGACACGCAGAAATCCAAGATCAGCTATAGCAATGCCAAGTTATGTTATTCCATGTCACGAATAAAAAACTGAGCTAAACTATACTAGGCAACCGTTTAAATATGGCGGATTAATTGAAAAGGGGATTTTTTATTTGCCTATCTCGTGGAAAATGAAGAAAAATAAACATAAAGAAGAGGAGATTATGTATACGTGAGACTGGAAGCATAATAATTCCTGATGAATTACACCATTTGATTCAAGCATTGCGTGGAAAGATGAAGAATTAAAACTTACTTTCGTCTAAATCAGGAACATGAACTTCTCGCTATTCCGAGGATGATGAAGTGCCCAAATTGTATAATGTGGGGTAAAAATGTACGTAAGAGCAATAAATGACACGTACAATCAAATTCCAGAGTTTCATTTATTTCTTGCCAACAGTTATCTTTCATGGTTATATTACTTTAATAATTTGACAGGCAAGTGTATTTTTGCATTTCTTCAATCATTCTTCCTTTTGTCTGCCTTCCGTGATAATTAACAAACACAAAAACAATTAAGCTATTGTACTGAGGTAATCCACGAAAGCCACACACATGAAACGACTGTTTGCTAGACGCCGAGCAAAAATGTGATTGTGATTGTACACATGCAGCTATGAACATTGCTTCCTCGGCGATCTGTAAAATTTAGCTTGGCATTAATTAATCAAATAATTAGCTTAATATAGCAGTCTATGTGTGCCATTCCATGTAACTTCACTGGAGTGACATTTTCATTGGGTTGCGTAGCATAACCCGGAGGCTGGATTGGACCTCAACCGCTCCGCCAAGTCATTGATGAGGCGTACTAGGTAAATGAGGAGTGAGGTAGTTTCCCGATGCTTTCCTCACAGAGCCAGAAGTTTCTATTACATATCAGTCTGCCAAACCCAATGAAATGCCCGCACTAACCGACCCTATGAGCAACATCCTCACACCATTCAAAGCAGGACAGGCTGCGTGAGAAAAGGCATTACTAGCATCGCTTAGCTTTCTGTGTGTGCTGGCTTTTACTCCTGTATTCACCTTGAAAGCGCCAGAAATTTCTCGTCTGTACTTAACTCTGGAGGTTGCGTTAGCTAGGGTCCGATCGATGATTGACCAGGTTTTGTAATCCAAGCCAAATTTCTTTAGGATTTGAATAAGAGTGATTTTATCAATTGAGTTGTTATTATTATGATTATTTGTTTTAATATGTTTCCCTTTATCCGTCCACATTATCGTCTATGTATCTGATTTCCTCCCTCCGATTGCTTGGCTGAATGGTCAGCGTTGAGTCTTTCGGTTTAGAGGGTCGCGGGTTCGATTTAAGGCCGGTGTCTCGGGGACTAGATTCTTAGGTTTATCCCAACACATTCTTCTTCACATTCACATGGCACATCACAATAAAAGCCACCACAGAAATACACAATATATTTTTATAAGTTCCTTTAGGTCGCACCGACACAGATAGGCCTTGGTGACGATGGGACAGGACAGGGCTAAGGAAGAAGCCGTGGCCTTAATTGAGGTACAGCCCCAGAAATTGCCTAGTGTGAAAATGGGAAACCACGTAAAACCATCTTCAGGACTGCCGACAGTGGGGCTCGAACTAACTATCTCCCGAATACTGGTTACTGACCGCAACTAAGTGACTGCAGCTAGCGATCTCGGTAAAAAATACACAATATAGAATGGATCCCTCCACATAGCATTGGCGTCAGAAAGGACATCCGGCTGTAAAACAGGGACAAATACTTATATGCTCATAATTCCATGAGGGTGTGGGAGAATTGGAAGAGGAAGAAGAAGATTAAAGACAACGCTGTCATCTGTCTCATCCTGGTTTTGATTTCAGAATGCCCAATCCTCATTTCTTTTCTCTTACGCACATTTTCATATCTCTATTAATTTTGTCCTGAGATTTGAATACACTTGTTAAGGATATAAATCCTGCATCTCTATGTAAGAATATACACAGGCTGTTAAGGAGGGCGTAGCGTGACCTGAATTGCTATTGAAAATGAGGAAGATTGATGTAACATTTGTGTAATCTGTGTGTAACTCGTGAATCACTCGGCTGTTCTAATTAACTCGAGGGAGACGTGATGCTAGGAGCCGTAAATTACTCCTGCTTCTCTTCTTATCTCAGACGCTTAAACAGAACGAGCAGAATTGAATTCGAATCACACGGTACTACTACTACTTGACACAAGCAGTGGAAGTCATAGTTGGGGCAATTCAGTGGCGTATACTGATTACTGAGGGCTACCAACGCTATCTGTGAAGCCCAAACCTCAATTGAGAATTATAGAAGTCTAAAGCACATTATGATGTACGCATCTGACACATTGTTCCATTTAAAAAACTTGTAAGTAGTGAGAAAAAACGACATACGTATTTCTGCGAGCAAGGCATCGGAGATTGATATTGCAGCCCAAGTTCTTGTCTTCTCCGCTCGACCCGCCCCAAGCAGCTTGCTGCTGTATATCAGACAGGAGCGGGTACCAGGGTGATAACTGTGCTAGGCTTCGGTCCGTCAGATCGCCACTGCTAATTATCAACCTTGCGTACTTCCTCATCTCATACTTCTGACGCAATTATACAGATAACACAGTGTTGGTGTTTCATTGCCGTGTTCTTCTACATCTTTGTAAGAAGACACTGTAGGGCTGATGTTCTGGGAGCAATATAGTTTTCATGTTATTGGTAGAGCTGTTAAAAAGAAATGCAGTCTTTCAGGTTTAGTGCTCTCTTTTGTCGGCTGGAATCGAACCTGTGATCATGGGTCGGACACTACCACAGATTTCTCGAGGAAGCTAATTAACCCTCTACTGCATACTGTTGCCTTTAGGCAACAAATAACTTTTCACCTGTATAACCAAAGGTACTCCTTCCACCCCGTCAACATCCACGCGAACCAACCACCGTGTATTTTACGTGGGCCCTCCCCATCACATTACCACAGGCTTCAGGAGTACCTCTGGCTCAACCTCAAAGACATTACCGACCTAACGGTTCTGCAAGTTGTACTTGCGCCTTGCAGTACGTACCCATGGCCAGAAGGTAGTAATGTTCGGTCTTTGAATGTTAAAAGCTTAGCGTAAAATCGTGAAAAATCGTATATATATTCAAGTATGGCAATCCACATCACATATGAGTGTTAAGCTATGAGCCCCAGTTAAGAATTGCTGGTACATCTAATACACTGAACGTATGTTGAACATTAAAGCTTGAAATTTTCTTCACCAAACGGAAACGAAAAATAATTCATGCAGTAGAGGGTTAACCAATGAACGATGGGTACGACCGCTGTAAAATTTAACAATTTCACTTAATAATAATAATAATAATAATAATAATAATAATAATAATAATAATAATAATAATAGTGCATGGCATCAGTATAGGCTTGGTGGTGACCTAATGAGGATAAAATGAATGGCTAAGACGTGATAAACACCCAGTCCCCAAGCCAGGGGAACTAACGGCATGAGGGGGTTGATTCTGGAAACTGAACCGGGGCCATCGGACCAAAGGCAAGCATTCTGTCCATTTAGCCACAAAGCTGGCCTTTAATTTGCTAAACCTCAGGCTACCATCTCCACTGATCACGGGTTGAACATTGGCAGTAGCAGAGGCCAGGGCAGTAGCAATACTTGACAACAGAGCAGGCTTCTCCGTTCGCTATTGGATGCAGGTCAAAACGCTGAAGGCTTGACGTTCACTAAACCAACCATTGAAAAAGGGTAACGTAAGTCTAGTGGTAGCCCACGTCTTGATCCCAGTATACGCCAATGGGGCAATCAACACCTCAGCGGACCTGCCTTCAAGAATAAAATGTATAGGCCTAAACCTACTTTTCTGCAATACGAAATAAAATGAATCAACCAAGAGAAACACGCTTCAGGCGGAAGAGTTTCGACTAAATACGTAACATTAAGACAAAACAGGAATGTATGGTTATGAGAGTATTTAGTAGTAAGGATGCAAAGGAGAGGGCGTATGTCTTTGATAAGACCGCAGTTACGCAGTTAAGAGTATGGCTCCAGTATATGGGACCCTCACCAGGACTACTTGATAGGAGAACTGGAAAAAATTCAAAGGAAAGCACCACGACTTGTTCTGGGTGATTTCCGACAAAGCAGTAGTGTTACTAAAATGTTGCAAATCTTGGGTTGGGAAGACTTGGAAATAAGGACACAAGAAGTTCGACTATGTGTTATGTTTGGAGCTGTGATTTGACGTGGAATGACAGAAGTAGAAGAACTGAGAATCTAAAAGTAGGAAAGATCATAATATGAAGATAAAGTTGGAATTCAAAAAGATGGATTGGGGCGAATATCCATTTATAGGACGAGCAGAAAATGATTGGAATAAATTATCAAGGAAAATGTTCGATAAATTTCCAAATTCGTTGAAACAATTTAAGGAAAAGCTAGGAAAAAATTGAAAATATATATATCTGAATAAATAAAGGGAAACAATTCCCAGGGAATCTACCACCTGGTCGACAGACCTAAATGCAGATTGATTGATTGATTGATTGATTGATTGATTGATTGATTGATTGATTGATTGATTGATTGATTGATTGATTGATTGATTGATTGATTGATTGATTGATTGATTGATTGATTGATTGATTGATTGATTGATTGATTGATTGATTGATTGTCAAAATAATATTACTGCATTGACACTACTGATATTTATTTCGTACTTCAAATCTATATCATAATTTACTTTATCAATTCATTCACTTGTAATACTTCGGCTAAGTTCGTTGTAGGGCAGTTTGGATAATTCCGCGGCATGCTATGCTAATTCCACAGTAGTCCGTGAATTCACTGCCAATAACACTGCAAGTAAGAACTGAATGGAATTCAGTCCACAGCGTCTCGGTGAGAGATTAGTGTCATAACGCTCTATCACATATTTCACCTATTTTGACTATGAACTTCACACCACTATGTGTGGCTGGGTAGCTCAGGTGGTAGATTGCTGGATTTATGAGCTCAAATTGCCGGGTTCAATCCCAGCTCAGGCCAGTGGTATTTGAAAGTGTTCAAATACGTCAGCATCGTGTCGGTAGTTTTACTGGCACGTAGAAACTCCTACGAGACAAAATTCCGGCCCTTCCGCGTCTCCGAAAACCTGTACTGAGAGTAATAATAAATATTGTGGAAGTAATCGCGTTATTAAAGAAACGTCCGTCTAATTGGTTGGCTGGTCAGCGTTGAAACCTTCGGTTCAGAGGTTCCAGGTTTTGATTCCCGGCCAGGTCGGCGATTTTAATCGTGTCTGATTGTTTCTTCTGAGACTGCGTGTTTTTTGTCCCAACATTTTCCTCTTCATTTTTAGACAACACTTGTTTTCTTTTTTTACAAGCTGCTTTACATCACACCGACACAGGTAGGTCTTATAGCGATGATGGGATAGGAACGGGCTGGGAGTGGGAAGGAAGCGGCCGTGGCCTTAATTAAGGTACAGTCTCAGCTTTCGCCTGGCGTGAAAATGGGAAACCACAGAAAACTATCTTCAGAGCTGCCGACAGCGGGGTTCGAATCCACTATCTCCCGGATGCAAGCTCACAGCTGCGTGTCCCTAACCGCACGGCCAAATCGTCCGGTCAAACAACACACTACACTACCAACCACCGAAGAAACGCGCAAATGTGATTACATCTCTCCATATGGATTTGGCGTCAGGAAGGTCATCCGGCCATGAAACAGGGCCAAATCCACATGTGTGACACCGTTCGCGCCCGCGAAGAAGAAGACTCGCGTTAAAGAAACCTGTCTTCCGAACACTGTAGTAAGATAATTACTGAAGTTTCTTGATGCTACCACCAAACGGCCCGGCTCCATGGCTAAATGCTTAGCGTTCTGGCCTTTGGTCACAGGGGTCCCGGTTTAGATTCCCGTCGGGTCGGGAATTTAAACCATCATTGGTTAATTCGCTGGCACGGGGTCTGAGTGTATGTGTCGAACTCATCATCAATTCATCCTCATCAAGACGCGCAGGTCACCTGCACCTGGCGAGCCGAACATGTCCTCAGATACTCTTAGCACTGAAAGCCAAACGCCATTTCATTTACCACCGAACGAATCTATTGCACAATTTACAACCTTCACCGTCAAAGTACTAGATATTTAGGGGTCGTAATAAGTGGTGATGATGATGATGAAGATAGTAATGCTCGTTGTTCAAAGGGATCTAACATCTAGGTCATCAGCCTCGTAATAATATCATCATGCTGTATTGTAGCCGCAGTAAAGTAATTTCAGCCATACTGCTGATTTACGCAGCATCTCCTATTGCTGAAAATGAAGCATGCTGATTGCGCGAACAGTGAGAGAAGACATGGTACTTTCTAGCTCGTTTCTTACGATGAAAGGTTTTTATTTTGAAGTCCTGTAAGGTAGGCGCGATTTGTAATGTCTTTCTCCTCATCCACTTTGTCGTCATCATCTTTATCCCCTTAACTCCTCCTATGTGGTCTCTCCTCGATAACGGCACTTACGAGGGAGTGTCACCCTTGGTTATGGATAGCGGCTAGGCTAATTCACTTGATGTATTTGGTTACATATGCATGGTAGGATTATTATTTATTAAATTATGCACATTAATAATCCTTCCTGGCCTTTCTCTCTTTATTCGGGTAAGCACTTGTGGACTTGGCTCACTTTACGGCCGGATGCTCCTTCTGATGTCAACCCTATGTGGAGGGATGTTTCGCTGTTGTATGCTTCTGCGGTGGTTGGTAAATGAAATGGCGTATGGCTTTTAGTGCCGGGAGTCTCCGAGAACATGTTCGGCTCGCTAGGTGCAGGTCTTTTGATTTGACTCCCATAGGCGAACTGCGCGTCGTGATGAGGATGAAATGATGATGAAGACGACACATACACCCAGCCCTCGTGCCAGCGAAATTTACCAAAGATGGGTAAAATTCCCGCCCCTGCCGGGAATCGTACTCGGAACCACTGTGACTAAAAGCCAGCACGCTAACCATTTAGCCATGGAGCCGAACTGCTGTGGTTGGTAGTCTGGTGTGTTACTGCATCCATCACAGGCGGAATGGAATGGTATATAAATAAATGTTTTAATTCTGTTCAATGAATTTTATTCACTGAGAAGCACGTGTCATTAAACTTTCAAGACTCACGCTGTTGATTCTTAAAGTGCATTAAAATTAAATTATATTATTAATTTATTATTAATATGGATGTCCAGATCTTTGCCTGACTAATCACCGTAGTGGCCTTCAGTTTAGAGGACAATGGGTTCGATTCCTGGCAGAGTAGGGGATCTTAACTGAATGCGGTTAATTCTTCTGGCTCGGATATTGGGTGCTTGTGTTGCGTATTAATATACTCTTCATTTAAACACAACGCATCACCATACTGAACACACTTCTGACCCCAACTTGGTAGGTTCTATCCTGGCTCAGTCAAGTGTTATTTAAATGTGCTCAAATACGTCAGCCTCGTGTCGGCACATTTACTGGGATGTAAAAGAACTCCTGCGGGACAAAATTTCGGCACCTCGACGTTTCCGAAAACCGTTTAAGTAGTTAGTGGGACGTAAAGCAAATAAAATTATTATTATGAACACTGAACACCACAAAAACATGCAATAGTCAATATAACCCTCCTCATAAGTTTGGCGTCAAGAAGGGTATCCTGCTCTAAAACTGGGCTTAATCGATACATAGTTGCAACCGCAAGTAATTGGAAAGAAGGGGGAGGAGAATAGCAAATTGTACCGTTCGAACACCGTGCTAATTCATCGACATTCCTAACAAAACGAAGATGAAATCTTTTGAGAAAAGATATAGATCATATTTAGATCATATTTATTTCAGTCACTACTGATCTGCATTTAGGGCAGTCGCCCAGGTGGCAGATTCCCTGTTTGTTGTTTTCCTAGCCTTTTCTTAAATGACTGCTAAGAAATTCGAATTTTATTGAACATTTCCCTTGGTAAGTTATTTCAATCCCTCTCCTTCCTATAAACGAATGTTTGCCCCAATTTGTCCTCTTGAATTCCAACTTTATCTTCATATTGTTATATTTCCTACTTTTAAAGACACCACTAAAACATTCGTATACTAATATCTTTCCACGCCATCTCTCCATTGATAGCTCGGAACATACCGCTTAGTCGAGCAGCTCATCTCGTTTCTTTCAAGTCTTCCCAGCCCGAACTTCGCAATATTTTTGTAACGCTACTCTTTTGTCGGAAATCACCCAGAACAAATCGAGCGAATCTAGTTGGGGTTTTACCAGAGACGTATATGCCCTCTCCTTTACATCCTTGCTACAACCTCTAACACCCTCATAACCATGTGCAGAGATCTGTACTGGCTCTTTGGCTAAATGGTTAGCGTGCTGGCCTTTGGTCACAGGGGTCCCGGGTTCGATTCTCGATTTTAACCTTAATTGGTTAATTTTCTCTGGCACGGGGGCTGGGTGTGTGTGTCGTCTTCATTTTCATCACGACGCGCAGGTCGCCTACGGGAGTCAAATCAAAAGACCTGCACCTGGCGAGCCAAACGTTTCCTCGGACACTTCCGGCACTAAAAGTCATACGCCATTTCATTTCATAGCGTCCATCTCACAACATTATCGAGATGTCCGACTCGGCTGAACGGTCAGCGTACTGGCCTTCGGTTCAGAGGGTCCCGGGCTCGATTCCCGGCCGGGTCGGGGATTTTAACCTTAATTGGTTAATTCCACTGGCACGTCAACACGACGCACAGGTCGCCTACGGGAGTCAAATAGAAAGACCTGCACCTGGCGAGCCAAACCCGTCCTGAGATATCCCGGCACTAAAAGTCATACGACATTTCATTTCATCGAGATCATTTTGCAGTTGCTCACAATTTTGTAACTGACTTATACTTACTTATACTGACTTATACTTCTATATATACTGACCTATACTTATAATTTTCTTTCAATATGGATATTTTGTAAAAAAAATCAACCGTTTGGAATGCTAGAACAAAACTGTTGTTACTGAGCTCTAGTAATTTTCGGTGAATTCAATTCTCGGTAATGTAGTTACTAATTAGGAAAAAAAAGGGAAAGTTGTCCAGATTACTAATGATGGGAGCCCAGGCACTCAGTTGATTTGTCTCTATCGCAGCCAAGTTGGAGTTACATTCAATTAATTGAGAGAAGGCTAACTAATTGCAATACAAATGCGAGTAACATTTGGGTAATGAGGTTGAAATTGCTACAATAAGAAGAGTACTTGACTGGCCTATTCTAGAATGATCCATGTATAGCCCATCGACTCAGAAAGCTAGCTTCGGCTATTAGAACGAAGCAAACTACCAGTAATTTCTAAAGCATCAATTGAAATCCCAGCTATTAAATGCTAATAACAATTCTCACAAAAACTCGTGATTATGAGTCAATTTACTTAAGAATATCCTATTATTTAATTCATTGTATTTATTTTACATAAACTATATTGCTAAAGACATCGAATCAAATTATAACAAAGCTAAAGCATAAGCTCACACCTGCAATAAACTGTAGGTGGGCAATGAGAGAGCTAACGGCATGAGCGGGGGAAGAGCCGAGACCATCTGACTTCTAATAGTTTGTGCTGTAAGGATGATAATGTTGATGATGATATTTGTTGTTCACAGAAGCCTAACAGATAGGTCATCGTCCCCTAATGGTACGAGGTGCAACGAAATTAAAATTACAACTTTTACCAGGATATATATACACTGACTGACAGTGACAATGCAACACCAAGGAGGAGTGGTTCGAAAGGGATGAAAGTTGGGGAAGAAACAGAGACGGCACGGATGAATAATTGATGTTTATTTCAAACCGATATGCAGGTTACACAATGCGCACGGCATCGACTCAGTAGGATGTAGGACCACCGCGAGCGGCGATGCACGCAGAAACACGTCGAGGTACAGAGTCAATAAGAGTGCGGATGGTGTCCTGAGGGATGGTTCTCCATTCTCTGTCAACCATTTGCCACAGTTGGTCGTCCGTACGAGGCTGGGGCAGAGTTTGCAAACAGCGTCCAATGAGATCCCACACGTGTTCGATTGGTGAGAGATCCGGAGAGTACGCTGGCCACGGAAGCATCTGTACACCTCGTAGAGCCTGTTGGGAGATGCGAGCAGTGTGTGGGCGGGCATTATCCTGCTGAAACAGAGCATTGGGCATCCCCTGAAGGTACGGGAGTGCCACCGGCCGCAGCACATGCTGCACGTAGCGGTGGGCATTTAACGTGCCTTGAATACGCACTAGAGGTGACGTGGAATCATACGCAATAGCACCCCAAACCATGATGCCACGTTGTCTAGCGGTAGGGCGCTCCACAGTTACTGCCGGATTTGACTTTTCTCCACGCCGACGCCACACTCGTCTGCGGTGACTATCACTGACAGAACAGAAGCGTGACTCATCGGAGAACACGACGTTCCGCCATTCCCTCATCCAAGTCGCTCTAGCCCGGCACCATGCCAGGCGTGCACGTCTATGCTGTGGAGTCAATGGTAGTCTTTTGAGCGGACGCCGGGAGTGCAGGCCTCCTTCAACCAATCGACGGGAAATTGTTCTGGTCGATATTGGAACAGCGGGTGTCTTGCACATGCTGAAGAATGGCGGTTGACGTGGCGTGCGGGGCTGCCACCGCTTGGCGGTGGATGCGCCGATCCTCACGTGCTGACGTCACTCGGGCTGCGCCTGGACCCCTCGCACGTGCCACATGTCCCTGCGCCAACCATCTTCGCCACAGGCGCTGCACCGTGGACACATCCCTATGGGTATCGGCTGCGATTTGACGAAGCGACCAACCTGCCCTTCTCAGCCCGATCACCATACCCCTCGTAAAGTCGTCTGTCTGCTGGAAATGCCTCCGTTGACGGCGGCCTGGCATTCTTAGCTATACACGTGTCCTGTGGCACACGACAACACGTTCTACAATGAGTGTCGGCTGAGAAATCACGGTACGAAGTGGGCCATTCGCCAACGCCGTGTCCAATTTATCGTTCGCTACGTGCGCAGCACAGCGGCGCATTTCACATCATGAGCATACCTCAGTGACGTCAGTCTACCCTGCAATTGGCATAAAGTTCTGACCACTCCTTCTTGGTGTTGCATTTGCTCTGTCAGTCAGTGTGTATATATCTCAAAAACTGAAGATGTTACAGTCGTGATAATTGGTATTTGGAAGCTCTTTTAAAGAAACGGGTACTGTTTGTTTTTGGAAAATGCACTTAAGTGGGGAGTGTGAAAGGAAGTGAAAAAAACTGAATCCTTTATCTGTAGAAATTTATATCCCAAAACTGAAGGTTACAGACGTGGAAATTGCTATTTGGAATCTCCTTTAAAAAAAAAAGAAACGCACATTTTTTGGGTTAGGGGAAACCAACTTAACGGGCGGGGGTGGAGTGAAAAAGGAGTTGCATTCTTTTCATGATGATACTTATATCTCAAAAACTGAAGATGTTACAGACATGAAAATTTGTATTTGGAATTTCCTTTCAAAGTAAGGAAACACGTAATCTTTTGTCTTTGGAAAATCTACTTAAGGGGAAAGAATTAATTGAAAAATTAGTTGAATTATTTGTATGAGGATACTTACATCCCAAAAACTAAAGATGTTACACACGTGAAAATTAGTATTTGGAATCTCCTTTAAAAATAAAGAAACGCGCATTTTGGGGCGAGATCAACTTAGGGGCTGGGGTGCAGAAAAAGGATTTTAATTCCTCTTTATGAGGATATATATCTCAAAACTGAAGATGTTACAGTCGTGATAATTGGCATTTGGAAGCTCCTTTATAAATAAAGAAACAAGTATTTTTTATTTTCGGATAATTCACCTAAGAGGGTGAAAGGAAGTGAAAATGTAATTCTTTTTATGGAGAAACTAAATTAATGTTAGACATGTGAAAATTTGTATTTGCAATCTCCTTTAAAAATAAAAAAAACACGCATTTTTGGAAGGGGGGAAATCAACTTAACGGACTTAGGTGAAAAAGGAGTTGAATTATTTTTATGAGGATACTTATATCTCAAAAACTGAAGATATTAGAGGCATGAACATTCGTATTTGGAATCTTCTTTCAAAGTAAAGAGACACGTGTTCTTTTGTCTTCGGAAAATCCACTTAAGGAGGGTGAACGAATTGAAAAATTAGTTGAATTCTTTGTATGAGGATACTTATATCTCAAAAACTAAAGATGTTAAAGACGTGAAAACTGGTATTTGGAATCTCCTTTAAAAATAAAGAAACACGCACTTTTGGGGAGGGGGAATCAACTTAACTGGTAGGACGGGAGGTGAAAAAAGAGTTGAATTACTTTTATGAGGATACTTATATCTTAAAAACTGAAGTTGTTACAGACGTGAAAGCTGGTATTTTTAATTTCCTTTCAAAATAAAGAAAGACGTATTTTTTGTTTTCGGAAAGTCCACCTAAAGCGGGAAAGGGGTGGAAAGAATTGAAGAAGTTGAATTTTTATGAATATACATTTATCTTAAAAACTGAAGGTGTTACAGATGTACAGACATTAAAACTGGTATTTGGAATCACCTTTAAAAAACAATGAAACACGCATTTGTTTTTTTCGTAAAATCCATTTAATGGGCTGAAAATAATTGGAAAAGCGGGCGAATTTTAAAAATGAGTACCGGTATATCTACATTATATGTCAAAAACTTAACATGTTAGAGACAAGACACTTGGTATTTGGAAAGTCCTTTAAAAATTCAGGAACATTTACCTTCTTGTTTTCAGAGAAGGCACTTAACCGGGGGGAGGGGGGTGAAAAGAAGTGAAAAATAGTTGAACTATTTTTCTGAGGATACTTATATCTTAAAAAGTGAAGATGTTACAGACGTAAAATTTGGTATTTCGAATATCATTTAAAAGTAAAGGAACATGTACTTTTGTTTTCGGACAATGCACTTTTTTCTGCTAGTGGTTTTACGTCGAACCGATACAGATAGGTTATATGGCGATGATGGGAGAGGAAAGGCCTAGGAGTAGGAAGGAAGCGGCCGTGACCTTAATTAAGGTTCAGCTCCACCATTTGCCTGGTGTGAAATGGGAAACCACGGAAAACCACTTTCAGGGCTGACGACAGTGGGATTCGAACCCACTATCTCCCGGATGCAAGCTCACAGCCGCGCGCCCCTAACCGCACGGCGAACTCGCTTGATGAAAATACACTTAGATGGGGGTGGGGTGGGATGGGGGAAGGAGTGATCAAGGGGTTGAATTGTTTTTATGGGGATACTTATGTATATCTCAAAAACTGAAGATGTTACAGATGTGAGAATAGATATTTGGAATCTCCTTTAAAAATAAAGAAACATGTATTTATTTTTTCGACTTGAGAGAATACTGTTTTCACATGTAGAGTTCTATGTCGCATGTTCGTCTTAGCCCCAAAAGGTAATGCCACAAACATGTTTTACAAAGAATTTCTGGGGCAAATGAAACTCAATTTTTGTGTAAGTTGTTATACTTTAGGAATTTTTAGATAATGTCTTAGTACAATGCCGAGGAACGATACTTTGATCAAATTACGAAATCCACGCGAGCGAAGCCGCGGGTAATTGCTAGTACATAATTAAGTAACGGAAATACAAGTGTGGAAATAATCAGTGATCCATGTACATGAGTTAAAAGGTAAATATTATGTATATTTACTCTATAACAACACAAATATAATATTAATTATAAGAACAACAGTGTTCTTCAGCTGTATAGTAAAATGCCACTGATGCTTATGTACTACAATCACACAACCTGGCATACGTCACCAATCCGACGAGACAATATAAGTGGTTAAATTATTATATTATTGAACCAATCTCGTTATCACAAGACGTTAACAAATCAACAATATGTATATCATATTTGTGTATATGTTTCCAAAATGAATTATATTTTTATGTTTAATTATGATTTGATGAATCTGAGGATATCCTCTTGATTAGACTAAATATGTCATCAGCTATATTGTCCAAAATCAGTTGTTAAAATTAACCCAGAATAGAGATAGTATATAGATCATATTTATGAGAGTATTTAGGTGTTATAGTAAGGAAGTAAAGGAGAGGGCGTTCAAGTCTCTGGTAAGGTCCCCAATTAGAGTAATAGTTCCTGTGTATGGGAACCACACAACGAATAATACGAGAACTGGAAACGATCCAAAGAGTAGTACCACTATTTATTATGGGCGACTCCCTACATAGGAGTAGTGTCAAGAAAATATTGCAGACTTTGGGCTGGGAAGACATGGGACACGAACTGCTCGACTAAGTACTATGTTCGGTGCTGTCAGTGAAGAGATGGCGTGAAACTACATTAGTAGACGAACAAGCATGAGCGGAGCTTTTAAAAGTAGGAATGATCATAACATGAAGGTAAAGATGGAATTCTTTTTTTTTTTTCCTTGCAATTTGCTTTACGTCGCACTGACACTGATATGTCTTATGGCCACGATGGGAGAGTAAAGGCCTAGGAATGGGAAGAAAGCGGCCGTGGTCTTAATTAAGGTACAGCCCCAGCATTTTCCTGGTGTGAAAATGGGAAACAACGCAAAACTATCTTCAGAGCTGCCGACAGTGGGGTTCGAACCCACTATCTCCCGATTACTGGATACTGGTCGCAAAGCTGGAATTCAAGAGGACAAGTTAAGGCAAATATTCAGTTATGGGACGAGGAGTTTGGAAATGAAATTCCGCAGCCTGTTTCCAGTCATTCGACCGGGTCAGGAATGAAATGAATGAAGACCCATCTAGCGGCGAGGATAGGAAATATGTCGGCTGCCGAAGCCTGACGCACTCCTCTGGGGCAATGATAAATGACTGACATATGAAATGACATGTTAATGGAGAGTGTTGCTGGAATAAAAGATGACAGGGAAAACCGGAGTACCCGGAAAAAAACCTGCCCCGCCTCCGCTTTGTCCAGCACAAATCTCACATGGAGTGACCGGGATTGGAATCACGATATCCAGCGGTGAGAGGCCGGCACGCTTCCGCCTGAGCCACGGAGGCTCTACGAGGAGTATGGAACAGGAGTAATTTATCAGAAGAAATTTCGATTTCTTCGAAAACGTTTAAAAAATGCTGGGTAAACAAATGATAGGTAATCTGCCACTTAGGCGACAGCCCTAAATGCAGATCATTGATGATTCATTGACTGATCTCATAAGGATTCAATATTATGATCACTTCTGCGACTGCCTGTGGAGAACATATAACATCAACGGTGAAGAACATCGAAATCCCAGGGAGTAAATCGTCAAAACTTATGGAATCAATCTCAGTAAGTTATTGAAAAACAGAAGTACAAATTATGAGGAACGGAGCAAGTTAGCCGTACGGTTAGGAGTTACTGAAATCGAACGCCACTATCAGTATCTCTGAAGATGGTTTTCCGTGGTTTCCGATTTCCACACTAGACAAATGTTGGGAATGTACCTTAATGAAGGTCATGGCCGCTTCCGTCCCACTCCTAGTCGTTTCCTATCCCATCGGCGCTATGAGACCTATCTGTGTCAGTGCGACACAATCATTGGTATTGATTATATTAAAAGATATTCTCAAAACATTCCTTGTTCTGTAGTTATTTCCTAAACCAATTTTATTTGGAATGTGATTAATTTGATACCTTTCTTAAGTATATTCATTCCTTATCAGGAAAGCGTAAGGATTGTTTCAAATGATTTTCTCCCTTCAGTTAAATTACCTTCTCGCCATCCGTATGTGCATCAAATGAAACATTAATTTGACTCACCATGAATACGGCATTTCATATCACTCAACTATGTCATGTTTTGTTAATAGCAAATTACACTCTGCATTAATTTTGATTAGTGTTTCATATTCTAAACCTAAAAATTGTATTGAGTATGCAAATGAAAGCTTTTTCCATAATCGTCTGTGCTCTATAACGCTCGGTTTGATAGTACATTAGCAGGTGGCATCATTCATCTGAAAAGGGAAGGACAAAGCCTAGCATGTACGTAATATATGCCAATATCAAAATACGGGATCTAAACGGGGGGGGGGGGGGGGAAGCGTCGATGGATTTTAAATCATTTCATTACTAGTTGTGCTTTGTCCTTTGCCTCTGAAAAGAGCCGATAGGATCTCTTTGAAGATCAGGATTACTACCAGAGATACTAGATCCAGTTCAGCCACCACGTGTGTAAACTTTCTACCGCCCTGCTTTCGCAGTCCCTCGCCCAGGGTGCACGACCATGGAGGCTGTTGGTTCAGAAGGCAGCAAGCAACAGGGCGTAAATGAAGGGAGTACAATTCCATAGGTTTACAAGGAAAATGCAATGAACCTCTCACGTCCACGACCACTATTTATTGAATAGTAGTACAGAAGTCTGTCTTCGGCAGTCGAAATTGCTATCCATAAAGTATTTGGAAATTCTAAATGGTCTATTAATATGTCTTATGAATAAATGTTACACTTTCCAAGATATATAGAAAAACGAATGGAATCAAAACAGGCATGGTAGTGTTTTCTTCTTCTCCTTCTTCTTCTTCTTCTTCTTCTTATTATTATTATTATTATTATTATTAATCTGTTTACCCTCCAGGGTAGCTTTTTCCCTCGGACTCAGCGAGGGATTCCAACTCTACCGCCTCAAGGGCAGTGTCCTTGAGCTTCAGACTCTGCGTCGGGGTATACAACTGGGGAGGATGACCAGTACATCGCCCAGGCGGCCTCACCTACTATGTTGAACAGGGGCCTTGCGGGGGGATGGGAAGATTGAAAGGGCTAAACAAGGGAGACTGAAGGAAGAGGCATTAAGTTAGGTACCATCCCGGCATTTGCCTGGAGGAGAAGTGGGGAAACCACGGAAAACCACTTCCAGGATGGCTGAGGTGGGAATCGAATCCACCTCTTTTCAGTTGACCTCCCGAGGCTGAGCGTACCCCGTCCCAGCCCTCGTACCACTTTTCAAATTTCGTGGCAGAGCCGGTAATCAAACCCGGGCCTCGGGGGGTGGCAGCTTATCATACTAACCACTACACCACTGGAAGTATTTCCTTACAAACCATATTGAGGGCAGTTGTAGCTCGGAGTTGTACGTTGACGTCTATGGATCAGCGTACCCTTGAGAAAACTACATACAACTGTCCAAAACGAATCACCATCACTCCATATGAGCACTGCGAAGAGGTTTGGAACGTAATCCAGAATTTTGGCACGCTTTCTATTGATTAGAAATTGTATACCACCACGTCCCCTACCGTGCTGGCCAGCATTCTGATGGTAAAACTATTTTCAACTGGAACTAGCTAACCATGGTATCAGACCACATAGGCCTAGACTGAAAGCGTTAACGAGCAATGCTGCTCCT
This sequence comes from Anabrus simplex, assembly GCF_040414725.1. Lineage (NCBI taxonomy): Eukaryota > Metazoa > Arthropoda > Insecta > Orthoptera > Tettigoniidae > Anabrus > Anabrus simplex. The sequence goes on along the minus strand of NC_090265.1, from coordinate 873,313,995 downwards.
CGTGCTTACCTATATATATAAACCCAGAATTTAAAAAATAGTTCATTTCAGTGAAAAATGGTATTTGTCACTGAACATTTCAATTATGATGGTCATCATTGCATTGTTCTTGTAACTGGTACCAGTTTAAGTCTCTCAAATATATCTGTAGTGGGCAACAGAAGCCAGGATGCACGGCGTTCGACATCATGCCGATAGATATAGCTGCGTACCTACGTCATCATGGGGAATATACAACTACGAGTTCGCAGAGAGAAATGTATTTTTTTTTTAAGTACATAAGTCGTGGTCGTGAGAGTTACTTTATTTTTTTTTATTTTTTTGTAAAGCATAACAATCTATAACTAGTACCAATTTCATCTGTTAAAACCTTCCCGTTTCCTCAATATCGCTGTAAATGACAGACAGAATTAGGGATTTTTTTTTTTTTGCTAGGGGCTTTACGTCGCACCGACACAGATAGGTCTTATGGCGACGATGGGAGAGGAAAGGCCTAAGAGTTGGAAGGAAGCGGCCGTGGCCTTAATTAAGGTACAGCCCCAGCATTTGCCTGGTGTGAAAATGGGAAACCACGGAAAACCATCTTCAGGGCTGCCGATAGTGGGATTCGAACCTACTATCTCCCGGATGCAAGCTCACAGCCGCGCGCCTCTACGCGCACGGCCAACTCGCCCGGTAAGGGATTTTATATATATATATACACCAAACTCGTGTCTGAAATACAGGAAGCCACCTTGAGTTGATGACATTATTAAACAACTGGAACTATTCCATATCAAGTAAATGTGGAAAGTAGAGGTCTGCAAACGACCCGCTCACGCTCATTTGAACCTCATACAGTCGACCGAGATACGGTCGAGTTTGAGCGGGTTGACTAGCAGCATGTAGTCTGAGGCAAGGCGGCTGGTGCGCTTACGTACAGCATCAACGAAATATTGAGTGTTTTTTGTTTTTGTTTTTTTTTTGCTAGTTACATTACGTCGCACCGACACAGATAGGCCTTATGGCGACGATGGGACAGGAAAGGCCTAGGAATGGGAAGGAATCGGCCGTGGCCTTATTTAAGGTACAGCCCCAGCATTTGCCTGGTGTGAAAATGTGAAACCACGGAAAACTATCTTCAGGGCTGCCGACAGAGGAATTCGAACCCACTATCTCCCGAATGCGATCTCACAGCTGCGTACTCCTAACCGCACGGCCAACTCGCCTGGCATTGATTGAAGTAATGTCATTTCAAACTTACTGTAAATACTGTGAGATCAACTTTCACGTTAGTAGACACGGAACATAAACTTGCATACTTTCACTTCGTCACAAAATTCATCATTACTGTGTTGTCTGTTTTAATACACAATGAATCAAGAGAGCGTAATTTACTACATCTTGGTTAAGCGGGCTCCTTTTGCCACTAATAAAGTTACCAGATGAACTGAAATTTCTTTCACTTATCGCACTGGAGGCTGGAATAGGCAATATTTTCTTCGTTGGCAGAGCAAGTCATGTAGGCCTATATTCTGTGCTGCTATTTCTCCACTATGCGTGGAATCGTCATCAGAAAGGCGATCTTTTAATAAATAAACTGTAATAGTAAGAATATCGGTGACGTTTATTCGTCCATACTCTGCCAAAATATATATATATATATATTTTGCTATTGGATTTACGTCGCACCGACACAGATAGGTCTTACGGCAACGATGGGACAGGAAATGGCTAGGACTGGGAAGGAAGCGGCCGTGGCCTTAATTAAGGTACAGCCTTGTGTGAATATGGGAAACCACGGAAACCATCTTCAGGGCTGCCGACAGTGGGGTTCGAACCTACTATCTCCCGAATACTGGATACTGGCCGCACTTAAGCGACTGCAGCTATCGAGCTCGGTAGCCGCGACATTAACTCGTTTTTTATATAGATCCAGAAACCTATTCCCGAAAGAAATGGAGATCTGTTGCACAAATGTTTACGCACTTCTGTGCAGTGATTTGTTTGATAACATGTGGTACTACTGTATTTGATGTACGCAGTGTGTTCGGCCTCACTTTACACATGTGTGTTTTCATATGTCAATAAGAATGCACAACATTTACATGGCATTCGCAGTTACTAGTAAGACGTATTCCTTCACTTCGCTCTTCATCCTTTCCTTATTTACTAATCCATATTGCTTCCTCTCAGGTTTTGCTTTCACCCTGTCTTTTGACTTCCATTCCATGTTTGCTGTTCGCAACGAATCTCATAGTGACTGCGAAGGTGAATCACTCGGACCGAATGTGGTGCGTTCGCTTAGCCTGTCGAGCGCCAATCGTTCGGACATGTCACGCTCATCAGCGGAACAGGACTCAAACTACACGACTGCCTTCGTTCGAACGATCGTAAATGTAGACCTTAAGTGGAAGGGATATGGAAAACCGATCTCAGATCACATTAAGTCCAACTAATGAATCCACACAACCTCTTACAACTAAATTGACAAGAGCTACATGGCGCTGATTGAATCGCTTATGAACAGACCATACAAGCTGATGCAATGCGTCGCACCACGCATACTCGATTCTCCTGAGTATGATCGAGGAGCCCAAGATAAGACAGTTACTCATATCACTCAACGGTGTCATATTCAACGCTTTGAGTGTGACTGGAAAGACCTAGTGAGGCTTTCTCATCAAGCACTGTCCTGGTTGAATGACGTACACGTTAATCTGTAACGTTTTGTATATATACTCTATATACTGCATATCTAAATACAGTATATAAAATGAGAGCTTTTTCTGTACATTGTTCATAATGTAAAATGAAAGATATTTTTGTATCGATCATGTCCACAGTAACAAGGAAAAGCACCTTATAATTTTCCGTCATGTCTGTCTGTCTGTCTGTCTGTCTGTCTGTCTGTCTGTCTGTCTGTCTGTACACGCATCACGAGAAAACGGATGAAGATAATTTAATGAAAATCGGTTTGAAAAGTCGGGGAATGACCCCACTATAATTCAGGCTATAAATCATTTCATTCACGCTGAGTGAAATGGTAGTTTAGGGAAAGGTCTAAAATGTAATTCTCAAATATTTATGTTATTAGTGGTCCTGTCGATAAATAGTGCATGAATTACATTTTCGATCATTTATGTCTTATATATTTTTACCGTACCGGCTATGGTAACAGAGATATTCATGAATTTGTATTTGTATATAAACACCGATCCACGAGAAAACGGGTAAACAGAATTTAATGAAAGTCGGTATATATAGTCGGGGAATACGAAATTACAGTCTAAGCTGTAAATAATTCTTTCACCATGGAAATGGTAGTTTAGGGGAAGGCGCCTAAAATTTAATTTTTAAATACGTATGTTATTGGTCCTATCGAAAAGTACTACATAACCGAATTTATAGAGAATACAATTTCCGATCTTTTATATCTTATACAGTTTTACCGTACCGACTTTGATAAGAGTGGTATTTGAAAGTCGGAAGAAAACTAAATGTGAAGAACTAGAATATCGAAAGCTCATAAAATTGATCAACAATAGCTATACGTTGACTATTGTTTGTTGTGATGTTCTTTGTCTCTTATGCTGCCACTCATTTCCAATAGATGGGATTACTGCTGCGTACCGAGTACAACAGCCTGTCTGGATATTGGCGGGAAATGGCAGGTGAGTTAGGTAACTTTCTTCTCTAGCATACCATTCCTCTGGTTCATACATTTTTTGATAGGCCTACTGTTGGTATGTAACACTCTGGTTCATCATATTATTCCAGTTATTCGATCCCTACTCTGACGCGCTGATTGAATTACTTATGACCAGGTCTAGAATTACTATTTCCACCTATTCCAATTATAGCCCCGCAATTCACTAAATAACTAAAAATTCAACTCTGAAATGAGCCATTTCTTAAGAAAAGCGTCTTCCTCTTCACTTTTATTAAACTCTACCTTAATTTTCTTCCAAATTAGCAGCCAATTTGAAGTTTCTCCTCTGGCCCGGAGGAAAAATTTGCCTCTATGTCAGATAGATCTTCCCCCGTCAGTGTAGTGAATTGAGATTTTCCAACTCATCGGGTACTCCTAGGAAACAGAGAGTAAAAGGGCACAGTTTTTGCCCTGAAACTCTCCACTATTCGCCTCGCCCCCCTCCTCAACCCCCCACCTCCACTCATGGCTGTACGCGGCCTGGTCATTCCCGCTCTGGAACTTTGGGCTGTTACCTAGATCGGCAGCGTACTACTGTTCCTTAAAAGCGAGAAAATGCGTGGCTTTTCATTGATCGAGTATTTCATACGACAGCATTGCTTTTAATCACGACATTCCTACTGGCGTCATTGTAATGACCTACGTTGATTTCAGTTGGGAAAACCACTAAGGCAGTCTTTCTGAGGATGTAGAAAGGCAGGTGGAGAGTGAAAGTCTGCCATTATAATGAAAATTCCCCAACTTGATTATGACTGATGGTAGGCGAGATGGCCTAACATTACAATGAAAATTCCCTAACCCAATCTTCACATATAAAAAAGACGTTTGATGACCTCCCGTTCGCATTTCTAGGGTGGCGTTAAGCTATGCAATTTATTACAATGTTACTCACAACGTGTACACTACCTAACCTAGAATTCTGTATTCAATGTAGAATTCCGTAGCGAATCACGGGTATATCAGCTATTATAAGAAAGTAAAACTGACTGTTTATATCGAACGCAGTATAAATCACTCCGGGATATCTTTAATATCTTGCGATTATAGAGATTTATTTTAAATACTACTCCCCAATCAGCACTTCGCTGAGTGGTGGAGGAGAGCTTCGTAATAACAAGTGAACGTCAATGCTCCCTCCCTTCCCTGCAAAGCGTGCTCGCTCTCTCGCTCCACTGTAACGTATGCTCCTTACGTAAGCTGTCCACAGTTACGTCTCGCCAGCCCGGCCGCACTGGGCTAGCCTCAACAGGCGCCTGGCTGGGCACCTCTGCTCTACACCCTCTCAGTCACGGAAGTACAGGGGGGTCAATATACCCTATGCATTGCATAGCAGAGGATGGTTGCCCAGTTATACTTCTTCTTAAAACAATAATAACCACCACCACCGTAGTGCATAGCATTCATCAGACTGACCAAATTCTACTGTCTGCCGTGGCTGTTAGGTTCTCAAAATACTGTACAATACCAAAGTTACCCAAAAGTCCGTTAACAACTGACGAGGCATTACTTCACGGAATATTGGAGGTAGAGAGAGATAAAATTGACACACATAATTGGCATGACATGTGGTTTCATTGACACCAAAATCAAGTCCACAAAATGGGCAACAGATGGCACTGGACAGCAACACGTCAAGTACAAATGGCCACACATGCTTTTATTGACACCAACAACGAGTGCACAAACAGGCCAATAGATGGAGTTGGACAGCAACACGTCAGTGATGCCGCATGAAACCCGTGTACAGTATAAACGGAGCTGTCCGTGAGAGAGGGCGTCATATACGCTTGAAATCGCGGCATGATGACGTTACCAGAAAAGGCACTGTTAGTGAGGCTTTATATACTTTATAAAACCCCATGACATGTCAATTATGCGTGTCAATTATTACCCCTCTACCTCCAGTATCCCGTGGAGTATTGTCTCGTCAGATTTTAACACTTTTGGGTCACCCTATTTGTTCTGTTGAACCTAACAAAACCTCGTTATTGAAGCTTCAGTAGAAATACAAATAATATTTTTAATTCACTAGCACCGGAGAATGTTATGTCTTCGAAATGAGACTAGTAGATGACACTTTCCAAACGTCCCTACTGTTTCCTTTCTCTCCTTGTTATCTTCTCGGTAACTTGTTTTCATCTTTTTCCTGATATTCTTTCGCAAACTTTCTTCTGCCATCCTTCCTCAGATTTTCTTGTTTTAACTTTCTACGATAACTTTTTCTTTCCTTTCCTGCTGCGTCGTTAAAACTACCTTCAACTTTTCTGCTTCTACCAAAATCTTTCTTAGATTTAACATTTTGTCCATCCAACCGATCTAAAAAAGTCACAGTGAGCTCTAAAGCTTTTTAATACGATGTTAAGGTAATTGACAGCTTTCGTTCCAATTAGATCATTCACAAGCTGCTATTTATCTCATTTTCTAGTATCTCCTTATTGATTACGAAAACCTAGCTCCGCATTTTTATTTATCAATTATTATTTTTAATTATTACAATTATTTATTTTGCACACTTTCGTGGTAATGATATTAAATTAATTGTACAGATTTTAGGAAATCAAAGATCAATAAACCTTAATTTACACTACAATTTTACACAGAATTTGAACCCATAAATTTCCGAACAATTCTAGTCGTTGCAGTGCCCACCGTCTTCTGCATGGTCTTGTAGATGTAGGTGTTGACATCCAACTTCTTCAGTCCTTCCATCAGAGTTTTCAGTATAGCATCTCCACTCGATAGGATGATTGGTACAATTATCAACACTTCATAGTTGTTGTTGGGTAATTATGTTTTAACTTTACTTTATAATTCCATTAGCGTAAGTGACCGTTGCCACCGGCATATTTCCCAATGGCGATGTATTTGTTAATAATAATAATAATAATAATAATAATAATAATAATTGTTGATTTTCTCGATATACTTGTCATGGAACCGGGCGAGTTGACCGTGCGGTCACACCAGGCAAATGCTGGCGCTGTACCTTAATTAAAGCCACGGCCGCTTCCTTCCAACTCCTAGACCTTTCCTACCCCATCGTCGCCATAAGACCTATCTGTGTTGGTGCGACGTACAGCCAAAGCAAAAGAAAAAATCATGGAGGTTCCCGGTGTTCAGGACAGCAGTGTCGATCAAAGCGGCGCGTTTTATTTTCTTCTCTAACACCACAATAAACGGTCTGTTGTGGTTAGTTGTTGTCTTATCCGTACTCATTCTACATACCACCACCTTCCAGGAAACAATTGCATTGTGAATGTTTTATAAATCCTTCCTCCTCAATATTCTTACAAAGCATCTGCTGTTCATGGCCATGGAACAGTTTCACTGAAGGGGAGACATACGGTGCAGGACAGTTCTGAAATGAGTAGATATTATTTTGCTCTTTTATCTCGCTTTGCAACTTTTCAATATTTTGCTCTGTACAAAATGCTCTGTGCGACGCAATTCTTATCAGAATTTGTTTTAGTCTGGTGAGATTATTTTCAAATATACAAGTATTTAAATTTGTAATATGTTGTTAAATACTTTAAATTTTAATATGAATTTTGATGGTCAGTGTTGGATTAATATTTATGTTTAAATTTGGAAACAAAATTTTAAATATTTCTGGACATACTAAAACCTATTAATATTTCTACATAAATTAGGGAAATCTCAAGAAAATTTCAGCTTGATACAATGAAAACTCTTATGCAAGGGACTTTTTACGGGGCTAATTTTTTAGTATTAAAAGTTGAAATAAAAGTTGAGCCATTACAGCTACGCGCCTCTAATTTGGTAAAATATGTGTTTATTTGTACCTAAATGCAATAGCTAAATTTGGTAAAAATCAGATAAAATCTGTAAATGTTTCAAAATTTAGTCCTAACTCCTCGTAACTCCCTTGGCTCGGGGACAACGCTTGTGTTACCCCAACATCCCTGCAACCCATACACCATATACAACCCTGTCCTTCGCCACAATCACACGCAATTTTATATACACGGGAGATGCAGTCCACCCTTGTCGGACGGTGTGCCTAACAGGGTCACATTTTGTTAGAAACATTCACAAGAAATTATTATTATTATTATTTATTATTATCATCATTATTGTTATTATTACGGAGATATCGTGGATCACAGAGGGAAAGGGAGCGCGAGGGTTGAATGGGCAGACAGAGCACATAATTAAAATGGCGGAAATTTTATATTTTTTCTCTTTTCCATTTCACAATATAATTACAAATAACAGGAAGAGCCTACGGGTCACAATCAATGATCTCATAAGGAAATAGTAGGAAAGTATTCCGAAACACTCCCTAAAATGAGCCTAACAATACATTGAATATTACACTTAAATTCCGTACAAACATAGTCTACATAATGTAGTTTATAAGACAGGGGTAAAGCCTCTATATAACATCAAAAGTTCTATAAATCATTGTGACAAGGTCCAAAGTTTAGGGCCGGTCTGTACAATAGAAATAGAGCCGAAGTTCTATATATAACAATCTTTCAAGCCAGTAGGCTAGCCACTAGGGCGATAACCCAATACCTAAACTTGAACAGGGTACACTTATTATTCATGCCGAAAATAAATACGGATCAAAAGATCCAGAGAAGCAGGAGTATAAGGCCCACACTACAGTTGGAATGAAACTTTACAGGGTAAAACCAACCACTATACAAAAGCCGGAGACTACGACAGCACTGCTTACAAAAGTAAGGTGGGCAAAGCCCGTAGAAGCAGAAGCTAATCCATACTACTGTCTAACTTAATAAAGCCTAACGAATGAGGGGAAACAACATTTAGAAAAAGAAGGTTTGAATCACCCAAAATTCAAATTGAATGGAGGAGAACGAGGGTATGCACTCGTGCCTCCGAGAAATTGTAATAACCCATCAGTATATAATACGAAGGTCAACCTAACATAAAACATGCTAAGAGGAAAACCTAGCTTTCCAGAACATATACCAAATACAGAATTTAACAATAAATTTTCTACCCATCTTTTTCATGATAGCAAGTTCGATGGCATCTTCCACAAGTAAAGTCCACAGAAAGCTTCCCAAAGTTAAAGTCCAAATTATCAGGTACTCTCCCTACATTTCATGATGACAGGTCTCCTTAATGTCACCCCTTTGAATCCAGCCCCATATCGCCGAGTCTCGTCACACTCCACAAGCCGCACTGCCTCCAAACACAAGACCACCTCTCAGCCGGAAATTCTCGCCTTATAAAGGGTACGGTAGGGAAGATCGAAACTAAAATTACGTAATCCTCAAGGCTGATTGGTCACTTCCTTAAAAGGAAAGGGGCGGTAACATGATGCCACTACTTACAGTATTACCGATATACGCTTGTGAAACTAAGTCCTTCATAATAAACTTGCTCGCGTGGAATAGACCTCTGTTAACCTAACATCAAAGTACAGTACATCCACTAGTAGAGCACTTTCTTGATAAGAGCATCACAGTAGACTTGGCGGACAACTTAAACGTGCGGAGAGGCCAAACATCCTCCACAATTATTATTGTTAAGGAAGGTTCTGATCGAATAACACTATTTTTGTTAGTTATGGGCTGTAAAATGATCCCTAATATACAGCGACAACTGCAAAATCCGAGCAGTAGGGAAAAATTATCACAACATAAGGAAAATAGGGTCATGGCGTATAATATAAGGAAATCTATCACCATCGATGTGCATTTAGTGCTGCCCACTAAGTTGCAAATCCCTTATCAGTTACTTACCAAGTATTTTCTTGTCATTTCAAAAAATCTGGAATATGTTTTAACATTAACCTTTGTAAATTATTTCAGTTCCTAATTACTTTTCGTATAAACGAATATTTGTTCCTCTTAAATTCTAACTTTATCTAATTATCTTCATCTTTGCTACTTTTAAAAACTCTATTAAAGTTAACTTGTGTACTAGTATCATTCCACTCCATCTCTCCACTGACAGGTCGTAAGATACCAGTTAGTCGAGCAGCTCACCTCGTTACTCCGAAATCTTCCCTAGCCTAAAGTTTGCAACATATTCGCCTACTCTTTCGTGAGATTCCATTCAGAACAAATCATACTTCCGTCCTTTGTACCTTGTCCAGTTAAGGAATCAGTAATCCATGTACACTGGAAACTGTGACGTGCTTCTATTACTTATGCACTAAACCAAGGTCGATGGTAAGACGCCTGTCAAATAATCGGGGGCTCGTTGCGACGTCTATGTAATCATGGATCCACTGCATTTGAAACATACGTACATTAGGAATGTGTTCAAAGGTAGGTCTATCACAATTGAGGGGTGTCTGTTTAAAAGGAGCTATTTCCGTCTTAAGAAATTTGTGGGAATAAGCAAGCAACCCAGTGTTGAAAACATCCTAGGGATATGAGCTACAAATTTGAGATAAATTAAATAGAATGAATTGTGAGAATATATTCTTTCTTTATTCATGAAAATTACAATCTGTTTCATAATCATCGTTATCCGGTCAAGTAGAATATCAATTTACCTTTTTCTGCCAGTACGAGCGCTGATGTGAGTCAATGCATTGTTTCACTTAAGCACCACCACGAGCGCTAATGTGAGTCATTGCAGAGTTCCACTTAAGCCCTTAAAACTAAATTCGGTGTAGAGATTTAAAAAAAGCCTGAGGATATTGAATCAAGGCGCACATTACAGGAATAATTATGTAAATAAGTTAATTTGGCTAGGATTTGAATCAAGAAGAAAGCGAGTAAAGAAACATGCAATTTTATGCTGTTTCTCCGGAACTGCATTTAGGCCAGAAGTGATTTTCAAAAAAAATTAGTTCGATAGAGCTATCCAAGACTCACAATTTGAAACATTTCAGGGCCCTTTAACCCTTCAACTTTCGGCACAGTTGAGGAAATTGCTTAATTTTACGTTTTCCTTGGTATGGGGACCACTACTTTGTCTGCTAAGAAATGTACTTCAACATTAAGACGTAAAATAAATGGCAAATGGAACGTAAGGTTCCCATGATCTGGCTTACAAACATTTGAAGAAATTCTATCTTCCTGGCCTGCATTGCTCACAGCAATGGATAATGTTCAACTACTGTAATGCATTTGGACGAAATACCAACAGGAGAATCTTCCACGAGATTTTGGTTCAGATTTTATACCCAGCATCCATATGTCGTATATGATATGAGCAGAGTTGCGCAGTTCACTGGGCGACCCAGAGGAATTTTACGTAGAGTCAAATATATAAGGCACTGCAGGATATACCTTAACAAAACGCGATAGGATACCAAGGGATGTCAAGCAGAGTAAGGTAACACCGTACATCATTAGAGAGGAGAACCTGCAGCAGTGTAGACAAAGGAAAGAAAGCGAGTAACAGGAGAAGATAGCAAACGAGGAAGATATAATTTTAACTAATATATATTGATTAAATACTTAAACATACATGAAAGAATAGTAAATAATGTTGAATCCAATAAACATATAATGTTCGGACCTAAAAACGTGAATTTATATTCCAAAAAAAATAAAATCATGCCTGATTAAAAGGGGCCATACGAGACCGAACTTCATAGAATGAAGGAAACAGCAGAAAAATGATCTTAATTCCTTACAAACTTATTGACGGCGACTAGCGAAAATGAGATATTAATTAAGAAAACAATAAATTACAGCACCGAGCGACTTCCCCGAGCGGTTAGGGTCGCGCAGCTGTGAAGTTGCAATCGACAGATGGTGGGTTCGAATGCCACCATCGCAGACTCTAAGATCGTTTCCCCTGGTTTCCCATTTTCACACCAGGAATATTCTGGGGCTGTACTTTAATTAAGGCCATGAACGTTACCTTGTCATCCTCACGTCGCCGAAAATATTCTATGTGTTAATGCGGCGTTAAACCACTAGTAAAAATATTTTTACAGTGAAACCCATATGAATTCAGTGTACATGAATGTGAAAACTAAGAGTTCAAGTAGAAAAAAAGATAAGAGACACGCCAATCGTAAATACTACTGCGACACACCTAACGAAATGTGATCAAAAATTTGCAAACATGTCGAAAGGAGATTACAGTCAAACACGAATGAAGAGTTACCAAACAGATCAGCGGGGATAGGTAGTATGTCTTCACAAAGCTTCAAAGAGAGTAAAAATACATGTAACAATGGAGAGAAATGTTGAGATTTTTAAGACAGTATAAATACCTTTTGGTATTACCATACTAAATAAGACAAATTCAAGACGGAATATGAGAACGAAAAATAGAAATAGGCCTCTCAAAGTTCATTAAAGACGCTCCTTATGACTAAGTATTAAAGAGTCAATAAAAACACCAGTATAACAGCAGAGCGTTCACGCTGACAGAAGTGCGGCTCCAAAAAAATGAATAGTTTTCAATATTATCAGAATATTCTCCAGAGTCCGCAATATTATGCCATTTGCTTCAGTGAAGACTGGTTCGGCGATGATAATCATCACACGCACACGTTCCTCGTAGTTCCGAAAGGACAAGAGTTCATGATTTTCTTACAGGCAGCACTTTCAGAATAAAGACGATGAATGCAAACTAATGCTGAGTTATAATAAGGGAAATAAAAGTATAAAATCATTAAAAGTTATAAAAAAGATAAGCTAATATAATTTGTGTTCAGTTTCATCTGTGTAAAAAAATCTGTGCGAATACATTTGGTTCAAAAACCTCTGCTTGTCCATGTCCACAATATAACTTCTCCATTGTTATATGTTTGAAAAAATTCGGATGTCTAATCAATAGGTTCATCGACTCAGCAATATTTACATTGTAATTTGTCCATTGTTTTATGTCATTTCATAAAATGGAAGTCACAGAGAAACGATAATTAAAAACTCCAACATCCTGAATCATTATTTGCAACGATTCTACTGTATGCATAATTATTGTTTGTAATATATATGATTAGGCTTTTGCTGGCAAGATGTAGTGTTTACAGTGCACTAAATCTTCTGATATGGGCTAGAATAAAATTGTTACTTTAATTGACCTGTCTCAGTCTTGTACTTGGTTTTGACAATATAAAAGTGGCTGAGGTATAAGTGACGCTAGTAATGCCATTCTTTATGCAGTCAGTCCCTGCTATGAATGGTGTGAAAATGTCGCACATAGGGTCGGTTGATGCACGCATTTCAGTGGGCTTGGTAGGCTGATGTGCAATAGCAACTTCTGTATCAGTGAGGAAAGCAATGGGAAACTACATCACTCCTTATTTCCCTAGTACGCCTCTTCAGTGACACCTAGGCCATCTATGACAGCTAATGGTGAACCTGTTGAGGAACCAATCAGCCTTCGGGCTGAATACCAAACAAACAAACAAACAAACAAACAAACAAACATACATTTATACATACATATATACATATATATATATATATATATATATATATATATATATATATATATATATATAATATATATGATCATGAATCTAGCAATTGCAATTGTCTCGTTACTGTTGTCAATGTTGTCAGTATTTCTACCATTCTAATTTGCTATTATGAATCTAGTGTTTTGCAATTATGAATTTATTAAAGATAGAACTACCCTTAGCAGCCAATCCCAAACATCTCCCGTAATACTACACTTCATCCCTTACCCATCCTATTCATTCATCACTCATAATCAGGCCACCTCCATCTCCTGGCCAGAGAGAAGGCGCTACCCCATACATTTCGGGGTGGAGAATGGAAACATTAGTAGATAGATAGATAGATAGATAGATAGATAGATAGATAGATAGATAGATAGATAGATAGATAGATAGAAGGAAATAAATACCTAGCCGAATGGTCTTCGGCTCAACACTGTTTAGTCTTACCAGGGGCTAGTTTCCACCGCCGGCTCTCTTGAGAAGGATTTTCCGTGGTTTCCATTCTCCTGCACTAAGGCAAATGCCGGGACAGATCCTTCTATAGGCCACGGCAGCTAACCCCTGACCCTTCGTACCTCAAATCACCGCTTCATATATCCTTGGCCCGAGAGATGGAGTAACCATCTAGGAGGGTTGCCCTACCTCATCAGTGGAGCCCAGATGTCTACGCTGTAATAGGTTAGAATACAAACATACTAAAGCAAATAACAAGTATACTCTACCCAGACAACAGTTCTGTTATGAGATTTGCATAAACATTAGGGTCCCTCTAAGGGTTATGTTATTATCGCCACACTACGGAAGAGCGCGTAGATGACAGTAAGTTGATTTGCATTCTAACCGCACTCTACTCTCAGGGTACGGAATGAAAAATAATGTTTGTTAGTGTTAGTAAGGAAATAAGTTGGTAGCCCCTTTCAGCCTCTTTCATGGATGCAGACCAAATCCTGGCAAGTGCGACTATAAATTTAAAGTTCCACAAACTACAAACGTTAATGCATTACTAGCTAGACAATGTCACGAAATGGAACTCAAGACTTCAATAGGTCGAAGGGCTAAAACTCCTCATGGTACCAGATTCACCCGCTATTGCTGAGAATTGTGGCTACGCAACATGATGTTATACGGGAACTAGCTCACTCAGGAACAGTCCTAAGATGATTAACACTTCCCACCAATGGAAGGAAAAACACTTTAACCCCGCCACTCGGCCAGCAAACGAGACACTGGTGGACAGTAAAGCAGGGTTTATACAGGGCTTGCGACGTCATAAGTCGTTGAGTATCGTAGACAGGGCATTTTCTCGAGTGTTCTAGAGGCTGTTGTTCATGCTGACATAGATGTCAGGACGTAACAAAAAAGCGGTGGCTGAGTGTGACGTGAACGACCGAGGAATGCCATTATAAACGTATTTCTAAGTAGGGTCTTACTTATACGGCCTCTCCTTTACATTCTTACTACAACCCCTAAATACCCTCATAACTATATGAAGAGATCTGTAACCTCCATTTACAACTTCGTTAATGTGATTACCCCCGTCAAGATATTTCCTTATTTTAACTCCTCGGTACTTACTTTGATCACCATTAGCTACGTTAACCCTATCAGAACTAATTAAAACTGAGAGGACTTATCTTATCTTATCTTATCTTATCTTATCTTATCTTATCTTATCTTATCTTATCTTATCTTATCTTATCTTATCTTCTTTTATCTTCCTTATCTTATTTTATCTTATCTTATCTTATCTTATCTTATCTTATCTTATCTTATCTTATCTTCGCTTATCTCCTCTTCTCTTCTTTTATCTTCGCTTACCATCTTCGCTTATCTTATCTTATCGTATCGTATCTTATCTTATCGTATCGTAACTTATCTCATCTTATCTTATCTTATCTTATCTTATCTTCGCTTATCTTCTCTTCTCTTCTTTTATCTTCGCTTACCATCTTCGCTTATCGTATCTTATCTTATCGTATCGTATCTTATCATATCATCTCATCTTATCTTATCTTACCTTATCTTCTTTTATCTTCCTTATCTTATCTTATCTTATCTTATCTTATCGTATCTTATCTTCTTTTATCTTTCTTATCTTATCTTATCTCCTCTCCTCTTATCTTATCTTTTATCTTCGCTTATCTTATCTTCTCTTCTCTTCTTTTATCTTCGCTTACCTTATCTTATCATATCTTCTCTTCTTTTATCTTCGCTTATCTTATGTTATCTTACCTTTTATCTTATCTTATCTTATCTTATCTTATCTTATCTTATCTTATCTTATCTTATCTTATCTTATCTTATCTTATCTTCTTGGTGAAACTTACAGACTGGCTTTCCATCCAATTTACCACCATACCATTGTTTGCTGTCCATCTCACAAAAGAGTTGAGGACTTTTTCTAGTCGCTCGCAATCCTGTAGCTTATTTATTACTCTACACAGTATAACACCATTCTATGATCCAATAATACTGCAGAAACGCCTCTCTCTTCTTAATCACTGTAGTATCAGATAACGATTCAGCTACAATAAGTATCTGAGGAGTTCTATTTTTTAGAAAATTTGCCACCCGTTCAATCACACTTCTGTCTAATATACAAGCCCTCATTTTCAACAGTAGTCTCCTATGATCTACGCTGTTAAAAAGCCTTGCATAAGTCAACAGCGATACAGTCCATTTAGTCTCCTGAATCTAAATATCTGCTACATCTTGGTGAAAACTTGCAAGTTGAACCCGTTCTATCTAATGAGTTAGGAGTTTTGCAGACGTGTCTGATATAATGAGAAAGGATTTGGTGTCAAAATGACTGTGAAGATGACCTCAA
Organism: Anabrus simplex; assembly: GCF_040414725.1. Taxonomy (NCBI): domain Eukaryota; kingdom Metazoa; phylum Arthropoda; class Insecta; order Orthoptera; family Tettigoniidae; genus Anabrus; species Anabrus simplex. The sequence goes on along the minus strand of NC_090265.1, from coordinate 873,298,098 downwards.
TTTTGTCATCGCATGGTGGACAACAAAATAATTTGACATTTAGACAAAGAACATAAAATAATATCGCAGAAGTTGAAGTATGGCTGGAAACTGCCAGATTAGAAGCCGTGAAAAGGGGCCTAAGTTACGGCAGATCAAGAAGTATACTACGATAGTACAATTGAAAAAACTTTTGTATTCCACAAGGGAAATTGAAATTGTGAACTTTTTAAATTATTATTACACTCGCGGAACAAATATCCAAACACCAAGAACGGCTTGTGCTAGATTAACGAACGTCGGTAGGCGTGTTTATACATCTGAAAGGTGACGTTGATTCAAATTTCCCGAAAATCGCATTAGCGTGGCGCTAGTAGCGGCTCCATGACGTTGCACAACAGGTTTGATTTAAATACGGATGTACAGTGCGAGACCGTTGGTTACCTGTGAGATTGGACGGAGGAACTGTTATTGTGTCCAGAATGTCTTTACAACGACGAAGAGGCCAGTATCAACAGCTCACTGCACTTGAACGAGGCCGTATAATAGGGCAACGTGAAGGAGGATGTTCCTTCCGCGCTATTGCAGCACGACCTGGCAGGAATGTCTCAACTGTCCATACGTGCTGGCAGCAGTGGTCACAAGAAGGTACGCTCGCAAGACGACCGGACGTCTCTGTGGCACCAACGACAGGGAGGGCCACCGTATTCGGCGCATGGCTGTGACGCAGCGGACTGCGTATGCACCAGCAATTCTAGCGGTAGTTGGCACCACAGTGACGCAAGAAACTGTTCGAAATCGGTTACCTGAAGGACAGCTCCGAGCCAGACAACCTGCGGCGTGCATTCCACTTACCCCAAACCACCGCCGTCTGTGACTTCCATGTTGTCAAGCGAGAGCTCACCGGAGGATAGAGTTGAGTTCCGTTGTGTTTTACGATGAAAGCCGGTTCCGCCTTGGTGCCAGTGATGGCCGTGTGTTGGTTTGAAGGATGCCAGGTGAGTGCATGCATTCCGCCTGTATATGGCATCGACACACCGGACCTACACCGGGAGATCTGGTCTGGGGAGCAATTTCCTATGACAGCAGGAGCACTCTCGTGGTTATCCCAGGCACCCTGACTGCAGATGTTTACGTCCGTCTGGTGATCAGATCTGTTGTGCTGTCGTTCATGAATAGCATTCCCAGGGGTGTTTTGCAACATGTTAATGCACGCCCCCATGCCGCTGTTGTAACCCAACGTGCTCTATAGGGTGTCAACATGTTGCCTTGGCCTGATCGATCCCCAATCTATCCCCAATCGAATACGTATGGGATATCATTGGACGACAACTCCAGCGTCATCCACAACCGGCAATAACCGTCCCTGTATTGACCGACCAAGTGCAACAGGCAAGGAAATCCATCCCACATGCTGACATCCGGCATCTGTACGACACATTGCATGCAAGTTTGCATGCCTGCATTCAACAGTCAGGCGTGCACCGGTTAATAATGGACCAGCATGGCACGTTTGCGATGGCTTTTCTCGCGTGGATACAAACTAGTAGTCTCGTATCTTTAATAAATTAAATATGCCACACCGACAAATACATTGCCAACATTTCCGCATTCTACGTTTCTTATTTCATGGAGCTTGGATATTTTTTTCTAACAGTGTATTATCGTTAGTTCTGTACAAACCCGCTCAGGGCTATATAATGTACTTAGAGGTGTGTGTTTGCCCTCTTTTGTGCTCATGTTTCTTTCAAAGTTTTGCTGTGAGGTTCCTTTCTTCCTTTGGTCCATGTTGTTCCGGTTGTATTCTTTGGTTCCTTCTCTCGGTCAGGTGAGTTTCGGATCTAAGTAATCTCCCTTTCGAGGTCTTCATGGGTCTTTTCTAAGATTTTTAGGTCGCTTTGTACTTTTACTTTTGTCTTATTATCATTTCTGCTTTGTGTGTCTGTCAGGTTCATGTAAAATGTTAATCTGTGTTTTCTAATTTCACTGTGAATGTCTGTGTGCTTTTTTATTTCCTGATTGTCTCGGAGTGTGTATTGTTCATGAAAGACTTGGACCTAAACACTTCCCAAAAATCTTGCCTTTTTCTTAATAATTCCGATCTTTTCTCTTATAACTCACTATTTCCGATCCATGGAGATATTCTGGTGTCGTATTGTAATATTTTAGCGCTTGGTGTTAGACACTGGATTTTATATTTAGGCAGGCTGTTTCTATTTCCTGCATCTTGTTTTCTGACTCGTTCTGATTCCGTTTTCCTCAATTCTTTCTACGCGGGAATTAAATTGTAAGACTTGTTTGATTTTTACTTATTCCATTCTCATTTATTTTGGCACTTGTTTCTTTCAGATAATGAATTGTGTATTTTTGAATGATACCTGGAGAACTACTTCCTCCGCTGAATTTTTTCACAATTCTATCTGTTCTTGGACTTTCGGGGTGTATTGAATTAAGTTTGAGATATATTATTATTTCTACTAACTGAAGAAAGATTGGCTCATCGAGAAATCAAGTAACAGGTAACTGGAAACTGTACCAAGAAAATAAATGAAAATTCTATTAGGAAATGGACAACAAATATTGGACTCTTGTGGGACTTCAACCCAAATCTCTCGGGATTTTGCTGATGAGATTATATATTCCACAAATATTTCCAATAAGTTACGGTTGTTTTCTAAGAACGCATTGTTATAACAGACACTATTCTTGAGAAATTTGAATATACCCTTATTGCCTAGACCGAACCGCAGTATATAGAGACGCTGTTAAAAGGTTACATGTACCATTAAGTTTCATCGCCTTGCATAATTTTCAAAGTAGCTAAGAAGATGATCATAAAGAAAATGTACTTTCGTTTAAATCTGGTGGTTGTTACATTTTAAGTACCGTACATTATGACACTGTTTAAAGGGGGGTTAACGTTGTTTGGAAACGACAAAGCAAAATTACATAAAAGTGTTCGGCCTCTACTTCCGTAGTTTCACAAATGAAGTGTCTCTCTCGTCATAAAACGTTGCCATATAACTTATCTCCGTCTTTAAAGCACTCCGTTTGTCTTTATCCTCTCCTCTCCTCCCACACGCAGTCATTTTCCTTAGTTCATCGGAACGAACAGAAAATCAATGTAATGTAAGGCCACTCATTTTCTGATAAATGCGTCATAAACAGAAAAACACTTCGCTCGAAAGGTTAGCCGATTCAATTTCCTTTTCCACGTCGAACTGGGGGAGAAATTTCTAGTCATTTCCTCTTCAAGATAGTTTCATATCGCGAGACTTTTAGGCTTATATTCAGCGGCGATATCAGCTGAAATCCCACACTCCACTTGTCGAAGAAAGTAGATTGTTCCAAATGTATTTTGCTTTGTTATTGAAGAAAGAAAGGAAGAAAGTAAGAATGAAAGAAAGAAAGAAAGAAAGAAAGAAAGAAAGGAAGGAAGGAAGGAAGGAAGGAAGGAAGAAACAAAGAAAGACGAAAGTAACCGCCTTCTTTGGCAAAGTTATTCTTATCTACAGGAAAAGAAAAATCGATATCTTTACCTCTCGTAACACTAATCGAAGAAGTAACAAGAAACATTTCGACCCACCCATGAATAATAGTATCGATTGAACAATGTCAACGAAGTGAGAAAGGATTTTTTTCCCTGAAATTATGTTCAGAAAATAAAACTCATGGTAATCAGCAAGCAGAAAATCCCCAGCACTGTTATTGCCCTGGACGTGAATATTATGAAAATAGTGTCTCTTTCCAATCACCGAGAATACTGGCTAACACATGATTGGTAGAAATCAAAACCAGAATTATCACTAAAGGAAGTCTTTTTCTGAAATCAAAACTTATCCTGTACAACCGTAACGTCCAACTCGATACGCGTTGGTGTGTCTTGAAGTGTTATGCGTGACCAGTGATGTGATACGGTGTCGAAGGAGGGACTATACATGATTTGACAAAGATTGGATTGAAAAGTGGATGTATCACAGAATATTGAAGATCCCATGGGTAGACAAAGTTACTAATGTGGACGTACTCCGTCAAGCCGGGAAATCGCAGGAAATTGCAAGAAATCAGAATGGCAAAAATAGACTAATAATCTATTGATGATGCCAACAACTTCCCGCAAAAAGGGGTTCCCGAAATGATAAAGTAATATATTACATATCAATATTATATTTTATGGATAAAACGTATGGTATACTTATATCATGAAATCAAGTGGGTCCGTACAAATGAGATCGATGTATGTTCACATATTCTACATCCGCACCAATTACAATTTCATCGATGCTTTCCACAGGCAGCTGGAACTCTCTCCAGAATTTTATGAAGAAGTCTGGGATGGTTCCATGATCTCCAATCATCAATCTAACAACTTGGATATTGTCAAGTTGGTACTTCTGCTTGTAGAAAGGCAGTGTCGGCTCCAAAATATTATTTTTCTTCAGTGTACTTACTGCGGCTGCCCTGTATGATGCTCTAATCATACTGTGTCACAGTTACACTGAGTATAGCACATAAGTATTTTATCTACGTATGAAGTATATGAAATGGAGACAAGAACACGCGAATGAGAGAAGAATGTTTTTACAGACATTCATTGTCAATATACGTAGCAGAGTCATTAAATGCATGGACTGGCCATCTAGTATCCCCATGGTGCACTACAGCGGATTGGTTGTACCACAGTGTAGTGCCGTAACAGCTCTTCGCTAGTCCCAGCAGGAGGTTGTTGGCTTGCATGCAGTGTAAGCGAAACTGTGGTCTCCGTTATGAAGAGTAGTTTAGTGTGAGCGGTGGAACTTGAGAATGTCCTAGTTTGAACAAAGGGAAAATTTCAGGTTTGCTTGTTGTTTTAAGGGGCCTAACATCGAAGGTCGTCGGCCCAGGGCAAATTTTAAGTTCTGCCAAAATATTAGGCAAATCCGTAAGCAAAACATTTGAGACAATGAAGGCGAAATCGGCCACGTCACCGCGACGGTAAATATTCGCGAAACTACAACTCTCTTGCCCAGAGAGTATGTTTTCCCTACTAGGTGGCCCGCCTCCCCCCTCAGGGGAGGAATGAAAGCTTAGATAGATAGATAGATAGATAGATAGATAGATAGATAGATAGATAGATAAATAGATAGTCACAAAAATCACGTCAAAAACCAGGTAGTGCTTGAACTGGAGGCGCCAGTCCAAGAACTGATCGACAGTACTACACAGTTGTACGCTGTGTCACCTGCACTGTGGGCGCTAGTGCACGAACTTACTGACTTCAGTATGCAAGTGTACAAAGTGTTGTCTAAATAGTAGGCACCAGTCCACGAACTTATTGACTGTAGTAGTAGATCGATTGTCCTTTCAGTAAGTCTATGTGAATAAATTACGTGCCTCCACAAATTTCCACTTGCAACCAGGTCTGTGGCCTATTTTAGTTCCATACCTGTTACTCTTAAATCATTTTAAAACATCGAACGGGGCTGTTTCATGGTCACGGCCACAAGTCTTGACGTAGAGCACGTACCGCATGGCAGATGTTGGCGAAATAAAGTATCTGGAAATTATGGGTTTCAAATATCTTATTGTTGGCAATGTATTTCTTAATTTTAAACCACCTTACACATCTTCGAGAAAACGTTGATGTGCCATGAGTCTCAGATATAAGAAGTAACGAACATTACGGAAAACCCTTGCTAGAGAGAGCATTTTATCAGCTGCTGAAGTTAGCCAATCAGATCCTTTGCTGGCAAATTCAGATGGGCTTTGCGAGGCGGTGTTGCTAAATCTGCACGTGGCTTATGACCGGCTTGAGAGCGCCAATAGAAGAAATGAACTTCTCCAGGGGAGGAACTTTAACAAGGACCTCCCTGCTGATAGGCTCGGCCCGCAGCAAGCACGCTACTGTGACATTGGCTGAAACCCACGCTGTGTTGGTGTTAGCTCATTTCTCGGCATGGCTCTCAAGCCCGACGAAGCCACGTGCAGATTTAGCACCACCGCCTTGTAAATCTCATTTGAATTCCCCCGCGAAGCGATCTGATTGGTTAACTTCAGCAGCTAATAAAATGACAACGGTGCGAGATGTCGATGTAATATTTTCAAATCACTTATCAGTATGACCAACGGTCTAATGTTCATATACTAGGTTCACGTTCTTTCCGACCACTCTGTATATGTGGAAAGAAATCGCTTCAATATATAAGTGCAATTAAAATCTATATTTGTACTACGTAAAGTAATGGTAGCTCCAGTGGGCGCACCGCAGACTCCTCCTCATCACCAGGGAGATCAGTATCCTCACCCATGAGTTCCAAACCATTTTCCGCCACTGGGGCGGTAGATGTGATCAGCTGAGACTCCAGTAGCGTGGAACTCCCCTCACGACACCTTAACTTTGAGACGCTGACGATAAGCATTTTGTCACTCGGCATTCTGGACTTTCTGGGTACTGAAAGTTTATATTCGTCTTAATACACATCTCTTCATTTGCATAAAACATACCACAATGTCAACCACCACAGAGAAACGCGCAATACTGAATACCACCATCCACATAGTCCTGGTGTCAGGAAGGGCATCCGGCTATAAAACAGGGCCAGTTCACCTTTGATGTTTTCCCCCAAGTATTTAAGGAATAACCAGGAAAAAGGAAAACCTTATATGTCATCCCTTTTATTGCTGTAGGATTTAAACTACGTCGGTGTGTCTAAGTTTGTACCAAAAGAGTCCTTGAAGTAGAAAAGTGCGCTCGAACGAGCATTAGTTTCACAGACTCACTCTTAGTTTATTCAAGCATGGATTTGGTTCTATTTTGGCACACTGTGATGAGATGTAAATTACATGCTTTGCCATAGAACACACACACACCTTACTGGTTTACGATTAATTTTTGTTTTTAATTTTTCTCATCAATTATTTTGATAGAACCCTCTGGTCCAGATCCTGCTCAATGTCACATCGGATAAGTATACCTCTAGATCTGTCTCTCTTCTTCCATTTTCTCTCTTCATTATTAGTTCCTGGTCCATCCAGTAGATTGCATAAGACGTTGCATCTTAATGTATTCTACAAAGTAAGATTTTTTCGCAAGCTCATACACTAATCTGGATGGCGTTGCCTTGACAATTCCTACAATTTTAATTCCAAAGCAGGATTTAACATTATCCAGTCTGGTGGGGTCGCTTCTTTGTTAGCCTTTGCTAGATAAGACTTATCCCACACGTTTTTGTCGGCGCTATTGTGGTGTTAAATAGAAATATCTCTGTTTCAATTGATAGCAGTGTTATATCTTTAATAATATATGTGACAGCTGCTGTTATCTCTTGAACATGCTTACTGAATGGTGCTGCCGTTGTTTGTGGGGTGACTCGCATATTTTTGTACATGGTGACTATTTCTAAGGCGCTTTTGTATAGTTTTACATTGTCTTCTGAATACCTCATCCCTTCTCTCCTGAACGTCATCTTGACTAACTTCCCTTGATTTGCCGTGAGCTAGTTGTCTTCTACGCGTTTCTACATTGGTAAAGAACTCCGGAGTTCAAGAGCGTGTCTGGTGCCAACGACAATGAGTGGTCGCATTTAAACATACTGAAATGCTAACGAGTCAAACCGGAATTGATCTCACTATCTACAGAGAATAAGAACGACTTAACGACTAAGAGATTGAAACCAATAATATGTTTTATATTCTTGGCAAAAGTCTCTGTGGACGTAAACATTTGACTTTTCATTCTGCATTGAAAACTCTACTATAACATAACTATTAAATATAAGTAAACCACATTCCAAATAAATTGGTACGAGTAATAAGCCTCGATCACATTACCCTAAAACATAAGACGTTGCATCTTAATGTACTGTATTATACAGTTTAGACCTGTTTATAAGGATACTTGAATGTTCTGGAAGTAAACAGATCTCTTAGCTCAAGTTTGCGAGTAATATCAATTCAAGCGATCAGGGTGTTACTGATTACTCATGGATCTGCACGTCAAGCGATCAGGGTGTTATTGATTACTCATGGATCTGCACGGTTTATAATCGTATATTCATACTTTTCCATTATCTCGTCAATTCTCTCATCGTTCGTGAATTTTACACTCACCAGATTGACAATCGCGTCAGCTTCTGTTCTCGGGAAAGAAGGGAGGAATGTTGGTCGGGATTCACTATAGAATAACCACACAAAGTTCCATTGGAACTGGTGTTTCGAATGAATCGCTTTCCTACAGATATAAAAATAAGAAATATGAATTCTTAGTTTGCTCTTTCCACATAGATACAAGTGTACATTTGAGAGATATTGGATTCGAAACTTCCCTCCTTCCATCAGCATCCTGATGGATGATTTACCATGATTCTCCATTTTCCTAACAAGTCCTGGCCACTTCTCTCGCTTTGTCGCCGAAAAACATGTGAGTTAGTTATATGTTAAACTACTAGAAATATATGTACATACTTATTGGATTATTGACAGTTGGGTTCGAAAATAGTATGGCACCTAGCTAACAAATGGGAAGAACTAAGATCCATTCCCGGTTGCGTCAGTCATTTCCAGGTCGGTCAATTTAAATATTGTATTTCGGTGAAAACTTGTCTCAATATTGCTGGTCACATGGCTTAAAAACAATCGGTCATTCAACCCAGGGCCCTCTGAGCCGAAGGTACTGACCATTCAGTTATGGAGCTGTACGTTCCAGTTATACTATAAATACTGAAAACATTAAATGTCTTACACGTCCATTTTCCTCCATCAGTCAGGTTAAAACCACTACTTCAGCTTTAAGCAACGAAGCACTACAGTATCTTCATACTGTTATATAAAGAGAGAAAGAAGGAAACGGAGGGCCGGAGAATAGGCCTATCAGAGCGCGACCCGAATATAACGTTCAATAAGCCTATTCTGAAACCACCCTCGCACTCAGAATTCATCGATGGCCATTGTATTCAAAATCCCGGCGAAGAGGAACACCGGAAAGAGCCTTGCTATGTTTGTGTTCCGAAACATGCATGGCTACATTCTTCATTCTATGTTATCTTTCTTCCCCTCTTCTCCTTATTTGCATGCCGCCCCCTGTTGAATGCACTTCTACCCGCACTGCGCTTCTGTTATAGGGGTGGTATTCTGAAACCGGGTTTATGACCTAATATAAAAAGAGGCACCTAATGAACACGCGACATACAAAGTAGGATATAAAGCGACGGTGTTGATGTTGGAATTATCCTGAATTCCACGAGTCTCGGATGATAATTTCGTGGTTTTAATTCACTAGATATAACACAGCGACTTTACTAAGAACGTCACCGATGATTCTTTCTTTGTTATTGAAAGAGTTTACATGGTCTACCGTAACATAGTCCAGTCGCTTTAGTATTTTACAATGCGCACTTCACTCATCCTTACAAAACATGGAACTTGCACACAAGCATTCACACACGGTAAATATATAAGTATTTTCAGCAATTTTGTACAAAGATTTATGATTATTTATTTATTTATTTATTTATTTATTTATTTGACACAGAGAGGTCTTATAGCGACAATGGGACAGGAAAGTGCTAGGACTGGGAAGGAAGCGACCATGGCCTTAATTAAGGTACAGCCCCAGCTTTTGCCTGGTGTGAAAATGGGAAACCACGGAAAACCATTTTCAGGGCTGCCGACAGTGGGGTTCGAACCCACTATCTCCCGAGTACTGGATACTGGCCGCAGCTATCGAACTCGGTGAAGGCAGAGTTTGGGAAGGTGAACGTTACCATCTCCCCTCCTTCGTTGCTCAGTCAAAATGTTGTACGCATCCCTTAAGTATTCATCTGGAAAACTGGTTTGCGCCTTCATTGGTGATAGTGCTTATGATGAACTGCTGCTTTTGTGATGTGGTGATTTTTTCTGGTAATATTTTTGGGTGTCATCTCCAAAGTCGCCGTCTATGTCCTCATCCGACAATACGTAATGCATCATCATGTAAAACGGGGAGATCCCGCGGTTTTGATCGCGATATCGTATAAAATAGGAGTTTGCTTTGCTTTTCCTGGAGATTCGTTAGAATTCCAGTAATTCCAGGAACAGGAGTCACTGATATCATTTACGAGGAAATTGAAGAAGGAAGTAGTTGCCCACTGCAATTCCTCACTGATCCAGAAGTTGCTATTACATACCAGCCGGCTAATCCCTAAAATACACACACATGTCAACCCTACAAGCAATAATTCCCCAACATTTAACAGGAGTACTGGTTGTCTAAGAATTGGTGCTACTAGCATCGCTTATACCTCAGTCACTTCCATGTTATTACAAAGAAGAGACAATGTCGATGGAAGTAACACAGCTGTTCTAAGCCACAGCCGCACTGAAAGAATTTTCTACTAATAATAATAATAATAATAATAATAATAATAATAATAATAATAATAATAATAATAATAATAATAATAATAATAAATTTCCGGTGGGAAGTACTTGGAAGTAATTCTTGACTCCAAGCTTACCTGTAACAAATCTTTTAAGAAAATTCATAAAATATTCTCATCTACTTTCGTGGTAACGAGACCTATGTATGGTAATATACAGGGACTAAAACCTAGTATGATTCACTGGCTGTATAATGGGGTAATAAGAACACCCATACTATACGATGCTTTAGTCCCGTGGACAAGAGACACCGTATGATAATACTCTAGTTCAGTTGAATAACATTCAGATTAAAAATTTGAATGGGCCTAACAGCTAGGTCATCGACCCGAAGTCAAAGAGTGGCTTGCTTTATTATTGGTGGAGCTTTTAAAACAACCCCAACTGCGACAATGGCGGCACTACTGAATTTGACTGCTCTTGATATATTAATTAGGGTGGGTGCCATGGTAGCACGTCATAGAATGCAACACGGCTTAAAACTAAACATTCCGAATTCTGTGTCAGGAATGTCGTATATGCAGTCGGTATACGCAACCCTAAAATAGTATTTGATTAATAAATGCAAGGACATATTTGACCTAAATTACTACAAGAAAGAGTCCGTATATCGTGAGGATTCTTTGATCTTGTTTATAGCCATACCAAGAGCAGACTTGGAAGCATGTTCGGGATATATATAACAAGTATAAGCCTCTTCTTGGGTAAATATTCCACGGTATTCCAAACTGAAATATATGCAACCCTGTAGTGCATATATGAAAACATAAGGAGTTTTTAAGCAAATAGATTCTTATATCTTAAGACAGCTAAGCACTACTTACGGCTTTATTAAGCTCGAAAGTGACTTCTAAACTGGTAGAAGAACGTCTCAATGCACTGTCGAACTTTGGAGAACAAACTCGTGTCAATCTGTCGTGAGTACCGGATCACAGGGGCGCTGAGGGAAATAAAAAGGCTGACGAACTTGCTAGAGAAGTATCAACATCATGCTTACTAGGACCATAACCAGCTCTTGGAATATATACATGTTGTATTAGAGATTATATCAGGAGCTTCTCGATAAACGAACACCTCCCAAAGATGGAAAGCAACAAGCATAAAACATGGGACAGTGTATGAGCAACTGAAGCAGTACGTAAGTGTAGTTAAGATTTATAGCAGCACTCCTCACAAGACATGCACCTGAGAGGAAGCACTTTTAGAAAATAACCTAGAAAAGAGCCTATCCAGGAGGGAGATAGAAATTACCCATCACATAATATGTGAATGAGAGGCTCTAGCCCACAAGAAGTACAAAATATTTGGGAATACAATCATGAAACCAAAGGAATTAAGCACTGACTCATTACTGAGACTGTATACTTTAAACAAGAAGACAAAAATAATAGCTTGGTGTTCTTTCCAAACAGGGCAGTACAATGAGCCTGAGGCTACAGTGCATCTGGAGTAATGGTGACGGGCCTTTGTTACGAAAGAAACCTATATCAGAATATAAAGTACACTGCTAATCTACATCACACAAGAAACTGATCAGTACTTATGAATACTTTTGTCCATACGTTCTTTAAATAATACTGTTATTTTTATGTTCCACTAACAATTTTGAAGGTTTCTGGAGACGCCGAGGTGCCGGAATCTTGATCTTGGTCTTGATCTCCTTATCTGATCCAAATATATCACAGCTACTAAGTAGACTGATCCAAATATATTACAGCTACTAAGTAGAAAGTTGATCATTATCTTAAACAACTGTACAAACTATCTAGGTCGAGTTGCTGAGGGTTACCTGAAATGGCTGCCTGGATGAGGCGGTAAAGGCGTGCTCGGTTCATCGGGAAGCGCGTGGACTCAATTTCCCGTTAGGAAGTCGAAAAAAAAGATATTTTCACTTCAAGAGGTGGACGTGGCCCAGATGTTCACTCAACAACACCAAAAATGAGAACCAGGTTAATCCATGGGGGCAAAGGCGGCCGGGCGTAGAGCTAACCACTCTACCCCATCAAGTGCCGAGGTTACGGATAGTGGAAGCCTTTACCTTCCACCACTCCAACGGCCTCCATGGCCTGTACGGAGATGACTTTATTTTCTAACGTAGTTACGTTCTGGATAACGGATACATGAAAACAATGTTAAGACGTGTTTAGTGTTTGGGTAGAACGCGTATATCACAGAGAGTATCTAACTTACGATCATGTTTTATGTCTCAATTAGCAGATAGGAGGCTACCTGTAGAAAAAAAATCTGAAGCAGAGTTTTCATGAAATAGCGATTCAAAGTAATACAAAATGTGTGTTAAATATGTGACGTCATACGCATACTCTGTTATAAGATGGCGCTGTGTAGACGCCCGCGCTCGTTTGGAGGTTAGCTGTCGTTGTGAATACATCGCGGTCAGTTGTATGGAATAATAAATTTAATACAAGTATCTTAGTTTTACTCTTAAATTATGCCTCTTTATTTCTCAAACCACAGACCCATACTACACCGAGTAATTACCCACATTCCAAATGTACCACGTTGTATTGAATAAAATGTATTATCCACAGTCCGGCTCCATGGCTAAATGATTAGCGTGCTGGCCTTTGGTCACAGGGGTCCCGGGTTCGATTCCCGGCAGGGTCGGGAATTTTAACCATATTTGGTAAATTTCGCTGGCACGGGGGCTGGGTGTCATCCTCATCACGACGCACAGGTCGCCATCGGGAGTCAAATCAAAAGACCTGCATCTGGCGAGCCGAACTTGACCTCGGACATTCCCGGCACTAAAACCCACACGCCATTTCATTTTTATTATCCACATACTATTTGTATTTTATTTCTAATAAGCAAGTCTACGAAACTCTCAAAACCCTACGGCTGTTACAATAGTGACAGCCTACCACTGATGTTCTTGCTTTAGAGTTATCTGAAGGTAGATTAATATTTTAAAAGCTTAAATTCCCCAAAGGGAATCATCATTTTTGAGATAGGATCATTTATACAAATTGAAGTACCTAACTCTCCTATAGCACTGTCGCTGCATTGTCATACATAGCAGATTAACGCTTTCCGTAGTGTGGCGTAAACAACGGTCACACCGGCGAGTTGGCCGTGTGGTTAGGGCCACGCGGCTGTGAGCTTGCATTCCGGAGATAGTGGGTTCGAATCCCACTGTCGGTGGCCCTCAATATGGTTTTCCGTGGTTTCCCATTTTTACTCCAGGCAAATGCTGAGGCTGTACCTTAATGAAGGTCAAGGCCGCTTCCTTCCAACTCCTAGGCCTATCCCATCGTCGCTATAAGACCTATCTGTGTCGGTGCGACGTAAAGTCACTAGCAAAAAAAAAAGGTCACTTAGCCGCCAGCAGCGTCTTAGTAAGGTGTTGCAATCCAACTGACGATCCCGATCCCAAACAATGGGCAAAAAGCTGGTAATTTCACGATTGAAAATGCCTAAATAGCTTCAGTGATTTATATTAGTATCTTTACGTACTATTAGAAGGTACCGTAAGTAAGAAACTTCATATTTGATCCGTATTGACCGAGTATTCAAGAGAATAGGAGAGGAACTATCCACTTTTCAATACAAAATTAAATGGAATGACTAAAAATGACACCATTTATATATAGATGGGACCGGTTTCGATTCTTGCGTAGAATCATTTTCAGCCATACAATTTAAAACAGGTTAGTTAATAAAAGTATACAAAACGTTTAAAAGGTAGAAAAACACATCTAAAACATGAAAAACACGTTAAAATACTACATACAGAGAACTTAAAAACACTTTAAATTACTGTATGTCAACCAAATTTCGTTTATGTTAACTTTAACATGAATAGCTGTCATAAAAACACCTTCCTGATCACATTTAATCACATCATGTATGTCCAACTTGATGTGGAGGATCCAGCGTTCAGTTCTACCGTGATTGTCTTCTTGAATTGATATTGATAAGATGACTGTGATGCTTTGGATTATAAACAATATATCCGATATGTGACTATAACATGTATAACATGTAGTGAAAGGTTGGATAGGTCCAAAAGTATCCTCCTGACCGTTTCGAATAGAATCGGATTACTAAGGGCACTGTTTGTTGTCCTACTACGTGTCAATTATGTTGGCGAGGAGTTTGATAACTTTTAAATGTTTTACATACCTTTATTAACTTGCCAATTTTAAATTATATGGCTAAACGTGACCCTACGCAAGGGTCGAAACCGGTCCCATACATATAAAATGGTGTAATTTTTAGTTATTCCATTTAATTTTGTTTTGAAAGGTGAATAATTCCTGTCCTATTCTCCTGATTAAAAGGTATTGCCTTCGAAAATAATTCATAACAAGTATCCATGGTTTCTTATTTAATATCACAATATTCTCATGAACCACGGAGTATAAAATGAGATAAAAATTTCTTGGAAATTGCATTTCTCACTTTATACTTTATGTACGTCATCTATTGTACATGAAGCACGCGCTAGACATTCGTGTGCGGGCGGCGATGTTACTAAGATGTGTTATCCAAATGAGCCATACATTATTTAAAGGCTGGCGCAGAACGAGGAAGCAAATAGCATATGCATAATGGCTTACAGGCGGCGGTAACATGCCTGTCTCCATTCAACATGTGTTAACATGCTCACTTCATCGTATATTTCTCAAGGCGACAAGGTGAGCAAATTACAGAGACATCTATCAATGATGCACGCAGGATACGACAGTTGACCCCAACTTGGCGGGTTCGATCCCGGCACAGTCCGATGCCATTTGAAGATGCTATATAGACCACCCACGTGCCATTAGATTTACTGGCATGAAAAATAACTTTTGTTGGCCAAATTTCTGCCACCTCGGTGTCTCCGTAAAAGGTACAAATATTTTTTTTTTCAACTTGCGTTACGTCGCACCGACACAGGTAGGTATTATGGCGAAGATGGGGTAGAGAAGGACTAGGAATAGGTAGGAAGCCGCCATGGATTTAATTAAGGTACAGCCCCAGCATTTGCCTGGTGTAAAAATGGGAAACCACGGAAAATCATCACAGCTGAAAACAGTGGGGTTCCAACCCACTATCTCCCGAACTCAAGCTCATAGCTGCGCGCCTCAAACCGCACGGCCAACTCGCACAGTAAAACAACAACATTTATGGTTATTATTATTATTATTATTATTATTATTATTATTATTATTATTATTATTATTATTATTATTATTATTATTATTAAATATAACGGTGATGCGAACAGGTAGCTGTTATTGGAAACAACCTATTTCCGTCCAAGATAGCATTGAAATATTCGAGACAAGTTACAATGCGTACGGAATGGATATAATAATAATAATAATAATAATAATAATAATAATAATAATAATAATAATAATAATCTATATGAATAAATGCAAAGTAGCCACCGCGGTTCAGGTGGCAGTGCGCCGGCCTTTCACCACTAGATACCCTGGTTCAAATCCAGATCACTCCATGTGAGATTTGTGCTGGGCAAATCGGGGGCGGGACAGGTTTTGCTCCGGGCACTCCGGTTTTCCCTGTCATCTTTCATTCCAGCAACACTCTCCAATATCATTTCATTTCATCTCTCAGTCATTTTCCATTGCCCCAGAGAGGTGCGACAGGCTTCGACAGCCGGCATATTTCCTATCCTCGCCGCTGGATGGGGGCTTCATTCATTCCATTCCCGACCCGGTCACTGACTGGAAACAGGCTTCGAGTTTTCATTTATCATATTAATAAATGCAAGTCGGTTTGGAAGGAACTATGTGTGTGTATATATAGAGGTATAAAAATGAAAATAGGCGTGAATTAATGAGGAACTTCCAGGCATCTCAGAGATTTACAACTTAATACCAGAGAAGCTGATAACCTCAGGATTTCTAGAAAAGGCGAAAATTCTCAAAATTCTCTGAGGGGGGTACGCTGGGGGTTTCAAATTTGGAGTTCAGCATAAGAACGCAGTCGGATATATTTATCCAAAGCGATAATATACAGGTTTCTTAAAGAACTTTCAGGAAAGTCCTAATTTTTTACCCCCTTCCCCAAATCAAGATAGCGGAACAATCTGCCAGACGAGCTACAAAATTGAAATTTGACAAAATTATAGCTTTTAGCTTACAATCGACGGGAAAATTCCTAGATGTTTAAATCTTTCGCTTTTGACACACGCCCCCCCCCCCAAAAAAATGTCGAAATATCGAGGCAATTTTAATCACGGTGCCGATCTTTATTTTGAGGTATTTGGTGGCTAAACGGTAAATCGTATCACAAAACGGATGACAAAATCTTTGTTCACTTTCGAGCTATCTACAACTTTGGTCCTATGACTTTTTGTCGTATCTTTCTCCCCTATACGTTAGATTTGGCTGTATTTCTCTATTGCACGTAAATTTTGTGCTTTTTTGCACGTATATTTCACAGTTGACACTCTTATAGTAGAATCATGAAATTCGGCGTGAACATTGGCCCACATATTGGCCATGTATGAACCAAATTCTATGTTACTAGCTACCACATAAGTATCCGGAAGGTAATGCAGTGTATGAAAACTGTACCCAAATTTCGCCCTATTCAACCTTTTCAACTCCATCTAACCAATTAATAGAGGAGATAGGATAAAATCTCATAGGACGTGCCATGTAGATCGCTCAGAGAGGCGTCTTATGGTGCAATCCGTTTGTCAATATGGCGTACCGTTAATCAGAAGTTAATCTGTAAATAAAAGTCTGCAATATTGCAAGCATGCATTACTTTCATTACGAAATTCATAGAAGTCGATTTGCAGCGATTTAGAAAGGGCGTGTCTGCCACTATTATTAATACTTTATAAATTGATAGTAACTTGTCAGCAGGACGGCATTTGCTATTGTAATCAATACTCCCCACATCTACTTTGAAGTTCAGTGGGAATCTGGTCCTTCTCCAACTCCTGTCTAACCGGCATTAGTAAGGAGGGCCTACCATTCTAATGAATAATTCCCTTCTCAATCTGACTTGCAGAAGGCAAGAGAGCTTTCAATTTTCATGAAAACTCTCCTCCTTGATGCTAACAAAAACGCTTACCGGAAATAGGCAAGGGGGTCTGCAATTATGATGAAATTTCCCAACTCGATTGTGAATGGCAGTAGGAAAGTAAGGTAAGGTAAGGGTTATACTGCCCGAAGGCAGGTCCGAACCTCCGCAGAGGTGTTCCTGACCCGGAGTTTACGTGCGTTAGGGTGGCCAGTTCCTTTCCGCTCCTCCATTTCCTTACCCCCCACCAACAGCGCGTGGCAACCCATCCAACTCCTGACCACGCCCAATGTTGCTTAACTTCGGAGATCTCACGGGATCCGGTGTTTCAACACGGCTACGTCCGTTGGAGTAGGAAAGTGAGCCTGTCTTTATCACCGCAACTCCACAACTCGCACCTTACACGGAAAAGAACATATGGGGACCTCCTCATGGCATTTCTTCGATAACGCTAAGAAACAAGCAATTTAATAAAATCTCACTCACATGTACAGGAATTTACGTAGAAATCCGTATACACGGTAGAATACCGTAGCGAAGCACGGGTACATTTTCTAATCATAACAACAATAATAATAATATTGCCTTTACGTCTCAATAACTAATTTTACACTTTTTGGAGACACCGAGGTGCCGGAATTTTGTCCTGCAGGAGCTCTATTACGTGCCAGTAAATCTACCGACACGAGCCTGGCGTATTTCAGAAGCTTCAAATACGACCGAACCTGGCCAAGATCAAACCTGCCGAGTTAGGATCAGAAGGGCAGCGCCTCAACCATCTGATCCACTCAGCCCGGCTGAAATAGATATGGATTCCAACCTTCGTTATTGTATTCCTTGGGCTCCTTAGCTCTCAATACTCTTCAATATGGCATGTAATACAAACGAGAGGAGTTTTGAAGATCCTTTGCTCTTCTACTTACGTTATCATTGCGTCAGTTGAAAAGTTTGGGTTGAAGAACTCGCTGAAACTCGTCGAAGAATGGTTTATTTTATTTTTTTACTATTTGTTTTACGTCGCACCGATACAGATAGGTCTTATGACGACGATAGGATAGGAAAGGGCTAGAAGTGGGAAGGTACATCCCCAGCATTTGCCTGGTGTTAAAATGGGAAACCACGGAAAGCCATCTTCAGGGCTTCCGACAGTTCCCCCTGTGGGTGGAGGCAGTAGAATAACACCCACGGTATTCCCTGCCTGTCGTAAGAGGCGACTAAAAGGGTCCTCAGGGGCTCCGGACTTCGGAGCGTGGGTTGGCGACCATGGGGCCCTCAGCTGAGTCCTGACATTGCTTCCACTTGTGCCAGTATCCTCCCTTTTATCTATCCTATCCGACCTCCATTGATCAACTCTTGTTCTTTTCAGACTCCGACGGTATTACGTATGGAGGGCTGGGGAGTCTTTCGTTTTCACGCCCTTCGTGGCCCTTGTCTTCCTTTGGCCCATACCTTCATTTTTCGAAGTGTCGGACCCCTTCCATTTTTTCTCTCTGATTAGTGTTATATAGAGGATGGTTGCCTAGTTGTACTTCCTCTTAAAACAATAATCACCAGCACCACCACCACGCTTCCAACAGTGGAGTTAGAACCCACTATCTGTCGAATGCAAGCCAACTCACTCGGTTTGAAGAAAATTGAAATGGGTTTTACATCCACCGACTTACAAACAGATGTTATGGTGACGATGGAATGGGTCACGGCTGGGACTAGGAAGGAAGCTATCTTGGCCTTAGTTAAGGTACAACCCCGGTATTTGTCTGCAATGAAAAATGGGAAACCACGGAAATCCATCTTAAGGGCTGCTGTCCGTGGGATTCGAACGCATCAAATCCCGAATGCAAGCTCACAGTCATGTGGTCCAAGCCGCCTAGAACATTGGCATCTTTATAAATACCTGAATATCCCTTCCGTATTAATACTGAACTCAGGTAGTATTCGTAATAATAATGTTATTTGTTTTACGTCCCACTAACTACTCTTTTACGGTTTTCGGAGACGGCGAGGTGCCGCAATTTAGTCCCGCAGGAGTTCTTTTACGTGCCAGTAAATCTACCGACACGAGGCTGACGTATTTGAGCACCTTCAAATACCACCGGACTGAGCCAGGATCGAACCTGCCAAGTTGGGGTCAGAAGGCCAGCGCCTTAACCGTCTGAGCCAGTCAGCCCGATAGGTAGTATTAGATTGCAGTAATACCTAGGACTCGACAATAATGGAAACCTGACGTACATCTCATTACTTTGCAGGCTAATAGGAAATTGGAAATGAATAGGCTTGGGAAACGAAAGAGTAGTGTGATCCTATTGCTTAGTACAAGTAAACAACATCTCCATCATTCGAGAGATAAAATGATTGACCATCTTCTTTTAAAGAACTATTCGGTGCTCGCACACAGCGATGAGAACAATTTGCATTAGGTTAGCCGAGAGCGTTGATTCCCTCTACTCTTGGCTAGACTTCAACTGGCAACAGCAGCCAGCAAAACCAAATATACACATGCAGTAAATTCACCTCCAGTGACTTGCCATTGGGTCAGCTAAAGCTTGTCGTTTCAATCTCATTCCCTTCAGGTTTCCACGTCGCGGCTCAACCTGACGTGTACAATAAACAGAATTGAATTCGTTGTTTCGCACCAGTAATTCCGTTACTCCCCAGTTAGTGTGACTTTCATTCCACCAAGCCGATAAGGTAAAAATTAAAGCGAATAAACAGTCGAGGCAGCGGATGGATTGTTGAGTAAATGTACGCCTTAACATTGTACGACATGCAAATGATGTATCAACACTTTCTCGCATAGGTTCAGTTAAAACTAATAATCAGTCGGATTCAAACCCATAATATCTGAAATTACTCACGTCTGCTATGAGCGAAGTAATATTTTAATTTGAGATGTTGATATCCGTGATCATTTAGTGCTGGTTATAAATTTTCACCACCGAGCCATTGGCTCCGCAGGTTGGGTCACGCAGCTATCACCTTGCATTCGGGAGACAGTGGGTTCGAACCCCACTCTAAAAATGGTTTTCCGTATTTTCCCAATTTTACATCACGCATATGCTGGGGCCGTACGTTACTTAAGGCCAATGTCACTTCCTTCCCACTCCTATTCTGCCCTTGCCGTAATATCTATCTGTACCGTTGCGACGTAAAGTTAATTTTAATAAAATCTATTTCACCAGACGGCCGCGCTCGGCAACCGAAAGGTTCAGCGGAGTTTTGCCTATGCCTACACTTTCTTCTTGTAGGCTCGTCTGTTTCATCAAACAAATCCAAGGAAAAGCAGCTCGATTTGTTCTGAGCGAATTCCGAAAGAGTAGTGTTACGAAAATATTGCAAAGTTTGGGCTGGGAAGACTTGGGAGTTTTTAAAAGTAGGAAAAATCAAACTATGAAGATACAGTTGGAATTCAAGAGGAAAAGTTGGGGAAAATATTCATTTACAGGAACAGGAGTTAGGGATTGGAATAATTTACCAAGTGAGATGTTCAATAAGTTTCCAAATTGTTTGCAAATATTCAAGAAAAGACTAGGTAAACAACAGATAGAGAATCTGCCAACTGGACAACTGCCTTAAATGCACGTCATTGGCGATTGATTGATTGATTGATTGATTGATTGATTGATTGATTGATTGATTGATTGATTGATTGATTGATTGATTGATTGATTGATTGATTGATTGATTGATTGATTGATTGATTGATTGATTGATTGATTGATTGATTGATTGAACGATTGATTGATTGATTGATTGATTGATTGATTGATTGATTGATTGATTGATTGATTGATTGATTGATTGATTGATTGATTGATTGATTGATTGATTGATTGATTGATTGATTGATTGATTGATTGATTGATTGATTGATTGATTGATTGATTGATTGATTGATTGATTGATTGATTGATTGATTGATTGATTGATTGATTGATTGATTGATTGATTGATTGATTGATTGATTGATTGATTGATTGATTGATTGATTATCTGACTTCGTTTGACCAACACTTGTTTTATTTCGAATCCAATGGTAATAGGTTTCCAAGACCCAGAAATTCTTCAATTTCCCTAGATTTCATATTTCTTCATCTCCAAAACAAAGAGATCAAAATCACACAGCTAAACAAGCGGTTTTAATGCACTATGAACGCACGGGGAAACTGTGACTATGGTATCCTCCAAAGACATTATGTGAACAATAATAACAAAATTAATATTAATAATTATAACAGCGGAGGTCATGTCTGCTGAAGTCAAATATTGACTCAGAGAGACATGTACAAAATTGTTTATTTGTAACTGTTCGCTTCGGCTAACGTGAGGAGATATTATGTGGTCTCCTTCGCTTTCATGTATCAACTACTGTAGTCTGAATACCAGTACAGTGGGAGGCATCTGACAGCCAGGGGATAGACCGAAGTTAACTAAATACTTGGCGCTAATATTCTGTGGAATCTTATGCCTCGAATTTTTCCTCTGAGAACCTATCAACCAGTTCGTATATGAGAGACCAATGAATTGTGTGGAGACCTCTTGAAGAATTGAACACCACCCCGAAATAAGGGTGTAACGAAAAAACCAGTAATTTTTCAGGGGAGAGGAAAAATATTTTCGGGGTTTATTTCATGGCATACACTACTTGAACCAATTGCGTATGCAAGTGTACAAATGAGTTCATCTACTAAAAACAAATAATTATTGTTAATGCACGGTTTTAAAGACAGTTTATGAATTGGAAGTGATACAATAGAAAATAAGTCGCAAGTATGTCCTACATATGTATATAAGAGAATAGAAATACTGTACATGCTATTGCAACACAAATGATAGCAAACAATATTGGTGTAATAACAAAATTAACAACAATAAAAATGCCAAAAAAGTATTTCAAAATACATATCTTATTTCGTCTATGACCTTTTTTATATGCTCTATTACACCCGGTGATGAACCGATACAAGCGCTGCCCACCATCTCAACTGATATTCTGTCCTTGCACCGCGAAGGACGAAGGACAAAATTCTGCTGGCTGTTAACCAGCTTGAAGTTCAAATGTAAGACATAAGATGACATGAAAATGATGAAAATCCCCGTTTTAACTGAAATCCCACTTTTCAAAAATCTTTAGGTTACATCCTAATTCTGGGGATGACATAAATTGCTGTCACCGCTGGAATCTTTTGTGACATGTAGGCGTGTACGACAATCAATGCTCCGATGATATAAAGCACGCATTCATGCTGGTGGTCTCGCCTTCAAGCACCAGATATGAATAAACAGCTATTGCTAGGTTTTGCTACCCTCCAATCAATAACTCAGTAAAGATCTCCAGGAACAAAAAAATATTCCAGTGGATATCCGTTCCTATATAAAACTGATTATCTTGGCGTTATCTATCTTCGCTATAATTTTGCACGGATAGTTTTACGACATCCTGTATATGTAATTAATTGTAGAAAGGATACCCGGCTCCATGGCTAAATGGTTAGCGTGCTGGCCTTTGTTCATATGGGTTCCAAGTTTGATTCCGGTCAGGGTCACACTAAAAGCCATACGCCATTTCATTTGTAGAAAGGATTACAAAGGAAATTCTATGCCTCATGTGATAGGTACCATCCAGACATTCGCTTAGATTTGAAATGGAAAACCACTTTTAGAATGTCCGAGAGTGGAAATTTCATCAACTGATCCTCCGAATCAGGCATTGATTGTACAGAATCGTGCATAGTTTCTATCGACATCAACAAACAGGAAGCCCGTGGCAAATAGAGCCCAGTAAGGGGCCTTGCCTGCAGGCCTATGTCCAGAAGATTGAAAAGCACAGTAACCTCGCAGCAGAAGTTCGAAAACTGTGGGAAATGGACCTGGAAACATAGAGGCCTTTAGTCATCTGCACCACAGGACTTGTTCGCAACAATCCGCAACAACACCTGTAGGATCCGGACATCGCCTATACACTTCCACAAATGTAGATGGGTATAATTCTGGACATTTGCCGCATGAGAAGGACCTTCCTCTGAGAGCAGTGGAGGTCGGGAGATGGTCTATCCTAATGTGTGAACCGCTACAGCGAGTGAAATGTGAATAATAATAATAATAATAATAATAATAATAATAATAATAATAATGTACATTTCTACTTACTGCATTTAGGAACAACCTCCTGTATTTACAGGATGCCATTAAAAGAAAGGTGAAACATATCAAGTTTTATGTATACATTTTTATTAATGAAAGAACACACTAAATTATAAAATAGATATTGTAAACAGTATAATTAGTGCGGCAATTCAGTGCTGTAGAGGTGGTGTCTCAGGACCTTGATGGAGCCTCGAAGGAATAGAGTCACAATTTCGGGGATGAGCTTCATTGGAAATTGGAAGCGCTTCCACGTGGCGACAAAGCAACGAGGTACGGTACCGCGAGCTCCGACAATTATCCCTACTATTACAATTTTCTGAAGGTGGTATTTGGATTTGTAAGGGATAATGGGTTTTTACTTTTTAATATTTTCTACATTGACCTCCTCTGTCTGACCGCTATCTATGATGAATCAAGGAGAACTGTTGTCATTAAAGGCTATGATGTCAATTCTGTGCGAATTGCCGTTCATGGCTAGTCCGTGTACCTTCTCATGTACATTGAATTCCTTCTTTCTCAGTTCTTGGGCAATGAAGGATCTTATCTCGTGGTGCCCCGTGTTTCTGAGGAGCTCCCCGCGTCTGCAGAATCCCAGGACATGACCAAGAGTTTCTTTCTCTCCGTGTCAATCCTGATAGAGATTGTTGTCCAGGGATCTGCCTGGCACCGAGCGCACCACAGAAACATTAGCAGTCATCTCTATAGCGTCTCTCCACGTGTTACAAGACAGACCGGTATGATCTCGCACTCAAGAGATTGCTAGTGTGTACTCTTTGTAAAGTTTTACTCGGAGTCCTTTTTGCGGTAGTGAACACCAGGAGGCGAATTCACTTTCTGGTTGCTCTTGACGGATCTTCTTACCACAGTATCGTACTGCCCCTTATTGGCAGTTATTTTCCGAGTAATTTGAGATGCTCTATACCTTCCCGACTCTCCGCGTGATAATCATTTGAAGTGGCAGCGGATGGATTTTCAGGCTTAAGCGAGATAATAATTAATAATAATAATAATAATAATAATAATAATAATAATAATAATAATAATAATAATAACAATAATAATAATAATAATAACGTTTAATAGCATTCAACATCAAGTTGTATGTCCAGCTCCATGGCTAAATGGTTAGCGTATTGGCGTATGGTCATACAGGTCCCAGGTTCGATTCCCATCAGGGTCGGAAATTTTAACCATAATTGGTTAATTCCGCTGCCACGGGGGCTGGGTGTATGTGTTGTCTTCATCATTTCATACTCATCATGACGCGCACGTCGCCTACGGGCGTCAAATCAAGAGACCTGCATCTGACGAGCCAAACTTGTCCTCAGGCACTCCCAGCACTAAAAGCCATACGCCATTTTATTCCATCAAGTTGTATTATTCGGAGTGCATTGTTGGCTTGCATAACTTAGTCCCAATTTACGAGTGTTGTACTGGGTTGCATACCTTACATTTCATTGACGAATGTTGTGCAGGGTTGCATATCTTGTCTTTTATTGACAAGGATAAGATACGGCGAGACACGAAAGAAGTAAGTTAATACGGTACAGATGAAGTTCCATTATTTCTTAGACAGTGAGTTTTTGGATTTATTGCAATAACGGTCCTAAAAACGTGAAATTACTGTGAAAATTAGTCATATCCTCTTCTACCTGAAAACACTCCAAATAAATGCACGTATAATTTATTCGGCTTGGACGTCAGTTGAGTGCCCAAGAGTACGGAAGTTGTGCCATCCATTTAGAGAGAGAGCTGTCCCATATTGTATCAGTTGGCTTTAGTGTTGCACATTAATTCTCTTCGTGTAATGCATGTCTCGAATAATTTTCTTTTTCATGTAATATATGCTGCGATGAAAATGAGAACAGCCAACAACGAGAGAAAAACTAAAATGTATGCATCTCAATTAAGTTGCCAAATAATGTAACTATTTTTCATTATTATTGCATTAATTACAACTATAAATACTACAGAATGATAGCATGGCTGCAATTAAAAGGCCTGGGATTGTATGGGCTTGCAATATTTATGGGATACTTAGGGAAATATACTAAATACAAACACAATGAAACAAATGGAACCAACGTTATTGTAAATTGAGACTTGTGGGCCTGAAAGGAAACAGTCGTGGTATCTTCTTTTCCACTGACAATATTTCATAACAAGCCACAAATTTTAAGATTGTAACCCTACATTATTTCCATAAAATATTAACGTTTAGTAATAATAATAATAATAATAATAATAATAATAATAATAATAATAATAATAATAATAATAATAATAATAATAATGGAATGGTCTCAGCTAACGTGTGTGTACATTTTAAAAGTATTATCATTATTATTATTATTATTATTATTATTATTATTATTATTATTATTATTATTATTTCACTTTCAGTGAACCAGAAATTAGTTACCACTCTTATTTGAGCATAATACATTATTCTATTTTAATTAAAATATTTTTGTGAGAAACTATAATTAAGTAAGAGCGTCTAATTGAAGTAGTGAGAAAGACATACGATTTTGACTCAATGACCTTCTTAATTCTGATGCGAATGAATGGATGTAAATTTTTAAAAACTATAACTGAGTATATTTTAAGGAAATAAGGATATAACATTTTTCAGTTTAAACGCATGTCAGAAATGTAATGCCGCGTCTTTCATCTTATGTGAAAAAGAAAAGTGGCGGAAAACAACGTTAAGAATGTCGATGAAAATTGGAATTCCTACGTTATGTAAGTTGAGAATTATAGTTTCATACTACATTCAACACAACGCCTTCTCGTGATTTTGACATGGCGCCGCATGTTCACTATTATAAAGACGTCCCTACTCTTACAAAAGAACGTCTTCAAGGGCTTGCAGTTTTAAGGCGGCGGATTTCTTACTCGGATTCAATACACGACATTACCGTTCCTGATCCTGTGAAATAGTGGTTCAGCAAGCAACCACCGTTCATCATTGTAAACTTATTCAGCTTGGATCAAGTGTGTGAACGATAGGGACTGTCACAAATGATCGTCAATATGCTGTCGTTCTGACATAATGTATATTGCCCAATACATAGATTCTTCGTTTCTAGACACCAGTCTATGTTTCAATTGAACAATCGCTATATATTAGTGCGATGTTAATCCATCCTATAAGGGGCCGATAACCTTTGATGTTAGGCCCCTTAAAACAACAAGCAACATCATCATCAATCCATCCTACAACATTAATCACAAACTTCTCTTATCCTACATATTTCAGTCAATGTACCCCTGAGAGAGAATTTGGTCACTTTTTATACGAGTACGTCCATGATACGCATACACATTGAAATTAAAACAGACACGCAACAAAAATAAAACATAATCTTTCCAACAATTAACAATTTGAATGAGAAGCGTTCTTTGTACATTCCGTACATGGCATAATTTTACAACGTGTCATAAAGAAAGAATCCCTGGTCATACACAAAACTGGCTAAGTGGTAATTAAGCATTTTAATACGGAGTATTAACCAACCTTCACAACTTCAAATGTCTTCTTATGCTTCGTATAAGGCGCGCAAGTTCAGTATAGGCAGACGTCCCCACTCTTACAAAAGGTATTCAAGGTCTCGTAGTTTTGGGGTGATGTATTTCTTGCCTGAATTCGTTGCTCCAGGTAGTCCCATACTTGTTCCATCAGCTCAATCGTTGCACATTGTGATCTTGCAGGGATTTCCGAACGATGTTGGTGTCATGCGCTCTGGCATTATCATGCATGAATATTTCGTTTTCTCCAAATAATAATAATAATAATAATAATAATAATAATAATAATAATAATAATAATAATAATAATAATAATAATAATAATAATAATAATAATAATTTGGAGTGAAAATTAAATTGGCAAACCTAATACGTAAAACACATACCGACACAATTTCAAAGGTAACATTTATGGGTGAGATATAAAACTTCTTAAGATAAATACAGGGGTGCGGCAAGGTTACGGTTTGTCACCCTTTCTATTCAACTGTATTCTGGAGAAAATTGGAACAATTTGGAATGTACAGCTTAAATAATATAACAATTTGACGATAACATTGGGGAGAAAAAGCAAAGGCATTGAAATAAATTGTCTAACATTTGCAGACGATTTTGCTATATTGTCAGAAAACAAAACAAGTGCAACAACAAAATCAATCTCTTGGAAGAAATAGCCATCAATACAGGGATGAGAATCTCCATAAAAAGAACAAAATTTATTAGAAACATCAAGAACGCTCCAAAATTTTTAGCAACAGATATTAGTCCAGTGGAAAGAGGGTAACGAAATTCAAATATCTGGGAGAAATAATTCAAGAAAATGGTTTAGACAAAACTGCAGTAGAAGAAAGGGTACATAAGATGGAAATATGGCATCACAATGAATTTTTATAACAAAAAGTGTCTATATAAAAATATTAAAATAAGGCACTACACTACAGTGATGAAACCGGAATGTCTATATGCAAGTGAATGTCTGGTACTAAACTATAGATTAGATATAACTTGAGGTACTAGAAAGGAGAATCATGAGAAAAATCGTAGGCCCTGTGAAAACAACGGAAGTATGGAAATTAAGATCTAATGATGAAATATACAGGAACATAAAAATATAACAGAAACCATAAGAAAAGGGAGATTGCAATTTTTGGACATATTTACAGAATGGATGATTCCAGATTAACAAAAGGATTTTCAAGTACATTTGGTACAAAATGGCAACAACTATCTGGATTCAAGAAGTAAAAAAAGATTTAGAAATAAATAATATAAGAGAAGAAGAAACTATGGACAGAGAGATTTTTAGAAAGCGGGTAGTTAGTATGGAAGGATTCCAAGGAATATTGAACAAGAAACCCGGTGCGAAGTGGTCCGAGGACTGAAAGTAATAGCTTAGTGAAAGGATGAAATAATATTGGAAAGAACGGAAGAGAAAACAACACAGTATGAAGAATTGAGTTGAAATTGGCATGTGATCTTTAGCAGGCCTCGTCGGAAAGAATAATAATCAAAATAATAATAATAATAATAATAATAATAATAATAATAATAATAATAATAATGTTATTGGTTTTACGTCGCGCAAACTACTGATACGGTTTTCGGAAACGAAGAGGTGCCGGAAATTAGTCCCGCAGGAGTTCTTTTACGTACCAGTAAATCTTCGGATACTATGCTGACGTACTTGAGCACCTTGAAATAACACCGGACTGAGCGAGGATCGCACCTACCAAATTGGATTCAGAAGGCCAGCGCCTCAACCGTCTGAGCTACTCAGCCCTCATTTTCTCCAAAAAGCCTCACGTCACGAATTACGTTTTTCACTGACCAATGCTCCTTGGAGCAGTTAAGAATCCATTAATAATGATCAGGAGATCGGTTTTCGTGTTAAGACTTATGCCTGCCAACTCGATAACAGATCCACCTTCATAAGCAATGGTACATTGTACAGCTGTCGGAAGAAATCGCTCCTCATGCCCCTTCCAGACTCGCAGACAACCAGCTGAACGATATAACGCGGGGTTCATCCGAGACCAGCACAAGATGCCAGTGTCTTAGCTGCCAGTGCAGATGATCTCTAGCAAACGGCAGTCTTCTTTTAAGGCGTCATCTGTCCGGTACAGGTACTTGAGCGGTTGTCGCGATCTTAAACTGGCCTCTCCAAGCCTATTTCTGACAATTTGGTCACTTACTCGTACTCTAGAAGCCTGTTGTAGGCCCACCTGTAGTGCTTGTGGTGTAACTTGGGGTTTGGTAGAACTTGTAGAGGCGTGCGGTCAGGGGCACGCAGCTGTGAGCTTGTATCTGGGAGATAGTGGGTTCGAACCCCTCTGTCAGCAGCCCTGAAGATGGTTTTCCATGGTTTCCCATTTCACACCAGGCAAACGTTGGGCTGTACCTTAATTAGGGCCACGGTCGCTTCCTTCCCACTCCTAGATCTTTCCTGTCCCATCGTCGCCATAAGACCAATTTGTGTTGGTGTGACGTAACAAGAAGAACTTGTAGACGCTTACAACGATACTGCCCTGGGGTTGTTTTCCTTTGGCGGCCGGTGCCAGTGCGCCTTGAATCATTTCCTGTCCACTTCCAGCGGAAACGTTCCCACAGATACCAAATCGTATTCTGAACAACCCCTAGAATTCTTGCAACTTACCTCTGCGAGTAGCTTTTTGAAGCAGTGAAAGCGCATTAGTGGTTTAATTCAGCGACAACTGCTTCCCCCGTTGTCTAGATTAGTCCGCACGATCAACTCTATACTCTATCAACTCTATACTCCACACAGACCAAACTACGTAGACTCTTTGAATTGAGTCGCTCATTTCATGCAACTGACACTGACACCCCTCAAACGTCCAGATGACAGAGGAGCCCTCTGTTATGTAAAAAGAGATATATTTTTGCCATAACATTCCAATCCCCATCGCAATGTGCACTTATTTTATAGTTACAAACATCTAAAGATGTGACTAAATGTCTTCTTAGTAACAGTGTATAAAAGTAGATGATGAAGTACATACCCGCATTTGAAGATCACTTCATCCCTGTGTTAAAATTAATCTCTTCTCTAAATTATCCCTCCATTTCCACCACTCACTTCTTTTTAAGACCGCTTTGTTCGTGTATTCATAATGCTAGTACGGAAATGAAAGGGAGCCTCAAACTCAATTGGTATTCGCGACTGGTGAAGTGTATCGGACGAAAATGACTCCTTCCAGTTTCTCGCGACCCAAGCAGCTTTATTTCACATTTCATTTGTACACTAAGCACGTTCCTGTGAAATGTATTCTATTAAAGAAGGCGGACCTTTAAAGCTTAAGTGACATATTTTCAGATACATTCTGTGGTGTAACGTGAATTCAAAGAAATATGCTTCTGATTCTCTTTTCTTCTGCAGTTATTACAAAGTCATAAAGGTTCCAGATGGAGTAATTTTATATCTGCACCACTTTGATAATGCCTGTGACGAGACACAACTAGAATATTAAAAAGTTTTACAATACCTCTATTACGGGTGTGTTTAAAAACATCAAACGTGGATGTGTCTTCAAACATCAAGGTATTTACTCCGTCTGAAGATTTCGTATAATCCTTTTAATACCGCACATTTTTTACGTCGCACTAACTCACATAGGTTGTCGGTGACCTGGAATATAGAGCGTCTAGGTCTGATAGGGATGTAGTCGTGGCAATAATTAACGTACACCTCCAGTATTTGTCTGGTGTGAAAATGGTCGACGATGAGGTTCAAGCCGATGATCTCCCTAATGAAGCTTACAGCTACATGACCTATAACGCGTAGTCAACTCGCTACTTAATAATAATAATAATAATAATAATAATAATAATAATAATAATAATAATAATGTAATCAGGAAAATTTTTCACACAAAGGGATTTGAGCAAGACGAGAAGAAACCAACACCACGACTTTCTTGGTCGGAGGAGCAGAAATTACAGCAGTCAATAATAAATAATAATTTCGTGTGGTTATTTCTAGCCGAGTGCAGCCCTTGTAAGGCAGACCCTCCGATGAAGGTGGGCGGCATCTGCCATGTAACTGCGTGTTATTGTGGTGGAGGATAGTGTTATGTGTGGTTTGTGAGTTGCAGGGATGTTGGGGACATTGGAATTAACTAATGAAGGTTAAAATCCACGACCCGGCCGGGAATCGAACCCGGGACCCTCTGAACCGAAGGCCAGTACGCTGACCATTCAGCCAACGAGTCGGACACAGCAGTGAATGAAAATGAAGAACTGTTGGGCAAGGAGGAAAGGTCAACAAATGTTGACTCCGAGTGGTCCTAACTGACCCATTCACGCAGAAGAGGAAGAAGATGGAGAAGATTTTTTTTATTCCATTCGTTAAGGTCATCTATGGATCACGTTTACACAATCCACCAGAGATTTTATCTCTCAAACGTATTACCTTTTCTTTGTACTCCTTCCAGATGGCCTCTCTTTGTCACTCTTCAACCGAGATGTTGCTCGACTTGACGGATTTCTCCGGTGCATCCCTCTTTCCCGCAATTTTCATCCTAAAGGTTGTTCTTTCCTGTATATCTCCCTCCTAGATCCCCACTTCTACCATGTCCATGTGAACCTCCTTAAGCCATAAAGAGTGTGCCTTTCACTTTTCTCGTAGACTAAGTATCCTGTGTGCCAGTCTCCTTGGATTCATCCTCTTAATGTGCCCATAAAATGATAGTCTTCTTTCCCTCATGGTAGTTGTTATCTTCTCAACTTTTTCATAAAGTTCTCGTTTCCGTCTCCTTGGACCTTATAATAATATTAAGAAGAAGAAGAAGAAGAAGAAGAAGAACCATAACGTTATTTGCTTTACATCCCACTAACTACATTTACGGTTTTCGGAGACGCCGAGGTGCCGCAATTTAGTCCCACAGGTGTACTTTTACGTGCCAGCAAATCTACCGACACGAGGCTGTCGTAATTGAGCACCTTCAAAGAAGTAGAATTAACTATATCGATGTTCTCAATATAAAATTAATACATTCAACCGGGTTAGTGGGCTAAATTTCTCTGTTGATCACTGACAGAATGTCGGTCTCCCGATCATTAAATCGCGAGTTTAATCCGAGCAGAAATAGACGGTTTTATTTAAAGGTGAAGGAAAGTCTGTTCTCTATATCACATCGAACGCCGTCGGCATATAATTGATTTTAGCTACTCTGTTTCCGTTTATCCGAAAAGAAATTACTAAAACCCAAACGGGTATCCAACTATGCACCCTCCAAACCGAAGCCTCAAGGCTGCCTATTCAGCCGAGAAAGATGGGCAGAATAAATGTATATATGGAGGAAATCTGGCATCTTCTGGAAGGCACTGTCTTGAAACCTCACCTTACAACGAAAGACCAGCTGTCACACTGCAGAGTGCATGTGTTCCTGCTCTGTTAAAATGCACATCTGAAAGTTCCCAGGAGATCTTTCTTTGTGTGAGAGATCTCGCACGGAAAACATGCCCAGGCACGCTTAAAGAATAACAAATATCCCCTTACGGATTTTATGTTGCACTACACTGGACCGTATGAAAAACGTGGTCATTATCGGCCTCACATTTGAGGGATCTTTCAAAAAGATAAGAATTTAGAGTCAGAATAATAAGTTGCCATAATCTGATCAGCGTAAACACATCCAACAATATTTCCTGCTACTTACAACCCCTAGTGAATGGTTTTATGAAATGAGATAGAAATCACATAGGGCAAACAATTCGAAATTCCATAAGGGATTTATATATAAATGTGAGGGAAGTTCTAATTTGAAATGGTCAGGATTGGAACTCTTTTTTACCCTAGAAGAAAATGTTAATAATGTTAATAAGCTTGCCTCCTGATCCAAAGTGAGGCCACTGATCAGTACCTGGTAAAGGGTGCCATAAGAAGCTCGCCAAGATTCCGGATTTAAATAAAAATTCAATTAGGAAGATTCCGCTCACTTATAGTTTCACACTTTGGATATATAACTCACTTTAAGGATCAATTACAATTTAAAAGGACAGAATTTCAAAAAAAATACCTCTTTGCACCAACAAAAGCTACAAACTAACACTGTAAGAGGAAATTAATTTACTTGAAGGTACAAAATATGGCAGAACAATACTAGCGTAAAAATATGGACTCTAAAAGACAAATCCAAGAGTGGAGGTATGATTTGCTTAAGGGGAGTCATGCCTGAAAGTTTGCACTTCTACAGTTACCATTTATCAAAATCAAATTTATTTTAATTTTATTTTCTTACAATTTGCTTTACGTCGCACCGACACATGGCCAATGGAAAATCGCAAAATCACTTGTGAAATGCTGCTTCAACGGATGACGAAAAATGGATTTATTTTTAAAACCCGGAGCGGAGAAAATCGTGTCACCTGGCGAAGCCGGTCCTTCAACACCAAGGCCAAATCGCTTTGATGAGACATCATTCCGCACCCGCCGTACTGCCCCGACCTGGCGCCATCTGACTATCACCTCTTCCCATCAATGGGGCACGCGCTCGCAGAGCAGCACTTCAGCAATTTCGAGGAAATTGG
This sequence comes from Anabrus simplex, assembly GCF_040414725.1. Classification (NCBI taxonomy): domain Eukaryota; kingdom Metazoa; phylum Arthropoda; class Insecta; order Orthoptera; family Tettigoniidae; genus Anabrus; species Anabrus simplex. The sequence continues at coordinate 873,264,495 of NC_090265.1, read as the reverse complement.
AAAATAGCTCGACGAATAGTTTACCGCAAAATACAAGCAGTTGTTATGGCATGGTATTCATAACTTACCTGAAAGATTGGCGAAGTGTGTAGGAGCGAATGGTCAATATTTTGAATGAACAAAAAAATGTATTTTCCTTGAAAATTTGTTTTCTATACCACAAAAACCGAAAAAACTATGCATACACCAGTAACTAAACAAACTAAACTGAACCAAACTTAGTAAAACAAAACTTTTTTCATTTAGTGAAGTTTAGTTCAGTTAAGTTTTCCATCTCTTACTGTGTAGAACCTGAATTCTAAGTTACTTTCTTAATATCCATTTTATTTCTTTCTTTTTTCAGGTAAGTGGGTGTTCCAGTCTACCTCAAGGTTGGAAACTGTAAGATCATCTTCCTTTATGCACTAATAAAATTACGACCGCGGTGTTCATCAACTTACTGACCACACTCTCAAGGTAAGTTGCTTTCAGTAGGAATATAGCCAGAAGGCGTCAAACTAAAATATCCGCACGTATTGGCTTAGGCTATATTAGTAGTAGTAGTAGTAGTAGTAGTAGTAGTAGTAGTAGTAGTAGTAGTAGTAGTAGTAGTAGTAGGATTTATGTATGTATGTATTTGTGAATAAGTCCATTAGGACTACGCAGAATATTTAGAGGCGTACATATGCCTTCCTTTTAGCCCATATTCCTTTCATTATTTTACTGTGGGCTTTCTTTCTATCTTCAAACCAGGTTGTTCCAGTCTTCTTCTTTGGTCTTTCCTCTTGGTCAACTTGCCATTTGCGAACTTTGTATCTGATGTTTACCCAGTTCTGGATATCTGCTGGTGTAATTCCTCCCTGTTTCAGATCAGTTTTGATTTCGCAATCTATTTAATTGTGTCTGTTTTGGTTTTACTCTTGTTTTCATAGAATACGACTACTTGTTTTGAAAGTATGTCTGGGTGCATTTTTTAAATTGTATTAATAATAATAATAATAATAATAATAATAATAATAATAATTGATTTTCGTCCAACTAACTACTTTTACGGTTTCCAGAGACGCCGAGGACCCTCGAAATTAGTCCAGCAGAAGTTCTTTTACGTGCCAGTAAATCTACCGACATGAGGCTGACGTATTTGAGTACTTTCAAATACCACTGGACTAAGCTAGGATCGAACCTGCCCAGCTGGAGTCAGAAGGCCAGTGCCTCAAACGTCTGAACCACACAGTCCGGCATTCGTTAAATGAGTCTATAGAATCTTAACCTGCGTTTTCTAATGTCACTGTGAATATTAGTGCATTGTTTATTATTATTATTATTATTATTATTATTATTATTATTATTATTATTATTATTATATGACAATTACCGTATTTAAGGAGTGACCAGTTGTTAATATGGAGATACTCTGAAGTTTATACTGTAGCTAACGCAATCGTTAAATGGTAATGGCAGCTTCAGAGCTGTCGCAACACTGTAGTAAAATGCAATAAATCTGCTACATACTTTGAATGATTACCTTACAGCATTCCGAGATCCACCCAGACAGTTATAAGAAAATTATATTCCCCCATGTATTATATACGTCTAGCCTTCCACTGGAATAATTTCAGAGTGGCGCACAGAAAAATCTGGAACTGGTGCGCAATTTAGCTGGAGCCATCCATCACTCGCACTCTCGGAACAAGGTGTCAGCAAGTACAAGCTTCGTATTGCATATTTCAACTTTTACTTATTAAAGTGAGATGGAGAAGTAGGTGGAATTTAATATTACTCCAATGATTAATTCAGTTCCGATATTTAAAAATAAAATAAAACTTAGGTAAAATATGGCCGAGAAGAGAGGAGAATTCTCCGTGCCTATGCCATCGCCAGAACGAGGAATATAAATTACATTCTGATAATCTATTGCTCACTTTAAAAATTCCTTGCATAGCTCTACGTACTGCTCCACCAGCACGCATGATCGCGTTGTAAAGCAGATTCTCAAACTACGTGACTGTGACAGTCTTAGAAACTTGGTGAATAGCTCGTTTACAGTGTCATTCCCTGCTTTAGACAGGGACTCTGTGTCCTACAATTACAGCCACGAGTACAGGTCAAAAATAAGAAATAGAAATAGAAATAGAAATAGAAATAGAAATAGAAATAGAAATAGAAATAGAAATAGAAATAGAAATAGAAATAGAAATAGAAATAGAAATAGAAATAGAAATAGAAATAGAAATAGAAGTATATTTATGTAAAGTTAATTACTAGTAGGATCAGAGGTGCCTTTGGCTGTAACTAACTGCCACTTTAACTTAAATGTATCACCTAACATACAAAATCTAATAAAAGAATACATAATAAGCGTAAGATACATTTTCCCACTGAGGATACAAGAATAAAAACTAAACATCTAGGAGATTACAATAATACTTTTAACATTTAATAAACATACACTATACTAATAAGAAAGAGAAGACAATCTAATTGTATACTCGAAAACTCCAAAGGTAAACTCCTACTCGAAAATATTATGTTTAAAACAGAATCATGTTTGTGAGGTTTCTCAATCTGTCAAAACTAATTTATGAATAAGAACATTTTAGAAACTACCTGAAGAACATATTATGATAATAGAAGCATAACTGTAAAAGAAGCAATTTAATCTAACATAGAATGGCATGCTTCGTTCTTGAACGGACATCATCAGTTACAAGCTCACCGGCCAAACAATTAGTCACGCTAGTGCGCACGCACAGATGAATCGTTATGTACAAATGACGGAGGGAACGAGTCAACCGCACACACTCTGCCTCTGCCTGACAATAGCGATCAGTGAGACATTGATGTTTCAAGCGGACAGTGCCAATATGGGTAGATGTAAGAATGTGACAGAGTGGCAATCGTGTTTGAACATGCCCATGACCATATGGTGCGTGAGGTTGCTTGATTTGTTGGTGTTTCGCAGCGGACTGTTAAACAGTGGTGTACTACACGTGGCCACGAAACCCCGTTGTCAGAATTTGGTCGGAAATGAAGATCATAACTGAGAGGGACCGGAGACGCTTGTGAATCAAAATCGCTTCCAAACCTGACAGAAATTGCTGCAGTCAGTGAATGAAGGTTCACCCCAACCTGTTAGCAAGAGAACATTGCGACGGGAACTACATGCAATGGATGGAGTCGGTTACCTAGCAAGAAGCCATTGCTCACACAGGCATGTCAAGCTACGCGTCTTCAATGGGCTAGAAATAATCGAACGTGGACAGTACGTGACTTGTGTAACGTAATGTGGTCTGACGAATCATGTTTATGCCTGTGTTCCGATGACGCACGTCGTCGAGTGCACCGAAGGCCAAATGAAGCATTTCATGCGGGATGTGTGCAAGGTCAGGTTCAAGCCAGAGTTGGGTCTGTGATGTCTTGGGGGTATTTATCGTATCATGGATAAGACCCGCTCATTAAGGTGACCTCTAACATGAACTAGCATGTTTGTTTAAACATTTCGGATGATCAGGTTTTGCCTTTCGGTCAATATCTGCGTGATGATAATGCTATTGATTCCGCGATTTTTCAAGATGACAACAGCAAAGTTCATCGGGCTTGACACATATGTGACTCCATTTATGAACGCTCCCCCACCATTTTACATTTGAATCGTGCTGAAAAATCACCTGACTTGAACTCCATCGACAATCCGTGGGACATATTGGATCAGCGGGTAAAACACCGACATTAGCATCCCCGCAATTTGGTGGAATTGCGCGATCAAATTCTCAGTGAGTGGCTCAACCAGGATACAACGTATCTGCAACATTGTGGACTCACTTCCTAACCGAATCCAGACGGTTATCAATCCCAGAGGTGGAGTTATATGCTATTAAATTATGCTTGTAATGATTTCTTCAGGGGTGACTAATTTTTGCCCGGTGACCTTATATTGACGGAACAGGTGATAATCACGTTCTTTGGTGGTGGACTGCCCCTATGCTTCCATTGCATCGATTGTTGTTTCGTTTGTGGCTCATGATGATAATGGAGCCGTGGCTCATCACCAGTCACAAGCCTAGCCATGAAGTCAGCTGGATCTTGATCATGGCGTTGCAAAAGTTCTCTGCTTACGTCCACACGGCTCTGCTTTTCGTCTGCAGACAAGAGTCTAGGCACACACGTGGATGACACCTTCCCCAATTGTAAGTGGCCTTGCACGATCCGCTGCAGGGTGTTTCGGCTAATTCCCGTGGCTGCCTCCATTTCCGTAAATGTGATGCATTTGTTTCCTTGGATGGCCTGTTCGACCCAGGCAGAGTTGGCTGGTGTTGACACTGTCACCTTTCTTCCATAACTGGTTCCCTTGTCCACCGATGTGCGCTCTGTTTTCCAACCTTCCACCCAGTTTTAAACTGTTTTCCGTGACGGCGTATGTTCTCCACAGACTACCCCCAAGCGCTGATGAATTTCTGCCGCGGTCACGCCTTCTTTCCATAGGAACCAAGTCGTATAGCGCTGTCCCTTACGGTTGCTTTCCATGTTGTCTGACCTACGCTGATAATGTTGTTGTAAAATTGTTATAACGAGTGCATTCATTGGCCTCTGTGCGTGTGCTGCCACCAAACGTTGGAACAAGACACTATATTGTGTAAAACAATATAGTACACCCCTCGTACATCTTCTTGGTCTGGATTGTTCCTGGCAATCGACAACATTCAACTACTGTAATGCATGTTGACGAAATACTGATTTATTTTGTGAAATTGAAAATACAGTAGCACCCTTTGAACAGACACTCCTCAATTAGTTATACAAACATTATCAAAGAACTAGAAATAACATTCACGAAATTCAATCGTCAAAAGTTACCAGAGTACGGCATGGGCTCATCAGTTGGATACCGCACCTTTTCCAAAACACTGGCCGGCTAGCACGCCGGTAGCGACACCACTGCAAGCCATACATGTAATAAGCACAATGCAGTGCCGACGTACTTGGGGAGAATTGCATCTCCACTTGCTATATTGCCCTCCCGGGCTAGCATGACCAAAATATGGCATCCGATTGAGATAGCTAGAAATAAAATTCAGGAAACTCAATCGTCAAAAGTTACTAGAATCATTCGATTTTAGAAACATTCTATGAATGGATTAGTGGCTTTTTCAATAAACTCCTGAATATGGTGGCGCCTATAATAAAGAAACAAGAAACTGTAATGACGGGAAAGAGTGGATAGCACGTGTTAGACAGTCACGAGGCAAATGATGCCAAACCGGACCGAGCGGCACAACCACCCTACACACGACCCAACTTGCAGAGAAGTGAGTTGGGAGATTGTGTGATCTCCTCGACCAACCACATGACATGAGTTATGTCGGCCTGACTGGTCGTGAGAAACCTACAGACCACACCCGATCTGCAGAGACCCAGCAGATTGTGTCGTGTATAGGGGCTTTTACTCTCCGTACACGCCTCGTAGTTCATACAATCACGTGTGACGAGTAGTAATTGGCAATCAAAGAACAAAGGCATTGTACGTCAAGAATTAGTTGAAAATTATTAACATCTATTCAGACAGATCCAACATAAACACGAGCTGATCTCGATGGAGTTCATTCCTGCCGATATTACAGTATCTATTTTAAGTAAATAGGTTTCTTGTAAGAGTTTACCTTTGGAGTTCTGGAGTACTGAGTAGGCTTATAAATGAAGTTGTGTCTCCCGATAGAATGCAGTGGCTCCACCAGCAGTTAACTTCCCGCTTCCCAGCGTGCATAAAGGAAAAGTGTACCGAGTTGAGTGGCTCGGACGCGAAATCTTTTTTGTTTGCTAGTAAGTTGGTCTTTTGTTTCGTTTTACCTCTCAACGACGAAATAGGAAAGAAGTGATCGGGGCCTTTATTAAGGTACAGCCCCAGTAACTATCAGCTAGCAATCGGGAGATAGTGGGTTCGAACCCCACTGTCGTCAGCCCTTAATTTGGTTCGCCGTTGATCCCATTTTCACAGCAGGCAAATTATAGGCTGTACCTTAATTAAGGCCATGGTTTCTTCCTTACCACTGCTAGTGCTTTCTTATCCATAAGACCTATCTGACCTCTCTGATAGGTAAAGCAGACTGTAAAAATCTCCCCGGGGTTTGCCTTGTCGGAAAATAGGAAACCACGGAAATCCATCTTCAGAGCTGCTAACAGTAGGGTTTTAAATCAACATTTCCAAAATACAGGTGGGCAACTGCGTGAACCAAACAGCACGAGGTTTTCGCCAACGCAAGGACAGGAAAGGACTAGTATTGCGAAGGGACTTTACATGGCTTTAAGTTATATTTTCCTGTTGTGAAAATGGAAATCAAAGGAAAACTATTTGCAGGACCGCCGACGGTGGGGTTCGAGTCCAACATCTCGCAAATGAAATATCACAGCTACGTGAGCCGAACAGCGCAGCCAACTCACTCGTTCAGATAGAAAAGCATTGGCCTCCCAACCCAAAATAGGGTGGTCCTATACTGGATCAATCCCGTGGTATTTAAAGGTGCTCAAGTACGCTGGCCTCATGTCGCTACATTTACTGCCACGTAAGAGAGTTCCTGAGAGGCAAAATTCCAGTACCTCGGCGTCTCCAAAAGCCGTAAAACTAGTTAGTGAAACGTTAAGCGATTATTATTATTATTATTATTATTATTATTATTATTATTATTATTATTATTATTATTATTATTATTATTATTATACCGGGCGGTACACCTCCACGACGCAAATTCAAATATTGTGCCAGTCGAAACTCCTCTACAGGAGAACGCCTGAACTTTAACAAACTATATTAATTCAATGGTTTCTCGAAAGATGTCACCACAGTAAATTTGGTAATTTTGAAGTGTCTGAACGGTGTCTATTTCGACTTGTGTTTGTTTCCTCTGGATCAAGAAGTTTGGACGTTCCCTAACAGATGTCTCTACAAAAACTATAATAACGCAGTCTGGTGTAAAGGAATGAACTGTCCTGAAGAAATTTAACATTCATAAGTTTTGTTTTTGCTAAATTTTGTTCTGTGGTTTCAGAGTTGGCAATGTTAATCCTTTCTTTCCGCCAGTTTTGAAATTAGCCAATCCTGAATTTCTTAAATTAATTTTCGTCCAATCAGGGCTTTCTTCCCCAACCTGCTCTGTAACTGTGTTCTGTAACCAATAAACTGCTGTGGGTGTGTCTTATCATTCATGAAAGGTCTCGAATGTTCCACGAGGGTATATAAACTGCTGATTTTCTTGTCTAGTTTAGACAAGTGTGATTATGTAGCAGGGGGCGGGAAGCGCCTCTTTCTTCGGGCAGCAGTTCATCTATAAGGTAATGGCCATTTAATAACTTCTTTTCTCGCTACCTCAGCAGTTTAACCCTCGGGGCAGGTTCGAAACTTTTCTCATGTAACCTATCTTTAAAATGTAATAGACACTTGGTAAAACTTCATCTCTTTAACTATAAATTGGGATAGAGAGTGCTAAACCCTCTCGAGCTCCCACTCCTATTGTTTTGAGGTGACTTTGTTTTCACAACCGTTTCTTCCTTTCTTAATGTAATTAAGTCTTCTTATACAAGTCACCTCTTTAGTATGAGATTATCCCTTGTGTATGCCGCCTAGGGCCAAGTAGGTTTTAACATTGTATTAGGAGTGCAAGTTACGCCTCCAGTCAAGTTGGTATTTTGGGCCATGTAATTAACCTGCTTCTTTACTGAATAGGCCCAGTAGGTTGGGTATTTATTACCCCTGTTCTTGGTATGCCTTGAGGGCAGTTTGAAGTATAGTTTGTTGTGGCCTTTGATAGGCTTGAACCTTGAGAGCGGGTTTGCTCTTTCTTAAATTTGATTTCTGTGTGCCTCGAGGAGGCTTAACATGGTAATTGGGAGCCAGTGCTCCTTGGCATGATTGGGGTTTTCTGCCCCTTTGTTTGAACTTGGTATATAGGTAAAGTTGGGCTTATAGCTCAAGGTTCGTGAGTGTCGGACTCGAAGCCCAAATTTTGTAACGAACTAAAATTGTACTTTCTTAATTTGTTGATCTGCTACTTGGTACCTGTTATATTCTGTTATTTATTTATCTTGAAAAGAAAATATAACCTTTGTTAAAGTTTTAAATTAACTTTAATTTCGTAAGTTGAGACCTATTCCCGCCCGCACCTTCTTTCACCTCTGCTGTTCCACAGATACCTCGGAACAATTATTATTATTATTATTATTATTATTATTATTATTATTATTATTATTATTATTATTATTATTATTATTATTATATCGTTATGTTTATCTGTGGAGCGCGATAGAACTTATTTAGCTGAAGTTAGTTTCTTCTTCTCCATAAATCTCTTCACCTGGGCACTGAAAATGTTCCTCCTTCGTTCTTCATTCCATGATTTATTGGTCCTGGTACTCATTTTCTCAACAAAAAGAGGGTTATTGACCAAGCTCGATAGCTGCAGACGCTTAAGTGCGGCCAGTATCCAGTATTCGGGAGATAGCAGGTTCGAAACCCACTGTCGGCAGCCCTGAAATGGTTTTCCGTGGTTTCCCATTTTCACACCAGGCAAATGCTGGGGCTGTACCTTAATTAAGGCCATGGCCTCTTCCTTCCATCGCCTAGGCATTTCCTGTCCCATCGTCGCCATAAGACCTATCTGTGTCGGTGCGACGTAAAGCAACTAGCAAAAAAAAAGTTGGTTGTTGACTGCTTTTTTGAATTGGAGTCACTTTAACCTTTTTCTTTGGGATGCCAATTTCCAGAATGTATTTACCTATTTCACTAAGCCAGTTATTTTTTACTTTCATTGAGAAAGCAAGGTTGAGAATCCCTTTGGTGAACCTGTCATTTTTTATTCTGAGAATTTGGCCATAGAACTTTAATTGCCTTTTCCCTGTGGTGTCAGTTATCATTTCGGAATGCTGATAAAGCTACCGAGACTTCCGTTTCTTACTGATTCCCTCTAAGTATGGATGTTGGGTATTGAGCCCGAAGGCTGGTTTGATCCTCCACAGTTCCACCAATAGCCTGGGTGTCACTGAAAAGGCTTACTAGGGAAATGAGGAGTGAGGTAGTTTTCCCGCAATATTTTCCTTTACTGTTCCTCTATTTAATAAGGGATTTGCCTCCAATGAGCAAGGTTTCCGAGGCATATAATGCTTCAGGTTTGATAACTGAGTTATAATGTCTTAATTTTGTGTTTCTGGATATTGATTATATGTTATGTCTGTTCCAGGTGAGTCTAGATTATTATTATTATTATTATTATTATTATTATTATTATTATTATTATTATTATTATTATTATTATTATTATTATTATTATTTATTTTTTAATGTGGGTCCGCATTCTATATAATGAGTCATGAGACACATCGTTATTATCCTACAATGCGACGATACAGCGATGCTGAATTTACGATTAAGTACTCACATCGCGGCATAAGGTATTCGGCAATAATTAATCGTACATATCTCTAGTAGACAATGTGATAGTAAGTAAGGGTACCGTGGGAAATGGCAGTAGTAAGTGAGCACCGCTGTGACACGCATACCGAGCTCTCTTGACACCGTCGCCAACATAAGTAAATGTATTATTGATCTGGTTACCCGCGACTTGGCGACACCACCATTTTAACTGTCTTGTACCACGTCGACCTCCGCCTTACGTTTCAATATGTCTCCTCGGGGTTTAGGCAGACGCGTACAAACGCTTTCCATAGATCCTTTTACTTTGGCAGTTATAAATGATCTTCATACCAGATATCCTCTTTCTCCCCTAGAAAATGTCACTTCATTCACATTTATTCGTGAACTTTGTTGAAAGATGTGACAAAAGCAAAGGAGTCTTAAGATCTATCACTGGTTTTGACTTGAAAAGGTATGTCAGGCCATAAGACATCTCTCTTCAGGAGACAAATTTCGATATAAGAGCCTGAGGTTACGATAGAGAGCAAGAGAATTTATCTGTTACATAAGAAGTTTGTTCTAGCAGTTAATTCTTCTCAATTTTGTTTCTTGTATAGCAAGCAAATGTACACGCAAGTCCTCCAATAGGTGAACAATCAACACAATTTATGAAAATGCATTTTTATACATACAAAACTTAACCCGCGTTTCTGAGGCTCCAGATTCGATTTCCGGCCAAATCAAGGGTTTTCTTGCTAGTGGCTTTACGTCGCATCGACACAGATAGGTCTTATGGTGACGATGGGATAGAAAGGCCTAGGAGTTTGAGGGAAGCGGCCGTGGCCTTAATTAATGTACAGCAACAGCATTTGCTTGGCGTGAAAATGGGAAACCACGAAAAACCATCTTCAGGGTTGCCGACAGTGGGATTCGAACCCACTATCTCCCAGGATGCAAGCTCACAGCCGCGCGCCCCGAACCTCACGGCCAACACGCCCGGTCAAGGATTTTTACCGGAATCTGAAGACTGGTTTGAAATACACTCAGCATTCAGGAGAACAATTGAGAAGCTGTCTCACAGTGAAAGAGACCGTGGCTAGATTAATGGCCGTCATGCTAATAATGCGTGATCTCGTAATCTGCATGCTTTTGGCCTCAGCAATGGTCGCTTGGTAGGGCAAAGTCCGCCATGGATTTAGGACCGAAAGGTCTGGGTTTTTTCTTTATTTTTTTAGATTTATAAAACCTGTTGCATTCCTAAAGCAACGATTATAAATGAAATCATTTTTTGACAATATAATACTTTATCCAGTTCTCTGTAGTGTGTTAAAGTGTCCTTGATTACGGAATCAGTCACTTAGCATTGCAACGTCAGATATTTCCCTCCAAGGGCCATTTAGAAACCGGGAAAAAAGATGAAATGGCATATGGCTTTTGGTATCGGGAGTTTCCGAGGACACGTTCGGCTCGCCAGATGCAGGTCTTTTGATTTGACTCCCGTAGGTGACCTACGCGTAGTGATGGGGATGGAATGATGACGAAGACGACAGATACACCCAGCCCCCGTGCCAGCGGAATTAACCATTGATGGTTAAAATTCCCGACCCATCCGGGAATCGAACATAGGGCTCTAGCAATTCCTGTCGGGTTTGGAAGCTATTTTGATTTACAAGCCATGGAGCCTGTCTCCGGTCCCTCTCAGTCAGGATCTTTGTTCCGAGCACAATTCTGACGTCTTGTTTCGTGACTCGTGTAGTACACCACTGCTTGCAGACACGTTGAACAGTCCGCTGCGAAACACCAACAAATCCAGGTACTTCACGCACCGTATGGCCATGAGCCCCTGGAGGAGCTTTACTCTGATCAACCCCCCCCCCCTCGGAATAAAGTGACCTACAGGAGTTGGCCAAGGGAGGTTATACACAACAGCTTAGCATACATCATACCTAGGCTCAGTTAATGACCCCTAGTTCGCTAACACTTGCTCTTTCAAGTCAGGTATCCCTTTTAGTAGCCTCTTTCGACAGTATTCAATAAGATAACGACATCCTATTTTCTGAAGGTGTCCGAAGACGTAACGCGTAGCTAGAGGTAGATTGCGCGTGGCGGCCATCTTGCGCAGTAGCCATAGAGGTAGATTGCGCGCGGCGGCCATCTTGCCCATTAGCCCCTGGGCCAGAAGCGGTCTTTTATCAATGTCTCACTGATCGCTACTGCCTTATGCTCACGTAGAGGCAGTGCGCGTGCGGTTGAGCACGGAACTCGTTCGCAGCGTCATCTGTACAGGCTTAACGATCCATCTGTGCGTGCGCACTAGGGTGACTAGGTTTTTGTCCGGCGAACTTTTTTTGTATGGTAATAAAATCTGAATCATGAAAATGTTTCCCATTTGGCTCCGGGATTAGTACGAATAAATTCTGCTGCATCTTCAGGAAGTTTAAAAGGCATTACATTGGCTTCAGCTTTCATTTAATAGGCGTAATTTTTCTTACAACGGGGCACTACTCAAGATATAGGCATTTCCACACATTTCATTTCGAGCTTCCAAGCTCTAAAATACAAGAAAATCAACACGATCTCTCAGTTACTGCACTGAAGAAAATGGTGCGAGCTGCCGATAGCCACACGTCGCTGCGAGGTTGTCGAGTTTTTTTCACCACGGCCCTGTACTACATATTGCTATGGACAGATTATCCGACGAGGATGACCGGCATATCGTCACTGGGCAAAGGAAACCTCGTTTACAGAAGACGCCCAAAACTCAGCGGTCAGCAATGGCTGGAGAACTGTTCCTGGCATTTTCATTACCGAACAATAACGCAATGATTCGACCACTGGAGTCCTCTGTTCCCTTCACAGGTAACGCGGCAAACCTTCTTAAGACAGATGGAGAAACGCGGTTTTCTTGTGAGTGGACTTACGAGGTTTTCTTTGCCTATAGCTCGTTCCATGTTAAGAAAACAGTATTGCTCTTATGACAACAGGGTTTCCATATCTAACGGCTCTGCTCAGCACCATCACGGGAAAATGGCAGCGCATAATTTTGTAAAATTCAGTATCTAAGTTCCAGACAAAAAGCGGAAGAAATTAAGCAATAAATTATTTCTGTGAACTAAAGGGGGTGGGCTTTCAAAGGGGCTATTTTTGGTTTGTACGGAGTCAGATGTAAACTGCGGCGCATAAAAAACTTCAGTATTGAAGTGTAAGGCTAATTGGAGGAGAAAACAGACAAATCATGAGGTGAGGGATGCATTTAATTGCATTTAATATTTTTCCAGGCAATAAAGGCTAGAGAACAGAGGCAATAAATAAATACTGTAGATGACTCTACAAAAGATCACATTATTAATGTTAAAGAAAGAAATGACACACGTAGGCTTATCGTGTAACTCTCACTCAACACAAGATTCAAAGCGTAAAAGCACATACACAACAAATAAATACTCTGGACGACTTCACTACAGAAGTGAGCTGCCGGCTGTTCACAGAGTGAGGGACTACACGAAGCTTGTGACAGAGCAATACATAAGAAGGAAAATGAACGAAGGCAACGAAGCGATGGCTGTTACCGCCATTGTGCTTCCTCCCTACAAATGTATTTGTGGAAAATAAAATGTTATGTAGTTATTTTAATAGCTCTAGGGCAAAAATACCTCATCCTTTTTTATCTATCTTACATAATACATTACAAAGTACAGTATAATATCCCTTAATCACGAGAAGTTATGGGTGTCTCAGAGGGGGTATGTTCATTCCTTGTAAGTCCATAAAATCAATACTGTTTTAACGTGGAATGAGCTATAGCAACGATATACCGTGTATAGAAAATTGCATATTATAGTGGCCGGGGACAGTGTTGTGTGTGTTGCATGAATTTCAGGGAAGTTCGGTAGAGCACAAACACCCAGTCCCCCACCTAAGGGAATTAACCATGAACTCCTTCGCTGCGCTATTTTTAAACAGAATACTTGCAATGAAATTGCAATTTTTTTCATAGTTTCCAAATGAACTGAAACATTTTAAAGGTTTGTGACATTCAACACCACTGCACCTATTTTTAATTGACCTTTAGCAATCTAGCTCAGAAATTTGACCTTGAAACACACATTACTGTGATACACCTCGAGACATGGAACTGAGCACATTGCAGGCTGTCCTGGGCAACTCTTACATAAGAACATCTGTTTTCTCTTGCACAGTTCTTTTCCTTTCTTTGAACACATTTCTGTTAAAATGGAACAAACTACAAAATTAGGTTTGTGACTCTTGTCGAGCTGCTCTCCAAGAAAGTGCCTCTCCATCAGAAGATCTTTCCCGTTTCCTCGGTGGACCACGCTGATACTCTCGTAGAAGTCCGACTTCTCATTGTTATATATTCATTAGCCCTGCCACATAAATTCATTTTTAAAAATTCTTACATTATCACTAATATCCCGCCAGTCCGATACAAAATTACCATCTTCTTCGTTGCGACTTTCTTGCGAACAATCACTATGCACATAATCACTTTGTACACTTGTTTCAAGCCTTTGCTGGCGGGATCTAGTGTTTACAGTGCACTGTGTCTTCTGGTATAGGGTAGAACAATTTTGTTACTTTCATTGACCTATCTCAGTCTTACCTTTGGCTTTGACAGTATGAAAGTGACTGAGGTATGAGCGATGCTAGTAATGCCATTCCTTATGCAGCCAGTCCCTGCTTTGAACGGTCTGAAAATGTTGCTCATAGGGTCGGTTGATGCATGCATTTCAGTGGGATTGGCAGACTGATATGTAATAGCAATTTCTGGCTCGGTGAGGAAAGCAACGGGAAACTACCTCACTCCTCATTTCATAGTACGCGTTTTCAGTGATGCCTACGCAATCTATGACAGCTGATGACGGACCTGTTGAGGATCCAACCAGCCTTAGAGCTGACGACTGAACATACATACATACAGTACATATACTTGTTTCATGGTCCAAATTTATTTAACAGTGTGAATCAGAATCGGCCACTAAAAGACAATATTTCTTCACTGCCATTACGTATGTTGTTCCGCGCGCTCATACCTCATAGCTGCTGACTAAAGCCTGCTACCGGACAGACAGCTGTCAGGAATGTTCGCGGGAGGGCGGGTGAAAGATAAGAACTAAACAGCGGCATAGCACTGCCGGCAACGTTTTCAAACAATGCTTAAAATACAGTAAACGTGTTTGTATTATTAAATGCTCCTTTATTAAAGAAGCGCGTGGAAACTGTAACGGGAAAGTACTAAGTCGACAAAAGTCGATTACCGCAACAAATGCTATAGGGAAGTAAGTCAAAAAGAAGTCGACTTCCACAGCGAAGAAGTTAAGATTAAAAAAATCGTCGACTAGGCCACAAATCGAGTCCAGGGTCCTCTGAACCGACGGCCACTGCTCTGACCATTCAGCCAAGGAGATGGACATGCAACTTTGCTGAAGGCTGAGTGAACCTCAGAGCCATCCATGTACCTTTCTGGAACCGGATATCTCATTTCTAAATTTTCGAGTTCATGACGGGTTATCGAACCCATGTCCTTCCACGTGCAACAAACACCTAGGCAGTCCCTTCTATTATAGAACTTCACAAAGTATTGCATGCATTAATGGCGGCCTTACCTCTTCACTCTTCACTCTTCTGCAATATTGGATGTCTCTGTTCGGAAACTGACGAGACATAACAAGGTTTGGGAAATTTCGATATGTTATACGGTTTCTTTTCAGGGCATAAGTTGTCTCTTTTTCTTCCACTCGCTTCATCCTCTATAATTTAATTTACTTTTAAAATTTTTCTGAAGTTGAGTTATTATATCCAAGAAGAACTCACTACAGTGCAGTTTTTGCATGCCATTTACCAGCAACGTGTTTTCCCAGTAGTAAGGGAATTTGTTTCAAGTCGGCTTGAGTTAGCTAAGTTGAGAAAGAAAGAACTATGCTACGTCATCAATATTCATGGAAGTGGGAAGCATGCTGCCAACCTAACTTTACTGGCCTGGCCGCGAAGTTGCACCCTCAGGGACAAGCGGTTTTAGAAGTTAGACAGTGACTGTTTAAACTGAGATTTCAAATGTGTCTTTGTTTTCCGTAATCCCCTTCCGTGCGTGCAGATTGCGTCCTACGAGCAAGAAAGACGTCGTTCGAGAATAAGTTTTCGTATAACCTTGCAGTGTTATATGTATTTCCAGCGGGCTTTACGTATTATTATAAAATAATATGTTTGCCTTTTCCTTTCTCACTTTTATTATCGGCAACCCCTTTCACGTTTATCAGTTGACCGTTGAAATGGGAAGGGGGCGGGCAAATATGAATATTCCATCTTATAATTTAACATTATTCCCCCTCTGTGGTGTAGTGGTTAGTATGATTAGCTGCCACCCCTGGAAGCCCGGGTTCTATTCCCGGCTCTGCCACAAAATATGAAAAGTATGACGGATGGATCGGGGTCCATCAGCCTCGGGAGGTCAACTGAGTAGAGGTAGGTTCGATTCCCATCTCAGCCATCCTGGAAGTGGTTTTTCGTGGTTTCCCACTTCTCCTTTAGGCAAATGCCGGGATGGTACATATCTTAAGGCCACAGCAGCTTCTTTTCCTCTTCCTTGTATGTCCCTTCCAATCTTCCCAGCCCCGCAAGGTCCCTGTTGAGTATAGCAGGTGAGGCCGCATGGGCGTATACTGGTCATCCTCCCAATTGTATCCCCGACCCAGAGTCTGAAGCTCCAGGACATTGCCTTTGAGGTGGTAGAGGTGGGATCCCTCGCTGAGTCCGAAGAAAATACCGACCCTGGAGGGTAAACCGATAAAGAAGAAGAAGAATTTAACACTACAGCTTACGAATAAATTTGGCTCTGCGTGTACAAGCCCTAACCAATATGCCAAAGCTCAATAGAATACAGAGACAAATGATTTCGAGCCCCACAATCACTGCTTCCTAAAACAGTATTCCTACTATAATACGAAAACCAAACCAAACACCACGCCGCAACAGCCACGAATGGGCTGCTCAGCCCTAAGGCCTGCAGACTATGAAGTGTCCTGTAGTCAGCACGACGAATTCTCTCAGCCTTTATTCTTAGCTTGCTGGACCGGGGGCGCCATCTCACCGTCAAATAGCTCCTTAATTGTAATCACGTAGGTTGAGTGGACCTCGAACCAGCCCTCAAATCCAGAGATGACGGGGAATCGAACTAGGGGCCTAGAGGTAGGAGGCAGGCACGCTACCCCTACATCGTAGAGCAGGCATTACAACACTACGAAATAATAACATAATATAACAATAAAATAATCTTCTTCTTTTTTATCAGTTAACAATCCAGGGTCGGTTTTTCCCTCGGGCTCAGCGAGGGATCCCATCTCTACCGCCTCAAAGGCAGTGTCCTGTAGCTTCAGACTCTGGGTTGGGGGATTCAACTGGGGAGGATGACCAGTACCTCGCCCAGGCGGCCTCACCTGCTATGCTGAACAGGGGCCTTGCGGGGGATGGGAAGATCAGAAGGGATAGACAAGGAAGAGGGATGGAAGCGGCCGTGGCTTTAAGTTAGGGACCATCCCGGCATTTACAGTAACTGAAGGAGAAGTGGGAAACCACGGAAAGCCACTTACAGGGTGGCTGAGGTGGGAATCGAACCCACCTCTACTCAGTTGACCTCGCGAGGCTGAATATACCCCGTTCCAGCCCTGTACCACTTTTCAAATTTCGTGGCATAGCCGGGAATCGAATCCGGGCCTCCGGGGGTGGCAGCTAATCACACTAACCACTACACCACACAAGTGGACACAATAAAATAATAATAATAACCACAATCATAAAAATAGTCTATGGATGTGGAGGCATTTTAATTTGACGCCATCTACGCTGCCCACGTGACAATTTTGACGTTCCGTATCACTCAACCAGATGGCAAGAGTAAATAATATGTCTGTTTGGTGATATTTACGGCTGAGTATGAATTAGATTTGTCGAGTAAACACCAAATGTGTCACCAGAGATCATTTACATGCCGACCTCATACGTCATGGAGTGTCAAATCTATTTTCTCCACCCTTCACAAATCCGACTACCTCTATCGGGTTTGAACCCGCGATATTGCGATCCGGAGACCAACTATCTACCACTCATCAACGGAGGGTGCAATAAAGTAAGAATTAAAAAAAGTAGAGAATAAGAAGTATGGTGTGGTGGTGAATAAGTCTATCCAAGAATAAAGATTAAAGAAAGATAGACGGTGAAAAACTTTGTTTATTGTGTAGAGAAACAATTAAAGAAGCACCCATTTTAGAAGTATGTACAGAGACAGAATCACTTAGAGTCAGGTATGTTGATAGTGAAACAGGTTTAAATATAGTGACAGAATTCCTCTCAGCTGTCAAACTATTAGACAAAGATTGGATTCCACCAGGAAAGACAAATATAAATTTACGTGGCAAAGAAAAATAAAGAACATAACATAAACCTTAATATAAAGTATTACGATGATGGCGGTGGTGGTAGGTTATCACTCGCTGGCAAGTACGATTGTCTTCTTCAGATGTTAGTAGTTTAGTTTGAGCCTCTGTAGAGGCCAATCTTCGAATCACAAAGTGTTCCATATCGGTGGCAATTATTTTCGACGTCAAAATCTTGAAGGTTACGCTTCATCCTGAGGAACGACCGCTCTTTCTGAGCACTTCAGTTCGAGATTTCAAGTCTTCGTCGTTGCTGTTTAAAGTTATTTGGAGCTCCATGGGCAATACGATGCCAAGCTAGCCAGTTAGCTGCATTAGTTTCCCATTCACTGGTGTTGAAGTCGCAGTTCTCCGTGTTTGAATTCAGTAAGCCTCTGAAACGTTTGGTGTTCTTCCTGAAGTCATCGGCCACTCTTCAGTTCACCATACACGATGTTCTTCGGGTGGATAAAAATAAACAAATTTAAAATGGCGTATGGCTTTTAGTGCCGGGATGTGTCCGAGGACTTCGGCTCGCCATGTACAGGTCTTTTGATTTGACTCCCGTGTGAGACTGCGCGAGGTGATGAGGATGAAATGATGATGAAGACGACAGAGACACCCAGTCCCCGTGCCAGGGGAATTAACCAATTATGGTTTAAATTCCTGACCCTGCCGGGAATCGAACCCGAGATCCCTGTTGTCAAAGGCCAGCACGCTAACCATTTATCCATGGAGCCGGACGGTGGCTAGAAATCGATCATACGAACGAGACGACCTGTCCAACGAAGTCCCTGTTCATGAGCATAGCCTCAATCCTGGTAGCACAGGCTTCTTCCAAGATCATAACATTAATTCACCGGTCTTACCATTTAACCCTAAGTATTCTCCTCAGGCAGCACTGATGACATTTCTCCAGGAATTCTAAGCTCACCGGACAAAATATTAGTCAACACTGGAGAAATCATTACAAGCATCATTTAACATAGTGTAACTCCGCCTCTGGATTTGATAACCGCCTGGATTCTTGTAGGAAGTGAGTCCACAAGGTTGTGCAGGTACGCCGCATTCAGGTAAACCACTGGCTGAGGATTTGATCGCGCAATTCCACCTATGCTGATGTCGGTGTTTTACACGTCCTACACATTTTCAATGGGGGATCAAGTCAGGTGATTTTGCAGGCCAATCGAGATGTAAAAGGGTGGGGGAGTGTTCTTAAAACCAGTCATATAAGCATACAGTTCGATGAACTTTGTTGTTGTCATCTTGAAAACTCGGGGTTTCAATAGCATATTTTCACTGAAAGGCAACACCAGATCATCCAGAATGTTTAAATAAACATTGGAATACATGCAAGAAAGCGTGATTTGTCAGGCCACATTACGTTACACCAGTCAGCTACTCTCCACGTTCGATGATTTCTAGTCAATTCAAGACACATAGCTTTATGTGCTTGTGTGAGCAAAGCCCTCTTGCGAGGTGACCGACTCCAAATGTTCATTGCATGCAGTTCCCGTCGCAATGTTCTCTCGCTAACAGATTGGGATGAACCTTCATTCACTGACTGCAGCTATTCCTGTCGGGTTTGGAAGCGATTTTATTTCACAAACTGTGAAAAGCGTCTGCGGCCCCTCTCAGTCAGGATCTTTTTCCGACAACAATTCTGACGTCGTGTTTCTTGGCCACGTGTAGTACACCACTGCCTGTTGAACAGTCCGCTGCGAAACACTAATAAATCCAGCAACTTCACGCACCGTATGGCCATGGGCACGGCCAAACACGATTGCCCCTTTCTGCCACTTTGTCACATCCTTACGTCTATCCACGTTAACGTACACTGTTCATTACTGCCTTATGCTTACCTAGAGGCAGTGCGCGTGCGGTTGAGCACGGGATTCGTTCACTGCGATATTTACAGGCTTAATGATCCATATGTACGTATGTACTAGGGTGACTAAATTATTTTGTCCAGTGAGCTATGTTCAGTTATAGAGGGCCCAAGTTTCACAACCCATAAAGGAGTGTTGATACTACAATAGACTCGTATGTACGGATCAATCTGAGTACTGATGTACTATCACATTTCAGGCTATATTGAATTTCAGCGCCTATGATTGCTGGAACTACCAAGGTACACAAAGTGTTTGATGTTCTGCAAAATTTTGCAGTGGACTATGATGGGAGGAGTTGTCGTACTGAAATTGGGGTCAGGCTGATGTATACTGTGTGCCCTTCTGAGGTTGAGATTTATACCAGTACTCTCATATGCTTTGGAGAACGTATTTAGAATAACCTGTAAGTCTTCTTCTGAGTTAGTCAGAATAATATTGTCACCTGGATGCTGGAAATCCATAACGCAAGTTGTATAAATCTTGTTCTAAGCACGCAGTCACAGTAACGGCGATAAGGACCCCGCAGACCCCGTGGGGCTGGGGGCCCATGGATTGTGAGGGTCCTATGAGTGTTCCTTACTTCAGTAGCTGAAGAGTGATTTTACATATTGATAATGCTACAGCACACAACCCAATATTATTTGTATTACAGAGTTTTTCCAAACTTAGGCTGTCGTAGTGCAGAGCTTCTTTCGTCAATAGGAGTACGGCAGTTATTTCTGAAAGAGTGTGGGTTTCTCTACCTGTTCTAATAATAACCATCCCTTGTTGCCACTCACAACAATCAACAAGGCTTCCGAAGTAATTATCCAGTTCTGAGAACCCAGTAATCAGCGAATATGCGATAATAAAGACAGTCGCCTAGTCTAAACTCTAAATACTGAAATATCGAGCCTATTTATAACTCTCGGCAGTCAGTGTAGCTACGTAGGCATATAATGGACGGTTGAGTTGTAAATTATTTGGCCCTAGGAACGAGGTCATTTCTTAATGTTGTGACGGTCAGCGTGTTTTGGTTACTATAATTAGAATATGCATTTCTTGTGTGTGCGTTCGTATTATATAATTTTAATTCCTTCGGATTTGAAAACTAAATTGTGTAACTTATTATTATTACTAGTAGTATTATTATCGTCGTCGTTGTTGTTCATTGTAATAATATACAACCTTGTACTACGAAATAAACTTGCAACTTTCCTTATCAGAAAAGAAGGCCCATTTTCAATTATTGCGTGGGGGGTGGTGGAGTACATCATAGCGCCCCTACTGCGCAGTCAGCTAACGTTGAATACATCCTCATCAGTCCTGTATTCTCTATGCCCTGTGTTGATTCACCCTTTCCGCCTGTTGATGGTTAATAAATCTATCTATCTATCTATCTATCTATCTATCTATCTATCTATCTATCTATCTATCTATCTAGCTCTCTATCTATCTATCTATCAAGGTGATATATGCTTCCCTGTTTTACACCACCTGCGATTTCAAAACCTTCTTCAAGTCCGTTGTTTGTAGGGAAGGAATGTGTTGGCAAGTCTTCATGCAGGAGTCGAAACACCTTAAGAAATTTTAGATAACAGCCAATTAAAGATAGGCTTATTCAAGAAGCATCTCAATTAACAGAGTCAATGGCCTTGTACAAGGGTCGATTTTGTTCCCTGGATTTCTCCTGCATTTGTGTAGTGGAGAAAGCCTTTTCGGTGGTATCACGATTGGACCCAAAGCTACATTGTTTCTCTGGTAAATACTTTTCAGCAAGTAGCGCATGCCGATTGGATAGAATTCTGGCAAGAATTTTTCCAGAGACAAAAAGCAGAGAAATCCCACTGTAATTAACAAATTTAAACATAAATAATGAAGGATAGGATACATGTTTGTCAAGAATATTTACACTTCAAAACATCTGACAACGTATAAATGAGTACCAAACAATACTGAACTCTAATTATAATGCGTGATAATAGTCATCAATAACTGTAATAAGAACTCCTGTTATAGAATAGTTCACCGGAAACTGACAAGAGACTATTAGTTTCTAGTTTTCACAATGAAGATGAGTATTAACCAGGACCATGGGCATTAACCGAATGCCGTGTTTCTTCGCATTAAGCATTACAAATTCGAGGCCTCTCTTGTCTTGATATTATCTAAAACCTGTTCCACTCTTTTGGCTTCCTCCCAAAACAAATCAGGTCACAACAAATTAATACTCTCTCGTCAATTTCTGGTGATCGGAATCTAGAGGAAGGGAATATTTTATTGTATTCTGAAAAGAGTGTTCCATTATATTCTCATGTACTTTATAGTGGCAATGCACATGTCGCAATTATAGCTAGTGGACCGTTGCTTTATGTAGAATCATAGTACAAAACGCGACTTTCATTGCAAAATTTCCATTTGTATTGGCCGGGATTTGAACCATGGCCTCCTCTGTGAAAATCCAACGACAATGCCAAACATATACCGCATTCCTATTCCTAAAAATACATGCTCACAACTAATTTCAGAAATACAATTCTTAAAATATTGATCTCAATCATCGACTGTATAGTCTAGTTGGTTAGGTACTAACCTCTCAGGCTTCAAGTTGTGGGTTCGATACAAACTCAGTCGGATGGGTCTTTATAGTTCCCAAATGCAAGAAACTTGTATCTTCTGATTTACTGTTAACCATAAAAACGCCTTTTAAGAGCAAAATTCTAGCGCTTTGTATAGCAACTGAGGGAATGTTAATTAATTAGTAGCAGTAGCAGTAGTAGAAGTAGTAGTAGCAGCAATAGTAAATACTTCTATGTAATAATAATAACAATAATAATAATAATAATAATAATAATAATAATAATAATAATAATAATAATCATAATCATAATAATCAGCCTCTGTAGTGTAGTGGTTAGTGTGATTAGCTGCCATCCCCGGAGGCCCAGGTTCGATTCCCGGCTCTGTCACGAAATTTGAAAAGTGGTACAAGGGCTGAAACGGGGTCCACTCAGCCTCGAGAAGTCAACTGAGTGGAGGTGGATTCGATTCCCACCTCAGCCATCCTCGAAGTGGTTTTCCGTGGTTTCCCACTTCTCCTCCAGGCAAATGCCGGGATGGTACCTAACTTAAGGCCACGGTCGCTTTCTTACCTCTTCCTTGTCTATCTCTTCTGATCTTCGAATACCGCACAAGGCCCCTGTTCAGCATAGCAGGTGAGGCCGCCTGGGCGAGGTACTGGTCCTCCTTTCCAGATGTATCCACCCAACCTAAGGTCTCACGCTTCAGGACACTGCCCTTGATGCAGTAGAGGTGAAATCCGCTGAGTTCGAGGGGAAAACATCCCTCGAGAGTAAACGGATTAAGAAATAAAGTAATAATAATAATAATGAAAATAATAATAATAATAATAATAATAATAATAATAATAATAATAACGCTGTGGAAGGTTGTATCAACCTGCAATAAGCGTCCTTCTTTGTGGAGGATGTATAGAAACATTTCTTGTCAGTCTTTATACAGGTGCCTGAACTGTGCGGATAATTACCTGTAGACTATGGAACTGCTATCAGCACGCTGTCAGTGTGTTTAAGTTCATGCTAACCAATGCCAATGTTGCCAACTCAGCGGATTTTCCGTCAGATTTGGCGGATTTTAAAACGCAACAGCGGATAAAAATTCCATTTAGCGGACAGCGGATTTTTTGACGGATTTTCGAACTTCTTTTAGCGATTTTCAGCGGTAACAATATCCCCTTTCATCACCAGGAAAAAAATAAAGTAAACTCGTGTCCTCATCTCGAGGTGGTGCAGCTCTTTTCAGGCACACCCCCTTTGGAGGTGAGCTGCATGTACCATTTCAATCACATACCAGCCCTCCTGCCATTCTTAAATTTCTGACAGTACCGGGAATCGAACCCGGGCACCCGAGGACGGCAGCTAATCACACTAACCGTTACGCTGCAGAGGCGGACAGGAAAGAAATAATAATATAGAACTTAGTACGGCATAATAGTTACTTATTTCTGTTGTATTGAACTTATGCTGCATACTACCAGTCGTTTTCTAGACCAGCTCCAGCCTACAGCCTCAGTCAGTATTTGTTACAATCGTTACTGTACTCTTGATGAGCCGGGTGGTGTCGTGTTTGATAACGTGTTTCTTTTGACATCAGGTTCTATTTGATACGTCAGTATGTCGAAGAAAAGGTTAAAAAGTAGTCATATCTTTCGTAAAGAGTGGTTAAATAATTTAACTTTAATAGACTAGTTGGTTGAGCTTCCCTGTGATCTCAAATACGGCAGTGCAATATAAATGCGAATTTGTTTGACGGTAATTCTTTCCGCACTTGTTAAAAACAATGAAAACAGTATTGAAAGTGGAAATAACTTTCGAAATAGATTTGAAAATTTCCGTATGGTCTTTGCTGCTGTGAACAGCGAGCATATTCTTTGAAAAACAATAGTACCATGTGGCTTCATATGAAACCACAGGACCTCAACTCAGCACATCTGCTTCAGAGCATGTAGGGCTGTGCGGGGAAGAGAAGACGAACTCCTGTTCTGAAACTGGTGAGTGTTGAGTTAATCTCTTTTATTAAAACAGCTGGTATATGCTATTTTGCTTCAGTTCGAAATTTAGCGGATTTTCAACTAAACCATAGCGGAGAAAAGATTTATGAGTTGGCAACACTGACCAATACATACAGTGTAAGTTTCTGGACCCTTTACATAGATGTTTACAAACATATATTTTGTAATAGTGGAGATAATAGAAGCACTAAAGACGAATCTATGTTATATAAAGTCAAAATAAATTAAAAAAATACAATTTTATTTTTACCAATGTGCCCATCCTATTAAAGGTTAACAGTTGTATAAAGTTCTAGCCTTCGACAATGAAGGTGATTTTAATCAGGATTATAGGCATTAACTGAACGCTGTGTTTCTTCGCATTAAGAATTACAATCGAGAAGGTTCTCCTGTGTGGGTAGTTACCCACCAGTCTCTAAAACCGTTTTCCCTCTTTTGGCTTCCTAGCCTTGATGCCTTGTTTATTGTGCAATAAATGCCATTAATTTCACGGCCAGTGAACGTGCCGCGCCACTCTGGCGGTGCCCAGCATAGCTCACTTTTTCATAACTAAGAGAGTGTTATTGAAGTTTCTGAAAATACATATCCTTCTTCATTTTAAGGAAAAATATTCCCTCTTCTTTCTTTTATCTCACATATTATCACATCTTTCAACAAAGACTGCTTTTCTTTTCGCATAAGTGATGTAAGCCTATAATCAATTTTAGGTACAGATGGAAGAAATATGTCAAAATTTCACCATAAAATATGTAAATAATAATTTATGTCCTTGCAATGATTTTCTATAGGATTTCCAACAATTGGAAGTTGTGAAACAAACCCGTTTCCTGTTATCTTACGTATACCAAGTTGATGAACATCTGTTGTTTATTTTTAAATTACTGGGCTGGTTCGACTACTCCAATTTTAAGAAAGTATTCTATTCCAAAGAATAGTTCTGAAATAAGTAGACACTTAACTGGAAAGCAACATAGATGTTGCATTGTACAGACATGTAGTCCGTGATCACGTATTGTGAAAATCGACAGCCTTTTTTCTGTCATTCGATCGGGTCAGGAATGGAATGGATGAAGCTTCCGTCTAGCAGCGAGGATAGGAATTGTGCCGGCTGCCGAAGCTCACCGCACTCCTGATAGATTAAGTGATATTGGAGAGTGTTGCTGTAATTAAAAAATGACAGGTAAAACCGGAGTACTCGGAGAAAAACCTGCTCCGCCTCAGCTTTGTCCAGCACAAATCTCACATGGAGTAACGCGAATTTGAACCACGGAACCCAGCGATCAGAGGCCGGTCCGCTACCGCCTGAGCCACGGAGGCACTCATCATGAATTTTGTCCTCAATTATTATAATGGTTCTATTTTACCATACGTAGTCCTTAGTAAAGACAATAATTGGTTTTGCGTCCAGCTGGCTACCACTTTTACTATTTTTGGCGACGGCGATGTGTCGGATTTTTGTCTCACAGGAATGCCAGTAAATCTACCGACAAGAGGCTGTCGTATTTGAGAACCTTCAAATACTACCTGGTAACCTGCCAATCCGGGCTCAGAATACCAGCACTCTACAATGTGAGCCTTTCCGTCTGCCAATTCATAAAAGACTAGTAAAGTAAAATGTAACCTTGTCCTATTAAAGTACCGGTATTTGAAAGAACGCAATAAGATTTAATTATTTATTTTTACAATTGTATTTGTAGACCTAATAAATATTGAGGTTCTCAATTATGTTACATCCGTCCGACTACTTGGCTGAATAGTCAGCATTGAGACCTTCGCTTCAGAGGGTCCCTGGTTCGATTCCCAGCAGGGTGAACGATTTTAAAATTGTTTATTTAATTCATCTGGCTGACGGCTGAGTGTTTGTGTCAGTTTCAACACATTTCTATCTTCATTCACACACAACCCATCACATAACGAAACACCACAGAAACACGCAATAGTGAAGAAATGTTTTGACACTTGCACGTAGATCGAATGTGTTCACATTTGCACGGACACCAGACATTCCAGAAAATTACTAAGCGGGGGTGTGTCAAACAGTGACATTTGCACGGAGGCCAAAGGGAGGTTTTACGCTCCGCAAATACAGTTAAACTATAATTGGAATATTATTGAACTATTAAATCATGTAAATATTGTAAATATAAAAATATCCTTCTTTTGCTAGTGGTTTTACATCGCACCGGCACAGATACGTCTTATGGCGAGTTGTAAGGATGCGGCCGTGGCCTTAACTAAGGTACAGCCCCAGCATTTTCCTGGTGGTGTGAAAATGGGGAACTACGGAAAACCATCTTCAGGGCTGCCGACAGTGGGATTCGAACCCACTATCTCCCGGATGCAAGCTCATAGCTGCACGCCCCTACGCGCACGGCCAACACGCCCGATTAAAAATATCCTGAATAAGAATTAAGAAAGATAAACTTGACAACTGTATATCACTGGACAATCTCGTAAATATTTTGTGTCATAATTAAAAAGAAAAACTAGACAAACTCGCCTAAATTCAACAAATATATCTATGGGAAACGAAAAGAGACCACTTCCCCATGGTGTTGCCTGGAAATGGCGCAATGTCAGCTAAATATCTCTTACAATGTATAAAATAAACAGTTATAAATTGTAGCTAAATTCACTACCGTGATTACAAAAATAGCATGATATACTGTACGTGTCTTAATAGCGGAGTATATGAAAATTGCGGCTCCGTGCAATGTCACTAACTGGGCCAGATCCAATGCACGCCTCAGATCGCATCGGAAGCCCCACCTGATAGTGGAAAAAGCGGTAGATGACTTCCTGGCGGGGAACGGAACCCATGTCCTTCCGGATGAACCGAGCACGCCTTTACCTCCTCGGCCAGGCAGACCCTCCTAATTCGTCAATGAAATCGGCAAAATAAAGGGAGAAATTATGATGGGTGTAAAAATGAGATTACCTGAGCTTGGCTAACATAATAACGCCGGTCGCAGAAGACGACGAGAATTGATCAAGAGAGGTCGGATAGGAAAGATGAAAGTGAGGAGGCTGGCAAAAGTAGGCTCGGAATCCACAAATTAGGTTCCCAGATTGAGAGATCTTAGGATTTATCTCTTTCTTTCACCTCCTTTAACAGACTGAAGATACCGTAGATGTATTCTACTACCTCACCCACATGGGTGTTCGAATACTAGTATGTGTAATATTTACTAGCAAATGTACCCGTGCTTCGCTACGGTATTCTACATTATATACGGATATCGAAGTAAATTCTGTACATGCAGTAAATAAGATTGTTTTAAAATTGTATGTCTCTTAGCGTTATCCGAAAAATAGCATGGGGAATCCCCATACGTTGTTTCCAATGTAAAATGCGGGTTGCGGAGTTATGATGATAACGGCTGGCTCACTTGCCTACTGCCATTCACAATCTCGTTGGGAAGTTTACATTATCCCTGCTATTCTGTTCGGGTCTATATGACCCGAAATGAATATACACGTTCCTTTTCATTATTTGTATACCAATATAAGTTTATGAAACTTGGTGACTTTCTCTGAAAATGGAAGAGCGGCACGTGTTTTAAAAAACATTAAAATAGTTTAAGAAGTTTGGGCATAAACTGTAATAGTTACATAATTATGTAATGTTTGGGTCATTATGAACCAAACCCCATGGCACTACAGCCCTTGAAGGGCCTTGGCCTACCAAGCGACCGCTGCTCAGCCCGAAGGCCTGCAGATTACGAGGTATCGTGTGGTCAGCACGACGAATCCCCTCGGCCGTTATTCTTGGCTTTCTAGACCGGGGCCGCTATCTCACCGTCAGATAGCTCCTCAATTCTAATCACGTAGGCTGAGTGCACCTCGAACCAGCCCTCAGGTCCAGGTAAAAATCCCTGACCTGGCCGGGAATCGAACCCGGGGCCTCCGGGTAAGAGGCAGGAACGCTACCCCTACACCACGGGGCCGGCGGGTCATTATGACCAGACACAAATATGATTACTTTAATTCGGATTTATTTCTAAAAGATGGAAACGGTGAAAATTATTTTTGTTGTATTGTATGGGAAAAGTGATTTTTATCGTTTCCAACTTACTCACAACAATCAACTAAGTCTCCATGCATTTTCAACAATGGGCTTTTTTCTTGCTTTTCCCAGGAAATAATAATTGGCAGTTCTCAACAATTTGAATGCTTTGTTTCTGCTCAGTTTGTATTGTGACACCATGGCAATTAGACCATTCACTAATGATGAGTTGGAAGAATTAGTTAATGCCTCAGCAGATGAAGGATCACTTTCTGAGTTTGATGATCATGTCAGTAATGCATCTGAAAGCGAGTATTCCGATGACAGGTACGACAGTCCACAGCCTGTACAAAATAGTGTAGAGACTTTTCTTTCTAAACATTGTTGTACCTACGAGCACTCTCCACCATAATGAGAAAATCAGTGACAGGGCTGATAAGAAGCCAAAAATGTTTTTGAACTATAATTCAACCAAAGGGGCTGTAGCCACGCTTGATCAGTTATCAGGTACATATACATGCAAACGGAAAACCAATAGGTGACCAATGATAGTTTTCTACAATATTATTGATGTTTCTGCTTATAATGCATACGTTTTGTGGATTTCGATTGACCCTAATTGAAATGCAAACAAATTGACTAGAAGGAGGAACTTGGAAAGTCACTGATAAGAGAAGACATTGCATCAAGAGGGAGTGCAAAATCACGGTTTCGGTTTCGTATAAACCCCCAGTCATTTCAGGGATTTAGAAATAATATTTGCCCTAAAACCTACCCAAGGACAGATGGATTCAAAATATGAAGTTTGGTGGAAATATATCCAGTAGTTTTCAAGTTATAGAAAGACAGACAAACGGACAAACAGACAAACAAACAAACAGACAGACACCAAAGCTAAAAAATATGCAGATGGTCATTATTACACCTGAAACGGATAACTGTACGGCAATATCACCAAAATAGTCAATGTACAGACATACGGTCGTTACGATTTTATTTATACAGACATTATGCATGAAATGATTAAATGAATGGCTACATGAATGAATGAATGAATGAATGAATGAATGAATGAATTATTACATGACTGAACTGTATTCTTGCACGCATGAATGAACAACGGGGTAGATTGCATTCACAATTGAGTGAGTGGATGAATAAATGAAGTAATTCATTGAATAATTCATTAATAGCTACGGAATCCCCAGGAGATACGGAGAGAATATTCCATTCTGAATGAATGAACAAACGAAAAACTGGATATAATTCATGCTGCATGAAAAGAAAAGGAAACTCTACACACCCAGTCACGGATACCAGTAACTGCGAAAAGAGCCCTCATTATTTAATGAATGAATGAATGAATTTTCTCATCCTACAGCTACGCAAAACCTGCAGCTGCGAAAGAAATAGAATATCTATTGGACGCTGAAAAAAAATACAACGATAATAATAATCAGAAGACCCGTGGTGTTCCACAGAATTCGTTATAAATAGGTCAGATAACTCTTCTCTATATGCCTGCCATAGTCATGCTGTTTTGCCTGCTATTTCCAATGGTTTTATTAACATTTAATAAGAAGCGCTTTATGGTATGCCGCAGTTCGTAGTCCTAGTTTATCCATTCTGACGTGATCATGCCGTCTGTTTGGTAAAATTCTATCCATACATTCGCTTTCCTTATCCTGCAGTTCTTTGTGTAAATCTTAGTATTGTGCCGTAGCAGGCATTGCTATTTTTAATCGCAGTTATATATAAAACGGTTGTCTTGCGAGTTCATAGGTTAGTCTCGATGGAGAGTTTTTTGCCAGGCAGAGAACTATTTTAAGATACATAGTCGTCCATCACTCTTGCTAGTGTAGCTATGTTATCCTTCGGTAGGTGTTCCCAGATAATGTCTAAGGCGTATGTCATGATGGGGTCCGTTTGTACGTAGACGTTTTTCTCTTAGAAGCATGTAAGTTACTAGAAACGCTCTGTCATCTGTGGAATATATTGGAAAGCTAGGAAATGTTAGAGAATCAAAGTATCTACCAGGGAATATTATTTCTTCCGTTATCAGAGGAAGTGTATATTCTCTGGCTTGACAGGTAGAGTTAAAACATGGCTGCATTCAGTGATATTACTAAGGATCAGAATATTAATGAGAGTGTTGGTTTCTTAGCAACCTGCTAATTGCAAAATTGCGGGTTAGGATAATCCTTCGCCAGCAGTTATTCGAGTGATCATTTGCTGATTTGATTTTATGATTACTCAAAGTTGGCTGAACTTAGAGATCTATCAATATCTCATAATACACCGGCAGGTAATTCCGGAGAGAATAAAACAAAATGAATCAAATCGGTCCACTAGAACGGATGGACGGATTTGCCAAAGCCGGTTTTTAGTAAACTCTTTTAATATAGAGATACTCACTGTACTAATTACAGATTCTTGTACTAACAAATTCATGGCTCAGACTTATCTATTTAGCCGTAATCTGCTGTACATGTATTACAGGAACTTGCAACTTTTTCCTGTATAAATTTCTAAATACAATTAATAACTTACTGAGATTACGAGGCTTATATTATTCTTTGCTTATAATCCTAATAATTCCATAGTCGTCCTCATCCTGACTTATCATATATCGTTCATAACTATGCAAATATTTCCTTCTAACCGCTAGGATTTCTTTACAGCATTTCAGCAAGTAAAAATCTCCTCGGTTAATTAAGGAGAAGGCACCTTACTGTATCCTTTTTCCTAGCTAATCATTTTTTTTATAAAATCCCCATCATCCACCATATAAAACCTGGTGTTTCCCTTCTATTTAAATTCACAAGATTTATGTGCATACCCTAACTTATCCACTTGAATTCTGAGAGAGGGTCGTCCTCCTTCTACATTCGGAAACTAACCACTGCCTTTAAATATCCCTAAGTCGTATGAATCCCAGTATCAGAAACATGGTTTTCCGTGGTTCCCATTTTAACACCAGGTAAATGCCGGAAATGTATCTTAGGACAGACCTCAGTGGCTTCCTTCCCAGTCTACTCCAATGTCACTGAAGAACCTACATGCGATAGCGTGACGTTAAGTGGAGCCTGGATCAGTGGCTCATATGACAGAGTGATGCCTCTCTGAGACCATGCTGAGGCTGAGCCTGGAGGAATTCGATGGTGCTCAAATATGCCTGCTTGGTGCCAGTATATAAGGCGTGATCAAAAGGTTTCAGTTTGAGGGCGTTGCTGCAGCAGACATGAAACGTAGCGCGACTGCGATGCGGGTGTATAAGCACTGACATGCGGGCAAAAGGATTAGTGTGGCAGTCGTGTCGTGTCGAGGTGCGTGTGTTAAATGTGGCCACGTGAACTATGGCGACGTAATACCAAATGCGTCCAAACAGGACCAACGTGCTGTTATTCTGTTCTTGGCTGCCGTAGGACAAACACCGGTGGACATCCATCGGATAATGCAGACTGTGTATGGGGCAGCATGTTTGTTGAAAACCACCGTTGTGGAACGGTGCACCAAATTCCGTGCGGGTCGCGTTTCCACATAAGACGCCGGTCGCAAACGTCGTTACGCAGAAGGTAGGCCAACTCAAGTGGCAAACACTAGAGTACCCGCCCTATAGTCCTGATCTCTCCCAATGCGATTATCACGCCTTGGGTTCTCTCAAAAAGGTCTTGAAGAGTCGACGCCTCCAGTCGGACGAGGATGTGCAGCAGGCGGTTACGGACTTCTTCACGCAGCACAACACGGTGTTTTACCCCACGGGGAACTTCAACCTGGTGTGTCAGCGGGGTGAGTGCGTCAATGCTCACGGCGATTTTGTCTGATTGATATCCCAGTTCAAGACTGTACGACCGTCGAACGGAAACTTTGTGATCGCCCCTTATATTTACTGGCACGTAAAAGAACAGCTACGTTGCAATAATGCAGCATCTTGGCGTCTTCAAACCTGAGACGTAAAACCAATAACATTAATTAAACAGGTAGGAAAAACAAGCAGTGAAGTAAAAGATGAGAAGTCAGATGTGTGTTTTGCATAGCCATTATAACTACGTCGTAGATATCATGAATATCTTATACATCGTTTTTCATTGCAGAGACGTTCGTACTTCTTTCGTTTTCTTAGAAAGCTTCAGTAACGTAAAATAAACACTGAGTGAGCTAGGTCTCATTTATATTCTAAATTAGTAGAAACAAGGGTTTAGAAAAAGAATAAATAAACTGAACGTTTAAAAGTGTTTATATATAAATCTTATTCAGTGCCTGTGTTGATTGACTTTTAGTTAGCTCCTCTTAGAGTTGGATAAACAAAAGTCAGGTCTTGTTTAATGAGAAAGTTTGTGTCCAAGACGTCACAGGACGCAGTCTGCTAATGACGTCTATCTCGTTAATTAGCTCCATCAAGATTAATAGGCCTGTGGAGGAGGTACTTTGTACTGAACAGATCTAGAACATAGCAAGAATGGCACTTCGGTAAGAAGATTACATTTACCAGACGTAATCGGAAGAAGGAATGTTTAAAGCCAGTTATTATTATTATTATTATTATTATTATTATTATTATTATTATTATTATTATTATTATTATTACTATTGAGTGGGAAAATTTTGTTCTCATGTTTTTGTTTTTAAAAAACAATAAGAAGTTTGTGTATCTCGTTTAGTATGTAAGTAGAGTTTGATATTGTCAATAAAAAAATCAACAGTTAAAAAAAACGACGTATATTTTCGAGGATTTCGGAATTTCCTTATCTTAAACGCATACATAACGCTCTGGACTCCCTAGCCTGCGAACTGTCAGGAAGGCTATGCAGTCATATAGTAGAGAATTTGAAAATCGCGGACCTGGTGGGCTTATCACTATGTCGATATTACAGTTTGAATGTCGTTAGCTGGTTCAGGATCTGATAAAACACTGGGAAAAAAAATTCCCTGGTTGTCGGCATACCCGCCATACAGCGGAGGCAGGAAACTTGCCGAGATCACCACAACCTAGGGTACACAAAAACATAGCCAGCAGTTCATTCCGTTTTTAATTTCAATATTTCAAACATACTGTATATTGTTTGCGCCATGATTTCCTTTCACGTAATCTACTTCTAGTCACCACTCGTTTCAGGGAAAGGATCATGCTGATTGTATCTCCATAGAATTGTAGATAGGCACGTGTTGAATCCTCTACAGTCTGTTCATGTGGTACCCAAATATCGCAGCGAAGAACTTAATCAAGCTTCTTCAGACGGTTCCTCACATTACTGGATGATGAACAGTCAATGTCGGTTATAACGACCTCGAGGAGACTGCCAATCAACAGTCGTCATAGCCGATAGTCGCATAAACCGGTTTTGTTATTGTTGCTGTTGTTGTTGTTGTTGTAAGTTTTAGGCTGCACACTTACATGGTTATTTAAAAGAATTAAGTTAAAACTTCCAAAAACTTAACGAAACTGAAATAAACACTGCATTTGCAATACAGTATATTTGTAGAGTGGGATTGAGAGGAATTTCATTGGTTTTCGCTTTCAATTGGTCGGCACATTATTTGTTGTTTGCTGCTAGAACCATGTGGGTAACGATTCTTCAATACCTTTGTGCTCAGATGATCTGGCTCGCTTGATTTTTAAAGCATTTTCTTCCAAGAGACACTGTCCTTCCAAATTGTAGAAATAGTTTAGTGTGATTCTGACGTTTGTTTTCCCATTCTCTAATCTCACAGAATGTGTGACTTTTCTTCAATATTAAACATTTTCCTATTCTTCTAAAACATCTTTACAGCAATGCTTGTGTTGACTATTTAACCGATAGACTGATTTTGAAGTCTACAATAATAATCGCTACATTGTTGTCAGCAATCCCCAAATAGGTAACAAAGAAAATGTGATCAAAATACGTCGTGCTATACGATATGTCGTAATAAGCGACGTCTTACTAAACGATGTTCACCTGATAATGCTGCACACTCGCTGTACAGCCAAGGGAAAAAATTTGCGAGATCACCACAACTAAGGGTACAGCAATTAAGTTCTTCTAGACGGGACCGTTAGATTTCACCATTATGTCAAATTCGTCGTTAAAGCCGATGTCGCAATAAACTGTTTCGACTGTACTCTCTCTTTGTCGAAGTTCGTTCGTTGTTATCCCTTTGTTGTTTTCAAGTAAATCCTTAATGTTTCTTGTAGATCAGTACTCTTAGGTCTGCCAGTACGTGAATTGTCTTTTTTCTTTCTTTTCTTTTATTCTCATTTATTTTTCTTCAGGACTTAAATTTGCAAACCACTTCCAGCATGTCCGATCAGTTACAACATCTTCGCCATAAACAGCCCAAACTTCCTCGGAATTTGTATAACTGTTTAGCCCTAGCGATAGTAAAAAACACAAGGTGCCTAAATATTCCTTTAAACTTTTCATACGATACGATATCACAGTAATAAACTGAATGTATAGCTAGCTGTCCGTCACTTAAGTGCGGCCAGTATCCAGTAATCGGGAGATTGTGAGTTCGAGTCCCACTGTCGGCAGCCTTGAAGATGGTTTTCCGTGGTTTCCCATTTTCACACCAAACAAATGCCGTGGCTGTACCATAATTAAGGCAACGGCCGCTTCCTTCCAACTCCTAGGCCTTTTCTATCCCATCGTCGCCATAAGACCTATCTGTGTCAGTGCGACGTAAAGCAAATAGCAAAAAAAAAAAAAAAAACCTAGCTGTCTATGTTGCTGTACCCTTAGTTGTGGTGATTTCGCAACTTTTCTCCCTCGACTTTACAGCGGGTGTGCAGCATTATCAGGTGAATGTTCGTGATAATTTGGCATCTTGGCAATAATCAAAAGAAGGAAAAAAGGTCCTAGTTCTTCAAATAATTAGTTGATCATCAAAAGAAAGGGAAGTGTTACGATAAGTATAAAATTAATTAACTTATTTTCCCACCCAATACTATGTTTGGTGATCGTAGTTCATACAGTAGTATAGCATTAGTAGCAGTAAAAGTTCTGTCATCATCGTCGATTCTTCATGCATGTACCTTGGGATATTATTATCAGTAGCCCAGTATACTTGGTGTGTACTAAGTTTGATTAATAGTAATCGGAATATTTCACTCCCACTATTCAAGGAAACAAATGCCATCCTTTACAACTTCTATTAGAAGGGAAATGGAAGGTCGTCATGGAGCTGAATGCTAAAGGGTGTTGGGGATAAATGACATCGAAGAATGGCCAAACACACACAACGCTCAACAGCTTATTCACCAGGCACAAGACTGAAAGGCGTATGATGAAGTGGCCAGAAATGGCACATGAAGAATAAGATTACATTTCGTTTGCTATATATTTTTAAGGAACACTGGGATTTGAATTTAGTCTTACAGGAGTTCATTTACGTCCTGTAAACCAGTGGCATAGAAATCTTGCATTTATCCTCCCTCAAATAAGAACGAACTCAGCTGAGATCAGAGCCTCCATGGCTCAGGCGGCAGCACGCTGGCCTCTCACTGCTAGGTTCCGTGGTTCTGATCCCGGTCAATTCATGTAAGATTTGTACTGCACAAAGCGGAGACGGGATAGGTTTTCCTCCGGATACTTTTCCCTGATACCTTTCATTCCAGCAACACTCTCCAATTTCATTTCACCTGTCCCAGAGGAGTGCAACAGACTTCGGCATCTGGCACAATTACTATCCTAGCCACTAGATGGGGGTTTCATTCATTCCATTCCTGACCCGATCGAGACTAGAAACAGACTGCGTATTTTCGTCCGAGATCGAACCCACTGCCTTGAGAAAAAAAGAACAACGAATATATTACTGACGCCGTCTCGAAGAACCGAAATGTGTGACTGAGATGGCAGAAAGCTGGCCTTCTGATTCCAAGTCGGTTGATTTCTCGGCTCTTCCTCGTGGTATTTGAAGGTGCTATCATCTTGTTAGGAGATTTATTGCCACGTAAAGAACTCGTTCTGGATAAAATTCTGACACAAAGCCGTCTCCAAAAACAGTAAAAGTAGTTGATGGGACTAAAAATTCAATAATAAGTTAATATCATTTAATGAAGATGATACTGTATTTTCGTCCCATTAACTACATTTACGGCTTTCAGAGACGCCAAAAACGCCGGAAGTTTCTCTAATTATTATGATTATTATTATTATTATTATTATTATTATTATTATTATTATTATTATTATTATTATTATTATTATTATTAAAGTAAGAAAATGGCAGCACTTGCAATATATCCGGTTACGTCATAATTGGACTAGTAATGCTAAAGTTAATAAATACATATCGTCGTTGCCGGAACAAAACCTCCTATGTGTTGATATTTTTGGAGATATACTGACCCGCAGCACATACGGTATGAAGAGCGAGAATGCCTTGACAATATTCACACAATATTGCACCTTAGATGACAGAACCTTACCGGCCAAAGTTCTAAGCTAAAATATTTCACATAGGAGGTTTCGTCCCGGCAACGACGATATATACATTCATACATACATACAAGTATGAAGAGACACTCATATAAAAATAGGGTGTATTTATTTATTTATTTATTTATTTATTTATTTACCGACATATATGTCTTATGGCGACGATAGGATAGGAAAGGCCTGGGAGTGGGAAGGAAGTAGCCGTGGCCTTAATTAAGGTAAAGCGTGGTGTGAAAATGGGACACCACGGAAAACCATATTGAGGGGAGCCGACAGTGGGGTCCGAATCCAGTATCTCCCGAATGCAAGCTCAGAGCTGCGCGCCCATATCAGCACGGCCAACTCGCCCGGTATATTATGTATTTAAAATGTCTTGAAAATAAGACCGAAAATATATCAAGTCGGCCATGAATGTATAAAACGAACAGTAGAATTACCACTTAGCCAGGAGAACTAAGACAATGAGAACATCTCTTTAACGCTCTATCGCTCTACGTGAACAGATCAGCTGATTAATTAATTTGTCATCTAATTAAAAGAAGCGCTAGAACTCTGCCAATAGACGTGTACGACACTGAAGAAAGTTTTATCTAATGTATGCAAATACAGTATATCTAGTAATGGGATTCAAGTAAAATCAGTCCTTACTTGAATTACTTGAAAATTGGACTTAACTTACAAAAAGTGTGAAAAATAAAATGATCTGTTTATCCAAACAGATACGGAGGTATTTAAAAATTTCACAAAGTACCCCTCAGTAATGAATTATTTGCACCCGCTACAACGTGACCATGGAATGGTTTTATTCAAAAGTAATTACGAGAGGCGTTAATACATTTATGCCACTGGGATACGAGACGAGCAATTCCAGTTTTGTAGAAAGAGATAGGTCGCTGACGGATCCACAACCGCACCCACTCTTACACTTCTTCGTCCGAATAAAACCGACGTCCACGTCTGCCTTCCTCCATGATTCGTCGGGTTTTCTGGATAAGGCTATCAATCCGCTTGATCACTTCAGGAATAATGGTTCGATGGGTCTGTCCTGGGCGAGTGATGTGAGTGCTTCTCAGAATCTCTTATGCCATTCGTGGACACTCGTCATGTACATACAGTGTTCGCCATACACAACAGACATGTGACGGTGTGTTTCGCATAATCCAGCCCCCTCAGCTACCAGAAAACGAACCACACTTCTCTGCTCTTCTTTGCTTCCCTCTATTTCTAGAGCTGGGCGAACACAGTAGACCAGTCTGCGCACCAACAAAGACATAACCCAACAACTGTGTGCACCTGTGAGTAGTCACTATGCAGTTCTTCTAACACAGCAATGGCAGTATCGATACGTAACAACAGTGTTGCCACCTTCCGCGCAGAATGCGTGTTATGGCGGGTGTTCTGTTTTCATTTCACTACTCTTTATACATGGATAATCGAAAAATGTTCATTTGAGAGTAATTTTCAGATGACATTGAAATGAGTGAATATTTATTTTTTCTTATTTCACGTCGGTTGCTCTACCAATTGAGCTATCATGGCTGAAAGTTTCTTCGGCATGTACTGAATTCGACCTATCAAGTACGGTTTTGAAAATTAAAATTCCCTTAAATTGGCCCACAGTTGGCGGCAAGCACGCTCTCTAAATTTATGCTGACAAGTGTCAGACCTGTAGCTTCCAACAGGACAGATATGACTTAGGCCACAATAGTCCAATTTGTAGACCACCCGAGGCGAAAATGGAATATCGTGGGTTCATACCCCGTTGGTTTCTAGTTGGCCTTTCTATGGCATGTACTGTATGTACTGAACACGACCTGGTAAGCTGAATGTTTATTTCGTATATGTCGAATGATACCACAATGGAAGAAAATAGAAGCGGGCTATACGTACATACGATGGAATGAGATAAGGTGAACTATTACGTAACGAGATGAATACAGCCCACATCAAATACGGAGAGATGAACTATAATATCAAATGATATATAAGCTCAAGAAAAATAAAACAATTTGAATTTGATCAATGGTAATGACCAGAGCTCAAACAAAATGAGATTAAAGTAAGTCTATATAAATAACGTTGTAGGGATACCGATGTCTGTACTTCCGTTTATTTTGCCAATTTTTCAGATGTTTATCCGTTTTAGGTGAACTCAAGACCGTATCAGTGGTTTTTATTTTTCGTGGCTGTTCCACCATCACGGCGTAACGGCCGGAGAGATCTCGAACAAATTGCATGTTTAGAGTATACTTATTCCGGGGAAGTTCTTGATATGCATATGATTTTAAAATCTCTGAAGAGACCGGGGGTTTATAGGAAAACCAGAACAGTTTTCTTCCGTTTTCCCTTTGATTTTCTGTAAAATCCGTGCACTATATGTGAAACGTCTCCTCATTATAAACAACTTTTGTAATGTACATAATTTCGCTTACTCTTCAAATGATGGAGAAACTTACTATATTTTGCGGGTTTCATGCCCTGCATTGAGTGACCGACAGACCGACAACGAACCTACAGGTTACCATGGCAACGTCTCTGACTGCTTGCCAACAGGGAAGTGACGTATTGCCATTTTCATCAACATTCCTGTAAACCCGTGGTTGTTCCTTAGGTAGAAAGCAAAAGAGACATCAATCGGCCATTCTGAGAGATATTGGTGGAATACCGTTGGAGGTTACAATCGTCCTCGAATAGTGCTAAGAGTATTTGAATATTACCGAGGAGTGTAGCCCATGATTTCACACCGTAACGTGTTTTCTGGCATTTGCTATAATTTTTAATGTATTTCTACTCTACTTCTGTTTTCCGCTTTAATTTCTTGCCTCTGCCTTGCTCTTTAGGCTTAAGTAATAACACAGTAAGTAATCTTCTTATCTGTTTACCTAAGAATCCCTGCGCCTAATTTTCTTCTCTGGTACGGTCTTTTTATATCCGTAACCCACACCGTCAAAATTTATTGAGGGACATTTTATTTTCCAATACATCCACTTGTTACATATTTGTCCCATCCGGCTGTCCTCAGTCATAATCCTATTTTCTGTCAATTTCAACTTCCTTAACTGTAATACTTTCTTCCTTAATTACTCCATATGTATGCGAGTACTAATCCCGAAACCTGGAGACTTTTCACTAAGAAAAATTCCAAGCTCTTCAAGTGTATAACTTTTGGTCGCGAAAAATATCGAAATATGGGTAACATAAAGATAGCACAATCGCCGTTCAATTTGGAGAGATCTACAACTTTGGTCCTATGGCATATTGTCGTTTCTCGATTGTTGGTACGTTAGATATCGCTGCATGTCTTGATTATAATCAAATCCCTCCGGCTCGATTGTGACTGGCATTAACAAAAGTACTTCCTTAACTATTCCGTATGTATGCGAGTGCCAATCCCAAAACCTGGAGACTCTTTTCATTAAGGAGAATTTCCAAGCTCTTCAAATGTAACGAAGCACGGGTAAATTTGCTAGTTGTGTATAAATGAGATGAGTAAACATTT
This sequence comes from Anabrus simplex, assembly GCF_040414725.1. Classification (NCBI taxonomy): domain Eukaryota; kingdom Metazoa; phylum Arthropoda; class Insecta; order Orthoptera; family Tettigoniidae; genus Anabrus; species Anabrus simplex. The sequence continues at coordinate 873,224,306 of NC_090265.1, read as the reverse complement.
AATCAAACAGTAAGACTGAGTTTATATTAGGGAGAGTCGGGGTAAGTAAAGATTATTTTGAGATGGCATGTGGTGAGATAAAAGTAGATATACAAAGAGTACAAATTTGATTTAAGTCGCACCGACACAGATAAGTGTTATGGCAACGATGGGAGAGGAAAAGGCTACGAGAGGGAAGAAAGCGACAGTGGCCTTATTAAGGTTCAGCCCCAGATTTTATCTGGTGTGAAAATGGGAAACGACGAAAATCCATCTTCAGGGCTGCCGAAAGTGGGGTTCGAACCCACTATCTCTCGAATGCAAGTTGACAGCTACGTGACCCAAACCACACCGCCATTTTCTGGGTGAATTAGATATAAATGAGATAAATAAAGATTAGATTAGATGTGAACTGATCTTTACCACTTTCACATAGGGTTGATTTATGAGAAAACTTGCACTTCACTAAGTTGAGGTTTGAACTACGCACTCCCATTTTTATGGTATTATCTACTCGTACGCACTCTTAACACGAATATTATCACCGTACTTAGACTTGCGCTCTTAGTAGTTTGTTGTTTGGTAGTTCTAGTAGGGTACATGAATCTTCTTCTTCTTCTTCTTCTTCTTCTGCCGCTTTTAACACAGCTTGTGGGATTGTGAGTGCGAATTGTACAGCACATGAGTATTTGGCACTGTTTTATGGCCCATTAGCACTACGCAAAGTACTTACAGGCGTACATTTGCCTTCCTTTGTCCCCATATTTCCTTCATTCTTTTACTGTAGGCTTCCTTTCTGTCTTCATACCAGGTTGTTCCAGTCTTCTTGTTTGGTCTTTCCTCTTGGTCAATTTGCCATTTGTGAATTTTGGATCTGAAGATTGCCCTGTTTTAGACATCTGCTGGTGTAATTCCTGCCTGTTTCAAATCGGTTTTAATTTCGCCAATCCATTTCAGTATGTCTATTTTAGCCTTACTCCTATTTTCATAGAATTCGACTATTTGTTTGGTAAATCTGTCTGGATGCATTCTTTTAATATGATCATAGAATCATAACCTGCGTTTTCTAATGTCACTGTACATATTTGTGTATTGTTTGATTTCCTGTCTGCCTCTAAGTTGTTATTTTCCGTTGGTGAGTTTTGGGCCTAGAATTCTTCTTGTGAATTTGCATTCTTTTTTCTCATTGTTTTCAATGTCGATTTTCCTGTTCAAAATTAGTGTCTCTGATCCATAAAGACATTTTGGTTTAATGACTGTATTATAATGTCTCATTTTTCTATGCTTGGAGATACATTTTTTGTTATAGATATTTCGGGTTAATAAATGTGCAGTTTCCATCTTTTGGCATCTAATTTCATTGGCTTTTGTTTTGAGTCCATTTTCCTAAATTGTTTCACCAAGGTACTTAAATTGTTATACTCGTTTAATTTTGCCGTATTTTGTTTCCATGAATTTTAGTGCATGTTTGTTGCAGGTCCAATTGTGTCTTTTTAAAAATATATCTGAAGGCCGACTTTTTCCGCATTTTCTTTCAGGAGTTCAATCTGATTTTGGACTGTTGAAATGTCTCAGGTCATCCGCAAATGCTAAGCAACTCATCGCTAGTTTTCCCTGCCTGAAGGGATTGGTTTGTGAATTTTGAGGAATAGTTTCTGTTTGCGCCATTCTTGTATCACTCTTCAAGGACGCATTTGAAGATTAAGGGCAAGAGTCCATCTCCTTGTCTTGCTCCCGTTGTAACGTTCCAGACGTCACAGTGTAATTGTGGTAATTTTATTATGTTTAATTAATTCAAGTATGATATATTTTTACGTCATGATATTTATCTTCGTAATTTTGTTATAATTCATGTTTGATCATTTGCTCACTATCATTTCATTACTTTGTAACTACGACTTTTAAACGAGGGCTGAATATCCTTATATTAACATAGATTCTTGCGACATTCGTTTAAATTTAACTTGCAGTAAATTTTCCTCTATCTTTCCACATCACCGAGGAAGAAAGAATGACAAATTTAGACATCAAATTCTGAGAAAAGCGAGCACGAGTTCAAGCGTTGTAACCGCAGCTACTGTATTTCGAGCTGAGTAATGCAAACTGGTCACCGCCTACATTCTCAAAGGAGCGTCCCGTTGTCATGGATACTGAGTGAAATGGCAAATGGAAGAGCAGTTGATATCATCGTTGGGACCCATCAACCTTAATATCTGGAGTAGGGAGAGACGTGTCACCTGATTGGACCACGTGTTTTGACCATTAATTAGGGCCAGTAAAGCTTACCTAAGGGCGTGTTGGAGCTCTTGGCATCATTCTATCTTGTATTTGTAAGTCTTGTATTTGTAAGTCTGATAACTTGTTTTATGGTTGATGTACCATAATGGACTAAGTTTAATAGTTTATCACTTCTTCAATCTTAACTTCGTTACCATGACGTGGTACTTAGGAATTTCTGAATGATGGGTGTATAGCTACTCTCATCAGGAAGTACGAACAGCTCTGTATTAGACCAGTTTGTACCAGTCTAAGACAATAGGTAGCATTAAACTAGATAGAAATGAAACTTCGGTGCACATTTTCAGTAAAGTTGGAAGGATTGTTGATTGAGTATCCTCTCCACATAACCCAAGGAGGTTTTTCTAACTATGATTTAGGGCTCATCTTCAATATACGGGATTGAGCATAATAGGGAGTGTTAGTGTCGAAGCCATCTTCCAGTTAGTGGTCGGTGCACTTGGCAAGGCAGGAATGGTACTTGGCGGCAGATGGAAATACCTCAAAGACGACCGGCAGTTTTCCAGCTACAAGGACGGAGGCGTTCTCAGGACAAGCAGAACAAGACTACATGGTGAGCAAGCGAGTTAAAAATATAAAAATATAAGTTTTCACGAAGTAGAGTCAGTCGATTTTTTTGTTAAATTCATTTCCTATTTTAAATTCAGTTCTCGTCAAACCGTCGTCATTTATATTCAATATAATCAATAGTATTTTCCTAGTTCACTTTAATCAGTCTGCCTTAATTAGCCTTTTGATTCATATTCTCCTGCTTAATGATTAGTGCACTATCACCCCATCCCTGTGATGAGAGTCCGTCCAAGCTTTATTATAAATTTTTGTTTTTAGGTCATAAAGACTGGCGCCCTTAGCTTGGATAGTTGCATTTCTCGTTCAATTGTTCTCCAAGAGGGGTACGTCACACCGTTTTGATTTCAAAGGGATCTGAAGTTTCTCCCATGAATTTAACCTTGGACTTCATGTCTGTCAGTGTCTGTTCTATGACTGAAAGTGTTTATGTGTCTAAACGTTCTTTCAATATTTGAAAGAGTGTCTTTCTATAAACTGAGTCACAGGCTTTTTTGAAATCAAAAAATGTGCAGACTAAACTTTTTCTACAAAATCTCTAATGTCTTAAGATTTTGGTTCAAGATTTGCTCTAGACACGATCTGCCCGGACTGAATCCTGCCTGATATCCTCCGATTTGTGGCTCTAGTTTTTGTTGTTGTGCTCTGTCAAGAAGACATTGGGATAGAATTTTGTTTATATCTGTTCTTTCTCCTTCTTGTGTAGCGCGTGATCCTCTACGCAGGAGAAATATTTTAGTGGTGTCTGGAATATGTATATAACGGCAAATATACCTACATTTAATATTCTTCTCAGACGGGGCCTCGATGCACCTCCATGATTATGAATGTATACAAAAATCGTTACTGGAGTGACGTTAAACTTCACTTCGTAAATGAAGAGCCCTTCCACGATGAAAAAATCGATGTATGGTGTGCCGTCATTGGTGAAAGAATCATAGGACTAATTTTGTTTGCTTGAGAATACGGTTGATACTGTTACTTACGTGACTATCATACTAATTCTCATTTTCAGAGAATTAACGAACAGGAAACGTGATTTTTGCATTTTTTCGACAGAACTCTACTACCGCTCGCACTACTTAATTCTATGTGAGAAATTCACAAAGTGTTTCCACTGAACAGAGTTACTATTAGGGATTAAGATCCTGCCGGTCCGCCGATTTAGCCGCCTGCAATTATTCTCTCCGGAGTAAATCAAAATGTGCCATGTACTAGACCTGGACATTACCCTCCATATCCGGCCCAGTTTTACTACCGGATACCTTCCAGACGCCAAACGTATATTTAGGGGTGCATTCACCTATTTGTAACATCATTTATGTTTTGAAGTGAAAATAAAACCTACAACCTGTTTTCCAGGCAATGACCGGATCAGGGATGGAATGAATGGAGCCCCCATCTTGTGGCGATGACAGGAATTGTGCCGACTACCAAAGCCTGTCGCACTCCTCTGGGGCAATGATTAATGACTGACAGATGAAATTAAATGATAGTGGATAGCGTTCCTGGAATGAGTGATAACAAAGAAAACCTGAGTACCCGAAGTAAAACCTGTCACGCCTCCGCATTGTCCGGCACAGATCTCACATGGAGTGACCGGGACTTGAACCACGGAACCCAGCGGTGAGAGGCCGAAGCGCTGCCGCCTGACCACGGAGGCTTTATGTTTAGGAGTAGTGGAAATTATCTCTTTCCTGCTAAATTAAGGAGGAAAGTCTATTTTGTAAAGAAAGAAATGAACTGAATAATGCAATTTTCACCCCTAACGGTGTACGTCACCCTTTAAACAGAGGTAAAAAAATAATGTTGGAGCTAATTTTAAGATGAGACTAATTTTACTTCAAATTATTGTAGTATATAAAACTGAAAGACTGAAAAACTCCATTTTTTAGGAAATCTCTGTTTCTATTGGTACCCTGTAATTATTATTACATTCAAACAGTCGTTATGTTCTCCCACGTTAATGGAACATAGACTGAGTAAAATATCACGTATCTGCATTTCGTAACAGACCCCTAACCTGCACTTCCTACTCATTGTCTACTTTATTTGCATTTTTATGAGCACCAAAATTGGCACATGCGTTGCACACACAATGGAATTTTGATTGCGAGAATGTGTTCACATTTTTAACTACAATGCGATGAGTAATTTCACGTCAGACCCTTAGGAACCTCGTCATTGTAGATTATTCCGACGGCAGGAAATTTGAAAGCCTTCAAATAATTGGCGAACAAGAATTGTGTATTTCAAGGGAGCGTTAGATTACTCTCATATGCATACAGTATTTCCCTATCCGACATGATTATCAGCCTATACGCTAGGGAACCAAACATTCATTCATATGTACAGTATACTCATTCCGTATTTCGAATATTTTTCAGAGTTTGCTAAACTCAATCGTTATACAGAATAGTGTTGCAGTACAGTAAAGATCTTTCATTTTTTAAATCTTTGTGTAAGTCTCTTTAAAATAAATCATCCGAATGAATTGTTTTACAACTTATTCAACTGCTAATTTAGACTCTCGCGTCAATTTTTGTAAAGCCCTTTGGTATGCGATTATTTTAGCTTCATCTCAGAGAGTGTACATAAAATAAGATCACCTGGAGAACTTCTAGTGATACTCATTTTCTTGAGGTTCTGATGTTCAAATGGTATTATTCCGTTATTACTTTAGAGCCCATTGGAAAGTGAATTTACAGGGAAATTAACATCTAACGATTTCCATCATAACATTGCAGAATCTGATATTGTATAGACTTTTGGGCTTGTGCCGTGTCAAGAAAATAAGGTGAAATTCTTAACGTTCCCCAGAAGAATTTCACCTTATTTTCTTGACACGGCACAAGCCCAAAAGCCTATACGATATCATGTCTATAAGTACGGGCCGTGAAAGCATTAATGGCAACATTGCAGAATATTTTTATTTTAAAAACTCAGTGAGCTGGATCGATGTTTATTCAAAGATAGCCGAACAAGTTGGCCGTGCGGTTAGGGTCGCGCAACTGTGAGCTTGTATTCGGAAGATCGTGGGTTCGAACCCCACCGTCGGCAGCCCTGAAGATGGTTTTCTATGGTTCCCCATTTGCACACCAGACAAATGCTGGGGCTGTACCTTAACTAAGGCCACGGCCGAGTCCTTCCAACTCCTGGCACTTTCCTCTCCCATCGTCGCCGTAAGATCTATTTGTGTCGTTGCGACGTAAATCCAGTTGTAAAAAGGCAGTAACTTTGTCACTTAGCCAGCAGGCCCCTTCCCCCTCCTCCGTTTTTCGTTTCCTTCTCTAGTCTGCAAGGCCTTTCAATTTGGGAGCTTGGAAACGAGATCTCGGAGACCGTAGATTAGTTTTGATAAAGTTTGTACTTATTTGGGTGGCATTCTTTACTTTCTTCTATACTCTCCAACCTGCCCTCGTCAACACTTGTGCTCTCCCTGACGGTATCAGACTTGAGAAATTCTGGGAGACTTGTCTCCATGCCCTTAATAGTCCTTCTCTTATTTTTGCAAATACCTTTATTCTTCAGCAAAATTAACCTTTATCTCAATTATTATGATCGGGTAGTCCTATTGTTTTAGCCTTTAAAATAGCAAACACCACCACTACTAACCTTTTACTTTACATAAGAAGAATTAATTTTCCCATACTGTACTCTATACATGTTAATAAAACAGTATTGCTCTTACGGACCTACAAGGAGCGAAACACCCCCCTTTCAGACACCCATTATTCCTCCTGATTAAGATAAATTATAATGTACTTTATTCTCTATTATGAAGAAAGAAAAAAGGATGCTTTTTTGCCCTGCGTTATTAAAATAACTACTTAAGCTTTTCTGTTTCATAAATATATTCCCAGAGAGGAATAGCCATCGCTTTGTTGCCTTCCTTCATTTTCCTACTGTGTGACTCTGATACATACAACCCATAATCCGTTACTCTGTGAATCCTGGCAGGTTATTACTGTTTTTGTGTTGCGTATGTTTCTTAGTCTTTATATTAGTGCGTACTTGCCTCGCGTTGAGTGAATATTATGTGAGTAATTAGCCTACGTGTGATATTTTTTTCTTTAACATTTATTTATTTATTTATTTTATGGATGAGGCTGAGGAAGAAAGAAAAGTAAACTGATTCATTTTCAGCTTATTTTATTTCTCCCCCCCACTCTTTATTTTGAAATTAAAATATGAGTTTCACAAATTTATGTACCACCGTTTTTCCGTTGTGCTGTGTACATCAAAATGAGCCCCATCTAAATCAACCCCCCACCCCACTCCCTCAATCCCCTTAGAATTATTTAATACAATTTTAAGCTCAGTTTCTTCTACCTTTTATCTTGAACTTAAATACTGAAAAGGGGAGGTCGCAATGTGGTTTTCTAGAGAAGTGTGAAAAATTTGAGGATTTGCCCTTCATTAACAAATATCTTAGCCATGCTCGAGCGTTTTTTGCCATTTGGGCCTTCCTTTGTTTAAAATATAATGTTTAAAAATCTATTCTCAAACTTTTATAGTTTTATTCCCGCATAAATTTTCGACTTGTCTCCTTGGCGTAGTTACTACCGCACTGACGTTGAGAACTGGAAATTTCTAGTTTGAGTCCGACGTTGCTCAGCACATTTTTTCTATTACTGATAAATCCCTTATTTTATTTAGATGTTCAATATTTGTTTTAAAACTATATGCAATATATTAAATCATTATTCGTCCTTGTCGCTTGAACGTGTCGTAAGTTTGATTCGTCTTCCTTACTTACTTTATTACTTAATCCCTTTACCTTCCAGGGTTGGTTTTTTCCTCGGACTCAGCGAGGGAACTCTACCGCCTCAAGGGCAGTGTCCTGGAGCAATAGACTTTTTGTCGGGGCGAAACTACTGGGAAGGAGGACCAGTACCTCGCCCAGGCGGCCTCACCTGATATGCTCAACAGGGGCCTAGTGGTTGAGGTGGAAAGATTAGAAGGGAAAGATATGGAAGAAAAAAAGGAAGCGGCCGTGGAATTAAGTTAGGTACCATCCCCACATTTGCCTGGAGTAGAATTGGGAAACCACAGGAAACCACTTCGAGGATGGCTGAGGTGAGAATCGAACACACCTCTACTCATTTGACCTCCCGAGGCTGAGTGAAACCCGTTACAGCCCTCGTACCACTTTTCAAATTTCGTGACAGAGCCGGGAATCGAACCCGGGCCTGACGGGGTGGCAGCTTATCATGCTACACTAAATCACAGAGGCGGACTTCGGATGTTTTGTTCCAGATATTTCCTCTAAAAGCGACATCTTATTAGTGAAGTCCACCACCGAGGTGAATCGAGAAAATTCATCACTAAAAATAAGAGGAAGGCCCGTTTTACGTCGTGCTATAACTTCCGCTGATGCCCTTAACTGCTCTAGGGCTTAAATTGTTATCTATAGCGTCATGTACGCCATCAGTCTACCTCCACACATCGATGGACATAAACTGTCTTTGAAACGGATATAACAACAGTTGTTTCGTTCCGACACGTATTGAGTACAATTTCAGCCTCATAATTGAGTGAAATACACAAAGCCATTCAAATTATACATCTATACTAGTTCTGTCGTAGAGCCTCCGTGGCTCAGGCGGCAGCGCGCCGGCCTCTCACCGCTCGGTTCCGTGGTTCAAATCCCGGTCACTCCATGTGAGATTTGTGCTGGATAAAGCGGGGGCGGGACAGGTTTTTCTCCGAGTACTCCGGTTTTCCCTGTCATATTTCATTCCAGCAACACTCTCCAATATCATTTCATTTCATCTCTCATTCTATATCATTGCCCCAGAGGAGTGCGACAGGCTTCGGCAGCCGGCACAATTCCTATCCTCGCCGCTAGATGGGGGCTTCATTCATTCCATTCCTGACCCGGTCGAATGACTGGAAAACAGGCTATGGATTCTCATTTTCACTTGTTCTGCCCTCAATGTCTTGCCACAACAAATCACATTCGTATGAAATGAACGATTTCTGTGAATGAACTCGAATCTGTTCATAGCACCTGAAACTAGTGAGCCTTGACTTTCAACTTTTCAACCCTCCCACGAATGCTTGATCGTAAACAACGATTCCCTATCAATTGTTTACTCACGTTTACATTTATTTATAATTGTTTGCATGGCTTCTTCTTAAATATTTTCAACGAACTTGGGAATTTATTAAACATTTCCCTTTGATCATTTTTTCCAATTCCTTACACCTCGTCCTATAAATTAATATTTGCCCCAATCTGTCCTCTTGAATTTCCTACTCAAGCTTATTCTTCTACTACTTATGTCATTCCACGCAAACTAACCACTATCAGCTCGAAATATATACCACATAGTCGAGCATCTCGCCTCCTTACTCCCAAATCTTCCCAGCCCAAAGTTTGCAACATTTTAGTAACACTATACCTTTGTCGGAAATCACCCAGAACAAACCGTGCTGCTCTCTTTTGAATTTTTCCCATTTCTCGTATCAAATAGTCTTGGTGAGGGTCCCATGCACTGGAGCCTTACTCTAACTGTAGTCTTACCAGTTACAGTTCACGGCAGTTTTGCATTTTAATTTAATTTCGTGTGGCTATTCCTAGCCGAATGCAGCCCTTGTAAGGCAGACTCTCCGATGAGGGTGGGCGGCATTTGCCATGTATTGGTAACTGCGTGTTATTGTGGTGGAGGATAGTGTTCTATGTGGTGTGTGAGTTGCAGGGATGTTGGGGACAGCACAAACACCCAGTCCCCGGGCCATTGGAATTAACCATGGAGGTTAAAATCCCCGACCCGGTCGGGAATCGAACCCGGGACCCTCTGAACCGAAGGCCAGTACGCTGACCATTCAGCCAACGAGTCGGACAGTTTTGCATTGAGAGATGTAGGCAACGAGATTCTTCACTTCGTGCAATAAAGCCACTACGGTAATTCACTCCTCGCGGTCACTCGCTGGTTGACTGTAAGTGGAATACTCACAACGAGTAAAAAATGAATTAGGAGCTCTTCAATTATTGATCGTCATCATCTTAATCTCTTTCTTATTCTTCCAAAGTGTCCTGTTTTTATACAGTATCGCTGTGTTTTATGAGCTTCCTCCATTCCCCTCTGTCCACTGCTCACGTAGGTTCTTCTCTTTCAGGTCTTCAGATATTAGTTCCCTACACTTTCTTCTGGGTCTTCATCTATTTCGTTTACCCTCTACCCCCATCTTCATCACCATCTTCCCCCACATAACCCTCTTCTCATGACTCTTGAATTTTCCCCGCTATTTATGCGCCTCTGATGTGTACGTTTCAGACACGGTCTAGAGTAATCTGGTTACTCCACACATCCATCCCAACCTCTTCATTTCTGGCACTCTCATTCTGTTGATATGATATTTATTCAAGGGCAAGGTTTCGATCGTATACGTCATTGCTCTCCTCACCACATTTCCTTTAACCCCTCTTGTCTCCTTCCACTTCTTCCAGTTGTATTCTTCTCTTCCATTACTCATCCTCGCAATAATGTTTCTATTCTGTGTTGGAAATGTTGACCATGAACGACAATATATATCATTAGAGACCTGCTTTCTATTATTAGTCAATGTACGAAGTTGAAAATAAATATAGGAACTCCGTATTATGATTTGGGTTTATTGGGATGTTGGAAAAAGCTGCAAATAAAGAAAAGTATGCAGTCAGGAAATGAAATTGGTGGTAGGCTGTCACTATGTTAACGGCCGCAAGGATTCCAGGATTTCGTAGACTCACTTTGTCTATTAGAAATAAAAGACAAATGTTACAGGGATAATAAATTGTATTCAATATAACGTGGTACACTTCTAATGAGGGTAATAACTCGGTGTAGTACGGATCTGTGATATGACAAATGTATGTATGTTCAGTCTTCAGCCCTAAGGCTGGTTGGATCATCAACAGCTCTGCCATCACCTGTCATAGATGGCCTAGGCATCACTGAAGAGGCGTACTAGGGAAATGAGAAGTGAGGTAGTTTCCCGTTGCTTTCCTCACTGAACCAGAAGTTGCTATTACATATCAGTCTGCCAAGCCCACTGAAACGCATGCACCGACCGACCCTATGAGCAACATTTTCACACCATTCATAACAGGGACTGGCTGCATAAGGAATGGCATTACTAGCATCGCTCATACCTCAGTCACTTTCATATTGTCAAAGCCAAGGATAAGACAGAGACAGGTCAATGAAAGTAACAAAATTGCTCTAGCCCATACTAGAAGACATAGTGCACTGTAAACACTAGGTCCCGCCAGCAAGGTATTAAGAGACATAATTCAAGACTTCGGGAATAATATTAACAGTGAAATTATGCAATAAATGAATTTCCCAGTGTGTTGGGAGAGTTCCCCGGTCTAGAAAGCCAAGAACAACGGCCGAGAGGATTCGTCGTGCTGCCCACACGACACCTCGTAATCTGTAGGCCTTCGGGCTGAGCAGCGGTCGCTTGGTAGGCCAAGGCCCTTCATAGGCTGTAGTGCCATGGGGTTTTTTTTTTTTTGAGAGTTGCTCGGTACAACATTCGAACTGATGTTTGAAAAAATCGAATGACTTCATTTCTTTGTATTTCTATATTAAAACCGGCCATCATGATGATTGGCACATCAATATCAAACTCGTCGTCAATCATTAAGCTTGATTCAGAGTAATGGTTGAGTGCACCAAAGAGAAACATTTTCAAATCGCCAGAACTGATGGAAGGATGAATATATACGGAGGCAAATATGAATCCACAGCCCGTTTCCAGTCATTCGACCGGGTCAGAAATAGAATGAATGAAGCCCCCATCTAGCGGCGAGGATAGGAATTGTGCCGGCTGCCGAAGCCTGTCGCACTCCTCTGGGGCAATGATATAGAATGAGAGATGAAATGAAGTGATATAGGAAAATGTTGCTGGAATGAAATATGACAGGGAAAACCGGAGTACCCGGAGAAAAACCTGTCCCGCCTCCGCTTTGTCCAGCACAAATCTCACATGGAGTGATCGGGATTTGAACCACGTAACCCAGCGGGAGAGGCCGGCGCGCTGCCGCCTGAGCCACGGAGGCACGGAGGCAAATATATTTAAAATATTATTAATTTTTTTGGTTCTATCCAACTGACCACGATGTATTCACAACGACAGCTGACTTCCAACTGAGCGCGCGAGTCTGCACAGCTCCATCCTATAACAGAGTATGACAGCACATATTTATCACAAATTTTCCCTTATTTTGAAGCGCTATTTCATGAAAACTACGTTTCAGATTAATAGATAGATAGATAGATAGATAGATAGATAGATAGATAGATAGATAGATAGATAGATATTTATCAACGGGTAGCCTCCTCTTTTATCTGTTAATTGAGACATTAAAGTTAAGTTACATACTCTCGGTGATATACGCGTTCTACCCAAACACAAAAAGCGTCTTAACATTTTTCTTTCTATATACCCGTTGTCGAGGAATGTAAGTCTACGTTAAAAACAAAAATGTTCCTGTCAACATCAACAAACTGAAAATGATAGTCAAAAATTTATTCCACAGATTTTGAACCATTTCAAATTACTTCAAATTTTAATGCCACTGCGATTTATAACTAGACTATTCCCGAACCGTATTCAGTCAATTAGATTCACTGACCTCTAAAAGAAGGCCCTTTTCACTAAAAAATGAAATATGGCGACCATCATTGTATTATTTTCGAAAAATTAAAAACAATTTTGAAATATCTACAAACCGTGCCGGAAGTTTTGTTCTCTGTGTAGGTTATGAATACGTATGTATTTGATTTGATATGTATGCACTTTTATTATTACTTAGTTAATTTTGTAGTCATTCGCCACATAATCAAAATAAATACAACTCGAGCTCCATATTATCTCTATGATTTCTAGATAAATTTCATTTCTTCGCAACTTCCTATCTCGCGAATTTATCGACAAAACTTGGAGCTCTCATTATATTACCACATTTAATTTTAATAATCAGTTTTTGATAGAGTTAATTTCCTGATATTCTTATACCGGTCTAGTCATTGGAGCCGTGAGACAAATATCCATTACAACATGTCCTATATGGAGGTTATCCCAAGTACAAAGTGTACTAAACAAAATATACAGGGTGGTCGGAAAAAAACGTGAACCAGGTAAATGATCGTTAACATACTTCATCATTACGGACCGTTATGCTTTTCAGCGTTCAGTCTGCAGGCCTGTGTGTATTTATTAATCGCCACCACAATCCTATTTAAAACTAATGCTGTAGCTTCATTTAGTTCTATATCTCTTATCTTTAAATCATTCGAATCTGAGTCTAACCATCTTCGTCTTCACCATAACAGAGTCCATTATTATCCTAGGTAACCTATCCTCCTCCATTCACCTCACAAGACCACAATACCGAAGCCGGTCTATGCGTACAGCTTCATCCATCGAATTCATTCCTAACTTAGCCTTTATCTCACCATTCCGAGTATACTCCTTCCATTGTTCTCACCTGTTTGTACGTCCGACTCGTTGGCTGAATGGTCAGCGTACTCGCCTTCGATTCAGAGGGACCCGGGTTCGATTCCCGGCCGGGTCGGGGATTTTAACATTAATTGGTTAATTCCAATGGCCCGGGGGCTGGGTGTTTGTGCTGTCCCCAACATCCCTGCAACTCACACCACACATAACACTATCCTCCACCACAATAACACGCAGTTACCTACACATGGCAGATGTCGCCCACCCTCATCGGAGGGTCTGCCTTACAAGGGCTGCACCCGGCTAGAAAGAACCATACGAAATTAAAAAATATATTAACCTGTTTGCACAAGCAATCATGCTCACTATTTTCATTTCTGTTACTTCTGGCTTATGAATAAGATATCCTAAGTACACCCAGCTTTCATTCCCGCAAAAACAGACCGATGTAAAGATAGTTTCGTCCGGGAGCTGACTTCCATCTTACAGAATAGTGTTTATCGCTGCTGTGAGCTCACTTCATTGGCTTTACTGGACCTCGATTCAATCTTACTGTAACTTACTACCATCCTGGGATAATGCACATCCTAAGTACTTCAAATTATCTACCTGTTCCAGCTTTGTATCACCAAACTGAAATTCAATTATCTTGGATTCTTACCTACTGACATCAGTTTAGTCTTCGAAAGGCTCATTTCCATACCATACCCATTGCACCTATTTACAACTTTCAAGATATTAGAGTGCAGGCTTTCGGCACAATCTACCATTAAGACCAAGTCGTCAGCGTAGGCCAGACTACTTACTACATTTCCACCTAACTGAATCCTTCCCTGCCACTTTATACCTTTCAGCAGATGAACCATGTAAACTACGAACAACAAAGGTGAAAGATTAGGCTACAGTCTTGTCTAAACCACTGCACAGTAAGTAACCTGAACCAAGAACTAATCTATCATCAATTCTCACTGCAGCCCAATTATCAACATAAATGTCTTTGATTGATTTTAATAATCTTCCCTAAATCCCATAGTCGCCCAGTACGGCGAACGTCTTTTCCCTCGGTACCTTGTCACATGCTTTCTCTAGATCTACGAAACATGAACATAACTGTTTATTCCTCTCGTAGAATTTTTCCTGGCGCATACTGAAAATATCATCCTGGCAGCCCCTCTGTGGTCTGAAACCACACTGGCTTGAAAGCCATCGCGAGAAATCAACATCAAACACAAGCACACTGTTGCTTTCAACCTGTGTCACCGTAGGGAGCTTACTTCAGTGCGATGCTGTCAGTACGGAGGTCTGTATTCAAACCTCTCCCCTGGCGAAGTTTTATTCTTCGTCTGGCGCCCTCATGCCGGTCTTAAGTCACGTATAGATTTAGAAACACCGCCTCACAAAACCTACTTGAATTCAACCTCGAAGTGATCAGTTTGGTTAACTTCAGCAGCGGATAAAATGACAGCAGTGTGAGATATAGAATTATTTTTTCAAATTATTTATCAGCATGACCAATCCTCTAGCGCTCATATACTCGGTCCACGTTGTTTCGGACCACACTGTACATCACGAAAAAGGCATGAAAACTAGTACAAGTTCCTCCAGAATTTATGTTGTTATGGAGTGTAGCTAGTAGGCTTCACACTGTGGTGGTAGAGTTAAAGATTATGTCAACGATCAAACAAGAAATATACCGAGCTCGATAGCTGCAGTCGCTTAAGTGCGACCAGTATCCAGTGGGTTCGAACCCCACTGTCGGCAGCCCTGAAGATTGCTTTCCGTGGTTTCCCATTTTCATACCAGGGAATTCCTGGGGATGTACCTTAATTAAGGCCACGGAGACTTCCTTCTCACTCCTGGTCTTTTCCTGTCCCATCGTCGCTATAAGATGTACTGTATATGTGTCGGTGCGACGTAAAGCAACTCATATGGAAAACAAGAAATATATTATTGGTCAGGTGATCGCAATAGGTAATCTCCTGTAAATCATCCTGCAAGGTAAAATGCAAGCACCCAGAGAATCTAGGCGAAGAATATCATGGCTAAGAAATCTGCGCAAATGGTATGATGCCAATACTTCAATTCTCTTCCGATTTGCGGAGTATAAACCTCAAATTGCACTGACGCCAATCGACATCCGATGAGGACATCACGAAGGTGATCAAGACTGCACTGGAGAAACTCTCAAACACTTCTGCACGTTTTTAATTCACAGCATCGAAGTAATTATATAAAAACAAATTTTTCTACTGATTTAAAGGGGAAGAGTTGATCCAAAAGAGGAAAATGGCATTCAAATATTTTCATTTCGTCGTTGAACAAACAAAATCACGTATATCACAATGCTCTTTCTATCCAAACTGGTCACGCCTCCTAGGCCCACGTGGATATTCAGTCCATCAGAACATTCTTCGTTGAGTTCATCTTCCTACGCTGATGAGTAAAGGGAAACGAACATTATCCTACAGGACTGCACGAATGTATACTTTTTATGACGCATTTACGCACTCCTACGGTATAATGTATTTAAAATTCATAAAAATGTTCTGATGGACTGCATATCCACGTGTGGCTGGGAGGCGTGGCAAGTCTTAAGGAAAGTAATAGATAAGATATTTGTGAAATACAAGGCAATGTTTCTTCAGCGACAATATATTTTTATTATCATGTCTTTTTTTTTTTTTTGCTAGGGGCTTTACGTCGCGCCGACACAGATAGGTCTTATGGCGACGATGGGATAGGAAAGGCCTAGGAGTTGGAAGGAAGCGGCCGTGGCTTTAATTAAGTTACAGCCCCAGCATTTGCCTGGTGTGAAAATGGGAAACCACGGAAAACCATTTTCAGGGCTGCCGATAGTGGGATTCGAACCTACTATCTCCCGGATGCAAGCTCACAGCCGCGCGCCTCTACGCGCACGGCCAACTCGCCCGGTATATTATCATGTCAGTAAATAACTTTCAAATACTGAAAACAATTGGAGTTGAATCCCATTTCCAACCATTCGGACCGTAGTTGATGTAGTACTCGCCTCCTATGCATAAGACTGTCAATCGCTATTTCAAAGTTTTTAAATGAAAGAGTTCTCTTTTCGAAATAACGTTAGAGACTTATAACTATTGAAAAGAACCCTACATGTGTTTTTTGCATGGTTTTCCTCCCTCAATTCTAGGTGAATTACGTGGTAATACTGAACATAAATCCAAGTTCTTTGAACACTTAAATAAAATATATATCTATTATTTTAGGACGATATGAATATGAAATTAGGGCGATAAAATGTTCCTACTATATGTTACTTCGTTGTGAACTGGCATGTGTTCACGAATAAACATATTACGAATTAAAAATTGGAAAGTATCAATAATTCACGAATTTTCAGATAATTCTAACGTATAAACACATTAAATTTTAAAAACTATATCGGCAAATAAAGGACTCCTCTATGTTAATGAGATTGCATTTTCATTAGTTCGGCAAATACTAAGTTAATCTTTGTGATTTAAACAAGAGGTCACCTCTATTACGTCTGTTTTAATTAAACTTGCGTGTGTGCACAAATAGTGCGGATAATCCAAATACTTTTATATCTCTCGATATCACCGTTTCAGTACCTAGAACATCGGTATTTTTAGTCCTCTGAATGCCCCATTTGTGTCTATCTGTAAAACGAGGTCTGGTGGTGGTGGTGGTTTATAATTATTCATATTAGGGACTGGGGATATGTTTGGTCATCAGCCCCGTGAACTTATATAGGTTTAAATGCCTGATAACGGTGTTATTGTGGTAATGTGTATGCAACTATAAGTCGTAATGAAAATTCTTTTAAGGAGCAAAACAACGAGGTTGCTTCAAAGTCAAAATCACTTTATTTGCAAATGAGGTATCTACCTCGGTGGTAAAGATACACAAAAATACATTATTATCAATTAAATTTTTAAGAAAGAAGAAAGTTTCCTAAAATGTACACTAACGTTGTTTCCATTAAACACAGAGCTGATGTTTAATAAATTTAATTCATTTACAAAATTCTACTCATAATATATTCTGTAATTACACACGTAATATATTCAAATACAGTACGTAGAATCACTTCAAATAATACTATACAACTGCTATAAGCTTTAAATTTACATTTATTTATTTTTTAACCCATTTTGGTACCTAATATGCATAACGACGAGCTGGGTCTTAATCAGAGTCCCTTTTGCCATTGCTTTTCAGAGTTTCTGAAGGGCCATCACAGCTACCGAAGTGTTCCCAGGACCCTACTTAATAGTATAAGAAACTTGGCGACGACTATTATTGCTTGCTTGTTGTTTTAAGGGGCCTAACAGCAAAGGTCATCGGCCCACGACTATTATTATTATTATTATTATTATTATTATTATTATTATTATTATTATTATTATTATTATTATTTTCTATATATTAGAAATTGAAGAAAACTAAAGTCAGTCACTCCGATCATTCTATCTGGTCGATTTCCTTCATTCTTTTTTTAACTGAAAGGTATTCATGCACAGATTTGTCATCAGGTACTGTAAATCACTTAACTTCCGCCTTCCTCAAATTATTTGATTTTTTCAATTTTTTGTCTCCTTGAAGCAATAATATCTTTGGCTCTCATAGAGGTACCGAGTTCGTTTTGGCCTAAGAACACTCAGTGGATCAAGTTCTTTCATTTCAGCTCTTAATTGTTCAAATTGGTTGATTCTGAGGAAAGTTATGAGTGCACATTCAATTTGACGCATCATTTCTTCAACATTTTTTTCTAATTGAAGCAATTCTATCTTCCGTTCTAATTGAGGTACGCAGTTCGCTTTGGTCTGAAAACACTCAGTGGATCAAACGCTTTCTTTTGAGGTAATAACTGCTTAAATTGGTAGATTCTGAGAAAAGTTATGAGTACATTTGTCTCCATGACGAAGATCTTTGAAGGACTTTTTAACAGTTCGGCGCGTAGTGTTGTTTCAAAGAACGTTTAATTCAATTTCTTTGTGTGATGTATTTTCAAATGTTTTGTTGACATAATATTACATTCCATTACCACATCAGATCATGTGCTTTATTTCATTAACTCGAAGCCTTGCAAATACATCCGTGAGGATAGTAACGAACAACACCATACATTGTACACTGCGGGCGGAGCCAGCGGGAAACTGCTAGTTATTATTATTACTAATATTTATTATTATTATTATTATTATTATTATTATTATTATTATTATTATTATTATTATTATTATTATTATTATTTTCAAAATAGCGTACGATGTTTGTAACATTTAATGAACATGGTTTGATATTTCCTAAATATAATTTCTAAATGATATTATAGGTTCCTTAAGCTATAATTTTATAATTATACTGCACTTATTCTTATGTCCGGCTACTTGGCTGAATGGCCAGCGTTCAGGCCTTCGTTTCAGAGGGTCCAAGGTTCGATTCCCGGTCGGGTCTAGGGTTTTAATCCCATCTTCTAGCTCACAGACTGGGCGTTTGTGTTTGTCCCAACAATCTCTTCATATTCAGACAATACATCACACTACGAACCTACCGAGCTCGATAGCTGCGTCGCTTAAGTGCGGCCAGTATCCAGTAATCGGGAGATAGTGGGTTCGAGCCCCACTGTCGGCAGCCTTGAAGATGGTTTTCCGTGGTTTCCCATTTTCACACCAGGCAAATGCCGGGGCTGTACCTTAATTAAGGCCACGGCCGCTTCCTTCCAATTCCTAGGCCATTCCTATCCCATCGTCGCCGTAAAACATATCTGTGTCGGTGCGACGTAAAGCAAATAGCAAAAAAAAAAACCAACGAACCGCGACAGAAACACGCAATAGTGCGTACTGAGAACTTCCTTAACTTGCTGACTAACTTTTGAAACATATATAAAACTCTGCATTTAATTGAAAAATCTGAATATCTGCATTTAAAAAGGAAATTATTAAAATTAACATTCATTAAATAAAATACACACTCGTCGAACCTTGTACTCACACTTACTTGTTACCTGCTTACTTACACATACGTTATTTGAAGGGCGCCAGCTGTCACTCAGTACAGCAATAATAGAATGAGATTCTTGACTATCTCTAGGGTGTGGGGTAATAAGCTTACTTTTGACAACATACCATATAAGTTCTGGGAAAAGGAGATTGGCGTTCGGTTTCCCCATTAATTTTGAGGTTAAGATGTTTTACTTTCAATGAAATGAAACTATGAATTCGTTTGATAGAACAATATATATTCTTTAAATAATATATCAAAAAAATAGTGAGTCTTGTTGCGATAAAACAGATGAGAATATGAAATTATGACATTGCAACAGAAAGAAACTAGGCATGAATTTGAATTCTTCTTGACCGGACATTTAACAATTTATACGAAATATTTCCCTCACTGATTCACTTGACTGTACCTTCAACACTTTTAGTGTAATTACGACGTAATCCATTGCTCTGGTGTTTACTGTAGATGTGTCACGCCTAACGTGGTGATACATCCTTGAGACTGCTTCTTCTCCATATCATCTGACTTATTTGTAAGTCAATATGGTATGACCTCTTGGTAGGTCCAGGGTTGCCCTCTCTGACTCCTTGGTAAGCCTTGCGTCCGCGTCTTCCACTAAGTGACGGACCAACCATTTGGTCTCACTCTCTCAATGACCAATATTGGCTCACTGAGTCTTCTCCATCTCTCGTTCGCACTGGTTGACTGGCCAACCAAGGCCTCTTGATCTAGTAGACTACTTCACTGTACTGCATCCGTATAAGTAATGACTGACGCTACAACATGGAGCTACCTTATATAGACGTAGGTTGACACAACTACGTAATCTCCAGAAATAACAATGACATACTCCCACCTACGCGACAAATATTACATCCAGTGGTGAAATAGCCCCGCGGCGACGAGTCCGTGCGCGCATATCTAAATAAATACGATGACATAGCCAAGGCGCGGCGATGACTTGGCAGAATCTCCACTGGTGTCGCAATATAACAACGTCACTTCCAATCTCTGATATATACAACAATTTTCACTGTACAGGTATTGAGTGTTATACTACACATACGTATATATGTATACATCTAAGTGCAATCTTGCAAGCAACAGGCAATTGCAAAATTGAATAAAACGGATAATTACAATAATAGTACAATATCACAGATAACATAATAATAATACTGACATAATAATAATAATAATAATAATAATAATAAAATACAGATAAAGTCATACAATACTAAAAATACAGATATCATCTTGTAACGGGATTTGAACCGTTACAGTACATCCTTCCACATAGGATTGGCGTCAAGAAGGGCATTGATGATGATGATGATGATGATGATGATGATGATTGTTGTTTAAAGGGGACTAACATCTAGGTCATCGGCCCGCATGGTACGAAAAGTAATGACAATTTTAATGTCCAAAATTCATCCACTGGCCATATTTCAAAACGTGATGATGAATATGAATGTAAAATAGTCAGCGGAGCCAAGTCACAATAATGAAATGTAAAAATAATTCCAAAATCGATCCACTGAATAGAATTCAAAAAGACGACGATGAACAATGGTTATGAACTTAAGACAATCAGTGGGCTAGACACGCAATGATTCACCTTCCCAGAAACTATATAATAATGTCGTGTGGCTATTTCTAGCCGAGTGCAGTCCTTGTAAGGCAGACCCTCCGATGATGGTGGGCGGCATCTGCCATTTGTAGGTAACTGCGTGTTATTGTGGTGGAGGATAGTGTTATGTGATGTGTGTGTGTGAGTTGCAGGGATGTTGGGGACTGCACAAACCCCCAGCCCCCGGGCCACTGGAATTGACCAATCGAGGTTAAAATCTTCAGCCCGGCCGGGAATCAAACCAGGGACCCTCTGAACCGAAGGCCAGTACGCTGACCATTCAGCCAACGAGTCGGACAGAAACTATATTAAAACAATAGTATTACTGACCAAGGGACCGCTTCCAAAGCACAATCCTGAATCTATGATTCTTGTTGTCTAAAAAACCAAACCAAACCCCATGGCACTACAGCCCTTGAAGGGCCTTGGCCTACCAAGCGACCGCTGCTCAGCCCGAAGGCCTGCAGATTACAAGGTGTCGTGTGGTCAGCACGACGAATCCTCTCGGCCGTTATTCTTGGCTTTCTAGATCGGGGCCGCTATCTCACCGTCAGATAGCTCCTTAATTCTAATCACGTAGGCTGAGTGGACCTCGAACCAGCCCTCAGGTCCAGGTAAAAATCCCTGACCTGGCCGGGAATCGAACCCGGGGCCTCCGGGTGAGAGGCAGGCACGCTACCCCTACACCACGGGGCCGGCTTCTTTTGTCTAAAGCGGTCCAAAATCCAGATCAACGGCCCCTCGGTAGTAAAGTAGAACCATGGCATTTCTCAAGTTGCGGTACTAATGAAAGGTAGCGTAGACTCACGGTGTTCCAAACATCATGTTACTACTCACAAGTATTTAACGTCGCACAGGTAACGCAGGCCTATGGGGTTTCTCACATGATGGCGCCACTCATTGGCAACGCAAACCCATGGTGTTCCGCGCATAGGTGTACTAATCACAGGGACTCGTACTACCCCGTGTTGTTCCTCACATAGTGGGTACTAATCACAGGCAACGCCCCGACCTGTGGTGTTTCTCAGATAATGGTACTAATCACAGACAACGTAAGCCGTGATGTTCCGCATATAGTGGTACTAATCACAGGTACTGAAAATCCACAGTGAATCGCTTTCTGCTGCTACGAATCACAAACCTATTGTGTACCTAACATAGTGGTACTACTCGCAAGTAAAGGAGACCAATAGTGTTCTCCACGTGATGGTACTAATAACAAGTACTGTAATTTCAGTGTTCTAATTCAATCATCCCTTGGTCGCCCCTTTTAGTCGCCTCTTACGACAGGCAGGGGATATCGTGGGTGCATTCTTCGTCTGCATCCCCACCCACAGGGGTACAAAGAAAGAGATAAAAAGTGGTCCATCACTTCTAAAAATAAAGTAACGGACGAAGAAAGGCAAGGGCCAGGAAGGACATGAAAATGAAAGAATACCTACGCCTCGAATACTCTATACCATCGGGGTCGGAAAAGAACAAGAGTTGACCAAGGGAGGTCGGACATGATACATGCAATTGAGGAGCCTGAAACAAGTAAGTGGAAGCAATGCCAGGACTCAGCTAAGGGCCTCGTGGTCGCCAACCCACGCTCTCAAATGGAGAGCCTCTGAGGCCCCTTTTAGTCGCCTCTTACGACAAGCAGGGGATAACTTACGTGTATTCTTCATTTGCGTCCCCCACCCTCAGGGCGTAAGAAGAGCATCCGGTTGGAAGACAGTGCCAAATCCAGAGGTGCAACACAGTCGCACCCACGACCTCACAGATGTGGAAAAATCGGCAGAAGAAGTCTGTAGTTATTATGAATTTACAAGTACGATACTTTACATTATGTAGTTAACATGTTATCAAGAGGATGTGGAAAAGATATTTCGGTTGGACTGGTACGTTTCGGCGTTTCCGATAAAAATAGTTATTGGGAAGTAACGTTATTAACCTATAACAGAATCCCTGCAGTGTCTTCCTACGAATCCGAGGGTTATTATTATCATAATGAAATTAAAATGTTGAATTGTACAGCAATACCAGCGTGAGGTGCGGCGAGGGGAGAGGGACGCAGCGCTTGGACTGCAATATCATAAGTGGTACCCTCATTCATCATCAGATGGCTCACTGTACGCTAACATTCCATTGAGCTCACTCTTGGAAGTCTTTCCCGTGAACCCTCGAGAGCTTCTTCTGAAGATGCGGAGCAAATTTATCTGCGGAACGTAAAGAGTTTCACCTCGTTTCCTTGACACGACACAAAGCTCAAAAGCTTATTATCATGTATACAATTACGGGCTGTGAAGGAATCAATTTAAACAAGATGCTGTAAAGTATTGCAAACGCTGGCAACCTTACAATAACAACACAATTAAACCGGGAAAATATAGTGATCTAACAGACAGTTCAGGAATGTCCACTAGCGAGCCTTCCTTGGTAAAGTAAACTCTGGTCCTCATCCCGAGGTGGTGCACCTCTTTTCAGATACACCTCCAGTGGAGGTGAGCTGCATAAACCCTGGAACCATGCACGGGGAACTGAGTGCGGTAATTCGCAGTAATGTGGTGTTCGTAACCCTTATAGTCTTCGTAACTTTTCTTTGGCCTTCGTACTCTCTCAGCTCTAACGGATGACGACTGCCTGTATATCAAAACATATCTTTGGTACATACAGTTCCCCGGTGTATAGTCAATGAAACTTTATTTCTTTGTAGCCAATTTGGTTTTTCATAGTTTTTCCAACATCTGCCTTTGTACGTTGTGTTAAGAGTGTTTGAAATCGGTTGCCTTGAAAGCGGTGAAGAGATTTTACCATAATTATACAGGTCAGAGCTTGATATCCTTGATGATTTCGTCGATAAAATAAATGTAGTTGAAGAAGGTGATGTGATAGAATATACTTTCCCTTTGTGCTTTAATTAAATGTATTTTCACATTGGCAGAAGAATTAATGAGATCCTGGGAATGACGAGGAAATTTTTTTGCTGTTTGCTTTACGTCGCACCGACACATGTAAGTCTTACGGCGACGATGGGACAGGAAAGGGCTAGGAGTAGGAAGGAAGCGTCCGTGGCCTTAATTAAGGTACAGACCCAGCATTTGCCTCATGTGAAAATAGGAAACCACGGAAAACCATTTTCAGGGCTGCCGACAGTGGGGTTCGAACCCACTATCTCCCGAATACTGGATACTAGCCGCACTTAAGTGATTGCAGCTATCGAGCTCGGTATGACGAGGACTTAAATCCCATTAACACGCAGAGGAATTCGCCTTTCTATTGCGTAAAAGTAGTATATAAGATACCCAGTCAGCCAACAACAGTCATTCTCAAGTCTGGAATTTAAGACGACTGTCCAAAACAGTCTAAAATCACTATTATTTGCAGTGTACGGAATATATTCATATGCAAAAACCAAATATTGGAGTTGTACCCATAATTTGCAAAGTGAACCCTGGAAAGTTAAAGGCACGCCTGCAGTGAGATTAAAACTTTGGGACATGTTCTCGGCTACTGTCCTTTCAGCTCATTGCTTAGGAATACTCACCATCACACAATTCGCGGCCTCATTGCGAAAGCCTTTCGCGATAACAGTTGAGAAGAATTTGAAAAAGTGAACTGCTTAGATGAAAACGGTAGCCATCCTTAAACCCAACAGTACGTCTAGAATGAGGCGAAAAACAGTCGCACGTTGTGCACTTTGAGAAGCAGGCAATCTACGTTCCAGTATCCGGTTACATCATGGATAAATCTTATGTGAACTCGGTCACCGTCTACGGATTGTTAGTGGGTGCAAGAGATACCAAGCCGGGGATGGTGGCCGAGTTGTGGAAGAGGTTTGCTCTCAAGGAAATCTACCTAGCCACGATTGTCGAGGCGGCTGTGCTGCATGGATCCCTGCTCCTTTTAAGGAACCATTTATATTCAAAAACATAAAAATACTGTGTCTTATGACAAACCCGTTGAGGAACAGTTTCCTAAATAAAGGATTATATAGTCACTCCTATGCCAAAACCGTGAATGTGATAATGCTCTTCCCATCCATTATTTCCCATAAGACTGGTCGCGCCTCCTAACCACATATTGTTATGTAGTCCATTAGAACAATTTTCGTTGAATTCATTTTCCTATGCCCATGTGTAAAGGAAAATGGAGCTTAAATACATCATACTCTAGGAGCGGGTAAATATGTCATGTAAACATGCATTCTGAAGTACTGTACGTTAATCTGTACTTTCCTTCACGCATGCGCATAGGAAAATTAACTCAACGAAATTTGTTCCGATGGACTGCATACCAATATGTGGCCAGGAGGCCTGACCAGTCTTAAGGGAATTAATGTTTAGGAAGAGCATTGTCGCATTCACGGTTTTGGCATAGGATCGACGATATATACACACTGCCTGACAAAAAAAAAGAATGCTAAGCACCCAGAAAGAGTGATTGAAAGTGAATGAAACTACATATGCTGAAATACCATGTGCCTTTATTGAACTGATTACAATATGTTTATGTTATGAAAGAGACAAGGTCCTAGGCAATTACTGGTGGAATGTTCGCGGCAGATCATGCATGCCCGGTTCGGAATGGTGTCAAAGAGCCTTTACATCCTCTCCTGATGCAAGTTCGTCCATAGTTGTTGGAGCTGTCCCTCCAGTTCCCGCAGGTTGATACGAGGACGGAGTCCCCGTCCAATGGCATCCCACATGTATCCAATGATGGAGCGGTCCGGAGATATTGCTGGCCAAGGGAGGACGTCAGCATGCTCTAGGCAGTCCATAGACACATGTGCTGTATTTGGACGTGCATTTTCTTGTTGGAAAACTGTCCCAGGGTGCTGTGCCATAAGGGGTAGGACGTGCAGACGCAGAATGTCTGTGACGTATCGCTGTGCCGTCAATGTTTGCCGAAGCACTATTAGAGGTGACCTGAACTCATATCCTATGGCTCCCCAGGCCATGATGCCAGGAATTACGCTTGTGTGTCTTTCCACAATATGGGTAGAATTTGTCCTCTGCCCTCGACGCCGCCAAACCCCGCACACGATGGTCATCGGAGGTTATGGAGAAGCGGGACTCATCACTGGACATGATGCGATGCCAGTCTTCCTCTGTCCATGCCTCCCAGGCAAGGTATCACTCCACACGCAGACGTAGGTGTTCTGGTGTCAAAGGCAAACGACATATGGGGCGGCAGGACCCCAATCCGGCGGATGCGAATCGCCAAGACACTGTGCGGGAACTCACAGGATGCTGTAGAGTCTCCAGTACATGTTCGAGGATGGCGAGTGCCGATGTAATGGGATCTCGCAACGCTTGGCGCATCCAACTACGGTCCTCCCTCAGGGTCGAGTTTCCTGGTCGATCCGAACTGCACGACGTGATTGGGTTCCCTCATGTACACACTGAAACCAACAACTGTTATCTGAATGGCCCACATGCCTGGCAATTGCACGATACGACCAACCAGCCTCACACAGTCCCACAATGCACCCTCTGCCAAATGCTGTTAGTTGGTGGATAGGCTGTCTAACGCGTCTGTGAGGTATCGCGAGTGCTTCGTACTCTACGTAGTCCTCTCTGCACGTCTTGCTTAACTGTCTGTCTCACAGCAGTTGACTGGTAACAACTTACGCACAACAGGACGAAGACACCCTGGTGGACGTTCTATACCTTACAGATCCTTGTAAATCCTTGCAAATCTAATAATTTATTCACACATCAATGGTATGCATGTATACCGAAACGGGATAATATTGGACCACTCCATATGGGTGCTTTATCAGGCAGGGAAGATATTACAGACAATAACAATAGCCTACATACAGTACAATACGATCGTTGCAAAAATTGATTCTGGACTTGCATGGACGATACTTATTAATATTTCGGAGTTTTAATTATCGTTTTACTTTTAATTCCCTCTTAAAAATTACATAAAACAATTGGCACATTACAATGTTAGTCGTTGAGCATATTGCTTAGAAACTCACACAGTTTTTTCCAAATTTCCGGTATATTATATTACGGGCATGGGCGAACAGGGATTTTTGAACCAACCGTACTCACACAGATTTTTTTCACACACATGAAATTGAACAAAAATTATATTCGCTTCTCTTTTTATAACTGTTAGTTGATTTTATACTTTTATTTCCTTTATTATAACTCGATTTAATTTGCATTCATCATCCTTATTCTGCGAGTGTTTCCTGGGAGAAAATCATGAACTCTTGTCCTTTTGTAACTATGATGAAAGTGTGCATGTGATAATTATCATCGTTGAACCAGTCTTCACTGCAGAAAATGATATAAAATTGCGGACTCTGGTGCATATTCTGAAAATATTGAAAAATGCTCATTTTCTTGGAACCGCAATTTTATCAGCAAGAGCTGCTCCATGTTATCTAGTGCATTTATTGACCGTTTAATAATGTTTCGTTTCTTTATTGAAACATTGAGAGACGTATTTATATATTTCTTTCTCGTGTACCGTCTTGAATTAGTATTATTCGTTCATAACTTAAAAATCTCAACATTTCTCTCTGTTGATGTATGTATTTGTACTCTTTTTGAAAATGTAAACACCTAAATAGGAGTTCTGTTTTCGACTTAAAATTTTGTGTATACTTATTACACTTAGGCTTAAACCTACGCTTTCCTTCCTCTGATCTGTTTGGCAACTCTTCATTCGTAATTATCTGTAATCTCCTTTCAACATGTTTGCAAATTTTAATTAAATTTCGTTAGGTATATCGCGTTAGTATTTACGATTTGTGTGCCCCTTTTCTTTTTTATTTGAATTCATATTTTTCACATTCATGTACACTGAATTCATATGGGTTTTACTGTAAAAATAATTTTACTAGTTGTTTAACGCCGCACTAACGCAAAAAAAATTTTCGGCGTCGCATTCATGGGAAGGTAACGGTCGTGTCCTTAAATAAGGTATGGCCCCAACATTGAAAATGGGAGGCCACGGAAAATCATCTTCAAGTCTGCCGACGGTGGGATTCGAGCCCACAATCTCCCGAATCAAATTTCACAGCTGCGTGACCCTAACCTCAAGGCCAACTCACTCGATACTGCAAAGATTGATGCTTTTTCTTAATTAATATCGCATTTGCGCTGGTCGCCTTCAGTAAGTTTCTAAGGACTTAAGATCCTATTTTTGCTGTTTCTTTCATTCTATGAAGTTCAGTCCCGTATGACCCCTTTTAATCAAATCTTCTTTTTTATTTTCATGGAATGTTAATTCACGTTTTTATATATGAACATTATATGTATATTGGTTTCAACTTTATTTTCTAATTCCTTCATGTATGTTTAAGTATTTAATCAATGTATATTAGTTAAAATTATATCATTATCGTTTGCAATATACTCCCCTTACTCGCTTCCTTTCCTTTGTTTACACTGCTGCAGGTTCTTCTCTCTAACGATGTACGCTGTTACCTGACTCCGCTTGACATCTCTTGATATCTTATCGCGTTTTGTTGAAGTAGTGCCTTACATATTTGACTCCACGTAGAATTCCTCTGGGTCGCCCAATGAACTGCGCAACACTGCTTATACGGTATCATTATATGCAATCTGGATGCTGGGTGTATTATCTCCAGCTAAAACCTCGTGGAAGATTCTTCCATAAGTATGCATCGCACTAGTTGAATATTATCAATTGCCGTGAGTAATCCAGACCAGGAAGATGTAATTCGTTAAAATTTGTGCCAAGCCGGGTCGTGGGTGCGTTCAATGTACCTTTAATTTTACGTTTCTTGCGCTTTTCCAACAACTTTGTTAAGGTGGAAAAAGCACCTTTTGAACTGACACTCCTTAATTGCGATAGACCAATCGTTGAACATATTGCACGTAGAGATAGGAATTATAGGGACGAATGCAAACGTATTTGAACAAGGCGTAAGTGTAATCTACACACTCTACAGTTATGCCGGTGAGTTGCATAAACTTTAGGAGCTCTAATAGTTCAGATCGCTAATATTTATGCAAGTCTCACTGCAGAACGGTTGTGCGGGTAGAAAACACTCGCGCCTTGCTTAAATACATTTGCATTCGAACAATGGTTTTACGTCGCACCGACGCAGAGAGGTCGTGTGGCGACGACGGGATAGGAAAGGTTTAGGAGAGGGAAGGACGTGGCCTTAATTAAGGTACAGCCCCAGCATCTGCCTGGTGGGAAATTGGGAAACCACGGAAAACCAACATTGCCGAGAGTGGAGCTTGAACTCACTATCTCCCGAATGCAAGTTGACAGCTTTGCACCCATTACCGCACAACCAACTCGCTCGGTTAATTATATTTCAAAGGCGATAGGTCGACGACACACTCATCGCAACAGCCCCGATTAATTGACAGTCGTCCTACCTTCGACCTTACTTTAGTGCCTAAGTAATAAAACCGCGTCGCAGAGTCCAGTGTACCAGGATTACCTGATTCGAGAACTGGACAAGTTTTGTTTTGAATGAAATCCGGCAAAAGAGTAGGCGAAAATGTCGCAAACATTATACTGGGAAGATTTTGGTTAAAGGAGGCGATCTGCTCGACTAAGCGGTATGTTTCGACCTGTCAGTGAAGAGATGGAGTGGAATAATATTAGTACACAAGTTCATTTTAATTGAGTTTTTAGAAGCAGCAAAGAAGATAAAATAATTCAAGAGAAACAAATATTCTTTTATAGGAAAAATAATTAAGGACTGGAATAATTTACAAAGGGAAAAGCTAGAACTATTTCCAACTTTTTAGTACTAAGAAAAGACTTGGCAAACAACTAATAAGGGATCTGCCACCCAGTGGTAATGTCTTCCCTACTGCCCGGATTTTTCCGTTGTCGATGTACATGAGGGATCATTTTACAACACAAATAAATGATGCATCGCTTCAAATTTTATTTCAATTTTTTATAATTAAAAAGTAGTCCTCTAAGAAAGTCCCTTGCGTTAACACTTTTCAGTTTGTCAAGCTGAAATTTTGTTGACATTTACTTAATATACGTAGAAATAGTAATAGGTTTTAGTATGAGATGAATAATATTGTTTTGATCCTAAATTTTAAAATATATATATTAATCCAGCACTGAACATCAAATTACATATTAAAATTTAAAATATTTTAAAACGCATCACAAATTTAAAAGCTTCTACCTTTCAGAAAAATCTCACCGAATTAAAACAAATTATGAAAGGAATTGCATCGCAAGAAGCATTCTGTACAGATAAAAATATTGAAAAATTGCAAAGCGAGAAAAAAGAAGCAAAAGAATATCTACTCATTTCAGAACTGCCCTGCATCATATGTATCCCCTTCAAACCTCCTAATTCTTTTTTCCTTGGATATTTTCTGCCACTTCTGATGTCTTGTTCTTCTTCTCATTTTCTCTTGACCCCGGCTTCAGTTTCTGCCCTGAACCACAAGATCATAACATATTGTGCTGTTTCATGGTGTGTCGTCAGCCTTTAAATACATAGCACTCTACTTTCAAATGGTTGCTAAGGGCTTTAAAATGGCGAAGCGACTTAACTGACACCATCATCTGATAGACGAAGAAATGGACTATAATTTTACGAACAAAACAAAAAAAATGTTTTTGGTGCAAAAATTAAATATTTCAACCATAACTCTTCTTAACTATTTGAGATTTAAATCTACGACCTGATCGGGAATCGAACCCTGGGCCCCGAGGTTTGGAGGGATCTTTCCTCACCCCTCATTCAATAATTTGGACCTGATACCACAACTGAGCGAGATGGATACGCGATTCGTGGCGTATACCTGTTAGCAATCCATCGGGAATAGTGGGTTTCAATCACACTGGTGGTAGCCCTGAAGATGGTTTTCCTTGGTTTCCCATTTTTACACCAGCAAATTCTAGGGACACCGTAAGTAAGGTACCACAACCCATCGTCGCCATAAGAACTGTCTTAGTCCTTGCTTAAGACAAAAGGATCCCTGATGTCTTTTGATGGAAGCGAGAACTACTTCGTTACTCTCACTGACCTGTGTCTGTCCCATTCTTGGCTTTGACAATATGAACGTGTCTGGGATATGACCGGTGTTAGTAACACCATTTCTTATGCTGCCAGTCTCCGTCATGAATGATGTGAAAGTACAGTTCCTAAGATCAAATCTGTCTGTGTACTCATTTCCGTGAGCTTGGCAGACTGGTGTGTAATTGCAGCTCCTGCTTCAAACGAGTGACCCGTGAAATTCCTGAAATAAAGTTAAGAAAGAGTTAATAATAATAATAATAATAATAATAATAATAATAATAATAATAATAATAATAATAATAATAATAAACCAGTGATTCTGCATGGGATGGAAACAGCAACACTACCGAACCTGGAAAAACTACTTAAGATTGAAAGGAGAATAATAAGGAGGATTTACGGCCCAAGGGTGGTAGAGGGAAACTACAGATTACGATCAAATAAGGAGATATACAAAAAGAACAGAAGACCTGGAAACAACAATAAGGAAAAGACGGCTGCGATTCTATGGACACATGGTCAGAATGGATCCAGCAAGGCTAAATAAACAAATTTTTAATAAAATATACTACTTGAAGAGCCAGGGAGGATATCAAGCAGATGAAGGAAGAACGCAAGAAGTTGGGAACAGCAGATGAAGAATATCATGATAGAGACCAATTCAGGAAAAGACTTTCCAACATAAAAGTTCTTGTGGAAGAAAAGAAAGAGCGCAGAGGGGGAAGATGGACTGAAGAGAGAAGAGTGCAACATTCTGAAAGAATGAAGGCACTGTGGAGAAAGAGGAAGGAAGAAGGGATGATAAGAAGTGAAGTGGTATTGGCGTGGTCCTAAGTTTGGCCGGTTCGCAAGAAATCTATATAAATAAAGTTGTAGGGGGGTCCGCTGTCTGTAATTTCTTTTGTTTTGCCAATTTTTCAGACATTTATCCGTTTTAGGTCAACTCAAGACCGAATCGGTGGTTTTTACGTTTCGTGTCTGTTTGTCTGTCTGTTTGTCTGTTCCACCATCACGTCGAAACGGCTGGATAGATCTCATATTTAGAGTATACTCATCCCGGGGAAGGTTTCGATATGCATATCGTTTTAAAATCTTTGAATACTCGGGGGGTTTATAGGAAAACCAGAATGGTTTTTCCACCATCACGTCAAAACGGCTGGATTGATCACAACCAAACTTGATATTTAGAGTATACTCATCCCGGAGAAGGTTTCGATATGCATGCCATTTTAAAATCTTTGAATAGACGGGGGGTTTATAGGAAAACCTGAATGGTTTTTCCACCATCACGTCGGAACGGCTGGATAGATCTCAACCAAACTTCATATTTAGAGTATACTCATCCCGAGGAAGGTTTCGATATTCATATCATTTTAAAATCTTTGAAGAGACCGGGGGTTTATAGGAAAACCAGAATGTTTTTTCCACCATCGCTTCGAAACGGCTGGATAGATCTCAACCAAACTTCATATTTAGAGTATACTCATCCCGGGGAAGGTTTCGATATGCATATCATTTTAAAATCTTTGAATAGACGGGGTGTTTATAGGAAAACCAGAATGATTTTCCTCCATTTTCTCTTATACTGTTGATTTTCTGTAAACTTCGTTTACCGTACGTGAAACGTCTCTTCATTATAAACAACTTTCGTTATGTTCATAATTTACCTTACTCTTCACATGACGGAGAAATTTACAATTTTCCGCTGGTATCATGCTCTGCACTGAGTGACCGACATACCGACAACGAACCTACAGGTTACCATGGCAACGTCTCTGACTGCATGCCAGCAGGGAAGTAACGTATTGCCATTTTCCTCATCATGCTTTTAAATTCGTGGTTGTTCCTTGGGTAGAAGGCAAGAGAGGCGTCAATCCGCCTATCTGCAGGATATTGGCGGAATATCGTTGGATGTTATAACCGACCTCGAATAGATTAAGTAATAACACCATCAGTCATCTTCTTATTATTTGTTTACCTAAGAATCACTGGACCTAAATTTCTCCTCTGTTACCGCTTTATTATATCCATAACTCACACTAGCATAATTTATTGAGGGGCATTTGGTTTTCCAATACATTCACTTGGCATTTACATATTTGTCGTTATCCGGCTGTCCTCAGTTATAATCCATTTTCTATTACTTTCAACTTTCTTAACTGTATTATTTTCTTCCTTAATTAGGCCGTATGTACGCGAGTGCTACAAACTACTGGGTGTATTTCCACCAAGACTCATATTTAGAACACACCTGTCCTTGATAGGTTTTAGGGCAAATATTGCTTCTAAATCCCTGAACTGACTGGGGGTTTATACGAAACCGAAACAGTGATTTTGCACTTCCACAAAATATACACAAGCAAACTTAATGGAAATCTACTTACCTTGGTAGAAATTAATTTCTAAACCTTTTTTCTCATGTGCATCATTTCGATACGAGGATTAATAAGGAAGATATCATTAACGGACCGTTTTTGTGTACAAGTCCCATCGGACTTGACTCACGAGCGGGTGCGTGTAAAGCGTATTCCTTACAACTTGAAAACTACTGAAGACATTCGAACCAAAATTTATATTTAGCATCCACCTGTCCAAAGGTAGGTTTTAAACGTAAATAACATTTCATGTTCCGGAATGGACTGGCGGTTTATAGGGAACCGAAATGGTGATTTTACTCTTCCACAATATATACAGAACAAGACCAACCTGACTGGAAATCGACCAAACGTGATGGAATTCCACCTCTAAACCTTTTTTTTCATGTGCATTTTTTCGTCAGGAGGATTAATAAGGGAGATATCATGAATGGTCAGTTTTGCAAGTTAAGTCCAGCGGACATAGGCCAAAAGGTGTTTTACATGGAGCAGATTCCTTATCTATATAAATCAAATCGTGACGACTGTGTGCCTCTACACTGACTATTTTGGCGAAATTTTCGTACAGCTTTCCGTTTAAGGGGTAATAATGACCATCTCCATAATTTTTGGTTTAGTTTCCTGAAAGTCCTAATTTTTACCCGCCTCGCCCAAAATCCAGATTGCGGCATAATCTGCCAGAAGACAAAGAAGATAATTGAAATTTGACGAAATTATACGTTTTAGCCTGTAACGAACGGAAAACATCCAAGATCATTAAATTTTTCACTTTTTATCCCCGAAGAATATCGAAATATGCAGGCAATTTTAATGATGGTGCAGACCTTCGGAAATTCCTATCACATAACGGACTGCACAATCTCCGTTCAATTTGGAATGATCTACAACCTTGGTCTTATGACTTTTTGCCGTATCTGTATCCCTTTTACGTTTGATTTTTCTCTATTAATCGATGTTAAGTCAATTTGGAATTTTCACATGCGTAATTCATACTTTCGATTACTTATATTAAATACAGAATCATCAAACTCTTCACGAAAATTGGCCCACCCAGTAGCCATATGTGAGCCAAATGCTATGTATGTAGCTGTCACATAATTATCCGAAAAGTAATGTAATGTGAGATAATCTTACAAAAACTTTACCCTGTTCCACGTTTCTAACTCAATCTGACCCAAGAATAGATGACATATCATAGGACCAGCCATTTAGGCCACTAAATCCGGCGTGTCTTATGGTATAATCCTTTGTCGATATGACGTACGTTTAGTAGCAGTTAATCTGTAAATGAAGGTCTTCAATATTGTAAACACGCATATACTTTCGTATGTCGATCTATATATATTCACTGATGTCGATCTGTAGCGATCGAGAAAGGGTGGGTCTGCTATTGTAATCAGTACTCCCCACACCCACTTTGACTGGCAGAAGGAAAGGGTTCCTTCTCGAACTCCTGTGTAACTGTCATTAGTAAGGAAGGCCTACCATTGTAATGAATAGTTCACTTCTCGATTTCACTTGCAGCAAGCAAGTGAGCATGCAGTTTTGTTTAAAACTCCCCTACCCGATTGTGTTTGGCAGTAGGCAAGGGTGCCCGCCATTATAAAGAAATGCCCTCATCTAAAATGTGACTGGCATTAGGCATAGTGGCCTGCTATTTTGATGGAAACCCACCAACTTGGTGTGACTGGCAGTAAGCTGGCTGGCAGTAAGAAAATGGGCCTGGCATTATAATGATAACTGCACAACTCAATTTCGAGTGATAGTACGGTAATTGCCTGCCGTTATAATAAAAACTCCTCAACTGTAATCTGTCTGGAAGTAGGAAAGGGACCGGGCGAGTTGGCCGTGCGCGTAGAGGCGCGCGGCTGCGAGCTTGCATCCGGGAGATAGTAGGTTCGAATCCCACTATCGGCAGCCCTGAAAATGGTTTTCCGTGGTTTCCCATTTTCACACCAGGCAAATGCTGGGGCTGTACCTTAATTAAGGCCACGGCCGCTTCCTTCCAACTCCTAGGCCTTTCCTATCCCATCGTCGCCATAAGACCTATCTGTGTCGGTGCGACGTAAAGCCCCTAACAAAAAAAAAGTAGGAAAGGGGGGCTGCCATTTTAACGAAAACTTCCCAAATCGATTCTGTCCGCGTAGCAGGCAATGGGGCCTGCTATTATAATGTAAACTTCCCAACTCGATTGTGAATGGCAGTAGGCAAGTGAGCCTGCCGTTATATCACAAATACATAACAAACTTTTTAGATTGGAAACAACGTACGGGGACCTCCCCATGCTCTTTCTCGGATAACGCTAAGAGACATGCAATTTTAAAACAATCTTATTTACTGCATGTACAATATTTACTTCGATATTCGAATTCAATGTAGAATACCGTAGCGAAGCACGGGTACATTCGCTAGTAAAGAATAATAATAATAATAATAAAAGAGCATACATACTCATTGGAGCAGATATAATAAAAAATCCATATCCCGAAACTCAAAATTAATACATTACTAGTAGGCCCGTGCTGCTCCACGCCATTCATTATTAATAGGTCAGATAACTCGTCTTGCTATGCCTGTTGTAGTCGTATTGTTTTACCCGCTCTTTTCAATAGTTTTTGAACATTTAATGTTGGTACATAACAATTAATTCTTTCGCAATGTAGTTTATAATACTTCTTTCCATACAATATTCACTGTGCTTCGACCATTCGGACTTATCTGTATCTTAACATTTTCAAACGATCTTGCCCCGTATAGTGCAACATACAATTGGCCGTGATTGAATACTGGTTCGGGTAAGTAGACACCCACGTTTTCAAGAGGTTTTCCCTGCGTTTTAGTAATGGTAATGGTCATACAGAAGGCTAGTCTACTTCATAACTTCCCGTCTGTGCGGAGGTCAATGTATTATATTAGCAGCATGTAAGTTATTAAGAAAGTTCCTCAATCATTTGAGTACATTTAGAAGCTGGGGAAGGTCAGAGAATCAAAGAGTATCTAGCAGGGAATAGTATTCTTCTGTGATCAGAGGAAGTCTATACACTCTGGCTTGACAGGTCATACTGTCATCTTGTTTTGCCTGCCCTTTTCAATGATTTTATTAACATTTAATGCTGGCACATAATAAGTAATTCATTCGTAATGTAGTTTATAATACTTCTTTCCATACAATGTTCATTGTACTTCGACCATTCGGACGTATGTGGATCGTAATATTTTCAAACAATCTAGGCTGCAAGAAATGAAAAATCACATATAATACCAGAATATTAATGAAAGTGTTAGTCTCTTAGTAACCTGCTAAGTACAGAATGTATTGCGGGTTAGGGTAAGCCTTCGCCTGAAATTTTATTTTTGGAGTGATAATTTAAAGAATTGATTTGATGATTACTCAAGTTGGCTATACTTAGAGACCTATCAGTGTTTTTTAATTCACCGTCAGCTAATTCCGGAAATAATAAAACGAAAATGAAGGAAATCGGACGGATTTGCCAAAGCTATTTTAGTAAACTCTTTTAATATACAGATAACACTGTAATCAAGCCTGAAGCACTAGATGCATCTGAAACACTGATCATTGGGGACAGATCATTGATTAAAGATGTAGAAATGCAAGGAAGAAAAATTGTAAGGAAAACGTTTGGACCAGTCTGCTCAAGGGGAATCTGGATGATAAGGAAATCTCATGACCTGTATCAGCACTCAGAGAAAGTCTCAAGACACATTTCGGGAAATACGCTTGAAATTGTATGGACATATTCTCAGAATGAGTGATCAGAGATTGACCAAAAGAATTCTGGACCTTGCCTTATCAGTGAAAGTAAAAAATAATTGGCTGTTCGAAGGTGAAAAAGACCTTCATGAAATAGGCATCACATATGACATTGTGTGAGACAGATCTAAGTCCATAAAATTACTCGACAATCACCGCTTTAAACATCGTCCAAGCACTACCTCCAACAAAACCTAATCAGAAGAACGCAAGAAAAGCCAAAGCAAGAAGATGAACAGATTTTGGGAGAACAAAAAGGCAATTATATCAGCTGAATAAGTTCAAACGGCATAACGAAGAAATAATAATAATAAATACAGTAGAACCTCATCAGTCCGGATCCCATTAGTCCAGACTTAGTTTAATCCGGACAGACGTTAAATTATAATAATAATAATAATAATAATAATAATAATAATAATAATATGTAAATACCATTACTATTTCAGATCCATGATTTTCAATTTCTCGTCTTCTGTCAATGATATAAAATCATCAATTTTGAATAACTCGTGGAAGACACTTTTAATAAATGAAAAGGTTGAACCAGATACGGCTGGACTGGAAACAGAGAATTTTCACAACACTCACCACCAAGGTGAAAATTCAGCAAAATTGGAAGATATTGAGTTGTGGCTAGAGCAGATGAAGATGATCCAGCTAATCACTTTTTAACAGAGGAGGAGATCGTTGAAAGTGTGATTGCTGCTGAAAACTCTGAAAAGGATGAATACGACCAGGATAAAGCAGATGATATTATTAATCCTAAGCAAAAACTTAGTAAACCGAGCTCGATAGCTGCAGTCGCTTAAGTGCGGCCAGTATCCAGTATTCGGGAGATAGTAGGTTCGAACCCCACTGTCGGCAGCCCTGAAAATGGTTTTCCGTGGTTTCCCATTTGCACACCAGGCAAATGCTGGGGCTGTACCTTAATTAAGGCCACGGCCGCTACCTTCCCACTCCCAGCCCTTCCCTGTCCCATCGTCGCCATAAGACCTATCTGTGTCAGCGCGACATAAAGCAACTAGCAAAAAAAAAAAAAAAAAAAAAAGTAAAATTAAAGAGTATTTAAATAGTGTCGTTAAATACGTTGAAGGTAACTAAGATGAAAACACGCCCCTGCATATTACGAACATTCTAGGCATCTGCGTGAGTTAATTATTGAATGTATTAATATCAAAGGAATACAACAAAAGATCAACAGTTTCTTCAAACCAAGCGTGGTCAATAAAGGTGTGCCTTGGTTGTCATGTACTAATTCTGTACTGCACTAGCTACTGTGTATTGTGTAGGGCCTAATATTTTATTGCATTATATCGTGTATACTGAATAACCTTTGTATTTCTTAAATTTAAAATACTGTAGAGTACACGTTCTTTCTACTGAACAGAGTGTTTTAATACGGTATATACCAAAAACCACACGATATAATTACTTTTTTAATGTGGTCTTTATATTTTATTTCATTATCAGCAATTACAAAGCTGTTGTGATTTGCAAATATATATTCAAGTGTATAAAATAATCCATTGCACTGATTTCACCGGATTTTAAAATAAATGGTAAGTCTGAATGTTTATAATATGTGTTTCTTCTCTGGGGGAACTCAGTGCCCCGGTGTACGGTTAGTATCCCTGGAACATAGGTGTACGGTTCCAGGGTTAACCACATACCAGCTCTCCTGCCATTCTTAAA
Source organism: Anabrus simplex (assembly GCF_040414725.1). Classification (NCBI taxonomy): domain Eukaryota; kingdom Metazoa; phylum Arthropoda; class Insecta; order Orthoptera; family Tettigoniidae; genus Anabrus; species Anabrus simplex. Next base: position 873,185,541 of record NC_090265.1, on the reverse strand, counting down.
TTTCTGCCAGTACGGGGCATTGAAACCGGGCTCCCAGGACAGCAGTACTAACCGCTACGCTGATTACCCGGCTGAATTCCTGGAAACGAACTCCAGATCAACAGAATAGTTGACATGTACATGCTGGTATATCATCCTTTTATACAATATCAATCATGTAATATATATATAATTTAAAATGTTATCTCTGTAAATATGTTTGCTTTTGAAGTGAATGTGCTATAATATAACTAAAATAAAAGCCACTGTTCTATTCATGAAACATGTGTTTATTTGTCTATTGGTGATCAGTTGGTATATAGTGGATATATTTCATTTACATGCGTTAAACAGCATGAATTAGACGGAGTGATAGCTGACAGGCATCCTCTATGACTTCTCACCACGATGGACACGGTCCAAATACTGGCGAAATCACATGGGAAATCTGAACATGTCACGTTCCTGTGGTACTGATTCCAAATAAAACCGAAACTTTTGTGGCTATGATCACGAAAGCAACAGTCATGTGAAACTGCTTACTTGCTGCTCATTATGAACTACATAGAACAAAGGTGATGTACATCTAATCTTGATATGAGCACTTATTTCGAACTAATGGTTTAACTGAACGAGAGGAAGCTGTTCACCTCAGGCGATTGTTTTGTAAAGATTATATTTGACGCTCACAAACATATTCGGTGACTTTCAGGCAGCCAAAATATAAATTTTATAACGTGGTTTAGCCGACAATAGGGGTGGGCTATTGCTCACTGCGGAGGAGGAAATGAACTTGTCCCATTGTTTATAGCGGAGAGGAAAGGATATCCAAGGAGCAGGAAGTGGTATGGTGAAACTAGGCCACGTTTATGCCCAAACTTCCAGGCTCTAACTCAAACAAATTAGTGAAGTAAGCATCTCAAACTAAGCGTTCATGTGTCTGCTCCCTCCAACCTTCCCTATCTTATACCCCCACCCCCATCTCTCTCTCTCTCTCTCTCACTCTCTCGTAATAAGTAAGCGTATTAAGAAACTGATAAGTAAACGGGACAGATCCATGAAGAATTTTTTTAAAATAAAACTTCCAGATCATTACGAGCAAATCAGGATATTACGTAAGGAGACAAAACAAGTCACTAAAGTGAAGTATACATACAACTCTTCCGTAAATGTAAGAGCACCTCAGCTTCTAGGCGTGCTGCAAAATCACTTGATACTGGAGTCAGTCACTCTCTAGATCAGGGATGGCGAACCTTTTCCAACTAGTGTGCCATTTTAAGTCTGGTTTATTATTCTCAACTGTCTACTGTGCCACTTATTATTTTCGTTTGTAATTGCTACCATACACCCTCCCCCACCCCCACCACCACCACCTACACCGACTTTCATCCCTAATTCAAAATTGTGTTTCTTAATACGTTATTACTTATACATATATACATTGTAAAAATAATACATTTCATTTCATGTTTCATGGTCATATTTTGCCAATACCGCAAATATACTTAGTAGTCATGTCATTTATGTTAGGTTTATAACCTTTTGCCTTCAGTAACACACGAGAAACTATTAGATCTGGACCAAGACGGTTTCTAACTGTTGACTTCACAACGTTCATTGTAGAAAACAGCTGCTCGCAAACAAAGTAAGTAGCACTGTAGCAAGTTTCTTCATGGCCGAAAACATCATTTGTGGCAGGCTGTTCCACTGGTCAAATATTAAGTTCTCCGGCTTCTGGAGAGAGTATTCACTATCAACCTCGATTTTCATCAATGCTACACCAAGTTGTACGAATCTGTTCAGCCATGTACCTACTGCTTTCTTGAAATTCAGTCAAGTCCATTTCTAAACTGTGAACCACTCAACAAATTGACCTTCATATCGCTCATTTGTGCAATACAGTATGAGGTTTTGAAATAAAGTGTGATAGTTTCTCCAAATCTCGAAATTGGGATAATCCCTTGGCAACTATTTGTCTTACAAAATTCAAAACAGTAAACAGTAACTGACTAAGAAAAATTACAAGATGCTGGCAACCACAAATAAGTTAAACTTCACTGATGTGGGTGAGCAAATGGCTCGTCGGCTGCATCTGACATTTATCTCACTTGACTTCCGGACCTATCAGTGTTGCCATAATGTATGTCCGAATGGAACTAGAATTTACATTTTCGGTATTTATTTCTTATACCTGACACTATATGACCATACGATGCACGAGATATGTATAATCTATAGTACAAGACGTACATAAAATCGTTAATATGCATGTGGTGTGCCACCGAAATCGTGTTCGCGTGTCACCTAGTGACACGCGTGGCATAGGTTCGCCATCCCTGCTCTAGATAGAAAGATGCATGTTACTCCATCTGACTTAAGCGAATATTATATGACATCAGTCTCTAACTCCAGCTCTCCGAACCGGGCGAGTTGGCCATGCGATTAGGGGCGCGTGGCTGTGAGCTTGTATCCAGGAGATAGTGGGTTCGAATCCCACTGTCGGCAGCCCTGAAGATGGCTTTCCGCGCTTTCCCATTTTCATACCACACAAATACTGGGGCTGTACCTTAATTAAGGCCACGGCCGCTTCCTTCCCACTACTAGGCCTTTTCTATCCCATCGTCGCCATAAGACCTGTCTGTGTCGGTGCGACGTAAAGCCACTAGCAAAAAAATAGCAACTCCCCAAAAGTATCAGAGACTGCCAAAAATCATAGATTTCTCCCTCCAAGTAGCAGGGATAAATTATATTTCGTGTTCGTACACCCTTCACAGGTAGCAAAAGCAGTCGGATAAATTCGAACTAAAGCAAAAGGTCCAGATAATATTTCAGTATCCATGATTTCTACCTGCATTGACATATTTCTTCCTGCGCTTGTGCATTTATTTAACTTCTCTCTACAGAATGGAGTTTATCCCTCGGAATGGAAGCGCGCCAATGTGCGTCCAGTGCCTAAAAAGAAAATACCAGCAGTCTTTAATGATTTTAGGCCTATAAAAATCCTCTGTGCACTTAGTACGGCACTAGAAAAAATTGTTCATGAACAGATATGAGAACAACTGTCTAAATACCACATTCTAAATCCCTACCAATCTGGCTTCAAGAAGGGCTCTGCTGAAGGTTACAGATGATATACGCGCGGCCACCGATAAGAGGCAGCTTACTATCTTATGTCTCTTTTGATTTCTCTAAGGCATTTGACTCTGTTAATCATGAGTTATTTCTTGCTACGCTGAAGTCAATTGATATCTCGCAGAGTGCTGTATCGTGGTTTCAATAATATCTGTCACAAATCAAAAAGAGCCACGTTTGTTGACGGCCCCTTTAAACAACAAGCATCATCATCAACAAACAAAGACATCTCTGAAGTCTTTAAAACCAGTGCCTTCCACATGTATACTGATTACTTAAAGCTTACGTCCATTTTAGTCCCACTAACGCATCTTCTTGTATAATGTACTTGAATGACATCTCTCGATGATAGAATGGAACGAAAATCATAACCTCCAATTAAATGCGGCTAAATTGGCTTAAGTTACACAAAATTCCTGAAAAACTTTGATCTTTAATCCCTCTCAGCAATAATAATTCTAGAAGCCGATGTCCATTATAGTGACACAGTTAATAATCTAGGTTTAATTTTCGACAGAAACTTCTCCTGGTCTGACCTTATGGTCAAATGTGATCCGAAAAATTGTGTCATCTGCGAATATTTTGAAACGTAACGTCTCATGTACACCACCTTTCTTGAGAAAACTACTTCTTCAAAGTCTTATATGCCCAATCATTGACTATGGTTCAGGCGTATGTAACGACTTATTTGAAACTTCGAACATAAAACTAAAGTGGGCACAAAACGCATGTGTTCGTTATATGAGAAATGCCAGGCGTGATGAACATATTACACCCTATTGCAATACCGCTGCAATGGGTGAAACTCCATGAATGTCGGGAAATCTCAGTAGCTGTTGCTAGCACAAAATTCTCAAACTGAAGCCCCCATCCTAACTTTATAAAGCACTTAAACCTATGGAGTCGTTACATAACAGAGATAATAGATTTACAAAAACTACTCTTCAAATTACCCTCCATCGTACCATTAAATTTAACAAATCCTTTGTTTGCACTGCATACTTATCTTTAACGTAATTAATCTTCACCGTTTCACTAATAACACTAACTGTACATAACTAAATCAGTCCTTAACAGCTACCTTCCTGAAGAAGTATGCAAGGGGCTGAGTTCAGGCATTCTTGTGCCTAACAATCAGAAATATATATATTTCTTAGAAAATTGTTTTACTCTCTGTTTTAGCCTTAAATTCTTCAGATTCTTTTAGTCTAAAATAATAAATAGGCTTAATGTTTTACATTCTTACTATTTTTAATTTATGTTTTAATTTTACTGAATTTGGTATCTGTATACTAAGTTAATTATATTTTAATTTTAATATTTAATTTAATATTTTGGTATCTGAATTGTATTATTTTTAAGTGTAATGTTTAATTTAATATTTTAATATTATAAAAAATTTATTAGTTTGTTGATAAACCTGTAAATTATTATATGAAGACGCTACATAAAGGGGCTTTTAAGCCTCAGTGGCATGTAAATTATCAACAAATTCAATTCAATTCACTTCTTTCTCACCGGGCTGGGTGTGCTTTCCGACCCCAACTACGCAGGTTCGGTCCTGGCTCAGTCCGGTAGTATTTGAAGGTGCTCAAATACGTCAGCCTCGTGTCGGTAGATTTACTGGCACGTAAAAGAACTCCTGCGAGACTATATTCCGGCACCTCGGCGTCTCCGAAAACTGTAAAAGTAGCTAGTGAGACGTAAAGACAATATTATTATTATTATTATTATTATTATTATTATTATTATTATTATTATTATTGTGTGTGTGAGAGAGAGAGAGAGAGAGTTATTAAAAATACACTGAATAAATATTATGGAATATCCTTCATTCTAAAGAAACAAAACACAAAATATCTCAATCTTCCCATCTCAGTTGGTTTCAAGGTGTGACATTATTTCTCATTTCTCAGTGAAATTTTTCGAAAAATGTGTCTCAAACCTAGGAATCTATCATCATGATTGACAACGACCCCTCAATAAGTCTTTTCCAAATAGCAGGTTTAACTAACTCAGCTACGTCGCCTTTTTCCTGATTGGGTGGGAAAATATGTTACGGGTAGACGACAGGAAATCCCTAAACTTTAATAACCTCACGGAAAGATGTATTACGGATTAAAAATCTGGAGAACACGCTGGCTATTGCAGGTCTACCATTTACAATACATTTATCGTAAAACCAGCCCTTTATTTGGTGATGCGAGTCATGGCAGAATACTTATCAGCACCTCATACACTTCCCAAAAGATATGACTTAAGTAGACAATAACAAAACATACTTTCGACGAAAAGACTCAAAACATAAGGAATGTATCTCGTGATCCTTACTCAACCATCCCAAGATCCAGAAGTTGATTAACCGTAATTATTCATGGCTTGACATACTTTAAGAAACGATTGAACGACTTGCATTGGCATGTATCTATACTGGACTTCAGTGCTGTTGGTGAATAGTACAATTAGTGCAGCAAAGTTTCTCATGAATGGCAGCCTTTATTTAATGTGCGCCATCTCCCTCCTGGTTTTGATCTGCCGCGGAAAACATGGGTTGCTATCAAAAGCGTTCGAACTTGCCATGGACGATGTGCTTCATCACTTCACAAGTGGGGCTTGCGATCTTCCCCTAGCTGCGATTGCGGTTAGATGGGGCAGACAATCCATCACATTGTCAGTGAGTGTGAAAGAAGGGCATTCTCCAGATCTGTGGAATAATTTATGACAGCTTCCGTGCAGGCCATACAGTGACTGGACTATCTCGACATTACTTTTTTATCCTATTTTGAATTGTTGATTGTCTCAGTGATGCATCATTGTTTTTAATTTATCTAGGTATTCTGATTTCGTTTAACTTACTTATGTAATATGTGTATAGTACATCAGCTAATAATAAGAATAAGAATACACTGGACGGCAACGATTATAGTGAAGTTATCGATTTATTTTTGCATCACCTTGTGTAGTGATATAATATTTTTAAAATATGGTACTTCCTTTTTATTTTACAACTTCCCTAATTATAGAGTTTTTCACTGTGAGTTTTCCATAGTCACAAGCCGTAATATGTGCCGAAGTGAGAGAATGGCAGTAATTTGAAACATAAATGATAAAATACAATTCTTGGTCATCCTATAGGCGCTGCGTTCCCCTGTGTTTCAAGCGAATGACTGGATGTGTAATAAGGCATCATCTCTATGAACTCTACTCTCTCTTTAGTCACTACTCTTCGTTCGTCCACAGTGATGTAGGCTACCTTCAACAATTTTCTGCATCAACTTATTCTTGTTCTTCTTGCTCTCAGCCACCCTCCCTTCTCCAAAATCATCCTTATTTTGTAACTTACTTCCGCATCAATCCCTAGTCGCATATTACCCCTCTCTTTCTGTCATCTTTCTCTGGTTTTTTTTACCGTAATATACATATTTCTTTCCATCTGCAATCTCTCGTTTATCTTATTTACTTACTCCACGTCTATACGGTCCTTTAAGGTCCTTGCTCTCCTTGACCACAGCTCTCCAGTCGCCCCGGTCTTCAGCCCGCCTACGCCACCTCCTGACTGCAACGGTCCTGAGATCAGTCTCCACATCCTCCAGCCATCTCACATTCCATGTTCTAATATATCCGTGTCGTTGCCATTTAGCGCACTTTAGTCGTCGTAAGTTTGGGACCGTCCGGTTATCTCGATTTGGTTTCTGAACAATATGTACTTTTGTGGTGGTGGAGTTGTTAACCCCACGCACAAACCCCCAACCTGCAGAACCAGGGCATCACTCTTAGTCTGGATCATCGCCTTAGACCTGTCCAGCTTACGTGACCATACCAGGAGCTTATGCTCCCGCCAGCATAGCTCTAAGGATCATTTCAACACACAAGCCTCCAAAACATCCAGCAAAATGTATTATTCCTTCGTCCAGGTGATATATCATCGCGAGGTCTCTGTTCATCATTCTAACATTTTCTATTCATCCTGTAACCCATCCCTTTTTCCTCTGACCAGAATCACTTCTTAATATTTCTCTTCCACAACATAGTTTTCTTTTCCCTTTCTCCTTTTTTCATAATAATGTTATTGGTTTTATGTTCCACTTAATACTTTGTAAAGTTATGCAGGCATTGAGGTGCCGGAATTTCGTCCCGCAGGATAACCTACACGTATTGCTAAATCTACCGAAAAGGGGCCAGCGTATTTGAGCACTAGCAAATACCACTGGATGGACATGGGATCTAACTCAGAAGGCTAGCGTTCTATCATTCAAGCCACCCAGCCATGTCCTTTTTTCTCACACCGTCCAGCGTGTTGTACTCGTATGTACCTTCAAGATGGATAGTCACTTCCCAACGATTCGTATTCTACATAATGCTGTTGGTTCATGTAAAAATGCAAGTTTGATTTCCTTTCCCACTATCACTAATCTCACTGTGAGTGGCAATGTTATCGTAATAAAACGAAATAAACCCTGTAGAGCACACAGGTAATTAAAAGCCTTGGGGTTCCAAAACGACTTCTGTCCATCCAGATGGTCTTAATATGTCAGAGTGACGTGGGGTCAGCGCCGCGATAAAATCAACCTACTACTTTGCTTTCCTTGCCAGCACCGTTGCCTCTCATATCAGATGCCTCTTCAGTTGTTCTTATGAGTCACTAGCCTATGATAAAAATGAGACCCGAGAGTCGAATCCAGGGCGAAAGAGTAATTATTATTATTATTATTATTATTATTATTATTATTATTATTATTATTATTATTATTATTATTATTATTATTATTATTATTATTATTATTATTATTTCGCGTGACTGTAGCCAGTCCGGTGCATCCCATGTAAGACAGACCCTCAGACAAATGTGGGCGCCAGCTGCCGTTTCTAGAAAATTACATGCTTTTTTGCGGTGGAGGAGAGTGATGCATATGGTGTATGAGTTGCAGGGATGTTGGGAACATTAGGAATACCCAGTCTGTGAGCCAAGAGAATTAACCGGTTGGGAATTAAGGTCTATATAATTATAACAGGTCAGGACACGAATGTTACTTACGGAGCCCCCATTTTGGGACTCAATGTGAGCGTTCCCAACAGCATTTCCATGTTGGATATAGGTGGGTTTCGGATTTTTAACATGGATTTAAGAACACAAAAACTGTTAAAATTAGTTTTATTTGCCTCGGATTACGTGAAAATATTAGGTTTCCTGTAACCTGTGAATCGTGAAGTACACATTGTCATCTATTCGAACTCTGGTTTCATATATTGCGAACAGTTGCAATGGAATTTAAAAAAGATTATATGACAAAATTATCATAAATATTTCAGCCAGTAGGACTAATATAGATTCGCCTCTGTGGTGTAGTGGTTAGCGTGATTGACTGCCAACCACTGGGGCCCAGGTTCGATTCCCGGCTCTGCCACGAAATTTGAAAAGTTGTACGAGGGCTGGAACGGGGTGAACTCAGTCTCGGGAGGTCAACTGAGTGGAAGTGGGTTCGATTCCCACCTCATCCATCCTCGAAGTGGTTTTCCGTAGTTTTCCACTTCTCCTCCAGACAAAAGCCGGGATGGCACCTAACTTGAGGCCACGGCCGCTTCTTTACCCCTTCATTGTCTATCCCTTCCAATCTTCTCATCCCCCACACAGGCCTCTGTACAACATAGCAGGTGAGGCCACATGGGCGAGGTACTTGACCCTACCTCCCATTTGTATCCCCAACCCAAAGTCTCACGCTCCAGGACACTGCCCTTGAGGCGGTAGAGGTGGTATCCGTCGCTGATTCAGAGGGAAAAACCAACCCTGGAGGGTAAACAGATTGAGAAAGAAGGAAAGTAAAGGATTAATTTATGGTACCTAAGCATGAACAAAATAATATGATGATCAAGGAAGTGAGGACGGTTAAAATGTAGGTTAAGGTCTACAACAACTTTATTACAATAAATATTACGGCCAGCAATTTAGACTACATTCCTAGTAAAAGGAAAAAATGCAAATATTAGAAAAATGCGATACACTACAGTAGTATGTCCGCCGCCGTAGCGTAACTGTTAGTGTTATTAACTTCCATCCTCAGGGCCCGGGTTCGAATCCCGGTACTAGGAATGGTGGAATGGTTGCTATGTGGTTGAAATGATAGGGTAATTCCGGGAGAGTTGCCGCACTTTTTATGTCTTTTGTTATATCTCGGTATATTTACTTTAAAAATTGTTGCAAATTCATCGAGCATAATTTGAAAACATGTACATTTCATCAGAGATGAACAAAATATTGGCAATTGAAAGTAAATGGGAGAAAGGAGGGAACAAAGGAATTGTTGCATCTGCGGCGTCTCTCCCTGGATCCCGGTATAGATGCCGACTTTGCTCGGGAGAGATGCCGCAAGTAAAATAATTAATGACAAAATCAAATTTAAGCCAATTTCTTCAACTTTAATATAACCGAACACTAGAACGTACTACAAGACAATTATATCCACATAATATAATCATTCAATGGAGAAAAATCTATCTGATAATTTACAACATTAAATTAATCATATTTTAATTGTGCATGTGCAATGGATTCTTCACTGTGTTATATAAAACCCCATGGCACTTAATACCCTTGAAAGGGCTCTGGCCTGCACAGCGACCGCTGCTCAACCCGAAGGCCTGCAGATTACGAGGAGCCGTGTGGTCAGCAAGACGCATCCTCCCGGCCGTTATTCTGGGCTTCCGAGACCGGGGCCGCCATGTCACCGTCAGATAGATTCTCAATTCCAATCAAGTAGGCTGAGTGGACCTCGAACCAGCCCTCAGGTCGAGAGAAAAAACCCTGACCTGGCCGGGAATCGAACCCGGAGCCTCCGGGCGAGAGGCAGGCACTCTATCCCTACACCACGGGACCCTCGAGTTATATAAAGGAAACATCAAAATCATAATGAATATAATTCTGTCCTGACACAGTAATTTGGAAACATGTCTAAGGCAGGATTCTTGAATCAAAAACTGATGTTTATCCTCCTACAAGTTTTTACAGATTGTTTCTTAAAACTTTGTTCTCTAGCAATTTTGCTGCAACCGTCGTTATATGTAGAGCATGATTCATGCAGTCACTGTTTGTAACTCAAACACTGGATACAGTCATCCTTTTTTGAATATCATTTTGACTTCGGTGATTATTGAAGTAGCTATACCTGCTGGACCCAGAGAGCCCTTTTCCAGATTTCGTGACTGCATTCTAAGTTTCAGTGTTCGTTCCGGAATTCTGTAGTATCATTCTGCCTCCCTGATCAGTATTTCCTTGGCTTTCAGTCTTTTAACAGCCTCTCTTAAATTTTCCTGTGTCCATTGAGGTCTTTTAACAGTGCCCTTACTTTTATACTGAGCAGGCATGTCGCAAATTTTTATTGCTGAAAATAATATAATTTTATATAATAAAATAATGTTACCAATGAAATTAATAAAAATAGATTATGTATATCAAGAATCGTGAGACGATAAAATATTCGAATAAAATACCGGTACACTCTGAATAGTATTGAAGGTTTCCAGATCGCTTGTAGAATCTGATAGCAATGAGGCATCTCAGCCGGATTGTTGTACGGCAACTCTCCCAACTATCAGGGAGAGACGCCGCACCCTCCTGTTTTCATACCTCAAGGCTATCATGGCCCAAAATTAGCTTACTCTCAACTACAGTTATGTTTCTGACGTCTACTGTACTAAAAATGTCTGATTTAAGCATTTGAAGCCAACTTAATATACAATAAACTAACACACGCAAAAAACTTTGTCAGGAGGAAACATGTACTCGCCTCATGATATCGACTATAATTGGCGTAATATACAAGCAAATTTCGTCACACTCGCAGACAGTAGTTCTTCCTTAGAAACTGAAAAACCACACATATTGCCATCTAGCTGTAACGATGGGAACCTTTAGCTACAGTGCATGCGGCATCTCTACCGGGGCGGCATCTGTCCCGGATTTACCTTACATATATCGGCTGTTTAAATACACCTGCAATGTGTACGGTATGTTTATTTTAGAATAATGGGCCTATGACCTTGTAAAACTAATCCGATATAAAGCGACATAATCGGCGTCTTTCTCTTATGATTAAGATTTATGAGTGTGCGTACAGCTTGCCGAGTATTAATTACAATATTTTTCAGTTAACATGTTGATGACATTTATATTCCATTTCCTACTGAGGACAGCCCTCTTTCCTATCGTTCGGGCCTGCGAGACATGAGAGAAAGATTTTCTCTTCTCTTTTTTTTTTGGTTATTTGCTTTACGTCGCACCGACGCAGATGAGTCTTATGGCAACGATGGGAGAGGAAAGGCCTAGAAATTGGAAGGAAGCGGCCGTGGCCTTAATTAAGGTACAGCCCAGCATTTGCCTGGTGTGAAAATGGGAAACCACGGAAAACCATCTTCAGGGCTGCCGACAGTGGGGCTCGAACCCACTATCTCCCGATTACTGGATACTGACCACACTTAAGCGACTGCAGCTATCGAGCTCGGTGAAAGATTTTCTGGGGGTTTGGAACGTCGAAGGGTGTAGGGATCGCTTTCCATTTTAGCAGCTTCCTTCCATCTGATCTCTCCACTTCAAATTGACATTCCTCAAAATGAATACCAAGGAAAAGGTTATAATCAAGATATGGTCAGAAAATATAGCTAGACAAGGTTTTTAAGAAAGTAAATATAATAAAATGGTGATTAGTATTTCATTTTTCTTTCCAGCAAAAGTTATACTAACCTCACACAGCTGTGAATGTTCTGTTGGCTGCCACTTATCACGTCACCAATGTTGCACACATTTTGCCCTCCTGTTCGCATATCTCGGGAAACTAGAATATCTAGTCCCTTTAGATGAGTAACTTTTACCGTTTGGACACAAGAACCGATTATAACTTTAATGTCATTGCATTCGATAACACGCAGACGACAGAAAGTAGAGAGTTTTAGTCTCAAAATGGCCGCTGACGCGAAGAATTCTGGGAGCGTGACCAGGTCTGCGTATATGAACCTTAGGGAATCGAACTCAGGTCTCTCTGAATTCATAGACGACTACGCTGGCCATAGTCAAGAAGGTGGACGGCCAAAACGTGAGAGGTATATACGTTAACCTTTCACAATGTCGCTGATAGCAACGCATTTTGAAAATACGTATCTTTTAAAATATTCTGACCTGAGTACATCGGTACTAAAGTGAAAATCACCGTTAATGGAACAGAGAAACAGTTTTATGAAGACTCACAGTTAGTTGCCCTTAAAATATATTTAGTTTTACCTTTCAATGGTGTATTGCAATAGCGTAGCCAGGATCAGCCGATGGACGGGGTTATAGTTACGAAATGATGATAGAACAAAGTGAAGTTGCTTGTGAGAGTGTGATGCGCGCATGCATGACTTGTCACTATAAGGACAATGATACAAGTGAATTATATTGATATTTAGATTGCAGAACACTATGAAATCTTACATTAAAATGCAGAACGAGAACAGTACGATGAAGGTCAACAGTTTTACAGCGAATGGTATTTTCAGTTTACAATGTAAAATCCAACTTTCAAGGCTTCTTAGAAAATAGATTGAACAGATCCCTTGGTTCTATATTTCTGTCTCTGAATGTTTGTTTAGTTTATTGTCAGTTCGTGTTTATTTTCTCTTTGTAAAATTTTCATGAAGTGGGGGTTCTAACCCCCCAGTAACGCCCCCCTAACCCCCCTTGGCTACGCCGCTGGTGTATTACTGCCACTTGCGGCAAATACAGTCTCATACTACGGACACAACAAAAACTCTGCTCTATATAACAGGCTTCAAACTACTGCTGTAAGTACACGTGACTATTCACCTCAATGACTCCTTCTCTCACAACAAACAACAAGTAACTCGACAAATTCAGAGAGAAGATAATAAGAAGAAGAAGGAGGAGAAGAAGAAAAATAATTTCATATGGCTATTTCTAGCCGGATGCACCCCTTTTAAGGCAGACCCACCGATGAGGGTGGGCGGCATCTGCCCCATGTGTAGGTAACTGCGTGTTATTGTGGTAGAGGACAGTGTTGTGTGGTGTATAATAATAATAATAATAATAATAATAATAATAATAATAATAATAATAATAATAATAATAATAATAATGTGCCAGAAAGGTCGGACTTCATATCTCCTTCCAGAAAACTGAATTTTTCTGTGCAAAACTAGACATCCATAGTCTCAATACAAAGTACGGACGAATCAACAGAGTTCCTCACTTCAAATACCTGGGCGAAACCCTCGAACCAACCGGATAAGAGAAAATAGCCCAAAACAACCGTGTCCAAAAACTCAGAAGAGCTTATGGGAGAACAAGAGAAACCTACAACAAAGAATGTGTGTCTCTCCACGTTAAGATTAAACATTACAATACGGTAATCAAACCGGAAGCTTTATATGCAGGGGAAACTCTAACGCTTCATAGAAAGGGCGAACTGGAAAATATCCTAAAAGAAGAGCGAAAAATCATGACGAAAATTTTAGGACCAAGACACACGGGAGAAGGGTACCGCCTCCAAACCCGGAAATCCACAGAAAAATTATCTAATATTGCGGCAGACCTCAGGAAAAAAAGGCTAAAATTTTATGGACGTGTTAAGAGGCTTCCAGAAACTAGACTAACCCACCAAATTCTTGAAAGAGTTAACAAACTGAAGAATTTTCCTTGGATACAACAAACAAAAACGGACATGAAGAACGCACGAATTCTCTGTGAAGACATTTTGAATCGAAATATATATAGAAAGAAAATTGACAAGTGGGAAGTTACTCCAGAGAATGAAGCACCAAAAAGAACAGGTACCGAGCTTGATAGCTGCAGTCGCTTATGTGCGGCAAGTATCCAGTATTCGGGAGATAGCAGGTTCGAACCCCACTGTCGGCAGCCCTGAAAATGGTTTTCCGTGGTTTCCCATTTTCACACCAGGCAAATGCTGGGGCTGTACCTTAATTAAGGCCACGGCCGCTTCCTTCCCACTCCTAGCCCTTTCCTGTCCCATCGTCGCCGTAAGACCTATCTGTGTCGGTGCGACGAAAAACAACTAAAAAAGAAAAAGAGCAGGTACCAAGCGGACGGAAGAAAGGAAAAGGATCTTTAGTCAACAGATGAAAGCATCCTGGATCCTCCGCAAACGAAATCATAAATAAAGCTTCGTGCGTTCCGAAAGGGACCATTCACGCATAATAATAATAGTAATAATAATAATAATAATAATAATAATAATGTTATTGGTTTTTACGTCTACTTTTACGGTTTTTGGAGACGCCGAGGTATCATAAGTTTGTCCCGCAGGAGTTCTTTTACGTGCCATTAAATCTACAGACACGAGGCTGACGTATTTGAGCACCTTCAAATATGACTGGAGTGAGCCAGAATCGAACCTGTCAAGCTGGGGTCAGAAAGGCAGTGCCTCAACCGCCTGAGCCACTCAGCGCGGTTCAGAGAGAAGATTGAGCTGTATAATTCCGTCGCAGAATTCCTCATCCACTTCTCTTCCATGTTGCGAGGATATGACAGTCATAAAATATAATGCCGCCTCTGTGGTGTAGTGGTTAGCGTGATTAGCTGCCACCCCCGGAGGTCCGGGTTCGATTCCCGGCTCTGCCACGAAATTTGAAAAGTGGTACGAGGGCTGGAACGGGGTCCACTCAGCCTCGGGAGGTCAACTGAGTAGAGGTGGGTTCGATTCCCACCTCAGCCATCCTCGAAGTGGTTTTCCGTGGTTTCCCACTTCACCTCCAGGCGAATGCCGGGATGGTACCTAACTTAAGGCCACGGCCGCTTCCTTCCCTCATCCTTGCCTATCCCTTCCAATCTTCCCTTCCCCCTACAAGGCCCCTGTTCAGCATAGCAGGTGAGGCCGCCTGGGCGAGGTACTGGTCATACTCCCCGGTTGTATCCCCCGACCAAGAGTCTGAAGCTCCAGGACACTGCCCTTGAGGCGGTAGAGGTGGGATCTCTCGCTGAGTCCGAGGGAAAAGCCGAACCTAGAGGGTAAACAGATGATGATGATGATGATAAAATATAATCAAATTTTAAAATGACGAACATTTTGGCCTTACTTTAATTACAACGTCACCAAAAAGATAATCATTTTTTGTTACCAAGACAGGACGCCTCACTGTGTAATCCTAGTGCCGGCACGCAAGTGACAAAAAGATAAATCCAGACCGGTCCTCAGGGAAAGCACTGGAGCTCACTCGTAAACTGGCTCTTAGGAGTTGCGTTATATCCGACCATTTACTCACATGTCTAGAATTGAAATTATTTGTTACCAACATATATAGTCCGCCTCTGTGGTGTAGTGGTTAATGTGATTAGCTGCCACCCCCGGAGGCCTGGGTTCCATTCCAGACTCTGCCATGAAATTTGAAAAGTGGTACGAGGGCTAGAACGGGGTTCACGCAGCCTCGTGAGGTGAACTGAGCAGAGGACGGGGGTGGGGTGGTAGATTCCCTCTGCAGCCATCCTCTAAGTGGTTTTCCGTGGTTTCCCACTTCTTCCCCAGGCAAATGCCGCGATGGTACCTAACTTAAGGCCATGGCCACTTCCTGCATCATCGTTGTCGATCCCTTCCAATCTTCCCATTCCCCCACAAGGCTCCTGTTCAGCATAGCAGGCGAGATACTGGTCCTTCTCCCCAGTTGTATCCCCATACCCGAAGTCTCACGCTCCAGCACACTGCATTTAAGGCGGTAGAGGTGGGATCCCTCGCTGAGTCCGAGGAAAACCAACCCCGGAGGGTAAACGGTTTAAGAAAGAAAGATAATGTTGTTTCGGAGACGCCGAGGTGCCGGAATTTTGTCCCGCAGGTTCTTTTACGGCACGTATTTGAGCACCTTCAAACACCACCGGACTGAGCCAGGATTGAAACTGCCAAGTTGGTGTCAGAAGGCCATCGCCGCAACCATCTCAGCCACTCAGCGAGGCAAGAAAGAAAGAAGGAAAGAAATACCATTTGATAATAACTATTTAGGAGAGCCTCCGTGGCTCAGACGGCAGCGCGTCGGCCTCTCACCGCTGGATACCGTGGTTCAAATCTCGGTGACTCCCTGTGAGATTTGTGCTGGACAAAGCGGAGGCGGGGCAGGTTTTTCTCCGGGTACTCCGGTTTTCCCTGTCATCTTCCATTCCAGCAACACTCTCCATTATCATTTCATAGCATTTATCACTCATTAATAAATCACCTTGGGAGTGGTGACCCCATTGCAATAACAGCCTATATATGTTTCATTCATTACATCCCTGACCCGGTCAATGACTGGAAAACAGGTTGTAGGTTTTCATTTTCATTTTTCAATAACTATTTAGGAAGGAATATAAAAGAAATTTCATTCACCTATTTGCAATAAACGCCACAGAATATAATTTTACCGCCCGGTATGAAATGGAGAAACTCCTGTAACATTTTAACTAAAGACGACTTGAAAGCTGACATTTTCTTGTTTCCTGAAGGTCCTTAAGGACTCCCGGGAGTATAGTTTACAGCTTTCCGATTTAAAGATTTTGTTTCAAGAGTATTTCAAGAATATACTCTTCAAGATACTTAAAACGAATCGACCAATATTTTAGTTTATCGGAATAAAAGCACTTTTAATCGATTTATGGAATAAAAATAGGAATCATAGGAAAATAGGCAAATTTAGTTTCTAACGTCAATTTAGGCATTTTAGGCACTATAGAACCACCATTTTTAACCTTATAAATACACGAAACTTCGAAATACAACTTTTATGTTATCCCTTAGGGAATAAAATAGTTTTTTCTTTTGTATTTGTTGTTGTTGTTGTTGTTGTTGTGTTGGGTATTCAGCCCGAAAGCTGGTTTGATCCTCCACAGCTATGTCAACAGCTGTCATAGATGGCCTAGGCATCACTGGAGAGGCGTACTAGGGAAATGAGGAGTGAGGTAGTTTCCCGTTGCTTTCCTCACCGAGCCAGAAGTTGCTCACATATCAGTCTGCCAATCCCACTGAGATGCACGCACCAACTGACCCTATGATTGATGTTTTCATACCATTCATAGCAGGGACTGGCTGCATAAGGAATGGTATTACTAGCATCACTCATACCTTGGTCACTTTCATATTGTCAAAGCCAAGCACGAGACTGAGACAGGTCAATGAAAGTAACAAATTGGATATAGCCCATACCAGAAGACATAGTGCACTGTAAACACTACATCTCGCCAGCAAGGACATCTTTTGTATTTGGGTTCTTTTTTCTTACAAATGCCTTTACGTCGCACCCACACAGAGAGGTCTCATGGGGATGACGGGATAGGAAACGGCTAGGAGTGGAAAGGTAGCGGTCGTGGCCTTAATTAAGGTGAAAGGCTGATGACCTTAGACGTTAGGCCCATTTAAACAACAAGCAATTAAGGTTCAGCCTCACGTTACGGGAGGTAACCCTGAGACCTCTGCTGTATAATAAGTTTTCCTCTACCAGCATAAAGCGAAACCTTCATCTAGCTTGTGTCAGACCCATCTGTGAGGCCTGGAGCTATATTCTGAAAAAATCATCTTTCAAAAGTACAGAGTTCTGAAAATAAAATTCTACGAAAAATGACAAGAGCCTCAATCCTGAGATCTAATAAAATGATACGGATCGAACTTCGAATTCCACTTATTAGATGACGGTTAAGTGCAGCCATTATCTAGTATTCGGAAGATAGTGGGTTTGGACCCCACTTTCGGCAGACTTGAATATGGTTTTCCATGATTTCCTATTTTCACACCAGGCAAATCCTGGGACTGTACCTTAATTAAGGCCACGGCTGCTTCATTCCCACTCCTAGTCCAATCCTATCCCATCGTCGCCATAAGACATCGTCTGTGCGACGTAAAGCAACTTGTAAAAAAATCTCAGGTAAATAAAATAGTCAAGATGACCAAGTCTAGTCAGTCTAACCGACGCACATATCGACCTATTCCAAATTAAAACCTTAACTCACTAAATTCAAAATTAAATCCTCCTGAAAAGGCCCGTTTGTTAAGTAGCGAATATCCCCCTTCCCCTAAATCCTTTTTCTCAAAATTCTAAAAAATTACATTTTTAACAGTTTTAGAGAAGAGGGGTTTTTTTCCTGATATGGGGGTATTTTTTTCTCTCCATGACAGATCGTCTTTTTTCCGCCAGTGTACATGTTGGAGATTTTCCGACTTATCGGCATTTCGTGGTAACGGATGAGTAGAAGGGTATAGTTTTCATCCCGGGACTTTCAGTCGCTCTCAACAAAAAGCTGCATATGCCTAATGTGAAAATGGGAAATCACGGAAAACCATCTTCAGGGCTGCCAACAGTTGGGTTCGAACGCACTATCTCAAAAGGTTTTTATCTAAAATCCGAGTTCTACTCATCGTAATGTGAAATGAGTGTACCGAGCGAGAATTGTCCTCACTCTGTAGATAGACCGCTCACAGTACAGTAATGGATATCTCCCACAGGCCTGAAGACTTGTACCTGCAACATAGCTAAACATTTGTCGTCCCAGATGGCGGCGGTATACAACTTTATCATAATTGTCAACTGTCCGCGTTCTCCGATCTCTTGAAATATTCTGTTCCCTGTTGATTCAGTGAGACAGAAAAACAATAAAGAGTCCAAAGGGACTGTAGTTACAGAAGTAAAGAAGAGTGAAACATGTATATGTTCGAGAATATATCAGTGCAAGAGGCTATTTTCCAGTAGTACTGGTATATGTCTTGTTGGGAAGGACTATCGGAATCGGCCTCGATAGCTGCAGTCGATTATATGCGGCCAGTACCTAGTATTCGGGAGATAGTGGGTTCGGACCCCACTGTCGGCAGCCCTGAAAACGGTTTTCCATGTTTCCCATTTTCACACCAGGAAAATGCTGGGGCTGTACCTTAATTAAGGCCACGGCCGATTCCTTCGCTCTCCTAGCCCTTTCCTGCCCCAACGTCGCCATAAGACCTGTCTGTGTCGGTGGCACGTAAAGCAAATGAAAATAAAAAAAGAACTGTCGGGTGTCCTCAATTAAACAGACGGTGCTCAGTACGGCGCAGCGCAGGATGTGATCATCGTAGGTGTTTGAAATTTTGTAGATATGCTGAATAATCTATGCACTCGCGAATTTATTAGTTTAAAGTCATGCGCCAGGTCAAAATATGGCTCTGCAAGCAGTCAGAAGGTGCAATTTTTCGTAACTCGGACGCCAGAATGTTCTCCCAGTGGAATTACTTTTTGCATTCATTGGTAGTTGCAGGAACAACCATTGCATTCAGCTTACGTGACTGTTTGGTGTGGTTTTACTGGCTCCTTCATTCTTGGCCCGTTTTTCTTTGAGGAGATGATTCCTCGTGGGTCTGTTAGGTTTACAGCGACATCTGCACGTTATAGAGCGTAGGGACCCCTTTGTGCAACAAGTGATTCTACTTTGCAAGAATGAAACTGTGACCACACCGTTATTTTCATTCAAGATGAGGAAACACCGGGCGAGATGGCGGTGTGGCTAGGGGCACGCAGCTGTGAGGTTGCACCCGGGAGATCGTGGATTTGAACCCCACTGTCGGCAGCCCGGAAGATGGTTTTCCGTGCGCTCCCATTTTCACACCAGGAAAACGCAGGTTCTGTACCTTAATTAAGGCCACGGCCTCTTCCTTACCACTCCTGGATCTTTCCTATTCCACCGTCACCATAAAAACTATCTGTGTCGGTGCAATGTAAAGCAAATTGTTTTTTAAAAAAGTTCATCACATAAAGTCATTTCCTGACACGGTTCTGATTTACAGATCTGGAAGGTATGTAGTTTAGGAAGCCTGAAACTTATCGTCAACGATCCGTGGCATAATTTTCTATAGTAAGCGCGGAAAAACTGGGTCAATACTTTCCCAATAATCTACTGTCATGGAAGTATTTGTAAAATTATGTAACCAGGAATCAATTCGTCTGGGAGCTCACTAATTGTGAAGTATCACTTGTGCCATATTTTATTTCTCCTGCCCCACTGCTTGTGGTCTGTTCTCCAAAATCGATCCAGGGATTACGGAGATATTCAAGATTTTATAAAATATTACGTCAGAGCTAGATCTATATAAAAAGCGTCACTCTTTGTCCTGTGTATCACTTCCCACTCTTCCGTGCCATCTCTTTTCTACTTAGAAACTAATTGCATGACGGAGCCAATGTAGATTCAATCGATTGCCACGCCGTGGGAGCGGGCTTCGGCGCCACCCCCCCCCCCCCCCCCGCCGTAAAAATAAACGGCAACACGACGATGTTGGTTTGCCGCATGATACGGAGTCAGCCTGCCGGGAGAGATTATGCCTAAGTGACGTGCGAGTTTAGGAACATAGAACAACTTATAAACTTTCAGTAAGTAAAACCTCGTTGAGGAACTTATAAATTGAAGAAGGTGATTTTAAAAATTGTATGACTAACATTGAGGTGTGTGCTAGAAGCAACAATAGAGATTTTTCCAAGTGAACTAGACTTTAACATTGTAATGTGATTAACAGAATACTTTGCTTTTCGTACAACAAGTGTTTAACCATTCACTTAGACATTATATCATATGCGGTAGTGAAAGTGATATTTTGTTCTTCTTCGAACAAACGTTTCATAATAATAATTATTACCGTGTTTTGGTAGGTTGCAGAGTTGTAAGAAGGTGCGGGCTGGTGCGACTTCCCATGACGGGCAAGGCTTTTCTCTGCCTCCGCTATCCGTACGCACTCTAGACTGGAGCGAAGAAGAAGGCAACATGGCCCAAACGCTCCCAGCTCTTATATCAGAGGGGAAAGTTCCAGAAGCCTGCACACACCCCCAATTTTGATTGGCTACAAAAATATATACAAACATTTCTGATGGGCTAACGATTTCAGGAAGAAGGAAGTCATGTAGTGCTGGCAACTTCAGCACATTAAAAAATCTACAAACACTTCAGGTTAACAAACATATAGGATAGAATTTTCCCTTGAAAATTAATTGTCCTTCCTCCCACCAGAGGGGGCACATAAATCGACAGTAGAGACATCTGAAGATTAAAGGTCCAAAATTCTTCCAATACAGAGTTCAGGGTTTACATCACAGATGGTCTTCTAAAAGGCGCTCAGTTCAAATGCACTAAGAAGGTGAGCATCCGGTACAATAATAATAATAATAATAATAATAATAATAATAATAATAATAATAATAATAATAATAATAATAATAATAATAATTCCTTCGAATAGCATGCAGTAGTTATGAATGATGGTGATTTTTCCAAGTGATTTACACTACATAAATAGATACAAGTACACTCATGTAAAATGCAAGTGAAATTTCCAAGTGAACTGTGCTCTTAGTAGGTTGCTACAAACGTTCAGTTCCTTTAGAATTATAAATAATTCTATAAGTGCAGTTATTCTATCAGACGTTCTATTTCTCGACGTGAATAGGAATGAACTGTGTTGTGATGAGTTGCAATGAACAGTGTAAATTTTACTTTGACACAAAGACTCTACGCAAATGACGGAAGTCAAACGTCTTTTGTTTTTTTTAAAGCCACCACAAGTTTCCCAAATGCAACTTATTTTTTCTAATTTTACGTTTGGGTTCTAAGTTAGAACCGAGTCAACGATAACAATTTAAAAATTACTGTGGTTTATATGAATCATTCCGATACTCCGCGGACAGTTAAATGTGGACACTCGAGTTTGGGTTCTAAGTTAGAACCGAGTCAACGATAACAATTTAAAAATTACTGTGGTTTATATGAATCATTCCGATACTCCGCGGACAGTTAAATGTGGACACTCGAGTTTGGGTTCTAAGTTAGAACCGAGTCAACGATAACAATTTAAAAATTACTGTGGTTTATATGAATCATTCCGATACTCCGCGGACAGTTAAATGTGGACACTCGAGTAACATAGTGAGTAGTTACCCCCGCACCGCTGTCTTTAAGGGATAATGGTTCCATGGTTTGGTTGCTGCACACGAGTAATCGTGTTTCCATGGGTGAGTCGCTGTCCATCAAGAAGGATCTATGGAAACAACTTCACTGTATAATAAAATATATTAAAATATCTTCCGGGCTGTTATGCCGTGGTCCACTCCTCTCATTCCTTTCCATGGAAGGACGCCGGTCGTGAAAGCCTTCACACTTTGATAACTTCACCGTAACCAGCACAATTGTAAGGTGAACCTTATGTGAATAAATTCAATTTAAAGAATTTGGAATTCATTGTATTTAGGACCTCTCTCTGTACCCAGCTCCAGTGTGCCCTGTGATTAATAATTACTCTCCTAATTATCTAGTCGTGCCTTATTATCGAATAATTTCATGATACAATATAGGTCTAGCATATATTCAACATACAATTATGTATTTTTTTAATAAATTACGCATGTGCAATAATGCCATAGTGTTTCCCCTTTTGTATACCTCCCAACATTATTAACTAATCATATACTCGACAACAGCACTGTAAGTTCGTCACGTCCCATTACATTAGCAGGTTTTCTCTCACTTTGGAGGGAAAATTTTTCCAGGTGCGATGGACACGACAGCTCTCATCCCTCTGGCGAGAGTCCACGTTAAGCAATAATTAATGCCAACAGATAGCTCGGCCACCGGTTGGAATATTTCACTGCTATCTGCGCGAGGTCAAGCCATCGAACCCTCATGATTTATACCTCTCATATATTAAGGTAATATTCCATGCCATTTGTTCTCTGTAGCTATCGGTGCCATAACCTGAGACTATGTTTTATAATTCTGTAAGCTACCTCTCCCCGTATCCAACTTCGTTATCACTATTATGCAAATAAGTCATATGAACAATAGTTTATCACCGTGTTTTGATGAGCTGAGGGCCGTGACACAGATTTAATAGGGTCTGGAGATATTATTTGAGATCTCTCCTAGTCTGCTCTAGATTAATACCACAGCATTACGACAGTGAAGTAAAATCGAGTGAGAACTGAGTAACTAGGTCAACATAAGGAAGCGCACGTAAGGTTTTCCTCCAAAAAAATGACTGGTTGAGGAGAAAGGTATACGGTTTTCACTTACGATAAGAGCCACATGAAAGCACGTCCAATGTGTGCCCCGTGCTTTAATAAAGACCGAGGTAGCGATGCCAATTTTCTATAAATGGAACTACGCCACTTTTGTCACATACACAGATACAGCAATTGCGGCTTTCACGGAAGGCGTTACATATCATGTCAGTGTTTTCCTGACTTGTAGGGCGTGGTCCAGGAGCATGTAATTATCCCGACGTTTTACTGACCTGACTTCTATAGCAACGAACGGATGAGCAGGGACCGTCTCATTGGTTCAGACGGGACCTGAACCGTAAGAAATTATAGCCCGTCGGTCTATTGAGGCCTTGAGTAATAGTACTTGATAGTGTTTTAAGCTAGCTACTGGATTTTTTGTTTTTTCTTGTGGTTTACTTTTAGTAGTCTGGTGTTGCAATTCCACCTCATTATGTAGTGCAGGTTAAGGTGCGCTGCTCACATATTGTGTCTCCATGCTGGAGGGGCAGTCGCTGATTGGCTGTTCTTCGGCCAGTGGTTGAAACATTAAGGAGCCCGATGTACGTCGATTTGCCTTGGCGGAAACAAACAACTGATCACCCGTTGCTCTTTCCGGTCAGCCATCCTCCTGGAGGACAGATGGCTGCGGTAGACCAGAAAATGCAACGGGTGGTCACTTGCCTGTCTTCGCCAAGGCAGGTCGACGTGCATCGGGCTGCTTAATGCTTCAATCAACGCCCAAAGAACAGCCGCCCCTCCATCATGGCGGACCAATAGGCGAGCAGCGCACCGTAGCTTGCACTACATAACGAGGTAGAATTGTGTCTCATATACTCGTTCTCAACAACAACAACAAGAAAAAGAGAAAGCAAGTCCACTCCACTCCACCGTGAGCTTCGCTGCTATCGAAGTCAGCCGGAACCCTTGATAATGCCGAACGCAGTCTTCGGTGAAACGTCGAAACCATCACACGCTCTTGCACCACGGCCTACAAGCCCGGAAAACACTGGCATGATTTACACACACAGTTGGTCCTGGTTAACAACATTCAGCACTGCAGTTATTTTCATATACATGTAGCACTGACGTGGAGTGTTGAAGTGTGCACGTTTTCTAACATGGCGCCGTCAGGTGTTAGTAGTCCAATGGTCAAGAAGAAAGCCAAAAGGCTACGTATATGGAGAGTGAGCATACACAGTCTCTGACATATCACCCTCACCTTGTCTTCAACGTGAAGATTGTTGAAAAAAGCTGTGTGCATCGCGTGGCTCCCTTGAACTTTACACCTCCGAGAATTCTTTAAGGAGGGACAGACACCTTTGACCGACCATAAAAGTGATTTTTCCATTTCTTTTTTAATTTGAAATTGAACTTTTCTCTTTACAACAGTGCAAAAATTGTGTTAACACTCCAATATATTCGGTGTTACGACAAAAAAACATGAAGCTCTGTTAACCAAGTAAGCCCTTTATCGGTAAGTTTCTTGCTCGTTCCCCGTAAATTTTGTTTTTCAGAACCGTTTTCCTGATAACTCTAACATCTTTTTAAGATATTAAGATGAAATTTTGCATGCATGTATATTTATTCGACAAGAAGCTATATTACAATTATTGAGGTAGCTTGATTGGTTAAGTTAATGAAACATTGACTACTTGAAAGTAACTTCATGAAAATAATATTTAGACTTAATGGACTACATTGGTTCTAGTATATGTTTTAGATATAACTTTACTAATCATAATTAAGAAAGAATCATAGAAAAATATTCACATGTTTGGAAATTATCAGAGAAATGGAAAAATAGTGGCCATGATACGCTACTATTTTGAATAATTAATTATATATAATTGCATAGGTTTATATGATTTCTAAATATGTAGGCATATTATTAAGGAATAATGTGTTTGTCATACTAAGTTTCCTTGTAGTATTAATTTCCATTGCTGCGGGAAAAAAGTTTCATAGGCCCCATTTTACTGTGTTCAAAGTTTTAGGCCCCCCTTAACGTTTTAAAGTAACAAATAGAAATGTAGGTACTTACCAAGTGGGAGAGCTGATCTTGGAATTGTTTTACGTAAATAAGTCTTTAAAGTATGTAGGTCAGTGAAGGTCTTTGTTTTGTTTAACTTGTATATCTGTATATATAAAATATCATGTCCCGACCGACTGAATGAATGACTGACTCACCGATTCATCATCGCCGAACCAAAACTACTGTACATTAAGAAATAAAAGTGTGGGGATATATTTATATTAGAGTGTAGGTGCTCACTAAAGGAGGGTTTTTGAATATTCCGCCGATACGGGGGTAAAAAGAGGGGTGGATTGTTTAAATGAGTATGTCTATATCTCAAAAACTTAAAAGTTTACAGACGTAAAAATTGGTATTTGGAAATAAAGAAACACGTGTTTTGGGGAGAAAATCAACTTGGGGTGTGAGAAAGGAGTATTTTTAATGAGGATACGTTTATCTCAAAACTGAAGATGTTACAATAGTGGTAATTGGTTACAGGAAGCTCTCTTATAAATAAAGAATCACGTGTTTTTTGTTTTCGGAAAATTCACTTAAGGGGGGAGTGTGAAAGGAAATGAAAAAATGAATTATTTTTATGGGGCTACTTATATTTCAAAAACTGAAGGTTACCGACGTGAAAATTGGTACTTAGAATCTCCTTTAAGGATTAAGAAAAAATAGATTTTGGGGGGTCAACGTCGGGAGGGTGAATAAGGAGTTGAATTCCTTTTGTGAAGATACTTATATCTCAAAAACTGAAGATGTTGCAGACATGAACATTTGTATCTGGAATCTTCTTTCAAAGTAAAAAAACACGTATTCTTTTGTTTTCACGAAATCCACTAAAGGGGGTTGTAAAATAATTTAAAAATTAATAGAATACTTTGTATGAGGATACTTATATATCAAAAACTGAAGGTGTTGCAGACATGAAAATTTGTATTTGGAATCTTCTTTCAATGTAAAGAAACAAGTATTCTTTTTTCCGCGAAATCCACTTAAGGGGGTGTGAAATAATTGAAAAATTAGTTGAATTATTTGTATGAGGAAACTTATACCTAAAAGGCATAAAGATGTTTCAGGCGTGACAACTGGTAATTGGAATCTCCTTAAAAAAAATAAAGAAACACGTACCGTATGTTTTTGTTTTCGAAAAATCGACTTGAGGGCGAGGGAACGAAAATAAGTAAAGAAGTAATGAACACTGTTTATGAGGATACTTCCCGTATATCTCAAGAACTGAAGATGTCACATACGTTAAAGTTGGTATTTTGAATCTCCTTTAAAAATACAGAATCACGTTCTTTTTTGTTGTTGTTTTCGGAAAGTCCACTTAATGGGTAAGAGGTTGTAAGAAGTGAAGAAGAAATTGATTTCCTTTTATGAAGATACTTATCTAAAGATGTATTTGGGATTTCCTTTAAAAATAAAGGATCCCGTATTTTTTGTTTTCGAAAAATACACTTAAAAGGGCTGAAAAGAATTTTAAAAGCGGGTGAACTTTTAAAATGAGTACCGCTATATCAACAGTACATGTCAAAAATTTAGCATGTTACAGACAAGAACCTTGGCATTTGGAAAGTCACTTAAAATACAGTCATATGTTTTTTTTTGTTTTTAGAAAATGCACTTAACGGGGGTGAAAAGAATTGAAAAAGGAGTTGAATCATTTTTATGAGGATACATATCTCAAAAACTGAAGATGTTACGAATGTGGAAATTGGTATTTGGAATCTCCTTTAAAAAATAAAGAAACGTATTTATTTGTTTTCGGAAAATTCTCTTAGGTGGGGGTGGGGGAAATACTGATAAAGGGGTTGGATTCTTTTTATGGGGATACTTATATATTACACCCGTACATTGCCCGGGGATATAGAAGGTTCGTAGGTTCTTGATGATAAGCCTCAGCTAAAGTCAGTCGTGACGCATAATTCTCCACCCAGGGCATGGACATCCAACTACTGTTTATGCAGTTGGACTAGCATTTGACGCAAGACGTTCATGATTATGGTAGTAATAGTATTCAATAAACTTCGTAAGGCTAAATACATCTCATTTAAATAAGGAAAACGAATGTTAGTTTCTTGGAAGGATCTTTTTCCAATTTAATGAAATCAAAACCTAAGTTAATACAATAATAATACATTGTATGATGATTGGATAATGGCTAGATAGACGAAAGAAAATCTCTGTTGGCTAAATACTTAAAAAACATCATTATTTAAACCTTGATTGAAAATACTAACTTGAAGGAAACGAATATGGAACTTGCTGAAGGCAAATCATCGTTATTTATCATTAATTGTCCGCCCGCAATGAATAATAGGATCGAATAAAATTTCATTCAAAAAAAATTTTTTTAACTACACTTGCTTTTATCTTCACTTATCCAAGATTTCATTCCAAAGTACCCCACATTTTATCCATTATCTCAGAAATTACCTAATTGCTAACCAACTTGAGTTCTCTAATGGTGACCAGTTTCAATATAAATATCCATAAAGTGCACACAGTGTAGGAAAACCCACATAATAATTGGATCTCATACCGACATAACTCAATCAACAACAGCATGTCCCAGGAATCCGTATCAGCCACCTAAATAGAACACAATATCTAGCCGCTACAAAATCACTAATGATCCAAAGAATGATTAACAGTAACTGCTTCCACCGGCACTGCCCTCCTGAAAGAAAATCTTGGAAGGCACACTATCTACGGGAAACATGCTATAAGCAACTACGCAAGACTACAATCTACTACCAGGTGACAATAATTCAATAAATACGACCCTCTACTTCACACATATTATGCTTATTAAATGTTGAAGACGTCTAATTAGTGACCATTTCCTCAAATTAAATGGTATCTGCATCGTATCCCGTCGCGAAACAGTGTTTCGATGATCATATAACAATCCCTACGCTCGACCTTCGGACATCTTACACCACCAAAAATAACGACACAATTGCTTGCCTATTCTGGGTTCTTAATTGTATGACGAGCGCTTAAATCCATCTCTAAATCTCAAATAATTATTTATCACACTCCCATTATCTATTTTTCAACGGGACACTTACCATATAACAATATTAATTCATCATAAAACACTTTATGGACGACCCTGTCCTTATTATTCACCATATTCAAGCACATCATACATATTCACACATTACTTACCCAAGAGAATTCACAAGCATTCCCGAAGAATCTCTTTTATCATCACCAAAGTATCGCAATCAACGCAACACTAATTTCACGAAACAATCGCCACTGCAATAAACACGTATTGTATTATCATGCAGAAGACCTTCTACAAATAACTATTAAAATAAAGTCACCTCACGAAGTATTCGTGCAACACAAGTATGGTTCACTAATGAAGACACCGCATTCCTCCATTCACCGTAAACGTGAAGAAGATTCCGAGTAACTCGCGGTAAGACACGTATTTACAAGCTAAATCTTGCGTATAATAGATTATCTTAATATTACAACCTCGGACATAACCGTAATCACAAGTAACCGGGCACTAAAATGATAGTCGCATTAGGCCACTCAAGTTGTTTAAATTTACGTCACTTCATTATGAAAGAAAAATACATTCTACTCTACAGCTATGCAACTACAAGAAAATAGGGTAAAGAAAATGAAATCTTGGTACTTATCAGTGAAGATTATGTGATACCGCTCTCAGTCCTTTGCTCCATTGGTCATAGTTTTGGCCCTCACTTCGGCATTATCTCCCGGGCCTGTCAGGATATCGGAATGTTTAAGCACTCATATTCATTTCCATCATTACATCATTGGAAAAATCTTTATACATTTTTGAGTCCATGGACCTGAAACTTATAAAAACAAAATTAACACAGTGACACAGGCGTTTTACAATATCTCACAGTTATTTCCGAAACTTTCCTTGTTCAGTATTAAAACCTCAGATCGCTATTCGACACAGTAATATTATTTTATATATCACGTTCTCTAATATTTCTCTTAGGTTCTGCGAACGTAGACGTTCCCTTTAAAGACGTGCTAATTACTGTCCTTTCAACCTTCAATCTCCGTTTTTATATGCCATCCCATTATTCATAAAACAAAAGTTCATTACCATTGTTATGCTAATAATATCGGTCTGCATTCCATACGTTAGGCTCAACTCACTGACTCGTAACCTCTCTTCCATCTGTTTTTGACAGTTCGACTGCGAATTCCAAGATAACGTGATCCCATCTGACTGGCAGGATGTGCAAAGGAACACTTCACCATTGTCTTTATGACGTATGTAATCGACCTAACCTCTTCAGCGCCGCCTTGATCCTGTAACATATGGCATCAATTCATGGCCTCCTTCATGACACCGCTGGACCTGAATATCATATAGTCGACTTACTTCTTAATACTGTTGAGAATGTAAAATTATTTTGCTAATCTCTGCTCACATATAAGATAATATTTCGTGACTGTAAGCGTGCGGTGACCACGGGGTTTTGAGCTTAGGAATTTCATTCCTCATCTTATATCCATCCAATTTCCTGTCTGAATGGGCGAGTTATTCTAGATATTTGACCCAGCTGGATGTATTTCCGAGTAATTCCTGTTAACCATTCCTTTAGCATGACCTTCAATGGCTCAACAGCTGACTCACTTGCCATTGGACGGTCATAATATCAAAGAGTTTACAAAGAGTTTCTGGGGTAAATGAAACTCAGTTTTTCGGTGAGTTTTTATACTTTAGGAAATTTCAGATAATGTCTTAGTACAGTACCGAGGAACGAATACTTTTATCAAATTACGAAATCCATGTGAGCGAAGCCGCAGGTAACTGCTAGTAAAATATAAACATAGTTATTCTGCACCGAGCGGAGTGGTCGCGCGGGTTCGAAACCCACCTTTGGCTGTCCTGAGAATGGCTTTCTATCGTTTCCCAATGCCGGTACAGTTCCTACTCACACGCCACAGCCGATTTTTTCCATCCCCTTACCCAGTTTCATTCAATATCATTCACTTCATCTTCATTAACCCCTTGACTGAGGTGGATGTCAGGCCTTCGTCGTAAAAATCGTGCCATATAAATTCAACTCACCTTATTCCCGACCCCGAATCTGGAATCGGGACAAAGAGGGTAGACATACAAGCAAAATTATTCTATAAGGAAAAGATGACTGTGCAATCTGCAGTCACATGAATGAGTGCTTGTAGAGATTATTTAGTTTAATGAGATGCCCATATTACAGTGTATACAGAGCGTACAATAAAAATATTAGGTTTTCCATAACTTAAATTGATTTTGCCAGAGTTAGAATCTGCAGTCTAATAAATCTGAAAACATTATTAAAACAAAAGCATAAACCTTGACAATTCAGGAACCTTGGCCCGCCAAAACTACTCCTGTTCAGTGAGATGGTCTGCAGCGTCATAATGCTTGGCCTTCTTGGCCGGGTCCGCTGCCTGTCACATCAGACAACTTCTAAGCTGGTCTCACGGGTTTAATCGAACTTCGTTCGAGCGCTTAGACCAGGATTAAAATCCTAGGATGAAGTAGGAATCAAATCTGCGGCTTTCAAGCTAGAGGCAGGCAAGCGACCCCTTCACTCTGGGGCTGATGCTCGTCTAATTCAGACTACTAATTTAATTGAAATGAATTTGACGTCCAATATTTAGTGATGATAAACTCTAACTTCAGGATTATTTTTAACGGTAGGTAATTACACCGGTGGAGAGTATCCAACAGTGTGAAGATGAACATCCTCAGCAACTGAAACCTGGGACCTCTGCACGTTTAGGAAACAAACAAACAAACAAACAAACAAAGAAGCAAGAAAGCTTAATCAAAACCAGGTGTTGGCAAGAGTCCGATAGCAGGTACTTAGGACACCCATTCGTACATGATTCAAAGCACTCCTACAATATCATTTATTAAATATCAAAACGACTAGTGAAAGTCCACTCTCAAAATGTCTGAACATGAAATTGACAGAAATATCCACAAGAAATATGTAGCCTAAAGAAACAAGCGAATGTGCCTCAAAATAGCCGAGAAGTGTAGGTAGATGCATAGGTCACAGGGACTTAAGAAACTAACAATTTTTTAATCGAAACCGACTTTCAACCTATTAGGTCGTGTTACGTAGGGTACATTTCGTACGTGTTGAAGAGATGTTAAGTACAGAACAAAAATGGCCAACCGGACACCAGTGGGATCCGAACCCACAACCTCCCGATTTCGTGTCGGTTGGATTTCCGTACTTCCCTACTTGGCAGGTTCGATCCTGGCTCAGTACGTTGGTATCTGAAGGTGCTCAAATACGTCAGCCTCGTGTCGATAGATTTCCTGGCACGTAAAAGAACTTTTGCGAGACTAAATTCCGGCACATCGGCGTCTCCGAAAACCGTAAAAATTCTGTTATTTTGAGACTCGGATACTTTGAGATGATGCGGCTGCAAAAACACTATATTTCACTTTAAAATAGTTAAAGTAAGAACTGCTTCTTATTGCTAGTTTTATTAGAAGAGCTGTTCTGTTTCTTGGCTGAATGGTCAGCGTCAGGGTCCCGAAATAAATTCCCGACCGGGTCCAGAATTTTAGCCGTGTCTGGTTGATAACCCTGGTTCGGGGACTGGGTATTTACGTTTATCTCAATATACATCTCTTCAACTACACACATAACATACCACACTACCAACCACGAAATAGTTGAATATATCCCAACTCATGAGAGAAAGTGTGTGCGCATAAAAATGGACCATGTAGACATTGTAGACATGTGCAAGACACATTGAAAATGAAATATTTCCTCAATCTTAATTACAAGCTATTACTGGTTAATATCATAAGGGCTATAAAATGCTGTTTTTCTCAAAACACTAACCCACTTCAGGCGCACTTTTGCCCAGTCCTAAAAGGGCTATAAACTCTTCTGTAGGTCTGCTGTATTCGCTTGTGAGATACGTCCTTCATCAGAGTTAGATAATGCGCTGGGTATGTATTATAGCCCCACAACTTTTTAGCCGCTGACAGAATAAAGTAGAATACGCGTGCTTGTTATGTCAAGATATGTTAGTATGTTTACAAACCGCTGGATAAGGAGACACATAATATGAAACACTGTTCCATGTAATCCGGTATTATCAGCCTGTTCTTTTTTTAAGCAAACTGCTTCCAGCCAGTAATTCTCAACTTTGTGCGACAGAATAGACTACGTTAGCCACTATCATCCGAAGAGAAGCTTTTGCTAACTTACCTTGATAACATGTACAGTCACTGATGCGAAGAAAGTGGCTTTTAGATACTCCGCATTTTCACCTAGTTGAAAATGTAGCATTTGACTGAAAGAAAAACGATATGTTTCACGACTTTGACCTATAGAGCCTCTCTAGCGAAAGACGTCATCTGTTTACGACTGAGTTCTTCGTAGTGCGACACCACCTTCCTCCGCTTAAGAACTGTCTGAATCAATTAATAATAATAATAATAATAATAATAATAATAATAATAATAATAATAATAATAATAATAATAATAATAATAATAATAATAATGTTATTTGCTTTACGTCCCACTAACTACTCTTTTACGGTTTTCGGAGACGCCGAGGTGCCGGAATTTAGTCCCGCGGGAGTTATTTTACGTGCCAGTAAATCTACCGACACGAGGCTGACGTATTTGAACACCTTCAAATACCACCGAACTGAGCCAGGATCGAACCTGCCATGTTAGGGTCAGAAGGCCAGCGCCTCAACCGTCTGAGCCACTCAGCCCGGCATAATAATAATAATAATAATAATAATAATAATAATAATAATAATAATAATCCATATCAACACTTGATCATACAATAGAAGAATACTCCCATCAGGAGATAGGGGATTCAAACCCACCTGTCAGCAGGCCTGAAGATGGTTTTCCGTGGTTTCCCATTTTCAAATCAGGCAAATTCTGGGGCTGTACCTTAATTTTTTTTGTTAGTTGCTTTACGTCGCACCGACACAGATAGGTCTTATGGCGACGATAGGACAGGGAAGGGCTGGGAGTGGGAAGGAAGCGGCCGTGGCCTTAATTAAGGTACAGCCCCAGCATTTGCCTGGTGTGAAAATGGGAAACCACGGAAAACCATTTTCAGGGCTGCCGACAGTGGGGTTCGAACCTACTATCTCCCGAATACTGGATACTGGCCGCACTTAAGCGACTGCAGCTATCGAGCTCGGTGTGTACCTTAATTAAGGCCACGACCGCTTCCTTCCAACTCCTATACCATCGTCACCATAAGACCTATCTGTGTCTATGCGACATAAAGCAGATTGAAAGTAATAATAATAATAATTATTATTATTATTATTTATTATTATTATTAATCGTATGATGAATCTATGTACACACATGTATATAGTTCAGGGTAAATGTGCATAGTCACAAGTCCGTACAATACTATAATTCAAGGTCTAGCATTTTGACCCAATCAACTGCTTCTTCCGATGTGCGGTGAATGTCCATAAGTGTTCCTTTGAAAGCTCGAATTGGGCAGTCAGCAACAATATGGTGGATTGACTGAGAAGAGACACCACAATCACAATCTGCAGAGCTAGTCCAACCCCATTTGCACAACAATAACCACATCTGCCTTGTCCATTTCTTATCAGATTGATGATTCTCCACTGTCGTCTTGGAAGATCAAATCCTTGTACTCGTTTAGAAGGATTCTCAACCAGATGTTTGTTCACTACCGAAGACTGATCCCACTTGGCTTTCCATGAACTGTTAACATGAAAAGAGGTTCTTTCAAGATCCATTGCTGTACGCCAGGGTGGTTTCCTTTATTTCAGTCGTTGATGTTCAGTGTGCGTAATATCTTGATGGATGGGTAGTTGGGGGTTCTGCTGAATGTTCTTCCTAACCTTTAGGAGAGCTTCTGATCGTCTTAGTGCTGGAGGTGGAATATTGCTGAGAACAGGAAGCCATAGTGTGTTCGTGCTCCGAATGCAACCCGTGATTATCCGCATTGCCTGATTGAGTTGTACATCGATCTTCTTTGTGTGAACACTATTGATCCAAGAGGGGCAGAAGTATTCAGCAACAGAATATGATAAGGCTAATGTTATTGATCTTAGAACATGAGTATTGGTTCCCCATGATGTACCAACAAGTTTCTAAAGAATATTATTTCTGGTTTTTACTTTAGCAGCTACATTTGAGAGATGTTGCTTGAAAGTCAAAGTTCTATCAAGTGTTATTCCCAAGTATTTTGGTGTACTGTAGAACGGCAACACTTCACCTCGGAATCTGACTGTTGGTTTGTAATTAGACTGTCTGTTGCGTAAGTGGAATGTAGATATAACTGTTTTTCGAGGATTTAGGTGAAGGCACCATTTCTTGAAGTATACATCCAAGGCTTCCAGATCAGTGGCTAAAGTAGTTTCAGCATCATAAAAGTTGGAGCACTGAGTCACCAAACAAATGTCATCAGCATAAATGAATTTTCTTGATGATGTGTCTGGGAGGTCGTATATGTACAGAATGAAAAGAAGGCGGGCAAGGACTGATCCTTGAGGTAAACCATCGTTTAATTTAAACACTCTACTTCTGTCATTATCAGCGTACATCTGGAAGTACCTATTACTGAGCATATTGCTAAGTAAGGCCGTAAGTTTACGACATGGGAGCACACTCAAAAACTTTAGAAGGAGTCCTTCTCGCCAGACAGTATCATAGGCAGCTGATAGATCCAAAAAGGCATCCACGCTTACTGACTTCCTCTCATATCCATTTTCGATACACGTGGTGAGAGACAGTACTTGATCATTACAACTTCTTCAGGGTCTAAATCCTGCTTGCTCTATAGGAATGTAGCTGTTGATTGTTTCATAAATTCTATTGTAGATCAGTCGCTCAAGGAGTTTATATGTAACACTTAGAAGTGCTATTGGACGGTAGCTTTCCACTTTAGATGGATCTTTATTTAGTTTCGGTATGGCTATTATCTTTTTTTTCTTCATCAGAGGTGGTATGTTTCCAAACAAAACCAAACCCCATGGCACTACAGCCCTTGAAGGGCCTTGGCCTACCAAGCGACCGCTGCTCAGCCCGAAGGCCTGCAGATTACGAGGTATCGTGTGGTCAGCACGACGAATCCCCTCGGCCGTTATTCTTGGCTTTCTAGACCGGGGCCGCTATCTCACCGTCAGATAGCTCCTCAATTCTAATCACGTAGGCTGAGTGGACCTCGAACCAGCCCTCAGGTCCAGGTAAAAATCCCTGACCTGGCCGGGAATCGAACCCGGGGCCTCCGGGTAAGAGGCAAGAACGCTACCCCTACACCACGGGGCCGGCGGTATGTTTCCAGTTTGCAGAATATTAGTGAAGAAGTTGGTTAACCATTTTATTGTCGCTGGTCCACAATGAGCCAAAAATTCAGGATAAATTCCATCAAATCCTGCAGCTTTTCCAAGTTTCATACTTTTTATTGCGGCTTTAGTTTCCCCTTCTTTGAATGGAGTATAGAATTCAGAAAATTGCGGCGCTGTCCTAATAATAATAATACTCCTATACCCTTATGAAAAGACAAAGTATATGGAAGGTACAAAATCAGGATTTAAAACCATCCTCTAATCACTAGATATGGGAAAATCTCCCAAGTAAATAAACTCAAATACCTACGCGAAATTATACAACCAAACGAATAAATCAGCAAGCAAACAAAGAAAGAATTACAAAATTACAAAAACATACAACATTGTCTGGAACAGATACAACAAAAAATCTATGTCCTAAAAAGCAAAATTATGACACTACAACACAGTTGTCAAACCAGAAGCCCTTTATGCATCAGAAACTCTGATAATTGGTGGCAGATCACAAATAAAAAACATCGAAAACAAGAGAGGAAAATTCTCAGGAAAATTCTAGGACCTAAATGCGAAAATGGTATTTGGATGTAAAGTGAATCACAGTAAATCTATCAAGTAACAGGAAAAATCACGGACACTATTAAAAAAAGGAGATTAAAATTCTATGGTCACCTGATCAGGAGGGATAACAATACGGATAACAAAGAAAATACTAAATCTCGCAGTATCTGTAAAAAAATTGTTAGATTTGTTAAATTTACCACATTCATGTTCCTACTATCGCACAGAAATCAATAAAAGTTGCCACACTGAAACAAATCTCGAAGTATCTCCAAAAAATCACAATTGGCTTACAGAAATAAACAAAGATCTTCAGGAAATTGGTATAAATGAAATACAGAAATAAAGAAATCCTTCTGCATATGTTGGTAAAATTTTACAAATATTGACCAATAACCAAGTTTGTTATTCTTTTTCCTTAAAAGTCAATTTTATCAAAGAAATATGAATTTGTATTACCGTAATTTTTAACATATGAAAGTTAGAAGTGTCAAAACTTGTCAGTACAATTTCAACCCTGTAAGAAGATATGCTGCAAGTTTCATGTTCCTAGCACTTGTGATTCTAGAAGTGAAATGGCGAATGGGTTTTAGTGCCGAGAGTGTCGGAGGACATGTTCGACTCGTCAGGTGCAGGTCTTTTGATTTGACTCCCGTAGGCGACCTGCGCGTCCTTATGAGGATGAAATGATGATGAAGACAACACATACACCCAGTTCCCGTGCCAGCGAAATTAATCAATGATGGTTAAAATTCCCGAACTTGCCTGGAATCGAACCCGGGATCCCTGTGACCAAAGACCAGCACGCTAACCCTTTAGCCATGGTGCCGGAATGTGATTCTACAGAAAAAGGAACATAAAGTTAAAAACAGATGTTTCTGGATAAATTCAAACAAAGATGAAGGATACCTCAGTGCATTCCTGACCGATATTCTTGATCATCTGAATTGATTTCTGTTCGTTATATGATCTTTTTACCTTATTCTGTTGCTTTCTATCATCTCATTTTGCAGGTCTGATTTTCTGATTCTCAATGTACCAACTTCATTACAAATTTGTACCATGTTTTGACCTGGTTCAGTACCTAATTGCCAACGGCCGTAGCCATGTTAAAACACCGGATCCAGTGAGATCTCCGAAGTTAAGCAACATTGGGCGTGGTCAGGAGTTGGATGGGTTGCCATGCGCTGTTGGTGAGGGGTAAGGGAATGGAGGAGCGGAAAGGAACTGGCCACCCTACCGCACGTAAACTCCGGCTCAGGAACACCTCTGCGGAGGTTCGGACCTGCCTTCGGGCAGAATAACCCTTACCTACCTACCTAGTACTTAATTCCCTCAGCACCCTCATGCGACCTCCACACCGCCCATGGTATATCATTGTCAACACTACATACACTTTCTATAGCGGCCTGTTCATTTCTAACAATTACACATGCACGCTTCTTAAATACTCTAGTAGACCGAGGTATTCTGAATAAATGTTGGATTCACAACCAAAACAAAGGCAAAAAAACACACGTGCTTTTGATTTTTAAAAAACATTAAACAAGTGACGAGCTGAAACTGTTGCTACGCAGTGTAGTTACAAAAGTGTACCACCAGACTGCACTGCCAGACCGATCAGTTTGAAATTAGGGAGTTTATTCCAAAAATACGCACACCTTGCCAAAAAGGTAGGCGTAAGCTGAAGTTTCAACATGAAATTTAAATACAACCTTCATCAATATAACTAATGAAATGTTTTGAAACATACTTCAAATATCCGAATTTCCCAAAAAATAAGAAATGGCATTTTTGGCCCTTACTGGTGTACAACTTCCCCACCTTTTATACATTATACTTGTATTGATGATATTCTAACGTGGCTGGGGTGGCAAATAAACACATAACACTGGTAGCGTTTACTCCAGGATTTATTAACTACTAGTTGCTTACACCACAACCGCAACTCACACTACACAGTACACACAATTACACCAGTTCGAGTTTTCTCTGTTCTCACTGCTAAGACACACTACTTGTTCACACCATCGCTTGCAATCTTAGACAATCAAACGACACTCTCTTCTCTTCTATAACAGTCACTTATAGTCTGAGTCAGTTCAACAGTTATTCTCGCTATACGCTATCACAGCCGCTTAGTTCACAGCCCACGTGCAACACAGTCTCGCAATTTTGTATGTCGTACACTGTCCGTACACTCACAGCAGAGTTCGTTCACTGTGCCTTGACGAATTCTCTCACGCTGCTCCAGAAACACACACATTTTCACTCTCAGCAGCTATACACGAGAGACTACACTTCGACGACAGATGTCGTTTTTTTTTTTTTTTTTTTTTTACAAGTTGCTTTATGTCACACCGACACAAATAGGTCTTATGGTGACGATGGGACAGGAAAGGGCTATGAGTGGGAAGGAAGCGTCCGTGGACTTAATTAAGGTACAGTCCCAGCATTTGCCTGGTGTAAAATGGAAAACCATCTTCAGGGCTACCGACAGTGGGGTTCGAACCCACTATCTCCCGAATACTGGATACTGGCCTCACTTAAGCGACTGCAGCTATCAAGGTTGCTGACGACAGATGAAACAGAACGAATACTCACTTCACGGACAGAACTCTACTCGTTGCATTGAACCACTGACTCACTGTGAACTCCATGGAAGTATTCACACACATAGTACCCCACCCCGTGCTCGCACACAGCACTAACTTTCTGACTGAACTCCACTGAGCTAACGAGAGAACTGAACTACTGGAGCTCGGCCGGCCTGCCTTAAATTGGAAGGCTGGCACTCCCAGATACTTCGCGAAAGGAGAAGCCAGCAGAGTCTTCTCGAGGAGGCAATGTAGTGAAGTAACCGAGTGGCAGTAGAGAGGGCTGGCCTTGCGCACCTGGCTCGTTCCTGACTGGTTTCTGAGTGGCGAGTGGTAGGGTCCAAACTCGGTACGTCATTGCTCCTCCGGAGGTCTTACAAAAAATGGTGGAAACAGCCACCACAAGAGAATGTATATCTATAAGATGCTTTTCGGTCATTTTCAACGTTGTGACTAAATGTCATAGCATAATGCTACTAGCCGAACTACGTGTAGTTACTCGTTTGATCAAATGCGTAATTTCAGGCAGAGAAGAAGCGTGCAGGCATTTTCAGCGACCATATTTGAGCTTGCCTACCGACGTCTATGCAATTCGGAACGTTCGGGTAAAAATACTTCCCTCGTAAGAAATTATGTCAATCCTTCCACTGCAGACTTTTTAATGCATACTCGCGTTACCATTTCTATTCATCAACACCGTAGATTTGGTCTTGAGCAGGCAACGGCAAGCTTAGAAATAGACATAAGTCCGTGTGACCACGAACGGCTGATAGCTCTAAACTTTACTGAGTATATTGAACTTCTGACTGAAGACAACATTTAACTTCAGCTGACCACTACGAACCTTCATCATGAACCAAATATCAGTTTCGACAAACCAAATGTCATGAAGATCAGAACCAACGGAACGGAAGACAATATCAACATCGGAACCACTCGGCAAGAGACAGATGAAAAATGCATCGGTTTAGGAGCATCCCATCCGCTATAGTGACGCTGAGGCTGAAGTAAGTATCCCTCTTGGTAAAGCCGC
Organism: Anabrus simplex; assembly: GCF_040414725.1. NCBI lineage: Eukaryota > Metazoa > Arthropoda > Insecta > Orthoptera > Tettigoniidae > Anabrus > Anabrus simplex. The sequence goes on along the minus strand of NC_090265.1, from coordinate 873,145,874 downwards.
AGTGATGTTTCACCAGCTCCAGGTGCTGTGTACGTAAGCCTCCATCTTCTAAAACATCAAAATGCCCCTGTATTGTCTTTCCTACCGCCATCTACACAAGCGAACGGCAGAACATACCTGCTTGTACCGTCAAGAAGGTGAACATGTTCCATCACTAACTCCGGTTTTAGGTAACAATATGATATAAAAGGCTCGGGCTGTAAATGTACAGTCCGAATTTACCTTGTATAACAAATAGAAGTCAATTTTGAAAATAATTCGTCAAGGAATTTTAATCGTTGTGTGAGAGCTGGAACGGAATTTATTCAGAGTCGTTAGAGCAGATGTTTGATATGACAGGTAGCGGATCTGGTCAAGAAAGGCAAGCAGTATGACTGAGAATGACTTCACGTGACACTTCTATATCGGCAAGCTTACGGTTAAACGACTTGTACCACGTATAGCCAATTTACTCGGTGGTATAACATTATTATTATTATTATTATTATTATTATTATTATTATTATTATGACAATTTTGTTTTTTATTTTGTAAAAAGCCACCGAGCCGCCTCTGTGGTGTAGTCATTAGCATGATTAGCTGCCACCCCCGGAGGTCCGGGTTCGATTCCCGGCTCTGCCACGAAATTTGAAAAGTGGTACGAGGGCTGGAACGGGGTCCACTCAGCCTCGGGAGGTCAACTAAGTAGAGGTGGGTTCGATTCCCACCTCAGCCATCCTGGAAGTGGTTTTCCGTGGTTTCCTACTTCTCCTTCAGGCAAATGCCGGGATGGTACCTAACTTAAGGCCACGGCCGCTTCCTTCCCTCTTCCTTGCCTGTCCCATCCAATCTTCCCATTCCTCCACAAGGCCCCTGTTCAGCATAGCAGGTGAGGCCGCCTGGGCGAGGTACTGGCCATTCTCCCCAGTTGTATCCCCGACCCAAAGTCTGAATCTCCAGGACACTGCCCTTGAGGCGGTAGAGGTGGGATCCCTCGCTGAGTCCGAGGGAAAAACCGACCCTGGAGGGTAAACCGATTACGAACGAAAAAGCTACCGACAGAATAACAGTAATAATCGAGAGAGTACCCTCATTCTCGGAATGGTCACCAAAGAACAATTCTTTGCTTTAATTTCAACTCCTCAATCATTTACAGAAGGTTATTGTCGCCGCTGTTCTCCTAAATCTTGGGAAGGAATCGGTTGGGTCGTCTTCTTTCAGATTTCCATAAGACAAAACGAAGTTCTATTCGAGAAGTCTGACTCAACACGCACAGTGGGGACATTTCCCCGAGGGAAACACTCATGTCAGCACCGGCAACCTTCATAATACTTTCTATAGCCTCTGACGCTATTCTCCAAAAATTGTTTCCGATCGATAGAAAAGCAATCGAGGTAGAGGCAGTCCTGTCGTCGGCTAATGACAACTTGAGAAGGAGAGAAGATCCTCACTGAACTTAAAAGGTCGTCGTTAACATCTCGCCAAGTGCAAACCTTAGGTGAGCATTGCCAGCTCAGAGTACTCAACGATTATGGAGTCGTTGTTCTATATCCTGCGCCGTGTGACGACGTTCTTTTTACGAAACTGTCCAGGATATTCTGATATAATTTCTTGCAAGGGGATTAACAAAATGGAATCACTATTTGCTCATCGTGAACAAAGCGAACTATGATAGGCGTAGATTAAGGAAGAATACATGTATATTTTTAAAAAATACATCGAATACACCAGTGTCTAATATACCGTACGCGTATCCCTGAACGCACAAAGCCGTTCAGGAGTACTCTGAAATTGTCAATAATGGCGGAAGAGTACAAATTCTAAATCAAATCCGGAGAAAGTTAGAAGAACTGCAGAACACCTTAAGATAAGAAATACCTAAAATTTCGGAAGCAGAGTTACAAGTGCAGTTTGTTTAGAGACGCTGCAACTCCCTCCTCGAAGTGTTTGTTTGGTCGTGTGGTTGGGACCGCGCAGCTGTGAGATTGCATCCGGGAGATAGACGGTTCAAACCCCACTGTCCACAGTTCTGAAGATGGTTTTCCGTGGTTTCCCACTTACGCATCAGGCAAATGCTGGGGCTGTATCTTAATTAGGGCCACGGCCACTTCCGTCCCACTCCTATGCCTTTCCAATCACATCGTCTCAACAAGACGTAAAACAAATTGTAAAATAAAAAAATGAAGTGGGTGGCGAACATATTCAGCATCCTCTTTGAAAATGTAAGTGATATGTAGTACTAGCAAAAAAAATTCACTCATAGGTTAGCACCCAGTCTTCCCTTGTTCACAAAATACATGAACACTGTCCTCTACTATATCCATGTTCTACTGACTAAACGATACAGTTTCGTAGTGCATAAAGAAATAACAGAGCTATAAATTCAATTATTATTATTATTATTATTATTATTATTATTATTATTATTATTATTATTATTATTATTATTATTATTATCTACTACTGAGCCTCCGTGGCTCAGGTGGTAGCACACCGGCCTCTCACCCCTAGGTTCCGTGGTTCAAATCCCGGTTACTCCATGTGAGATTTGTGCTGGACAAAGCCTTTTCCTGTCTCAGCGTCACCCAAAATCTGTAAGTGTTAATGTGGCCGTCAATCACTAATAAAGAGAACTAAGACCATTTGGTTCTCTTCTATACTAGTGTCATCGGAAACGTACGTCAGGGACGTTAAACACCTAGTAACAGAGTGGCTGAAGTCTGCTCTGAAAAGGAGTTCTTAAAGGTACCAGTAATCAACTGGCATAGGTCTTTCTCGCTTATTCATTGTGCTAGGATTCGAGCCCACAACCTCCAAGACAGTAGACGAGTAAGTAACCAGCTGCTCCACTCCCCCACTCAGACAGTCTAATTAATTATTGCCTATTAGCAATGTCTTGTTATGTAAGACAATGATCTTGTTTGCATTTGAATTCAAGTGTTTTATTTTATGTATAAGGCGTCTTAAAATACCCCTGATCCCTTATTGCTTCCCGACAGGGGAAAGGAAATTGGAGGTTTAGGGGAAGATGAGTAACGAGGTGGATGGAAGAGTGTAATGGAAAGTGAAGCGACAATCATCTCCCTGTTTGGTATTCATCACCTGATTCTGTAAAAACGTTCAAGCCACGCAAATCGTAGCAGAAGCAGATTGTCATATATTGGTCTACACACAGAAGATAGAGGTGCGAGAACCTTCTGATAAAATGCCCCTTGATAGTGGCATTGAGGAAAATGAAGTCAAGACACGCAATCCATTCGTAATCATTGGAAGCAGGTCCGTTACGACTTCAACTCATTGGTCCTTAAAAGTTCTATCTACATCTTCATCTCGCCTGTGAGTGGGGATATAGAATACAACACACCCAGGTGGACTCTCCACGGACTCTCGACTTCTGAACGTGGGTTGGAGACAGCGAAACCCCTAGCTGAATATCTCATTATATCCGGTTACCTGTGGCAGGCTCCTCGCTTTCATATATCCTACCCGAGCGCCTTCAGACAGTCCTTGTTTTCTTCCGGCCCCGACGGTATTAGATTTTCTAGGTCTGGGAATATTTCATGTTCACACCCTTCATAGCACTTCCGTTTTGGTTATAGGTACATTCATTCTTCGAAGTGCTGAACTCCATTTTTCTAATGACAGTAAAGAGGGGATTGTTGCCTACTTGTACTCACCCTTAAATTATTATTATTATTATTATTATTATTATTATTATTATTATTATTATTATTATTATTATTATTATTATTATTATTATTATTCTACCGTATTTCCCCACACTAGTGAGCTGCCAACCCTATACCGAGAGATGTAGGCTATTCACTATTGCGTATTTCTGTGGTGGTTGGTAGTGTGTGATGATATTCCGGTTCACTCTCTGCAATTTAGCCTCATGGATCTCCAAAATGTCGGTGTGAATTGCATTCGGAAATCTACAGCACACGAAAATACAACGTTCGACACTTAATTCAGAAGACATGAAACGCACTAAAACGATTAATCACTGTTGCATAAGAAGCAATCACACTGCACGGAAGCTTATCGCAGACGAGCTGAGATCACAGTATTACCGGGTGAGACATACGGGTCAGACAGTTATTGCATTATCCACTCGCCCAGACACAGCACATGGTATAACCGGCAACTCGACTGAGGCTCGCGCTGTACAACCGAACTGAAAGCAACTTTTAATCACAACTCGCCTACAGAAGTGATTCCAGATAGTTTTCTATTTCCTTTCCAGTGAATACCTGGATATTACCAAATTTACTGGTCATTTGTTGTTGTTGTTCTTCTTCTACTACGGTACTTCTTCTCAATCCAATAGATAATAGGCGTGCAAATTCCTCCTTTTAGAAGCCGCTCTCTTTAGAATTTTGTATTTTCTTCCGGTCTTAATCTCGTCTGTAAACTTTTGGCCTGGTCTTTCCCTCACTTTACGCCCTTCGGCCCTTCCCTCAAGTAACGTGGTGAACCGCCTTGAATGTCGCAGTAGACACCAACCTTGCAATTTGTTCATTCTGCAACCGTTTTCAACAATGCTCTCCTTTCACATACTCGTGCAAATACTTTGTCACTCTCTCTGTCCAGGATATCTTCATCATCCTCCTCCAGTACCACATCTCAAAAGCCTCTTAATTGCCCTAAGGGTCCAAGTCTCTGAGGTGTAAGATCCTATGCTCCATATGATTTTACAACTGTTTTCCTCGTTCTAAGAAAGGCGTTTTCGGTTGTTAATAGGCTCCCTTTCTTGAAAAATGAGTCCTTGGCTTGAGCTGACTGACATTTTATATTAATATATTAACAGTATTACTGCCCTCTGGTGTTACCACCAAGTCACACTTCAGCCTTCTTTTCCTCACCCCTAGTACACCACAGTAATTTGATCGTTCCATTCATTTTCAAACGGCAGTTTCATTTGCAAAACGAATTTTTTAACACGGGCCATTTACCATTACCCCACTTGAACAAGATTTGGAGACCTCCTTCACTCCATACTCTAGGTACAGTTTGAATAGCAGTGCAGATAAGCCACACCTCTGTCTAATGCTTTTCCAGATCTCCGCTTCAAACCCCCTTTTCTCCTATGGAATATTTCTAGTTCCTGTAGAGCCGAAGGTTTATTCTCCTAGCTCTGTAGTTTATTCTTACGCCTCTGAGCATTTTAAAACTTCATGTTCCTGTCCACGTTGTCACGATCCTACTTTCAATTAATTACAAAGACCAGAAATGGTGAAAAATAGTGGGAAGGCAGGGATGAAATGGCTTCATAGAGTAATAAGATCAGCATGGACTGTTATTAATATACCTTCTGATTGGACAAAAGCAGTAATTGCACCTATCTATGAGAAAAAGAGCAGGAAGGATTGCAACAACTATCGAGGTACCTCATCGATCAGTATACCAGACAAAGTGTTCACTAGCATCTTGGAAGGGGTGGTGGTGCGAGCAGTGGTTGAGAGGAAGTTGGATGAAAACTAGTATGTTTCAGACCACAGAGAGGCTGTCAACCGCACACACCCACACATACAGGGGATACACACACTCTCTCTGCTACCGAAAACACACACGCACATACGCACACACACTCTCACGTACATACACCGACAGGTCCGTGGATACTTACCTACTTACCTCTTTAATAGGCCGTGGACGGGCTGGAACAGACTAAAACAGCCTGGAGCTGAACTCGAGCCTAATTAGAGTAAGGGTAGGAACGGAAATGGAAAGAACCCAGAACCCCATCCCAGCAAAAGAAAGAACGGGATCAAAAATATGGGGGTTTATTGATAAACATAAGGCAAAACAAGATAGATGAAAAGAAAATGAATAGGAACAAATGTTACTCGCTGAGGTTTACTTCAGGTGTCTATCTCATACATCCAATTGATACCAAGAGGCTCATCAAACACAAATCAAACATGGCCACATTCGCCTCTTACAATGTCAAACATCTCCCAACGTACGGTCGAATTGCCCCCACCTTATTTCGTATGCGTGACATATGACGTGTCGCTCCCCACAGTGAAATAATAAAACGCACATATTCTAAAGGAACTTCACACACATCAAAACATAAAATACATCCAGATCACAACTCAAGTATGCTCAGCGTATTAGAACGAGCATCACCAGAGACGCGATTCATCCCAACAATCCCCCATCTCGAATACGCAGCATCTCAAAGAACAAAGGAAAGATGAAAGATGGTTGTCATAGTTACGAGGCGAGTAAACAAATCTGACAATGACACATTCAAAGGAACACAACAAACGTTACTAAATTAGGCCAGCAAATAGCCCAAAGAATGAAAAAGAAAATGTAAATAAAAATAACACTGTGAGAAACGGAGAATACTATTAATCAGGCAGACAGACAGCACAACCACACATACACACGCACCATAGAGACTCAAGAGAAGTGTACGTAAATCAGAATAATCAGTATGTCCAGACACATAACGAATATACAGTAATCCGCATAGCAAGACATGTGCTTTCATGGACTCATGAGCTCAATACAAGATGCGTAAGAATGATAAAGGATTGCCGCATCGAGGCAAGGCATACCCCAACATAAATCACCGCAACATCATCATAACCAGCACGCCCACAACGTATTCATATCGCCTCGCCATGGACGAACATGAATACCAGTCATAGTGTCAAAACACAGCATCACACATCCAGAGCTCGGCCATGAAAGAAGTCGACGAAAGATAAAAAGTAGTAGGTCTCAAGCATCATATCACATGCACGCAAAACAATCACACAACAGACCAATATCATCCTCCATCCTCACTGGTTTATATGGCGCGAAAAATAGAGCACGCAAAAATCAATGGAAATCTATAGTAAAATGAAACGTGAAATTAGCAGAAAAATATATAACTAATATGCCCACGCAACCATAGCAAGCCAAGAAATGAAAGTTACCTGATTAATCGGGCGGAGTGCAGTGCCTTTAGGTAGTCACAAAATAGCGACTGAAAGAAAAAGTCGGGCAACTGAGTGGATAAATCCACGGCAGGAAAAGTAAACGACACAAGTAAAATATTTCACATCTCAAGATGCTCATAGTTTTGTAGACCGCCATGTTGGCTTCACCGTCTAACGATCTTATTCCAAAGAAAGTGAGCATAAGACTGCTAGGAGACACTTCGGCTGATGGCCGGAAGCGCTCTCTGTCAAGGAGAAAACAAGTCATACGTCACGTCCAGGGAATAGATCGACAGAAATGTCGATAGCGGTCAAACAATGTGGTATGTTCTAAGAAGTGCGTCGCCAAGGCAAACTTGGTGCGGCACATCTGTCAGGATCAGATTTTCAGTATACGACAGGTAATTGAAGAATATTACGAAAGGAATATGCAGCTATGTTTATGTTTCGTGGATCTAATAAAGCATGACAGTGTACCGAGAGAAAAGATGTTCGCCATACTGGGGGACTATGGGATTATAGATTATTAAAATCAATCAAAGGCATTTATGTTGACAATTGGGTTGCAATGAGAATTGATGGTAGAATGAGTTCTTGGTTCTGTTGTTGTTGTTGTTGTTGTTGTTGTTGTTGTTGTTGTTGTTGTTGTTGTTGTTGTTGTTGTTGTTCACAGTTTACACGGATCATCTGCTGAAAGGTATAAAGTAGCAGGGAGGGATTCAGGTAGGTGGAAATGTAGTAAGCAATCTGGCTTATGCTTTTTTTAGCGTATGGACTCCGGAAGGCCTGGTGTAGGTCTTTTGATAGGACTCCCGTAGGCGACCTGCGCATCGTGATGAGGATGAAGGTGGTACATACACCCTGTCCCTGTGCCAGTGGAATTAACAATTATGGTTAAAATTCCCGCCCCTTCCTGGAATCGAACCCGGGACCCCAGTGACCACAGGCCAGCAAGCTAGCCATTTAGCCATAGAGCCGGGTTGGCTTGTGCTGATGACTTGGTGTTAATTGCAGATTGTTCCAAAAGCATGAAGTCTAATATCAGGGAACTTGAATATGTAGGTGCAATGAGTATGGTATGAAAATTATCCTTTCCAAGACGAAACTGATGTCAGTAGGTAAGAAATCCAAGAGAACTGGATGTCAGATTGGGGACACAAAGCTGGAACAGGTAGACAGTTTCAAGTATTTAGGATGTGTGCTCTCCGAGGATGGTAGTAAGTGAGATTGAATCGAGGTGTAGTAAAGCCAACGCAGTGAGCTGGCAGTTGCGATTAACGGTATTCTGTACGAAGGAAGTCAACTCCCGGACGAAACTATCTGTACACAGGTCTGTTTTCAGATCAACTTTGCTTTACGGAAGTGAAAGCTGGCTGGACACAGGATATCGTACTCGTAAGTTAGAAGTAACAGACATGAAAGTAGCGAGAATGGTTGCTTGTACAAACATGTGGGAACAATGGTAGGAGGGTATTCGAAATGAGGAGATGAATTATAAGTTAGGAATGAACTCGATGGACGAAACTGTACCCGTAAAGCGGCTTGGGTGATGGGGTCGTGTGAGGTGAATGGAGCAGGATAGGTACCTAGGAGAATAATGGACTCCGCTAAGGAGGATAAGAGAAGTATAGATAGAAAAAACGACGATTATTAGACCCAGTTTCTAATGATTTAAAGATAAGAGGTATGTAAATAAATGAGGCCCCAGGACTAGTTACAAATAGAGGATTGTGGCGGCGTTTAATAAATTCACAGAGGTTTGCAGACTGAACGCTGAAAGGCATAACGGCCTATAATTAAGATGTATGTATGTATGTATGTATGTATGTATGTATGTATGTATGTATGTATGTATGTATGTATGTATGTATGTATGGTAACCGTTCAGTGCTATGCTACTAGGCATGTCATGAGGCTCAATAAGTAGTGGTAGGCCCTATATGCCGTTTTCCGCGTCATTCTACGACATATTTGGTGATAATAAGCATTTTTGCCCGGCCCAGACCACGAGCGGCGCTGCGCTAGCTCTGAGGGCGAAGCTCTAATTCAGAGGGAGAGAGAGCTTAGTACAACGAAACCTTGAAATCACACTCTCTATTCAACAAACGAGATAGATCACGCCTGGGTAATGAGGTGGAGTCTGTTTTACAAGATTTTAACTTGGGAACTGGAGATTCTTAGCGAGTTCCCTGTATATTCAAGTATGCCAGTCCACCATTTTAGGGCGCGAATAATAATAATAATAATAATTGTACCGGGCGGTACACCTCCACACCGCTAATTCAAAATGTGCGCCAGTTGAAACTCCTCTGTTGGAGGAAGTCTGAACTTTATCTACGCTATTAATTCTCTACTTTCTCTGAAGATGTCACCACATGGAAAACTTTGAGTTTTTGAACTGTGTCATTTGTGATGTGTTTTTGTTTCGCTTGAAGTAAGAAGTGTGAACTTTCTCTTCTAGAGGACACTACTGAAGATCAACAATAGTGCAACCTAGTGCGGAGTCAAAGAACTATTTTGTTGGAGAAATTTTTATTTCAAATGTTTGTCCTTGCTAAAAAAAATTTAGTTATTGTTTAAGTTGGCTGTATACCCCTCCCCTTCCCCTTGTTTTGCATTTAACCAATCCTGAATTTCTTTGAGTTATTCCGACCAATACGATGTATCTTCCCCCAACTTGGATATGTTTCTGTACCCGAGCCAATAAAAAGTTTGTGGGAGGGTGTTTTCATTCCCCTAACGCCTAGAACCTTCCGCGAGAGGATATAAACTGCTGATTTTAGGGTCTCCGGGCCACTTCTGTTCCATCTTTCAGTGTATAAAGTACATAGCAGGAGGCGGGAAGCGCCTCTTTCCTCGGCAGCGGTCATCAATAAGGTAATGGCCGATTAATAAATTCTTTCTTTGCTAGCTCAGCAGTTTAACTCTCGGGGCAGGTGCGAAGCGTTCCTCCATGTAACCTTTTCCTAAAATGTAACGATCTTTTCTTCTATTCTCTTTTAAGCTGCATATTGGGATAGAGAGTGCTAACCCTCTCGAGCTCCCACTCACATTGTCTTGAGGTGAACTTATTTTCTCAACCTATTCTTCGTTAATGTAAAACAAATTGTTCTTTTCTTAAGTCACCTCTTTAGCATGGGATTAGCCCTTGTATTAACGGCCTAGTGCCAAGTAGGTCTTAATCAAAGTGTATTAGGAGTGCAAGTTCGCCTCCTCTCAAATTGTTATTTTAGAGGTCATTTAATTAACCTGCTTTTCATTTAATAGAGCTCAGTAGATTGGGTATTTTACCCCTGTGTTTATGTCCGTTGAGGACAACTTGAAGGTGGAGTTTGGTGTGGCCTGGGAGAGGCTTAAATTTTGAGAGCGAGTGGCTCTTTTGAAAAAAAAAAAAAAGGTGTTGTATGCCTCGTGGAGGCTTTTCTGTGTAATTTGGAGCAAGGGCTCCTAGGTATGAATGGGGTTTTCTGCCCCTCTGTTAAAACTCGTGTTTGGGGTAAAATTGAGCTGATTGCCCAAGCAGTGTAAAATCAGGGCGCGAAGCCCAAATCCTGTAAATATTGTAACTACCCTTTTTGATTTGCTACTTTGTACCTGCCATGCTTGTATTTCTTTGTTTTAAAAAAGAAAATATAACCTTGTTAAATTTTAAATTAATTTTGCTTTCGTAGCTGGAGACCTATTCACACCCGCACCTTCTTTCACCTCTACCTACCACGGAAAAACTCCGTAACAATAATAATAATAATAATAATAATAATAATAATAATAATAATAATAATAATAATAATAATAATAATAATTTTGATACAAGCTTTAGAAACTTACGCGAAAGGACTCGTTGGAATAAGCATAATTTACACAATTTAATAATGTCAGAAGATGTACTACTTAAGGAACGTATTGGTAATGAAGCACATTTGGCAGATGTCCTTAATGGGAACCAGTTGTCGGACGCTCATATCGTGACGGAAAGAAGGGAGTCCCCAGCTTTCCAAGAGGAAGCTTGTGGGATTACTAGAGATTCAGCGATGTGATTGACATGAAATTAGCTCAGTGAAAAGAAGGATTCAAGATCTACAAAACGAATATTCATACGACTCTGAAGGATCATTGCTAACGGAGCGAGTTGTCACCTGTGGGTGGAGCTTACCCTCTCTCCAGCCAACGACCCGGATTTACTAATAAAGAGAACGCAAACTAGCAGTGAGTATTCCATTCTTCACTCATTCGTTGCGGAGACTTCGTCACTCATTGTGAACCAGATTTGCTCAATTAATACTCTGTGTTATTCAGTGTTTTAAATAAGTATGTTAGACAAGAGGTCTGATCCAAGTCAGACCGGTACTCGTATAACATAATCAGATATTTCTTGTATGAAAGGAATAATTGTAGTGTGTGAATATAGGTGTTTCTAATCACAATATCTTTAAGGGGATGCATACTAGTAAAGTTAGTATCGCTCACACGAATAATAGTCAAAGGACGGGTGAGATTCCTATGATCGCCCAAGGCGCTAGTGAGTTAGTGACTATATTCTACCAATAATCATTTTGCCATAAGTATGACAGGTTCGGTAATAGGATATGTCATTCTAACCAGTAGAAAAGTGTTTGATTAGCCAGGAAGTGATGTGTAATTGAACCAGTTACGCTCACGTAAGAATAATAGAAGGCAGTAATCGTGCCATGTTACAATAAAAAGGGAATCGAGTATTGATCTCCAAGGACTGCAACTGCTACTCGGGTAGTCCATTCGAGCTTATGAGTGGGTCTAGCCATATCCTGTTACCTGAAGGCATATAAAGAGTACTTGAATAATCAGCTTTCCATTTGTCCATATGTATGAGAGTGCTCGTCAAACCCCGGAGTCTACCAGAGCGCGCCATTGTGCCTGCAGTGTTGGATTAGAAACGACCAGAACGCACCATTTTCCCTGCAATATTTCATTCAGGGATCATCCATATCTTCCGACCGAGATGGTTGCAGGTCCGGGCATCATGGAGGTGACCCCTAGGAAGATGTAACTAGGACTCCCAGCTAACGAGGCGTCAGTGATTGTGGATTACTCCCATAGGTGTACCTCCTGAGGACGGCACGGCTACACACAGCAATAATATGTACAAATCCATCATATTCCTAGATATGAGAATCATGAGGGTCGCATAAAACGTAACTGTGTAAAATGTATATATATTTCCTGCATGTAATTTGGTTACGTGTAGGTGAAGCAATCTGCGTGTTTCAATGGGGTAAATTTTTCCCATATAATTGATTTTCTTTGTGTTCAATAATATGGCATTTTCTCGTATGTATCAATTTCTCTGTGACTCTATCAGTTTATTAAAATTTATGTTTTAAATTGAGAACACACATTCATCTCATTCCATCGGATAGTGTATTCCTCTTATATTATAGAACACCCTACTTTCAATACATCTATATTTAGTGCCCACTTACCACTGACCCGTATGCTCTTGAGCTTAGCCGTTTTGCCAGTGAAAGATGGGAGGATGGGACTTCGAGCCCGGGATCGATTTCCGAAGTTTCCCATCCAGACGATTTCCATTGAAATATTTATTTGTGAAATTAAGTTTTATAAAACGTGCCCTGCCGAGCCCGGGACTGGAGCATTAAGTATGAATTTAAGTATGTATGTATGTATGTATGTATGTATGTATGTATGTATGTATGTATGTATGTATGTATGTATGTATGTATGTATATACAAATACTCGCCGGTACAGACACATAGGTTTTCGGATAACTTCAAGCACATTAACCACATGATGCTGCTAATCAAGATGTCCTGAACCTTTACGCGAAATCATAACATAATTGAAGCCGTTAGCATAAATCTAACTCGGAGTAATAAGGCAGAACACTGATTTGCAACTGCAATGTACGCGATCGATTTCTTGTCCTTGATATTCCAGATTTAACAAAACAGTAGTAATAAAACTCAGTGGAGAAGAAGGACATATTTAACTCAGTGGAAATTATCGGGCAACAACGACTGGAAGAAGGCAGTGTTCCTTCCTTTACGGGATATAAGACTCCAGTGCTGTGCACTTTTATCGTAAAGCAGATTATATCTTTCTCATGCAAGCGCATCTTACATACGATGTTTACAAAACTGTAGCAGACATAAGATGAGTTCCAGACTTTGTGGTGTGTGCCATAAGTTAACTTCTCAAGAAAGTTACTCCAAGCGTTTGCTCCAGAGTCTCATGCAAGAGCTTCTGCAAAATTTTATCACATTATGACATTTATTGAAGAGCTCTCATGAAATAAGCAAAAATCCAAGCGTTTTCTTAGGTAGAAATTATTCGACATATATACGTTTTTTGTTGTTTGTTTGCTATTTGCTTTACGTCGCACCGACACAGATATGTCTTATTGCGACGATGCGATAGGAAAGGCCTAGGAATTGGAAGGAAGCGGCCGTGGCCTTAATTAAGGTACAGCCCCGGCATTTACCTGGTGTGAAAATGGGAAACCACGGATAACCATCTTCAGGGCTGCCGACAGTGCGGCTCGAACCCACTATCTCCTGATTACTGGATACTGGCCACACTATCGAGATCGGTGACATTTATACGTTACAGAAGGAAATTCACTAATTCAAGTGCTGCATTCTGCAATGATTTTTCTCATGAAGAAGGTCACACTCCCAGAAATATTCATTCTGCGTATAACTGAAATTTAGAGACAAAAATGGATTTTTATGATAGTAATGAAATGAATAACCTTCTTCATTTTATTCTGCTTCTTCTGTTCGTTTTTGCAATCTGAGGACCACGTTAATTCGTATCAGCTTCGTTCCTTCTGGTCTTTCTCCTTGTCCAATATTCTTTCGTTCTCATACTTTGTAATCTTCTGCCCTCTTCTGCCCATGATGATGTTGGTCTGTGTCTAGTTCTGTCCTGGAAACCTGTGCAAGCCTGAATTTTGAAAATGTCTCTGTTGTATATCTCTGGTTTCTGTATTTCTATTTCTTCTAGATCCCGGTGTACCTCTTGAGTCCAGCGTACTTTGGTTCTCTTGTTCACAATAAACTGTATTATTTGCAGTGTTTACCTCCCCTGGCCCATTCTCGGGATGTGTCCGAACAACACGCTCCTTTTCCGTATGATGTCCGGTGTTCTCTCTCTCTCTCGGTATACAGTTCTTGGTTCGCTCGTATTTAAAATTAACCGTCCTCTGTTCTTTGCGGTCCCGATATCTTCTTGAGAATCTTTCGTTCCACCATTTCTAATCTCTTAAGAACTTCTGTTCTTACTAGGTTAAGTGTTTCTGCTGCGTATAAGGCTTCAGGGAGGATCACTGTCTGTTAATGTCTTGATTTTGCATTCATCGAAATAATCTTCTTACTGTTGACGTTCATAGTTTTGTTACATTCGTTTTGTCGTTTTTCTTTTCTGTTAGCCCAGTTTCTGTCCGTTCTCCTAGGTATCTATCTGCTTGTTATTCATTCAGATTTTCCTCTCTCTCTCAATTTTAAACTCAAAAAGAAAGAGAGAAATAAAATTTCCAAATTTGTTATATTAATAATAATAATAATAATAATGTTATTTGTTTTACGTCCCAGTAACTACTCTTTTACGGTTTTCGGAGACGCCGAGGTGCCGGAATTTAGTCCCGCAGGAGTTCTTTTACGTGCCAGTAAATCTACCGAACGAGGCTGACGTATTTGAGCACCTTCAAATACCACCGGACTGAGCCAGGATCGAACCTGCCAAGTTGGGGTCAGAAGGCCAGCGCCTTAACCGTCTGAGCCACTCAGCCCGGCAATTTGTTTTATTAAAAGTTGCTCTAAGTAATTCCTTGTCCACCGATTCAACCCAGGTACTCCCTAAGCCTCTGTTAGCCACGGAAACCCCGAATCAATTATTATTATTATTATTATTATTATTATTATTATTATTATTATTATTATTATTATTATTATTATTATTATTATTATTATTATTATTATTATTCACTTCCGTTATGTACGGATGAACGCTACTAGCTGTCGTCCTCGGAGTCCCAGGTTCTATTTTCAGTAGGCTTGAAATTTAAGATTAGCAGGAGGAACTGGTATATGGTTAAGAAGATATACAGTATGAAGCTCACCTCCATTGGGGGTGTGCCCGTGCGGAGCTCCACCACCTCGGTACGAGGACGGGAATTATTATTTATTTATTTATTTATTTATTTATTTATTTATTTATTTATTTATTTATTTATTTATTTATTTATTTATTTATTTATTTATTTATTGCCGGACCGAGTGGCTCAGACGGTTGAGACGTTGGCCTCCTGACCCCAACTTGGCAGATTCAATCCTGGCTCGGTCCGATGGCTTTTGAAGGTGATCAAATGCGTCAGCCTCACATCGGTAGATTTACTGCCTCGTAAAAGAACTCGTGTGGGGAAAATTTCGGCATCCCAGCGTCTCCGAAAACAAAACAAAGATATTTATTTATTTATTTATTTATTTATTTATTTATTTATTTATTTATTTATTTATTTATTTATTTATTTATTTATTTATTTATTTATTTATTTGTTTCTTTATTTATTTATTTATTTATTTATTTATTTGTTTATTTATTTATTTATTTATTTATTTATTTATTTATTTATTTATTTATTTATTTATTTATTTATTTATTTATTTATTTATTTATTTATTCCTGATGACCATCTTTTGAACGTTTTCTTCATGATTACGTGTACATCATGTTAACATAATATCTTATTTGAGAAGGAAGTAAACACATGCCACAATCAATTACTTGGGTCTGGGATTGGAAGATGTGCCCCAGGATGTGAAACTTAATACAACGAGGAAGTATAAAATCATTTTTTGAAGCAAGATTTCGTTCCGCTTAAGGCAATGTATCGGTGAAATTTGGTTAAAATTGTGAAAAAAATCCATTTTTAGTTTTTTACATTCTCATAATGTTTATACCTTGTACTTTATTTTTGAGCTTTGTTTTATTTAAATATCAGCCATTTAAAGCCCTTAGTGGCCATTTAAATGACCCGGTGCAAGTGGGCGTTGCCGCCCATCGACACTATCCTCATGAATATCTTTCGTTTTTCGAAGATTTTGAATTGAGCGTGCGGGTTGAATGTAAGAAATGTTGTTGCTGTGGGTCTTTATGTTGGCTATTCTGATGGACTATCGATATATCGAGTGGAATTGGCGCTTTTTTCAAGGATGGAGCTTGTCCATATATTGAATGTAAACAAAGAGCTGTGATCTCACGTTTTGTTTATCATTCGTGTTTTAGGCCTACTCTGCTTTTCTGTAATTTCTTAAATGTTACATTTGTTATAAGTGTATTACAAATGATCCATAAACAATAACAGTATCTACTTAGTGCAAGCAGCTTAATTTTTGAGGTTGGGATTTGTGAGGTTGTTTTATTATCAGTGTACATAATGGGCAGAAGAATTGAGACTTGTCGTCGCCGGAAGAAACCACCTAGTAAAGTGTTGGATAAAGTGAAACAATGACATTTCTAACAGGAATAAGAATGTAAGTACTATTTTACAAGATCAAGTAGGGAAAGTTAAAATCCCCACACCAAATATTGTGCCCGGGGAATGCATAATGTAATTTGGGCTAAGTATCCGAAGGAAGTGTTTATGTCAAATAAAGAACTGGAGATTGCTGTAACATCAGCAATTGCTGAATTCAACATGGGTTGTGAAGCAAGTGAGAAACTAAAAGCTAGTGTTAGGGGTGTTAAAGTTAGCAGCTCAGGACAGAAAATTAGTGTAATGAGGGACAAGCGTAGAATTGACCACAGTGGAGTGTCTGGGCGACAAGGGTTCAAAACAGCCCGAAGGAAACTAAAACTCTCTAAACTGCTAATGAGGCCAGGAAGAAGGCAGCAGAGGGTCCAACATATGGTGCTGGGGAGTTTTAAGTCAACTAGATTCAGGTACTGGACTATTGTTCATCTCTAAAATTTCAATCTCTTTTTCCTCAGAATTTATTTTCCAGCACTTTTCAAGATTCAAAATGCTCCTCGTGCCACAGTTTTCAATCAATCTACTTGAAACTTTTAGGATAGTTTCAGATACAACATAATAACAAACTGATGTGCAAATTTTAAAATACATGCAATAGTTCAGTGGCAATCTAGTTTTTTCTCATCATGATCATCATAAAATACATTTTAAAAGTTAAGCCTATGTGAAATAATTTGTTCCTTTCAGTGTAATTAAAGTTTGTCAAAACCCACACATCACTTCTTTTATATTGGTCTTTTAAAACCAATATTAAATTTTACGCCAGATCTGTTGAGCCGTTTGGCATGAGGAGCATTTTATAAATACATCGAAAATTGTTAAAAATATTGATAAATTTATGAATATCTCAAAAACTGTTATTGATAGAAACTTGAAACTTTGTATGTTGTATCATGCTGATACTGATATTAAATGATCAAAATTCTAAGGTGATACGATGAAAACTGTAGATTTTAGGATTTTCACAGACTGCTAGGTTTATTACAGTGTGAACGGTTGTCTTACTCCGTAATATAATCAAACATCCACGCACAGTTTAATTACACAAGTTCTCAGCTGTCACCAACGACTGACGCTTACGGAGAATTAGCTTACCAGTACGTTCACAAAACTTCGTAATGACCAGCATTTGAACGTTTTCTTGATGATTACGAGTACACCATGTTAACATAATACACTATATGAGGAGGAAATAAACTCATACCACAAACTTATATTTTCAGAGTGTTCACAGTTAACGTTTTGATTACTAATCCATATCTCAACACATCATGAGTTTACAAGCAAAACATGTAAGTCAAAAAATTTAATTCCGAGAAAAATATGTTTGAAGGTTTCATTTCTTGCCAGTGTTTGCTCCCAGAATAAGAATTTTTTGGTATCCTTAAAACTATGCAATGGGTTTGTTAGAATATCTAGAATAGTGTTGTGTAGCTAAAATTGTGCAAATGCTGAATGAAATTCCTCTCTTGAGAGCAAAAAAAATTCATATTAGAAATTTCAGCTACCAAAGTGACCTCATACGAGTTAACGTATATCATCAATGAATAGAGCGGAGGAAATCACGTAGGGCAGTGTAAAAATGTCAAAAATGTCAAAAAATCAAAAACTGACTTAATGTGGTTTACTTGTAAACCTACGACATTTGCTTCCCAAACGCCAACAGTGACGTAGACTATAGTAACTATGTAATTTTGATTTTCTCCATGTCCGGCTCCATGGCTAAATGGTTAGCGTGCTGGCCTTTGGTCACAGGAGTCCCGGGTTCGAATCTTGGAAGGGTCGGGAATTTTAACCATAATTGGTTAATTCCCCTGACACAGGGACCGGGTGTATGTGTCGTATTCATCATGGGTGAGCTGAAGTCCTCGGACACCTCCCGGCACTAAAAGCTATACTGTGCGCCATGTAATATTGTTTTTAACGTATTAAAAGCATATTCCCAGAATCTGTTACAAATATTATGGGCCACGACAAAATATTCCCAAGTTTCAAATTTGTATTGATATTGACATGTATTAGAGCTTAGAGATAATCTGAAAAAATGTGGAACGAAATAGTGTCATGTAACAAGATGTGTGACCCGATACTACCTAGCAACAGTACTGTACCTTGAGAGCTGGATCAGTATAAAAAGATCTGTATGTGGTGGCCATCTATCGATACTTCACATCACAGCCTGCACGGTTGTAAGCTAACATCGCGTCACACATAATACTGAATGATCATTTGATTTTCCCAAAGGGAAATGGTGGTTTCAAGAGGAAGCACAATTAGGCAACCATCCTCTAGTAACATTAATCAGAGGGAAAAAATGGAAGGGGTCTGACATTTCGAAAACTGAAGGTGTCGGCCAAAGAAACACATGAGTCACGAAGGACGTGACAATTTAAGACTCCCTAGTCCTCCTCACCTAATATCATCGGGGTCGGAAAAGAACAAGAGTTGACCAAGGGAGGTTGGATAGGATAGATGAAAGTCAGGAGCTTGGCACAAGTAAGTGGAAGCAATTTCAGAACTCAGGTAAGGTATGTTACTATAATAATAATAATAATAATAATAATAATAATAATAATAATAATAATAATAATAATAATAATAATAATGGCTTTACGTCAAACTAACTACTTTTATGGTTTTTGGAGACGACAAAGTGCCGGAATTATTTAGGCCCTCAGGAGTTCTTTTACGTACCAGTAAATCTACCGACACGAGGTGGACGTACCTGAGCACCTTCAAATACCACCCACCTGCCATGTTGGGATCAGAAGGCCATCGCCTTAACCGTCTGAGCCACTCAGCCCGGCACTGTTATAATCAGTACAACCGCATATTCTTCTTTTCAGGACTAATTAACAAATGCCTCGTGGTCGGTAGTAAAGTGATACGATTGCGTGTTTCTGTGATGTGTTGTACGTCAATGAAAATTCCGAACTAGGGGAATTACCCAAACGCCATTTAAATACCCGGACCGATAGGAAATCAAACCAGAGCCTATAAACTGAAGGCTACTATACTCACTATTGAGCCAAAGAGGCGGACACATACGAGCAATCCATATAGATAAGTTATAAAATCCCTAATTCTGTCTGTCATTCACAGCGATATTGAGAAAACGGGAAGGTTTCAACACCTAAAATTGGTACCAGTTATAGATTGTTCTGTCTTCTTTACAACAAAAATACGACGAACCTCTCGCGACCACGACTTTGTACTTTTTAAAGAAAAATACGTTTTTCTCAGCGCAGTCGTCGCATATTCGCCATGATGACGTAGGTACACAGCTGTATATATAAGCACGATGTCAAACTGCGTACATCCTGGCTTCTGTTGCCTTTCTCAGATATATTTGAGAGACTTTGGTACCAATTATGGGTTGCAAGAACAATGAAATGCTGACTATCATACTTAAACACTTCACTGAAAAATAGTTTTCAGTGAAATGAATGAATCTTCATTTTTCCATTCTGGGCTTTATCTAGTATCGATAAGCAGTGGGTAAAGCAGCTCATCTGATGGTCATAGTTGTTAACACGTAAAGTCTGTATGGTCTAACATCATGGTTAAACGGTTCGAGTTCCGTTCGTTGAAAACATTTAGCATCAGAATGTTGGTCGGCAGGGCAGGGGAGATTGTGTTATAGAATTTACAATCACTAGAATGTGTGCCAGCCGGCTCCGTGGTGTAGGGGTAGCGTGCCTGCCTCTTACCCGGCGGCCCCGGATTCGATTCCCGGCCAGGTCAGGGATGTTTACCTGGACTTGAGGGCTGGTTCGAGGTCCACTCAGCCTACGTGATTAGAATTGAGGAGCTATCTGACGGTGAGATTGCGGCGCCGGTCTAGAAAGCCAAGAATAACGGACGACAGGATTCGTCGTACTGACCACACGCACGTCGTAATCTGCAAGCCTTCGGGCTGAGCAGCGGTCGCTTGATAGGCCAAGGCCCTTCAAGGGCTGCAGTGCCATGGGGTTTGTTTGTTTGTTTTTGGTTTTAGAATGTGTACCAAAGCCTGGATTAGGTTTCAAACCTCTCCGCAGTGCTCATATGGAGTGAGGGCATATGACGCTGTTGATTGTGATTTGTTTTGGACAGTTGTATATAACTTTCTCAAGAGTACGCAGATCCATAGACGTCAAAGTACAACTCCGAGCTACAACTGCACTCAATATGGTTTGTAACGAAATACTACAATACCTGTTTTGATTCCATTGGAATGCCGTATAAGACCTGGAAAGCGTAACTTTTATTCATAAAACATATTAATAGACCAATTCGAATTTCGACGGTGGAACACAGGCTCATGTACTAGTTGGACTTCTTCTTCCAGCGATTTTCCCACATCTGTGGGGTCGCTTGTGCAAATTGTGTCGCACATGTGGATTTGGCCCTGTTTTATGCCCAGATGCCCTTCCTGACACCAACCTTATATGAAGGAATGTAGTTACTATTGCGTGTTTCTGTGGTGGTTGATACTATCGTGTGTTGTCTGAATATGAAGACGAAAGTGTTGTGACAAATACAAGCACCCATTCCCCGGGCCAGAAGAATTAATCACACACAATTAAAATCCGCGATCCGATCGGGAATCGAACCCGGGACCCTCTGAACCGAAGGCCTCAACGCTGACCATTTAGCCAATGAGACCGACACAAGTTAGACTACATATTCTTAAAATATTCATCAGAGGTGTGTGTTTATTTAGATCGTGGTAAGCGAAATACACTAATGTAAACGGTGGGATTGTAAAATACTAACCGAATGTGCTGGATTGTATTGCTCACGCTACGCTTCGGAGCCGACTCTGAAGAAATGAGAATCTCACCAAATAGCCAATATTGTACTTTGTATTGTCATATTTGCAGCTGGAAGTGAGTTGAATGATCAAAGTTCCTCCGTGCTCTAAGCCCTCTTAACTGGTATTAACCGCTCACATCTCTGCACTGCGGTGCGGTGATGATTAATACGGTCAGGGAGAGCCCGCCACAAACTTAATGACGGATCAGGCGGCAAAAGGCCACTCTAAAGGACAAGTTTCCGGAGTAATTGATGAGGTGGAAGAAAGAGATTACGCGTCTTAGAATGTCCGCGTTATTGATGGTGGAGGTTGTAATTGTCACAGAGACGTGATTACTTCCAAAGAAGTAGAAAAGAAAGATGCCGTTTAGTACTGAGTTATAGAGGGTTAATAAGCTTGAGAAGAAAAGCAGGGAACATAATTGGGAGGTTCACTGGTATTACAGTATCAGTACTTACGTTATTCTGCGACGGATTCTTGTGCTCTCATAAGTTACGTTGATACTTTCCTCAAGAAGCACTCGTGGTAACCCTACGTATGGCGCTAAACATTTTTAAATGCCTCCGGCATTCTGGCAGTCCCTTCAAAGCTTAAATTCTCAACCTTCATACAAACATTACGTGTTTACTAACTCCATTACTCTACTAACATCTTTTAAATCGAAATTGCATCCGGGAGATAGTGGGTTCGAACCCCACTGTCTGCAGCCCTGAAGATGGTTTGCAGTGGTTTCCCATTTTCACAACAGGCAAATTTTTTTGTGTGATTTGCTTTACGTCGCACCGACACGGATAGGTCTTATGGCAACGATGAGGGAGGAAGGGGCTAGGAGTGGGGAGGAAGCGGCCGTGGCCTTAATTAAGGTACAGCCCCAGCATTTGCCTGGTGTGAAAATGGGAAACCACGGAAAACCATCTTCAGGGCTGCCGATAGTGGAGTTCGAACCCACGATCTCCCGAATACTGGATACTGGCCGCTCTTAAGCGACTGCAGCTATCGAGCTCGGTGTAACTTAATTAAAGCCACGGCCGCTTGCTTTTCACTCCTCCTCCTCCTACTACTGCTACTACCACTACTTGTAGTATTTGTAAATGAAATTATTGTCGTTAAGTGTCTCTTTCTCTCCACAGAGCTAACATGTAGAGCACCGTGTTCTGTCTGTAGTCACGGTGTTTTCATTTTTTTCGCTCTCGTTTTACACGCCCATCACTTTTTATCACTACCCTGCACTACACTGAAATTATCACTTCTGTACCAAATGTATCGACTACTACAGATTGACGTATAGATCCTGAAGGGCTGTGGGAGTTAGAAGTCCCAAAACAAACTCATAAACATACAGGTCTTTGCTCACCATCTGTCTCGGAGTAAGTGTCCAGGTGGAGAAGATGGAAAATAATAGCATGTAAGCACACGCACGGTCGCTGACTGCCCTCCACTCCACACCGAGTCGAAACTGGACTAATTTATAGATGGAGTGGTCACTACTTACTGTATATATAGCGTAGGCGTAGAAGGCACGAAAAGACTTTGAATTCACAGTTTTTTCGAGAAGGTGAGGTTGTGTTGGCGTTGCGGTAACGTAACGAGCAGCAGTCAATCAATCGTTCAATCATTATTGATCTGCATTTAGGGCAGTCGCCCAGGTGGCAGATTCCCTACCTGTTGTTTTCCTAGCCTTTTCCTGAATGATTTCAAAGAAATTGGAAATTTATTGAATATATCCCTTGATAAGTTATTCCAATCCCTAACTGCCCTTCCTATAAATAAATATTTGCCCCAGTTTGTCCTCTTGAATTCCAACTTTATCTTCATATTGTGCTTTTCTAGTTTTAAAGACACCACTCAAACGTATTCGTCTACTGATGTCATTCCACGCCATCTCTCCACTGACAGCTCGGAACATAGCACTTAGTCGAGCAGCTCGCCTTCTTTCTCCCAAGTCTTCCCAGGTCAAACTTTGCAACATATTTGTAACGCTACTCTTTTGTCGGAAATCACCCAGAACAAATCGAGCTGCTTTTCTTTGGATTTTTGCCAGTTCTTGAATCAGTATGGAGAGTTCAGTTGAACGATGGCAGGCGATGGTTGCGGTGGTGCGACGAGTTATGAGAAGATAATCAAGTCAAATCGTATAGATATTTTGGGAGAATATTACATTTCGTCGCTACTTAAGTCATCTCAGCTAATTTCATTTACCATACTTCCGAGAACCATGGTGGCACTGAACTGAAAGTGAAATATTTGTCTGATAATTCTCTTGTTCGAAGGTTCCAACAGATGCACAGTCAAGGTCAGACCATTGCAGCCTCACGGAAAAGAATCATGAATACGTTTCTTTCTCCCTTAATGGCTTTCTGCGATACGAGGAAAGAGAACTAATATTCTTAGTTCTCATGCTTCATATGAACGACCTGATTCTTGTTGTCCGATCAGGGAACATGTGAAATCTGTGAGTCAATCCGGTTTAACACCAAATAACGGATATCACGTCCTTATTTTGGGGTTTGTACAATTATTTAAGGCCGGACGCCATTCGTGACGATACGAGATTTTAAGGTCAAAATTCCAGCCAGGCATACACCGAGATTCGAAACACACTGGTTCACAGGTGTCCTTCATGGTGCCACTGTATTTTTCAAACGAACTTTCTAGTCTATTATCCATCGGGATTCAAACATTAGCCATATGGGTGGGGAGAATAGCAGCTGATTCTATGAGTTAATCCCGTTTTCCCCGCTCTCCACTATATGACCTGATGTATTTCAAATGTTTCACAGCCCACAGGCAATTCAAACGCGAACAATTCAAGCAGATACAGAAGGTATATGTATTTCTCAGTTTACAATTTTGCATGGACTATGGCAGTTAAAAAGTTACCCTTACCTATGGCTCATATTTCCGTTAAAAATGTATACAATATTTGGTATTACAGTATATACAGTATAATTTGCTCCTAACGGGTAGTGGTAATGATCTTTTTTAAGAGGCAGTACAACTGGACAACCAACCTCAGGCAATTACTGTTCCATATAAAATAAAAAGTACTATAAACATACACCAATGAAATTTTCTGCTTGATTCAGATCACTGATAATTAAATAAACGTAAATACTTATGCTGTAAAATGTAACACATATACTGTATTTCATTGGTATTCCTTTCGGTAGCAAAATAACTAGCGATGACAGAAGTAAGGAGGACATAAAATGCAGACTAGCGCAAGCAAGGAAGGCCCTTTTTAAACAAAAGAAAATTTGCTCACTTCCAACACTGATATAAGAATTATAAATATATTTTGGAGACTTTCGTCTGAATAGTGGCAATTTATGGAAGTGAAACATGTGAGCCGCACCCCCTCCCTTACCGACAACCTACCTCACCATAAAACACACAGCTCGGGAGATTCGAGGCGTGGACCGCGGCTAGGAAAGGCCAAACACACCCCTGAACTGGAAACGGTCCTCATTTCAAAAAAGAGAACAGGAATGAGACCGAAGCTACTAGCAATAAAATCCCAACTAAATTTAAATGAGGGTTTATTTATATAATAAAATCAGAAAGGAAACAAGAAATGAAGCCAGCACTTAAAAACCAAGGATACGTACATGTGCAGAGCTCATCGAATTGAAGTCATAACACTAACGCGTGAACACAGCTTTTTCAAACACCAAGCTTAAATTATTCATAAGACGGGCTCACCGTCTCAATTGCAATCTCGCTACATAATGTGGTAATGTGAATACAATCCACACGGATCAACTCGGTCATTCTTTCCGCGAGATTAATAGAATTCATTATATACGCGTCTATTTAACTTCCACATCGTCACAACAATTACCACACCGATCAAAGCTCCCACGGGGCATAGAGAAGGAAAAGGGGTCCAGAGATGGTAAAAATAAGATGCGAGAGATCACGACATAGCACAGAGTAACATCTCTGGACCAAAGGAAAAAATTTAAACCCAAAGAGAATCACTGGCATTTGCATAGCCTGAATATAAGAAAAAACATGGCGGCCTCGTGGGCAAGCAAAAGGCCGTGTTAGAAACCAAGGCAAAATAAATATCACCGTGCCGGCAACAAACATGAGGCACAGAAACAAGATTAAAATATAAAATGAGCTGACCGAAACGTCATCCTTTCTCCCCTTTCACCCACCAGCACACACCCAAACATTCAGACATTGCCGGTATCGGCAAACAATCTGAGCAGTTGCACGAGTTAATAAGCTGAACACAATCTCATATAGTATGACTCTCATGGCCACACACAAAGATCTCACATATGTCAGAGATAGCGTGCACGGCGCAGGCAATTAGAAGTAGGATAATAGAGACCCAGTGGTCACACATAAACCCATCAGCTCACGCACTCCGTACGACACGAATGGATCTCCGCGTCGACACGCAGGGCATACATTCATTCATGGCGAAAAACTTCACAATGTAGTGCACGTAAATAAAATCAATCAGAGGCCCAACTAACATCATAACTCAATCACAATAAAGACAACTAGCACGCAGCCCATTCATGCAGCAGAGTAGAAGGGCGCATATCAATCGTCCATCATTAGAAGAGGCGAACGGTACAATTTAACCGTAGAAATAATATAAATACAAGGATTACCATACCTGTAATATCAATAATCAAAGTAACAAGAAAGATGGTAGTACGGGTCAAGTTTAAATCTATTGAAAACCCATTTATGGCATAAAAACGCCACTCCAATCTGCGTGGGGTCCATACTTACACATTCCACACACATAACAATGCAAAGAATCGCTCCAAAGAGATAAAACTACTCTCTCGCCGAAAGAATGATCTTCCGTGCTCATGACCAAGGGAGCTGCCCTCTCTGGTACAATCATGGAAACACTTAAGTCAATTGAGGTGAGGCCGATACAAGCTCCTTGCAATATGGGAAACATCATTTTTATGAACATGCCATATTAGCATGGCTCACACTGATATAAGAATTATAAAGATATTTTTGAAGACTTTCGTCTGAAGAGTAGCATTTTATGGAAGTGAAACATGGACGATAACTAGCTCAGAAAGAATGAGAATAGAAGCTTTTGAAATGTTGTGTTACAGAAGAATGCTGAAGATGAGATGGACAGATCGAATCACGAATGAAGAGATACTGAATCGAATTGGTGAGAGATCAATATGGCTAACTTTAACCAGAAGAAGAGATAGAATGATAGGACATACCTTAAGACACCCAGGACTTGTGCATTGGTTTTTGACTGAAGTGTAGGCGGTAAGAACAGTAGTGGTAGAACAAGGTTAGATTAGAGCAGATGTAGGATGGAACAGTTGTGTACAAATAAAAAGCGCAGAATAGGGTGGCATTGAGGGCTGCATCAAACCAGTCTACGGACTGATGACTCAAACAACAACAACATTAATTTGCAGGTAACTGGTAGCGAAGTAATTTGATGTTTGAAAATCAGTATCACTCATCACTCCTCCACTCCTTTGTACAACGGGAATGTGGTCGGGTAAACGAAATTAAGAGAGCAGAGTTTCGCAAACCTACTGGGCCTAAATGAGAAACCCGTTATTCGAGGTAAATCAATATTATAAACCCAGCGTAGTAAATTGGCTTAGAACACAAGTCACGAGCTGGTGCGATTACTCAACATCAATTGAACACATGCATAGGTGAACAATTTGCCCTGAGAGCGATACCTAGTGAAAAAAATGAAATGGCGTATGAGTTTTTAGTTACGGGTTTTATTTGACTCCCGTAGGCGACCTGCGCGTTGTGATGAGGATGAAATGACGATGAAGACGACGCATACACCCGGCCCCCGTGCCAGCGAAATTAACCAATTATGGTTAAAATCCCCGACCCTGCCGGGAATCGAACCCGGGACTCCTGTGACCAAAGGCCAGCACGCTAACCATTTAGCCATGAAGCCATAAAAGCGAACCTAGTAAACAAACTGGTAGGGCAAGGGAGGATAGGCATATATTGGACAAATAAATGGTGCCGTTACATTTTTCGAACATTTTTTTCTTATTGTACGGATGCTAAAAGCAAAGCCATGAAGACCCTTGGAGGAGTGCAGGATAAAGGCTTCCACATTCCGTACCATGAGCACTAAGTTGGATAGAGTGGTTAATCCTATATCCGGCCACCTTCGTTCCCAGGTTTAACCTGAAACTCAGTGTCGATCTTGAGTTAAAGGAAAACAGGGAGGCCCAAAACAACGTGGCGAAGATCTGTTCACATGGAAGCGATGGAAGAAGGCAAAACCTGGAGTAAAGTAAAGGGGCTGGCTGCCAACAGGACTAGATGGACATGCTTTGCTGATGCCCTATGTTCCACCAAGAACAACAGGAATTAATTCAAAAATCAATTTTTCAGTGTAGGCCGAATGACCACCAAGGCCATGTGTCCCCCAAGTAGTGGAAGTCTCGTTTATAAATAAAGGGAAAGTCCCTTTTTCTTGGTGAACTGAGCAAACCTCAGCTTGCTAGCTCCCTTTCACAGATGCGGACGACTGATGTTATTCCTATCTAGCAACGTTGCAACATATACCAAGTCACTCCATTTCTTTCTTAATATCTGCATTTTTTTTATTGTCTTTACAATTTTTTGACGTCGCACCGACACAGATAGGTTTCATGGCGACAATGGGATAGGAAAGGGCTAGGAGTGGGAAGGAAGCGTCCGTGGCCTTAATTAAGGTACAGCTCCAGCATTTGCCTGCTGTGAAAATGGGAAACCATGGAAAACCATCTTCAAGGCTGCCGACAGTGGGGTTCGAACCCTCTTTCTCCCGGATGCAAGATCACAGCTGCGCGCCCCTAACCGCACGGCCAACTCGTACGGTCATTCTGTTTTTAAAACATCACCAAATAATGATTCCAAACCTGTACGGAATATTGCTTCGGTTCTGAATTCTCCGCAAATTGTTTTACCTTGCCTGAATTTCGACATCACTACTTGATCAACAAGAGAGAGGTTTGGTGAATGGAGGTACAGGCAAAATCTGAAAGGGCAGGAAAGAGTGTGACCGAAATTTAAACACCTAATTCTTTGATCCAGCTGGAGGGGAGAGATACTATTCTATACCAAACCTACCTCTGATACTTCAGACACCCAGAAGTATGCATTTTAATTCTTCCGGCGTTCGGTTTAGTATCACACGGTGACATTATTAATCGAGAAGGTGGAAAGAAGGAAGCCTTGAAAACGCTTGGTATTAGACTACAACTAAGATCTGCATTACCTAACAGAAATACACTTCTTGGACAGAGATACCTAGGACCGCTTTTTAATAATCTACCCACACAAATATTAAAAATGAGTCCTAATTCGCCCCCCTGGATGAATTAAGGGCCAAAGCTGAAAGTATGCCTGAACACATGGCTTCTTTAAACAGATATGAATCATATAATACATTTTCACCTATGCTAACTCCTTCCAAAACACTAAAAGTACTAGCATTACTATCTGAATATCTCTACGTTAAATAATTAATTACCACTGTAATAACTTTAGTCATACTAAGTCAAACAAATTACGTTCCACTGAGCAGTACATCTCTTGTTATAATATTTTATCATGTAAATATAGGATATTTAAAAAAGGAAAAACATTCTAAACATACCTAAAAAAATTTGCATACATCTACAGGTAGGTTGTTTAAAGTGTTTTAAATTTCATTTTTAAGAAATTGTATTTATATAAAATTATTATAATTGTTTTTCTAATAATATTCAAACAGAGAAAGAAAAACAGATAAATGAATGAAGACAGAAAGGGTGCCATATTCTTACTTCCCATTAAACAACTTTTTAGCCACCTGTCTTTGAAAAAATTTGTGATGCAATGTTTGTGATGTAAGTAATGTATACAAGCCCACAATACAAGCTTCGTTATGTGACATTCATTAACATTATGACTGAGCTATTGTATTGTGAATATTGTGAATTAAAATAAATAATTAAAATAAATTAAATTATGCTATAATAGCAATTGGTCTACTAGGATTCGTAATATGAACTCAGCACACATTCACTGTAGGTATGGATGTTGATATTCGAGCCTACTTCACATCAGCTACTATAACAGTTGTCTCAAAGTCTAATATTTTCAGGGTCGAAGAAGAACAAGAGTTGATCAAGGGAAGTCCGATAGAATAGGGGTTTGAGTCAAAGAAATGGAAGAAATGCGAGACCCAGCTAGTTACTCCGTGGTTACCAACTCACGCTCCCAAGGTGTATCCTATGTCCCACCCACAGGAGACTAATACCGTCATAGTTGGAAGGAAATAAAACTGACCAAGAAAAGTTGGATTGGAGAAAAGAAGGAGAGGAGCTTGGGCCCATGGGGCGTGACAACCGAGTCATATCGTCACTGGCATTTTTTTTACAAGTTGCTTAACGTCTCACCGACACAGATAAGTCTTATGGTGAAGAGGAAGGAAAGGGAAGGAAAAGGCCGTGGCCTTAAGGTACAGGCGCAGCATCGCTGACTTCTCACTAAGGCAGCCACAGTTCGAATTCCATTATGTGAATATGCGATTTTTAAAATAAAAAGCCATGTCCCTGTGGTTCGTATTCCGCGTAAAACTGGAGGTCCTTTGGTGTGATCATCATATGAACAAACACGTACAATTACAAACTTGCTTGAACTGGGTCCTAATGATTGACAAACACGTTTAATCATGTACAGTATATGCCTCTAGGAAGTTGGATATACCCTGTATCACTGCCTTTCTATCATCTCTCACTCCTCCTTCGTACTTCCATTCCATATTTCTTCTCTCAACTTTATATGGAAGTGCTTTATTTACGTCAGCACCTTACTCAGTTTTTTCTCATTTTTTGGTATAGCTTATCGTTTTTTACTCGCACAACTTTTCCCCAGTCTCATAAGAATCGCCTTTCCTCCAAGTTTAACTTCTGCAAGTTTTCTACAGTTCTTTCAAACATTTGCAACTTAGGTCCCCTTTCTTATTCATAAACGTACAACAGAACAGACCTCGCCCACTTACTGCAGAACTGACATGTAGACTATTCCTTGCTTCCCGAATTGAAAGGATGTGTAGTGTACGTGAGGTAACCGTCCTGTGAAGTTATATTTTGTGTGTGTGTACTCAAGCAGAGGTTATGTATCTTTTATTTAAAATAGTGAGCCAAAGCCAACCCCGTAGAGGCCAAGGTGGCCCTTGAAGGAGAGGAAGGAAAGCCTTCCACTATTGGTAACCTCGACACTAAGTAGGGCAAGTGGTTAGCTCCATCCCCAGGCGCTATTGTCCACGGAATCAAACTTGTACTTATTTTTGTGTATAGTCTGACTGAACCTCATGGCGATCCGCCTCTCCAGAAGCGAATATACAGGGAGTATAATTTAAGACTTCGTAGCGGAGTAACGAGGATTAGGAGCACAGTGAAGCGGTGACAGCGAGCGCAGTGCCCGCAATCGCGAGTGGACAAATCGTCTCAAAGAAGGCGGCATGATAGAAACTAAACGAAATTGCATTCATCAGCTATATATATGTTCAGGACTAAATAAATAAGTAAACAAATACTAAATTAATTAATTAAAAGTAAATAAAAGTAAAGTTCGGATCCACGATACTGTCGTGAACATAATTCATTAGGTAACTGCAAAATCTTATTCTTGCAATGAATTCTGTAGGCGCTATATTTCAGTATTTTGTTGCATTACGCGCTGACCAATATAATATACGTTTCCCGAGGTATTCTTCGGAGCGACTTATGTGGATTCACTTGCAGTCTTGTCTGTATATCGTCTAACATTTCCTGTGCGAGAGCTCTTCTCCTTTCCTGTATCTTCTTATTAGTTACGGAACCAGTATTACGTCACTTATAAACGAGTTGTTGCACGAACCGTTTTGATGGTACTGTCGAACAGGGTAACCGTCTACGGAATTTTAGAAGGCATCTTTTAACTGTTTTTTTTCTTGTGTAAATAACACTCGACTAAAAGTATACTAACGAACAGAGCAAGGGAGCTAAGTATCTGCTGCGTCAGCTGTCAGCACTAACCGCTCCAATGAAGTTACATGGACTGCTATGCTAAGCTACGCTAACCTAAGCCATGCCAAGCTAAATTTTACAGATCGCCAAGAAGGCGATTTTCATAGCTGTGGCTGGCTTCACGCATGTGTGCTATCACTTCTTTGCCCGGCATCTAGCACATAGTCGTTTCATGTGTGTGACTTTCGTGAATTCCCCCTATACAGTAGCTATTACATTGATTAATTGTTTTTGTGTTTGTTAATTATCATGGAAAGCAGACGAAAGGAAGAGATACTGATTGAAGAGGTATAAAAATACACCTTTCTGTCAAATTATTAAAGATAACCATGAAAGACAACCGTTGGCAAAAAAATAAATGAAACTATGGAATACGTATCACTTATTGCTTTTATGTACATTTTCACCTTCAGTTCTATAATTTGGGTACTTCGTGTTCATTTTTTCTTAATAACATCCTCAGTAATAAAGGGAAGTTTATGAAACTGTTCCTCGTTTAGATTTAAGTAATATTTAATTCTTCATCATTTCCATGCAATGCTTTAATCAAATGATGCTATTCACCATGAATTATTCTCCTTCCTATTTCACGTTTACAGAATCTTCTCCTCTTTCTGTTTCTTTCTCCTTCTTCATCTCTCCACGACAGCGAGCAGTAAAAAAGGCTCGTCTTCAGTTAATCCGCCATCATTAAACAGCTGCATACCATATTTTAGCTTAGCTTTTTATTCGTAACATAGCTTGGTATTACTTAGCATAGCGTAGCTTAGCGTAGCTTGTCTTAGCTTTTTGTGTGTGATGGCCTATACAGCGCTGTCTTGGGATTCCCGCGGCCTGTCACCAGAATTGCAAAGCGTTTAATTATACTCCCTGTATTATCTCGTTTCTATTTTTCCAAATTCCTTGACGTGGAATCGAATCCTCAGCCTTCCAGCTGAACCAAGCACATCTTAAGAGTCTCGGCTAGGATACATCTTACTGGAAATACGCCCGATTTCAATTGGTCTCTTCCTTGGTTTATGGACAGTAAAAAGAGTCTTGGATTCGCGTCCGTCCAAGGTTGAGGATTTTACCTGCATCTGGTTAATTATACTGACTCCAGGAATGAACACACACATCATTTACACACAAAATATTTAAAATCCACTCTTAGTGAACTCCAATACTGAGTACGTCCATCTCCTCATAGAGGGTTGGCGTCAGGAAGGGCATCCTGTAGTAAATATCAGCTTAATTCCTCCATCCAGGAAAGAAGAGGAACTTACGGCGAATATTGCTTTACTTTATAAGAGGGTGCGCTAGCTTAGTTGTCTCCAGATCTGACAGTGTGTGATTTTTCCTTGTGGGGTAAACTGAAAGAACAAGTGTATCGAACAAATCCTCACACATTGGAGGAACTGAAAGAAAATATTACTAATGAAATCAGAAACATTATAGTGGCAGGACTCACTCGCGTCAGCTGGAATGTGGTTACCAGATACAATGCCTGTATAACACAGGAAGAACGACACTTCCAACATTTTGTATAAGGTATGATTTTGTACAAGCTTAAAGCAGGGCGGCCAAGCGTGACATAAGTTCGGCTGAGGCAGCTGCCGTAGCACAGACTACAAACGCCATGCGTTCGGTTATTTTTATTGTTATTATTGTACCGGAGGTACACCAACTCCGTACATTCAAACTAAGCGCCTTTTAGGAGGCCATCTATAATATCAACTGAGAATCCTCTAGTGGAAGATGTTTGAACTTTTATCGTCAGATGTCTCTAATGTCAACTTATGTGCTCCTTCTGGTGAGAGGATGGGCAATTAATTTTCTAAGAAATTTGTAATTTTGGAGTTTTCGGCACTGAAATCTTGTAATTTTTTTGTGTGTTCTTAGGTTATTAGCACTGCTATCCCTTCCTTCTTCTTCTGCTAAATGTTAGACCAATCAGGAATTTTTTTATATATATTTGATTATCCAATTATATTTGTGGGTCTAGGGCTTCAGCCCAGAGAATTCTGGAAACTCCCTCTCCACTATAAAAGCTGGGACCTTTTGGGCCATGCTGTCTTTCGATCGCTCCAGTCCGGCCGTAGAGTGTGTTCGTAGAGGGGGCAGGGGAGGGCTGGCCTCTTCCATCTCCGGAAGGTCCACCAGCTCAAGATAATGGCAGACATATTGTAATCATGTAATAGTTTCAGAAAGCTAGTTTGAGGGGAAGATTTTGAATTATTTCGTAATTTAATCTTAAATGTAACTTTTCAAACAAGTCTAAAGACCTTAGGGAAACTTAGGGAATAAAGAATGTAAACCCTCTTGTATTCCCCTTCAACTTGGTCTTGAGGTGACTAGGATTTCGTAATCTTCAAAATTTATCTCTTCTTGTAATTTAATCTTTTCTCCATCACCTCCATAGCATAGGCTTAGCCTCTGAACTTCGGGCCGTAAACCCTCATAGGGTCTTAAGTATTTTCAAGTATATTTCAAGGAGTGCAAGTGTTCGCCACCTGACATTTTGATTTTCAGCCAATAATTTTAACCTTTTCTTTTCCACTAAGGCCATGTAGTATAGGCATTTATTGCCTCTGTTGATCGTTAACTATTTAAATGTAACTTGGACTGTCGAACGATTAAGACAGTGGAAATTGGTTGTTGTTAACCTAATGTAAAAGTTGAATTGTGTCTCTGAAAGGCTGGAATATTGTAAATGTTGGAGAGTAGTAATTGTGTGGAACAAAGATGATCTTTCTAATGTTGTAAATTTTGGAGCCCAGTCTCCTGACTTGTAATCAATTGGAACATTGTTGTTCTTGGTAATTGTAACTTTTGAGCTACCTAACGCTTCTCTTTAAGGTACCTGATTACTATTAAACGTCAAATAACTATATTTTCTAAAGCTGTAGAGCTCCCCTTATGTATATCAAATTGTTATTTGTTATTGTCAAACAAAGTTTAAAATCTGAAAAAAAAACAAGGGAAAAATAAAATTTGGAGTTTTAGAGTTTTAAATTCAAATTTGATCTTTTCTCTGTCACCCATTCATGTCCGCTCCTTTTTACACCTCTGCGTTCCACAAAATCCCCAGAATAATAATAATAATTTATTATTAACGTGGGTTCGATTCCCCGTTAGAAGTCGAAAAATTTAATAAACGAGATTTCCACTTCCAGAAGTGCACACGGCCCTGACGTTCTCTCAACCTACACCAAAAATAAGTACAGGTTCATTCCTGGAGGGCGAATGCAGCCGGAATAAAACTAACAATTCTACCCCACCAAGTGCCGAGGTTATGGATAGTGGAAGCCTTTACCTTTCACACCTTCCAGGGTCTTAATGGCCTGTACGGGAATGACTATGCTTTCGCTGTTATTATTATTATTATTTTCTTTCTTTCTTTCTTTCTTTCTTTCTTTCTTTCTTTCTTTCTTTCTTTCTTAATCCGTTTACCTTCCAGGGATAATTTTTCCCTCGAACCCAGCGAGGGATCCCACTTCTACCGCCTCAAGGGCAGTGTCCTGAAGCTTGCAACTTTGGGTCGGGGAATACAAGTGGGGAGGAGAACCAGTAGCTCACCTGGCAGCCTCACCTGCTTTGCTGAACAGGAGGTTTGTGGGAGGATCGGAAAACCAGAAGGGATAGACTGGAAAGAGGGAAGGAAGCGGCCGTGGCCTTAAGTTATGTATCATCCCGGAATTTGCCTGGAGGAGAAGTGCCAAACCACGGAAAACCACTTCGAGGATGGCTGAGGTGGGAATCGAACCCCCCTCTACTCAGTTAACCTCTCGAGGTTGAGTGGACCCCGTTCCAGCCCTCATACCAGTTTTTAAATTTCGTGGCAGAGCCGGGAATCGAACCCAGGCTTCCGGAGGTGGCAGCTAACCACACTAACCACTACACCACAGAGGCGTACTATGATTATTATCATCATCATCATCATCATTATTATTATTATTATTATTATTATTATTATTATTATTATTATATTACTTCAAATATTCCTCCGCTCTATTTAACCTTCCTATATACGAAGTGAAATTCCTCTAATTTCTCTAATGCTCACACCCTTGACGCCTTTACTATTTCCTTCTCACTTTCGTAAGCCCTCGTAGTAAATTTTCTTGTGCTGTCACTTCTTAGTAGTAATTCCTTCTGCTTCTGTCTTAACGACTTAAACAAACAAAGTAGTCTAAATATTTTTATACCATCTACTTGTTCATTAATTCTGCAGGATTGTTTAACCGAGAACAAAAGCTCTGATGGCTGACGAAATACCGGGAGAGAGGGAGGGAGTTCCCTTTATGTGCAGAGCTGCCAACCTAAGCCAAGGTTCGCGGTGGGATGAATGCAAGCCAAAAGCCGATTACCGTGTTGTTGGTTGTGCCTACTGACTTGAAGCAGCTTAAAGGAACGCTGCTGTATTTAAAACTGTATTGATTTATAAGCTATATTAATTGTAATTCTGGGGCAAATTACCACAATATAAAGCACCATGGATCATTGACATGCTTTCATTACATGAAGATGAATATTCCCAAGGCACTGAATGTATTGTTTACCGAAGTTCGAGGGAATGTTCAAGAACTGCGTCATATCCCTGTGAGAGAAACATTCGACTGCGGCAAAAGACAAAGTGATGGTGTAAGAGAAGTTTAAGCTAAGAGTTTAATAAAAATTATGTTTATAATTTCATAATAAAATACAGAATTGTAAAATCACCCATTTTATCGGTATTATATTCTATTCATTTTTTATTATTTTTTTCCTAGTAATGTGAACTCCTACCAACTCAGAAAGAATTTCAGGTGACATTGGGATAGGAAAGGGCTAGGAGTGGAAAGGAAGCGACCATGGCCTTAATTAAGGTACCGTACAGCCAAGTGTGAAAATAGGAAACCACGGAAACCATCTTCTATGCTGCCGACAGTGGGGGTCGACCCCACCATCTCCCGGATGCAAAATAACAGTTATACGGCTCGAACCACTCAACCAACTCTATTCATTTCAGATGGAAGGAAAGATTTGTCATTTTGGAGAACTGACTGTACATAGCACCAACAGTAACTTTAATTGTAACTGCCAAAAAATAAAGTTATAAAATTAAATAGGGGAGCCTGTGTACAAAAGTAACACGGGTAAATAGTAACATTTCAAATTTTCCAGAAGAGCGATAGATACGTGGCAGTAGACATCAGCACTTTCAAAGATGCGGGATTCAGAAATCGGGAGGGATTCAATAGAGCTTTGTTTGTGTTACAGAGAGGGAAGCTTCTTTGTTGTTCCGAAGTAAAATTCCACTTCGCCTAAATATTTAATCTGGTAAACTTCAGGTAAGGAACTCTAATACCTAACCAATCAACTAGAAAATGTTTTAATACTTAATTCTATATAGCCTCAGACATTAACTGTTAGTGTTTTCTTAACATGATTGCGTGTTGTCCTTAGAATGGACACGCGGGGCCAATTATAACATAGAGTGGGTAAAATAAGTATTCATACATGTATGATTTCAAACGGTACACAAAGGAGAATTATTGGTAAGTGATTTATACTAATGCCTATTGCTCACGGTAAAATGTTTCGTAAAATTTGTTGTACAATAAATTTTATAAAAATTTGGTGAAAACATGTTTGTTGCTCACGATAAAATTATTTTATAAAATCCGTGGAAGCATCAGGATGGCCATCTATGAACTCACTTCTGAAATAAGATGTGTATGTGCTGCCATCTATCGATAAACTTTTAAACCAAGAAACAGCTGTTCAACATACAGTGTGTTTGAGAGTATGGCTCCAACAAACAAAGCAAAACTTGCTGCTTTAGCTGCAATTATATGTTGTCCAGTGGTAAAAAAAAAAAGGAAGAAAAGAAATGCCAGGAAAATCTGGACTCGGGGTTGGATCAAAATAAGAGAAGAAAGTAGAAGATTGCTGTCCTTGGTTGAAAATTAGTTGAGGTTAGAAGACCAGCATTCATATAGGAATTCGGCGATTGTGTTTTCTGCCTCTCTTCTTGCATTTCTGTTGTGGTAAAGTGGCGTTTTAACTTCGTACAAACAAGGATATTTCTGGTATTCGTCAGTAAAACACTAACAGCTTCCTTAGTCCACCCGGATCCTGCCATTTTAGAAGGAGTGTTTGTTTACAATCGAGCTTCACAATCTCCCCATGACGTAGCGCCAGCATCATCGTGATATCAGCTTCGCTGATGGGTTCGTTTCGTAAAATTATTTTTACGGAATAGAACATGTCCTATGAAAAGTTTTATCAAAGGTTTTATAAAACTTGAATTTGACCGTGAGCAACATAAATTTTATGAAATTAAATAATTGTACAATAAATTTGACAGAAAATTTTACCGTGAGCAACAGGCATAACACTACAGGTGCACTACTGTTTGACATAATTAACAGTGACGTGCATTGTGTGTACACACGATATTCCTTTATTTATAATAAAGTATTGTTTAACGGCACACAAAAAAGTTTTCGTACAATTAGATCGTAGTCATGTATGGCACGTAAACGTCGCAGACTGACGGCCGAAAACGAATCATTCATCGTGTATCCAGTATAGCAGTGAGTAGTAGTGACTGAAGCTAATGGTGTTCATGAATGGGACGTCGATCGGTGGAGATGAAGACTGTTGTGAAGGAAAAAATAGTTTCCCTATGGCAACAAGGATTTCGCTGCCGAAACATTGCTGAGAAACTTAACTTCTTGCATGCTACTGTCCAGTATGTTGGCAACAAATACAAACGAATAAGATCCA
The DNA here is from genome assembly GCF_040414725.1 of Anabrus simplex. Classification (NCBI taxonomy): domain Eukaryota; kingdom Metazoa; phylum Arthropoda; class Insecta; order Orthoptera; family Tettigoniidae; genus Anabrus; species Anabrus simplex. The sequence goes on along the minus strand of NC_090265.1, from coordinate 873,107,845 downwards.
CGGCGAATGTGCGAAGGTCAGGACGTCGTAAAACTCTAACGGACCGAGAATCGCGATATGTAGCACAACAAGCGCGCAAGAACTCTGGCGTGAGCGCCCGAATGCTTGCTGAAGACGTCGCAAGAGCAACAGACAAGGAAGTAACATCTCAGATCATAAAGAAATTCATTCACAAAGCCGGCTTAAAAGATCGAGTGGCAAGAAAAGAACCATTCATTAACCAACGCAACAGGGTGAAGAGATTGGAGTTTGCTCGCGTGAATCTCAACAAAACCATAGACTATTGGAAGAAGGTAATATTTTCGGAGGAGAGAAAGTTCACTGTTTTGGTTCTGATGGGCGAAAGTACGTGTGGCGTAAACCAAATCAAGAATTCGACTCTAAGAACATTGTACCAACCGTCAAGCATGCTTTCTTTAATGTATGGGTGATAATTTGCTGGCCAGTATTGCGAAATTAAATCTTGAAGACGCGTTTTTTTTTTTTTTTTTTTAGCAAGACAGCGATCTGAGCATACCGCTCGTATAACAAAAGAATGGATGCTGTGTAATGTTCGCCAGCAACTTCCGACGTTTCAACAGTCGCCAGACCTCAATCCCATAGAAAATCTGAGAGCATTGTTGGAACAGAGAGTAAAGAAACAAGCATGCTCGTCAAAAAAAAAAAAGACTCCATCGATCATCTGAAGAAGGGATGGTCGAAAATTGAAGTCCAAAACATCACATCAAAGCGTGTAAGTTCCATGTCACGAATGCTCCAAGCAGTTATACATGCCCAGGGAATGCGTACGAAGTACTGATTGTCAACCTGTGTGGGTTTGAGGTCAGTGTTACAGCATGCATGAATATTAATTTTGCGTTTTGTTTTGTTGTAAAGACAGCATAATTTCTAACCATAAATGGTTCTTCACGCTTCATTAAGAAATATAATTCATGGATTAGGGCGTAAAGTAGTTGTGTTTTATTAAAAATATGTGACAAGTCGCAGTGTATGAATACGTCTTATTTTACCCACTATATCTCGTGCGAATGATTGTAACATGGTTAGATTTGATCCAATGAACGACGTACTTTCTTTTCTGTAGCTGGTACTCTCGTTTAGGCTAATATTTTAGCGTGTTTGTTAATTAATTTTATTAATGTACTGATAATGAATTCATAAAACATACATACGAGTAAGGAATATAAACTAAAGCTCGTACTTGAAAACTGAGCAAATTAAGAAACACAAGAAGGCTAACGCATACTGGTGTATAATGAAAGCTATACCTCTACATTATGTCCATGGGTAGCTCTCTCTATCGAACATTGATGACGACAAGAAAAATCGACCAAGAAAAGTACAACGCATCACATGTAAGATGACCTATGTTATATGTACGAAAGGGGAACTCTGATATGGAGTGTCCAAATGACTTCTCTGATTAATGCATGCAATACTTTTCGCCTTATAAATGCTGATTTTGTTTTTCTCAACTTTACTCTCACCACATTTCAATATTTGAATAAATCAATCACCACTGATATGCATTTAGGGCAGTCGCCCATGTGGCAGATTCCCTTTCTGTTGTTTACCTAGTCTTCTCCTAAATAACTGCAAAGAATTTGGAAATTTATTGAACATCTCGCTTGGTAAATTATTCCAATCCCTAACTCCTATTCCTGTACACGAATATATGCCCCAATTTTTCCTCTTGAATTCCAACTTTATCTTCATATTGTGATCGTTCCTACTTTTAAAAATAAAACTCAAACTATTCGTCTACTAATGTCATTCCACGCCATCTCTCCACTGACAGCTCAGAACATACCACTTAGTTGAGCAGCTCGTCTCCTTTCTCTCAAACCTTCCCAGCCGAAACCTTGCAACATTTCAACGAATTGCCTCAATTTATTACTTGCAGTAACGGCTTATTATGAAAAAGGTGTCTTCATGACCTCTTGATATATATTATCATGGGAATGCATGATTCGACTCTGCCAAATACATCGATAGGGAAATAAATATGTATGTTACAATTGGCCAAATAGCGGGGACAGTGCGCACCGATTGAAATAAATTATTATTTGGAATGTACATTTAATTGTTTGGAAAAATTGCTGTGATATAAGTAACCCAAATATTCAGAGATTTCCGTCCAATTTTTAGACCTGCTTACAGTAACGCTGTCCCTGTTAAATATAAGTCAAGGGAAGGTGCAATTTGTGAGCTTCCCTGTTTCGGAATAAATAATGACGCCAATATGTTCTGGAGAAACACATTACCAATTTATTTTAAATAAAGAGTAATGTCGGTTTCACGTTCCACTACGTTTAGGGATTTGAGATACACGCCAGTAGTAGTGTATCATTGAGTAGAGTAGCGATTATCATCATCATCATCATCATCATCATCTTTTTTCTTCTGAAGACAAAGTCTTGTCCCTGCAACACAAATAACGGCTTACCGCCATCTTCTTCTTATCGGCGTTATGAATCGTAACCTAGTTCACCGACGGTTTTCTCGGTCTTCCCCGCGTTCACTTCCCCAGAACTTTACCTTCAATAATTAAGTAATCAATTGATTAATGGCGTGCGGACTCCGGAGAGACCTGGTGCAGGTCTTTTGATTTGACTCCCGTAGGCGACCTGCGCGTCGTGATGACGATGAAATGATGATGAAGACGACACATACACCCAGTCCCCGTGCTAGGGGAATGAACCAATTACGGTTAAAATTCCCGACCCTGCCGGGAATAATTAAGTGAAGAAGAGTTTCTTGCTTGAGTATGTTACCAATGAACTTCGTTTTCCGCTTCTTCGTCTTAACTAGACATCGTTTTTCTTTTTTTTAACGAGGCCATTTGGCTTCTGTCTTTTCAGCTAGTTCAGGTCATTTTTTTCTATAACCACATTTCCGCGGTCTCTAATCTTAATTCTTCCCGTTTTCCTAGAGTCCAGGTTTCACATCCGTTGATTAGAACACTCCAGATGAAAGTCTCGAAGAACGACTTTCTTGTATCTAAAGTAATGTATTCTTTTAGTAATAAATTCTTCTTGTTTTGAAAGATTTCGCCATCGCTACCATTTTCTTGATTTTTTATATGCATTTTTTACCAAAGTTAATTACACTTCCCATGTAGCAGAATTCCATGACTTGTTCGATGACTGTATCAAAATTAAGTTAGCTTGAGTTGGTTAGTTAAATTTATCTACCACCATGAATTGTATCTTCCGATAATTTATTCTTAGCCCAAATTTTCCTTAGGATTTGAGAAAAATTCATAGCATTCTCTTTTCACTTTCAAAGTTAGCTAAAATTTCAATACCATAATATGAAGATAAATTTGGAATTCAAGTGGAAATATAGGGGAAAAGGAATAACATCAGGGATTGGAATAATTTACCACGGGAAATGTTCGGTAAACTTCAAAGTTCTTTAAAATCATTAGGTAATGATCACTAGGTAAAAAACTTATAGAAGATTTGACCCCTGGGCGACGTCCCTAAATGTAGATTAATGGTAAATAATTTTATGAAAAACAAATCGGATGCTGTGGACAAGTTTACCTTATTTATTTATTTATTTATTTATTTATTTATTTATTTATTTATTTATTTATTTATTTATTCTAGTGGTTTAGCGTCGCACTTACGGATCGAAGGTTTTCGGCGATGCAAGGATAGGGAAGGGTTATTATGTGGAAGTGACCGTGGCCTTAAATAAGATAAAGCCCCAGCATTTGCCTGGTGTGAAAATGGGAAACCATGCAACACCACCTTCAAGGCTGCCGAAGCTGGGATTCGAAACCGAGCAGTTTACCACTGAATTTTAAACATTTTGTTTCCTCTTTCATTTTAGTTACTGCACCTTATGAAGAGATTAAACAGACATGGTGACAAAGGACAGCCCTACTTTAGGCTCCCCTTTGCTTTTATTTCCATTCTGGTTCAGTTAATATCTACGTATGCGATCTGAGTTTTATACCAGTTCACAGTAAAACGCCTATCTTTCCAGTCTAGTCCCACTTTCACCATTGCATGGAACAGTCGACTTCATTAAAGTTCTTTCCAAATCGATGAATGTTATTTGGATATTTCGACTGACTTCCAGTCGTCTTTCCAAGATCTGACCTAAAGCTAAGATAGCCTCCCTAGTCCTTTCCCTTCCTGTAAAGCTATATTGTCCATTGTTTGAATACTTCTCTATTTTCCTGTTAATTCTGACTTCTTAATTATAAAATAAAATAAAATCAAATGTGTAATTTGGAGCGATAATCTTAGAGCTAACATATATTAGAACTTAAAAATATACACGATAAATTCATGCAAATATACCTCGTAAAATCAGCAGGCGAAGCGTTCTGTAACTACGAATTCAAATAGGGCCTACAGTGAAGTATTGATACAGCATACTGGCTTAGAGTGAGCTTACGAAAACGATTTCAGTAGAATTTAGACTGCGTAACATAGGATCTTGGCCAGAGAGAGGGCGTTACCCTATAGGTGGCCCGCCCCACCCCTTCAGGGTGGGGAATGAAAGCATTGTTTGTTAGTTAGTTAGTAAACGTAGGATTAAAGATGCACAACTCTATACTGTATGATTTTCCAGGGAAGACATGTTATTATTTTCTATATTCACAATTGGTTTATACGTCCTATACCTTACTTCATATACTAAAACATTCATCTCATTTTAAATATCTAAGATTATTATTTAAACAACTCCAACATTTTCTGTGCTCTCCTTCATACGGTCCAAGTTTCAGAGACATTCGTTACGCTTAGTATAATCAATGTCTGTGATGTACCTAGGGAGGTAATAATGAAATGGCGTATGACTTTTAGTGCCGGGAGTGTCCGAGGACAAGTTCGGCTCGCCAGATGCAGGTCTTTTGGTTTGGCACCCATACGTGACCTGCGCGTCGTGATGAGGATGAAATGAAGATGAAGACGACATATACACCCAGCCCCCGTGCCAGCGAAATTAACCAATTAAGATTAAAATTCCCGATCCTACCGGAATTGAACCTGAGACCCCTGTGACCAAAGGCCAGCACGCTAACCACTTAGCCATGGAGCCGGACACCTAGATAGGTGATAGTTCTTAAACAGTCTTAATAAGATAGCATATGCTTCATTGGTAGCCATAAAGCTAACTTCAACATTGTAAACAAATATTGCTGCAGATCATTCTACAGGCGAGGTAACAATAAACAACCTTGCAGGTGTAATTCGCTTCATTCTTTGAGTAATCTATAGTAATGCTGTGTTAATTCGGTATTGTCTTTGGGAATCCCTGTAGAAAATTTTAGCCAGTATGGATTTGATACCTCACGTACCTCATTGAATCGAATGCATCCTGTGTGAAGCATCAAAATAAGCAATCGCAACAGTTCCAAATAAGGACTGGAATCCGCCATATTATTTCTGCGCATATGGTGCATATGGAAAAATAACTCTTCTGAATGACAATAATAAAAAAATATTCCATAGGAAAGTGCAAGATCAATCCTTTAAGAAGGTGTCACATCGTTATTATATACCGATGTCACTAACTAATGCATTCATATTATTTTGAACTTCGAATATTATTTTTCCAGCTCTCCTTGATATGACCCAAGTTTCAGAGACATTTGTTACGCTTCGGAAGTGAATGAATCCTAGTCCAGTAGAGCTAGCAAGGAACAGGTCGTGGAAGGCCTTGGATGAATGAAAAATGAAGGTTTCTACTTCCCGTAACCTCGTCACAAAGTGGGATAGAGTGGTCTTTGTCACTAAGAATACTCGTTTCAGGTGTAGGCTGAGCGAACTCCAGCGCCTTGTTCCCCTTTATAAATAGAAGTCTCATTTTTAAATTTCTCTGACGGGGAATCGAATCCACACCCTTCCTGATGAATCGAATACATCTTAACCAATATACTGGTCAGCCCACTACGATTGCGCCTAATTAGACAGTCGACTGCCAGAGCTGTAGCTCAGAACAAGCATGCCCTAGTCCACCATAGGTCAGTTGGATGTGAAATTGGATGGTTATAGATTCGAATACCACTGGCAGCCCGTGGGCTATTTTTGTTCTCTACTTAATGTATCTTCGATATGCATTGTATGTATTGAACACGACCTAATACACGGAAAGTTTATTTGAAAAATTCACTAAGTTTCAAATGGTAGACGTTTAGATTTTCGGTGACATATCATGACATTCGGATATAGTCTTGAATTTTGACCTGTGCTGTACGGGGCTCCGACCAAGAAGCTAGTCATCAGTTCGAGAAATAGTCAAACGTCTTTGTATTAAAAGTGCTTAACAACGTTTATCTCCTGTTTTCTCAACGGGCTGCAACATAGTGGATACTGGAGCTCAGCATTGGCGTTGGTGCTACACAAGAGCTGTAGTCCTTTTAACGCGTTGTGGTCTATTTCATCCATACATGCTTGCTAAGCTCCCCCGGAGATAATGGCTTTATGTGCAGATGGGATGTACTGTGAGTTACACACAGATTTCATCCTATCAAAACGAATACAAATGTTTAAAGTGGATTAACAGCAATGCCATATTCCGAACAAAGAGAAGAAAATGGGCCATTACGATACGGATGTCAGCAAAGTCTACAATTCAAGTATAGACTTATAGGTAGACCGAGCAAGTTGGCCAGCGGTTAGGGGCGCGCAACTGTGAGCTTGCATTGGAAAGATAGTGGGTTCGAACTCCACTGTCGACAGCCCTGCAGATGGTTTTCCGTGGTTTCCCATTTTCACGCCAGGCAAATTTTGGAGCTGTACCTTAGTTAAGCCAATTGTGAAACAAAAACTATTTGCTTGGGCCGCATGTCCTTCCTCCTCACCTGAACGTTGAGTAATACTCCCGTTTCTTGGTAGAATTAATTGCCTGGATTATTGGAAGATGTTCCTCTGGGTATTCGGTAGCGAATGTGGCTCCACCGCATTTAACTTGCCGTGTCACGTGGCGCTTAAATGATTATTATCCAGGGAGATGGGTAGGTCGTGGTGGGCCAGTTAAATGGCCTCCGTGGTCGGCCGATTTAACTCCCATGAATTTTTTTCTTGTGGGGTTACGTGAAGACTTCAGTGTATTCCAACTACGTAGAAAGAGAAGATGATTTTTTTCCAAGACCCACAAAGCTTTTCAGGTCGTTCGTGCCACACCACACATCCTGAACAGAGTCCAAAAGTCACGACTACGCCATAGTGAACTGTGAATCGAAGTAGAAGGGGCAGAAGGGGAGGAAGATTGAACATTTACTGCAATCAAACCACTCGGCGTATTGTTTCTTTCGTTCAGCATTTTATTCCATTTATAATTACTATAAAGGAATGCACTATCGTGTGGTGGCAGCGTTGCATCCTCGCCTATGTTAAACTAGCAAGATACCCGTGCTTCGCTACGATATTATACTGAAATTTATAATTTAATGCTTAACGTTTTATATTTAATCTTCTGAAATTCGCGATCTGACTCCTTTTCTGAGAGAATCCGCCAAAATTCGCGATCTGACTCGCTTTCTGAGAGATTACGGCAAAGTTCCTCACATTTTTCAATCTTTCTTTCCAGCAATCGATTTCGTACTTCCCGGGCTAGGTCCAGGTATTCCACGCGGTCAGTTGGGTTCCTAAATCTTTGCCATCTTTTCCTATAAGCATTTTTAGTATGGATCAAATTCTGAAGGAGATCCGGCGTGGTGTCGTCTTGGGTGCCTTGGCGGTACTGAACCCGCGGCCGGACTGTATTCGTAGTCATTACCAGGCCAGGACCCGTTTCCAGCGCTGTCCGCACAATTTGATTACGGTCCAGAATATTATTTTTATTATTATTTTTATTATTATTATTAGATGTTCTGGACCCCACAGCAAGATGCAAGACCGCTACTTGACGGTAAATTACATCCTCTGCCATTGTCATTATTGACAATGTGACCAGCACCATTGTCGCGCGTAGGCAAGTGTGCGGGATTTCTGGCGATACGAATGACATACTTCCGTGCATTATTGACCTTATTATAGAGGTGAACAATTTGACGGTCAATCTCATTCCTATCTTTTATTTCAAATGTGTTTAAATTTTTATTTATATGCTAGGAGAGCCTACTGTAATCTAAGAACATTCTCCGAAGGAAAAGACGGCTGTTGAAATCGAACCCAGGAAAGATTAAAAATGATCGGTTTATGATCAGAATAAATACATCGAAAATATACAGCCTGTTTCCAGCCATTCGACAGGGAATTAAACGAATAAATGGAATGGAATGTATAAAGCCCCATTCACCAAGTTTCCCTTGCATCGGTTCATAAGCCATGTTTGTTACTGAAGTCCACAAACACAGAATGTGAGTATACACTGTCTTCTAAATAACAACTACTCACGAACTGAGGTTTAAGTTGTCGTATTTTCTACCGTATCTTTTAGCAGTCCGCCTCTGTGGTGTAGTGGTTACCGTGATTAGCTGCCACCCCCGGAGGTCCAGGTTCGATTCCCGGCTCTGCCACGAAATTTGAAAAGTGGTACGAGGGCTGGAACGGGGTCCATTCAGCCTCGGAAAGTCAACTGAGTAGAGGTGGGTTCGATTTCTACCTCAGCCATCCTGGAAGTGGTTTTCCGTGGTTTCCCACTTCTCCAGGAAAATGCCGGGATGGTACCTAACTTAAGGCCACGGCCGCTTCCTTCCCACTTCCTTGTCTATGCCTTCCAATCTTCCCATCCCCCTGCAAGGCCCCTATTCAGCATAGCAGGTGAGGCCGCCTGGGCGAGGTGCTGGTCATCCTCCCCAGTTGTATCCCCGACCCAGAGTCTGAAGGTCCAGGACACTGCCCTTGAGGCGGTAGAGGTGGGATCCCTCGCTGAGTCCGAGGGAAAAACCGACCCTGGAGGGTAAACAGATTACGATACGATACGAACTTTTTAGCAATTGGTATCTGTCCATTCGCACAATACCTAAAAATATCTGGAAATTCATTAATGACAGTCCTTTCTAGTACCTTCGCCATCCTTACCCATTATGCCACCTGACCGTGTTTTGTAAAGGTTCGCAAATATACTAAAATAGCCTGTCCAGTATTTCCTTTCCAATAGTTAGTAAAAGCAACGGTCATAGCCCTCGTTCTAGAAGAAAGGAATTAAGTAGGTATTATTGCTTTTACATTTCTGAAATAACGATATGGCAAATAATAATAAAATACACAGGATTTGTGCCACGCGAAACGATTATAATTATTTCCTTCATACACAACAATTTTAATCGGTTCGATTAATCGGCTTAAGCACACTGGTCGGTTAATCGGATTTTTAGATTAAATCGACAGCTGTAATTATAACCATATAACTGCAAGTATTAGTACAGTGGGGTCTGTTTAATTCGAACTACGAATCAGAAAAAATTGAATTATCCAAAATTCCAATTAACAAAGACTGTTTTAATGAAATAGAACTATAATTCATTACTGTATATAATACATAAAATGGATTCGTTGTAATGAATAATTATTACAGTATTATGTATTCCACCGTACCTTAAGCTGTCATGTTGTCCTGTACTGTAGATTAATGTTTTCACACTAAAATATGCTGTATAAACTCTAGTAAAACAATACCATTTTCAGTCTTTACGTGTAACAATACACCGATTCCATTTCTCACATTCGAGTAGCATCTAAAATATCAGTTTTAATTGCTTCGTGTCATTATCCAGGATTTTTATAACCTGCCGTAGGTAAAAATGTTTTAAATTTAGTATTACACCTTGATCCATCGGCTGCACAACTGACATCATATTGGGAGGAAAATAGACTATCCTAATGCCCTTCAGTTTAGGAGTACTGTTATGAGTTGTGCTGTTATAAATAACGAGCAAAATATTCCTGTTAGTCCTAAACATTTTTGTCTAGCGATACAAGCAAATTTTCAAAAAAGTTACAACATTACTTACGATAAAATCCCAACTTCGAATTATCCAGATTTAAGCTTCGAAAATTCGAATTAAATAGACCTAGTTTTATTTTATTTTTTCTGCAATGAATGGTATATGGATATCAAGGGGAGTATACTTTTATTCGAGTTATCCAATTTTTTAATTATCCAATGTCGAAAATTTAACCAGAGTCCTCTTATTTATTTATTTATTTATTTATTTATTTATTTATTTATTTATTTATTTATTTATTTATTTATTTATTCTAGTGGTTTAACGTCGCATTTACACATCGAAGGTTTTCGGCGACGCGAGGATGGTAAAGGATTAGGATTCAGAAGATAGCGGCCGTGTCCTTAATTGTCCTTAATTAAGGTAGGCCTAAAACCCCAGCACTTGCCTGGTGTGAAAATGGCAAATCACGGAAAACCGTCTTCAGGGCTGCCGATGGTGAAATTCGAACCCACCATCTACCGAATGCAAGCTCACAGCTACATGATCCCAACCACAGGGCCAACTCGCTAGGTAGGCCTTAGCGACGGTACAGTTCCAATATTTGTCTGGAATAAAAACCATCTTTAGAGTTATCGACTTTGGAGTTCGAACCCCCGATCTTCCAAATTCAAGCTTATAGGTATATGGCCCATACCGCGCAGTCATATAGCTTGGTGGAGTTAATCGCAGTCACACTTTACAAGTGACCTTGGACTAATCGGCACAGTCTCTGCATTCGACTGCAGAAGAAGAAAATCATGGAAGACCATTAACAGGAATTGTTGGATAGTACAACAGAATATTTCGGTAGACAAAGAGAATCGCTCTTCAAGGAGAGGAAAAGAAAAGGACGATATCAGAAAAATGGCAAGAGTGGAGAAAATAACAGAGATTCTGAGACAGTACAGATTGAGCTGGTACAGCCATGTATTGCACCAGTTACAAGGGCATGGTCTGAAGAATTCCAGGGTAGGCTACTAGAACTAGAGGAAGGCAAATGATCACATGGTGAGACATTGTACAGAATGGTATGCTGACTAAAGAATTGACCGAAGAAGTTACAACAAATAGGACGCGATGGAAGAGAATGGTTGTGGCACCCAACCCCAAATAAGGGGTAACGGAGGAGGATAAGAAGAAGAAGAAGAAGAAGAAGAAGAAAAAGAAGAAAAAGAAGAAAAAGAAGAAAAAGAATACAATGTTTTTTTTAATCATTTCTCTTCTCAGTCATGTTCTGAAGGTGATTGTGCCCCTCTACCGGTATCGGTCCAAAAGGACCTGTCTTAAATTTCTTGCAGACCAACCAGGTGAGAAGCGCTTATGATAATCTCTAGACTACCGCGGCGAAATGAAATATATTAGTGCTACAAGCACAACTCAAACATCTTCAATGATTTACTGCATTTAGATTTGTAAAAAGACATGGAGCGTTTAAAGAGCAATTAAATGCTTAAATGCTTAGCGCATGATAATTGTACGTTCAAGTTTTCAAGATATGAGAATTATATCTGAATGTTCATGAACTACAGTAGTATAATTACCATCGGTAACATGTGATATTGTAGTCATTATATCGGAAAGGATTAACTGATAATGACTTGGAAATGGAAGCTTAATTGCAGGAGATCCAAGGGATTAACACAATTAACACTTAATATGTGTGGACATACTGCGTATACTCTGCAAAACAGATCGATTATATCCATTCAACTCCGATTACGTCCTCCTAAATTTATAATGATTCATTTGCTTTTATTTCAGAAGAATAGAAGGGTTATTGGCTGTCAGCAATACTTAACTACGAAAATTATTACATCTGCTCGTAACATTGCGCAATGAAATCATGAAATTTCAGCTGTCAGCAAGAAGAAATCGAGACACGAACAGATATCCTTCTCTACCGAGTGAGTTGGCTCGGCGGTACGGGTTGTAGAGCTGTGAGCTTGTATTGGAGACGTGGTGGGCTTGTCGGCAGCCCTGAAGATGTCTTGCAGTTGTTCCTCATTTTTACACTATGTAAATGCTGGAGCTGTATGTTTTTTAATTAGGGTTGCCGGATTTCCAGATGAAAAATAAGGACCACTTCCATTTATTTACGTATCTTACAGTGCGAAAACGAAACACCTCAATTATTTAAAAATTAAAGTCGCACCGACACAGATAGGTCTTATGGCGATGATGGGATAGGAAAGGCCTAGGAATTGGAAGGAAGCGGCCATGGTCTTAATTAAGGCACAGCCCCGGCATTTGCCTGGTGTGAAAATGGGAAACCACGGAAAACCATCTTCAGGGCTGCCGACAGTGGGATTCAAACCCATTATCTCCCGGATGCAAGCTCTGTTTTAGTTTTCTACCATCCTCTCCACAAAACAAGTTGACTACATCAACGACTTCTGAATACATTAAACCAATATTTAGCCTTTCCTCATGTAAACCCAGTGACTTCACAAATCTTAAAATATTTTGAATTCGTGGATCAAAACCGCATACATTTTTAACAATGATAATATCATGGTCTAAAACTTGAAATTTTTAGGCCACTAAAAATTTGTTTTCTAAAAAACGGGAAAATTAACCGTACGGTATAAAGGATGCACCGTATGTGGATCAAAATGAGAATTAACTGTATTTTTCCGGGTAAAACCGTACACCTGGCAACCCTAGCCTCAATGAAGCCCGCGGTCATTCATAGCTCTGGTTCTTTCTCTTCCAAGGATCGCCGAAAACCTGTTTAAGTGTGACGTTAAACCTTCTTGTTTTCTACTGCTTTTCCCACACCCGTAGAGTCGCGGGTGCGAACTGTGTCGCAATGTGGATTTGGCCCTTTTTCACGGCTGGATGCTCTTCCTGACGGTAACCTATATAAACCAAACCCCATGGCGCAACAGCCCCGAAGGGCCATAGCCTACCAAGTGGCCACTGCTCAGCCCGATAGCCTGCAGATTACGAGATGTCGTGTGGTCGGCCGTTATTCTTGGCTTTCTAGACTGGGGCCACCATCTCACCGTCAGATAGCTCCTCAATTGTAATCACATAGGTTGAGTGGACTTCGAACCAGCCCTCAGATCCAGGTAAAACAATCGCTGACCTGGCCGGGAATCGAACCCGGGGCCTTCGGATAAGAGGAAGGCACGTTACCCCTACACCCCGGGGCCGGCTGCTAACCTATATGGAGGGATGTAATCACTAATCACTATTGCATGCTTATTTGGTGGTTGGTAGTTTGGTGTGTTGTATGAATATGAAGAGGATAGTTTTGGTACAAACAGAAGCATCTAGTCCCCGAGCCAGAGGATTTTATCACAGACGATTAAAATCTCCGACCCGGCCGCGAATCGAATCCGGGACACTCAACGCTGACCATTCAGCCAAGGAATCGGACTTATCGACGTTAAACCGCCAGAAACAATCTCTAGATATGTATCCGACAAGGCTATACATATTTCTCAAACGCTGTACTAAATTTTCGACTCCTCGACCATACAAGGTTTCATTTTGGCTGCAGAATAAATGGCACTATCGCCTTAAGACTCTTAGAAATGGGTAGTATAAATGGCTTTTCTTAAAGCAACGTGGTCTGTATTTTAATCTCTCAGCCCGAAGGCTGGCTGGATCCTCAAATAGAACCACTAGGTTGGCTGGATCCTCGAATAACACCACTAAAGATGTAGCTGTTATAGGGAATCCGCAAAAACCAACAGCAACGCTATAACGAGACCTGTAAGGCTTGGTGTGGAGAAAGGTAGTTCGTCATTGCTTTCTTCAATGCTCCACAAAGTACTATTGCAGCACAAATGATCCTATGAGTAGCATCTTTAACAACATCTAGGGGCACTAGTTGCGCTCAGAATGTCATTAATCAGTACCATCCGTACCTCAGTAACTTCCATGCAATGAGATTGAGACTCCAGTATAAGCGTTCGGCTCCATGGCTAAATGGTTAGCGTGCTGGCTTTTGGTTACAGGGGTTCAGGGTTCCATAAAAAATTAAGTGATAAAGGTAAATAAGCCTTCCATGCTAAATATATTAACTTATCATACCGAAATCGAGGAAGAGTTCCTCGAACCCAAATAAATATTAAAGCTAAAAAAGTCAACTTAATAAAGAAATAAATTGATAAAACATCCCCTTCCAAAAAAAATATACAAAACAATATTCTTATAAACAAAATACTAGTATATTCTGCTAAAACAATTAATGCAAATGCACCACTTCTATATTCAACATTAAATCCCGAAACTAACTCCGACTGTCCTTCCGCAAAATCAAAAGAAGTCCGATTAGTTTCCGCTAAACATGATGAAAATCACGCTAATATAAGGGGAAAAGTTAAAAATTGATCATTATTTTATCCTCATCACGACACGCTGGTCGCCTACGGGCGTCAAATCGAAAGACCTGCACCTGGCGAGCCGAACATGTCCTCGGACACTCCCGGCACTAAAAGCATACGCCATTTCATGTTTTTTCCTAGTATAAGCTACATTTCGTTCTCGTCAGTACCGTTTGACAGAAGAAAACTAGAGGTCTGAAAACGACTCAGTTCGTCCGTTTACGATCTTTCCAACCTCATACGGTGGACCTTAACTCGGTCGACTTTGAGCGGGATGTAGTCTGAGGTAAGGCGGCTGGTGCCCTTACGGACAGTGTCAAAGAAGTTATGACGAAAAAAACTTAAAAGGAACGACTAAAGAAGAGTGGGTGACTATAAAATGTTCGACACCATGGAAATATTTTAACGAAATATGTATTGAAGTAATATCATTTCAATCTTACTGTCAACACTGTGAGATCAACTTATCACGCTGGCAGACACGGAACATTAACTTATATTGTATTTCACTTCGTCACAAACATTCATTACTATTGTGTTGTCCGTTTTAGTATGGAATGAATCAAGAGAGCGTCATTTACTATATCTGGGTTAAGTGAGCTCCTTTTGTCAGTAATGAAGTTACCAGCTGAACTGAAATTTCCTTCGTTTGCCGCATCGGAGGCTGGAATAGACAATAGTATATATTCTGCCCTGTTATTTCTCCATTATGCAAGGGGATCGTCATCAGAACGGCAATATCTTAATAAACAAATTGTTTTAGTAAGAATATCGGCAACGTTTATTCGTCCATAGTCTGCGCCAACATTAACACGTTTTTGACATAGATCTAGGAACCTCTTCCTGAAACAACCGTAAAGAGACAGAGATATGTTGCACACATTTGACGCATTTCTGTTTAATGTTTTGTTTGATATCATGCGACACTCTATTCGGCCGCACTTTACACACGTGTGCTTCCATATGTGAGGGGATAGATGCAAACGTCAGTAAGGAAACACAACATTTACATGGCAGATATCCCGTATGTCGACCATTCGCAGTTGTTACTAGTAACAAGTATTCCCACACTTCCGTCTTCATCCTTTCATTATTTCATAATCCATATCGTTTCCTCTCAGGTTTTGCTTTCACACTGTCTTTGGACTCCCGTTCCATGTTCACAACGAATGTCGTAGTGACTGCGAATATGAATCAGTCGGACCGAATATGAATCAGTCGGACCGAATATGAATCAGTCGGGCCGAATATGAATCAGTCGGACCGAATATGAATCAGTCGGACCGAATATGAATCAGTCGGGCCGAATATGAATCAGTCGGACCGAATATGAATCAGTCGGACCGAACGTGGTGCGTTCGCTCAGACTGTCGAGCGTTCGACCGACCGTAAACGGGACATGCAGACCTTTAATGTAAACATTTTGCACCCGTTACAACTTGCTTTACGTCGCACGTACACAGACAGGTCTTATGGCGAAGATAGGAGAGAAAAGGGCTAGGAGGGGAAAGGAAGTGGCCGTGGCCTTAATTAAGGTACAGCCTCGGCATTTACCTGGTGTGAAAATGGGAAAACAAGTAAAACCATCTTTAAGGCTGCCGACAGTGGGGATCGAACCCACTATCTCGTTTAATCAAATTCTTAATTTTACACGGAAAAGAACCCTAGAGTCGTTTTCCGTGACCATCTTTGAGCTTTCCTACTAATTTTCATGCAATTCGGAACGTTCGGATACAAATACTTCCCTCGTGAGTGAAATACGTCCCAACCCTCAGTCCTGAAGTAAAATACCTTGACTGGTCAGGAATCGAACCTGGGCCTTCAATTAATAGGTAAGCTCGCTACCCGTACATCAAGCTGGAATTTCGGATGAACCGCCGATAAAATATCTCCCAGAATCACAGCTCACAACTGTAGGATGCAGTTCTCTACTAGCCAAATTAATGAGTGGATGTTCAGAGTCGTCCGTTTATGATCACATATTAGGTTACAGTTCAATAATAATGTTACGATGTGGTCAAACGAAATATAGAGTTCAGAGATAAAGAGATCAAGAGTATGATGTTATTGTGTTCATGTATCAAAGTAAAAATTAAATGTTAATTGAAAGCCGCCTATTGTTATATTATTACATCACTGAATTGAAATTTAAAAGTGTTCATCATTCATTCACATTCTGCAATAACCATGTGCAGATCATGTGGTAGCATCAAACAGCAAATAACTGTAATATTCTTCTTTTGACATATAATACATGCCTAGTGAAGCTGACAATTAGGTGATAGAATAGGACGTAAAAAATGGAGGCGTGATAGGCGAGTGGCATCGCCGCTGGCTTTTCACCACAGCGGCCGAGGTTCGAACCAACACTACCTATAGAGAAGGCCTAGCAATACGATTCGTGACGTCACAGCGCTAAGACTGAGAACAGTCTATGAGCGCACGTCATGCCATTCGTAACTTAAAAACTCTGACCGGATTATTTTAGTTCGAATTTACAGTTAGCTACCACACACACATCCAATTGGTTCATTCTTTATTTTTACCGAGTAATTACCGTATCACAACATGTAAGATGTATTACTGATCATTTCTAACGTAGTTGGTAGTTTCCAAACTATACACACTCTGTTGAAGAGAAAAGTGAAATAATTAGTAACCCACAGATTTTGCAGTAGGTACTAATGAATTCATAGGCTAAGATATTTCACAAACCAATGTCTAAACAAGAACAGCAACTATAAGAATGACATGCACAATCAATGACTCCACATATTTGCCTTAATAACAAAATACAGTACATGACGCACAAGCTTACCACTAAAACAAGAACAACTTAAAACACGCCAACTAAAAATTGGCGTGCACACTCAATCATACTATAATTACCTTTTCAATGAATGAAGTCCAGTAGGGGCCTACATGGCTTAGATATCAATGTAGAAGTTTAAAATACCAATCACTGACAGTTTTGTAGAGCATTTACAGAAACATATCAGATAAATTAATTTACAAGCTATTTGTCTGCTTTTAAGTTTAGTCATAGTTCTTACAGTAAAAGCAGTCAGTACTCTATTTACAAAATGATTGCCATAATCCGCACTAAACACTACAAGTCACTGCATTAGTTTTCTTCTCTTATGCTGGGCGTGAGTTTTAGATTTAGCATCATCATTGAAATCCTTTACAAAATTATTAATCAATATATTGCCAGCTGTATGAAGAATGTTTTGCTGAATGAGATCTGTCGTATGACTGGGGCACTTGTGGCCCATAAAAATGTCAGAGGGCAAACATTTCATAGTTACTTGTAACAACACACTGGACTGACGGGAATGATGTAAAAAAAAATTGTTTTGAAATCCTTCTTTAACAGTTTATTCACAATTATGAAATAGTATGATGTGCA